>NW_028126162.1:0-601197 GCF_965194825.1 Balaenoptera physalus
GCCTCGACTTGGGTACAACTTAATAGTCCTTGGAAGGAAAAAATGGTGAAAGAAAATTTGGTACTTAAGCACAACGGAATATTACTCAGCCCTGAAATCAATGCAATGAGGCCAGTTGCAGCAACTCAGGGGGACTTATGTTTGGTCATTGAGAGTGAAATAAGTTAGACAGCAAGAGAAACTTATCATAAGATATCACTTATAAAGGGAATCTAAAAATCGCCAACCATGAACTGAATTACAAACCGAACACCATCACACATTTACAAAACACACTGATGGCTGCTTAAGGGGAAAAGTGTGGTGCGGTGATGCATAAACCAGGAGGTTGAAATTGGCACAGATACCGTTCCACACGCCAATAATGTAATCGCCAAGACATACTCATTGTTCAAGGAAGTGGACTCAGCACACTCTATTCACAGAAAAAACATCTATCTGACTACTAGAAACTAGAAAAGAATTTATTGATGTCTCTCTGTAAGTGACTCAGGTGGATGTAGAGCACCAAGAAACACAACATTGCAAATCAGCTACACCCCACTATAAAAATTAATTATAAAAAAAGAAAGACAGTGAGAGAGAGAGGAATTCTTACAAAATTCAATCAGGGGCTGTGATGCAACTGGACTGACCACATCTACACTCACAGCTGAATGGGACGTAAGGCTGGACACCCTAACCCTAAACCCTAACCCTAACCCAACCCTAACCCTACCTTAACCCTAACCCTAACCCAACACTAACCCTAACCCTAAACCTAACCCCTAACCCTAACCCAACCCTAAGCCTAACCCTAACCCCTAGCCCTAGCCCTAGCCCTAACCCTGACCCTAACCCCTAACCCTTAACCCCTAGCCCCTAACCCTAACCAAGTTCACAAGTAAACTTCTCGCCCACCTGGAGAGAGTGATTTAATTTTAAAGAGTAAAGACACAATCAGCTCAGTAATTGGCCACGGGGATGGAGGGGCCAAGGCTAACCTGAGCTGGAGGAACGTGGGTGCCTGCCTGGATGCTCAGAGGCCAAGGGCTGTTCTGAGAGCTGCTTGGACACCCGTGCAGATGGAACAAAGGATCCGTCCAGTCCCAAGAGGGCCCCACCAGCCCTCACGAACGCAACACCAGACTTCCCTGGTGGCGCAGTGGTTAAGAATCCACCTGCCAATGCAGGGGACACGGGTTTGAGCCCTGGTCCGGGAAGATCCCACATGCTGTGGAGCAACTAAGCCCGTGCACCACAACTACTGAGCCTGCGCTCTAGAACCCGCGAGCCACAACTGCTGAAGCCCACGCGCTTAGAGCCTGTGCTCTGCAACAAGAGAAGCCACCGCAATGAGAAGCCCCCACTCGCCGCAACTAGAGAAAGCCTCCGTGCAGCAATGCAGACCCAACACAGCCCCAAATTAATTAATTAATTAATTAATTAATTAATTAAGAAAAAAAAAAAGGCAGCACCTGGGGGCTGGCAGACTGATGCACCAAGTCTTACATCACGTCTACTTAGTATCCTGCATGTCAGGGCCATGCTGGACCTGGGGCTGCCCACACAGAGTGGGGCCTGCATCACCCTTCCCAGGAGGGAGGGTGGAGGGAAACCCTGCATGACCTCTGAGGCCCTAAGAACCCTTGACTAAGGCTGAGCTCAATTTGAAACAGTGGGTGACCAGAGCAGACATTTCATTCATCTATCAATGAGAATCCAGAACTGGAGGAGCAGAAAACAATGGCCTCGCTCAACCTTGACGCTAATCCTGACATGGACCCTAACCCTAAACTCTGATCCTGACCCTACGCCCTGACCTAACCTTAGCCTAACCCGTACCCTAAACCTGTACCTTACCCTAACCCATGCTCTACCCACATCCTACCTGTACCCCAATTCTCACCCATACCCTAACACCCACTCTAACACAGAACCCTAACACCCTGAGACCAAAACCATAAACCTTAACCAATAAGCCAAACCATAACCAGAAGCAAACCATAAAATATATTCATTAACCATACCCATAAATAACTCATTAACCCTAAAACTTAAACCATCACAGCAACCATAAACCATACACAGCCCCAACCCTCACACCAGCCCCAGCCCTAATGCTAACCCTCCAAACCACTTACACCAAGCCAAGTCTAATCAGATTATACAAATACATCTTGACCAAGAAAACTGGGGAATTCCCTGGTGGCCCAGTGGTTAGGACTCTGTGCTTTCACTGCCAAGGGCTCGGGTTCGATCCCTGACTGGGGAACTAAGATCCCACAAGCCATGGGACGTGGCCAAAATAAATAAATAATTAGAATGAAATAAAACCACTATTTTAAAAAAGATTTTAAAAATAGAGGAAAAAAACAAGAAAACTACCCCAGTACAACTTACAAATATGAATGTAAAAATCTATCACACAATAATAGCAACATGAAACCAACAGAACTTTAAACGGATAATGCCATAAGCAAGTATCTCTACACCAGGAATTTCAGGTTGCTCAACATATTAAAAGTAAGCAATGTATTCAACCACAATAATGGTGTGAAGTAAAAACACATAACCATATCAATTCATGCAAAAAATCTACAATGAAAATCCAGTGTTATTTCATGAAAAACACTCAAGAAAGCAGGAATAAAAGGAAATTTGTTCAATATGGAAAAGAGTAGTACAAAAAGCCACAGCAAACATCGTGCTCAATGTTAAAGACTGAAAGATTTACTCCTGAAATCAGGAACAAGGCCAGGAAGCTGGCCTTCATCACCGTTACTCAATAGTGTACTGGAAGTTCTACCCAGAATCTTGAGGAAAGAAATAAAAGGCCTCCATGGGTGAATGGAAAAATTAAAACCGTGTCTCTTCACAGAACATAGGTCACATCATCTCATATATAAAACTACCTATAATCAGCAAAGAAATTATTTGAGCTAATCAACTAATTAATAAGCAAAGTTATAGAACAAAATATCAATTCATGAAAATCTGTCTTATATGCATACGCTGGCAAAAAATAATCTGAAAAAGAATTTATGAGAACAATTCCATTTGTAATAATGTCAACATCAATATTTAGGAGTATATTTAATCAAGGTACAAGACTTGTTTTTATGTATGTAAAGTTGTATGTTTGAAATTACTGGAAAGTCAATTACTTTTCAAAACATCATGTATGTCAATAGCATGCCAGAAAAGCAGAGAAAACATCAAACTTCCAGATAGAAGCCAAGCCTTACCCAGATCCAGTTCACCCAAAGTCCACATGTCATTTAGAGGCACCGTGGGAAGGTTATATTAGGAGCCGCTGTCCTCCGTGTTGTGGACGACCTGGATATGGTAGAAACAGTGGGATTTTTGAATTCCAATTTTCCACTTCATGCCACAAAAACACTATAAGAACTAATAAATAAATTCAGTAAAGTTGCAAAATCAATACACAGAAATCAGTTGCATTTCTAAACACTAATAATGAACCATCAGAAAGAGAAAGAAAGCAACCCTATTTACAACTGCATCAAAAAGAACAAAATACCTGGGAATAAAGTCAACCAAGGAGGTGAAAGACCTGCACACTGAAAACTTTAAGACATTGATGAAGACATTGAAAAACACACCAATAAATGGAAAGATATCCTGTTCTCATGGAATGGAACAATTAATGTTGTTAAAATATCCATGCTACCCAAAGCAGTGGACACAGTGAATGCAATCCCTCCCAAAATTCCATGGTATTTTCCCCCCAAATAGAGCAAATCCTCCTAATATCTGTGGGGAACCACAAAGGACCCCAAATAGCCAAAGAAACCCTGAAAAAAGAGAACGGGCTGGAGGCATCTCCCTCCCTGACGTCACACTCTGCTGAGAAGCTACAGTCACCAAAACAGTGTGGAACTGGCTCAAAACGGGCACAGGGACCAGAGGAACAGGACAGAGAGACCAGAATTCAACCCCCACGGACGGGGTCGGTGAATTTATGACACAGGGACCAAGGACACACCAAGGAGCACGACACTCCCCACCATAAATGGTGCTGGGAAAACTGGACGCCCCATAACTCACGCTGGCTACCCTGCACACAAACCTGAACAAACACCCAGCTTTCCACGCCAAGCCCTCCCTCGCTCACACGAAGACGGACCCCCTCAACGGTCAGTCGCCCACAGGAAGCTTCTCCCCACTTTTCCTCACCGTCTCTTCACCTTTTCCTCAGGCATCACCTGGGTCCTCAGGAAACCTAGTTCCCTAGTCAGCGTGGACGCAGCCCCACTTTGTCCTGAAGCCGAAACCCCAGCGAGTCCTAAGGAGACGGAGACCGAGCTCCTCTCAGCAGAGACACTGAGCCGGGCGTCCTACCGGAAGGCCTCCGCCCCCGCCCCCGCGCCTGAGGAGGCTCAACTGCTCTCAGCTGACCTCACAATCGAGTTCGCAGGGAAGGAGCATGCGCTGTGGGTCAGAGAGGCGAACTCGGCGCCACCCTGTGGTCAGTGCAGGAAGTGCAGGCCGCGCCTCCCTCACAGGTCACTGGAGGCAGCGTGCCCTACTGACAGGACTGCTGAATCCATTAAACTGGACATTCAAACTAAAATGGAGTCTCTATCCCAAAAGCTTTCTAAAAGTAGTTAAGGAACAATTAATTGGAAACCATTTGGAATGAAGTGAATGTAGATGCAAACTTTACAACTTATACCAAATTCACTCAAAGTTATTCAGAGGCAAATTTGATTGTAGTTTCTAATTTATGTTTGGCTGCGTTGGGTCTTCGTTGCTGCATGTGGGCTTTCTCTAGTTGCGTCGAGCGGGGCTACTCTTCGTTGCGGTGCACGGGCTTCTCATTGCGGTGGCTTCTCTTGTGGGCGAGCATGGGCTCTAGGCGCGCAGGCTTCAGTAGTTGTGCCGCGCAGGCTTGGTTGCTCTGCGGCATGTGGGATCTTCCCGGACCAGGGCTCGAGCCCGTGTCCCCTGCATTGGCAGGCGGACTCTTAACCACTGCGTCACCAGGGAAGTCCCCACAGACAAACTTTAAATACAAAACTATTCAAGGGGCTTCCCTGGTGGCGCAGTGGTTGAGAATCTGCCGGCTAATGCAGGGGACACGGGTTCGAGCCCTGACCTGGGAAGATCCCACATGCCGCGGAGCAACTAGGCCCGTGAGCCACAACTAGTGAGCCTGCACGTCTGGAGCCTGTGCTCCGCAACAAGAGAGGCCGCGATAGTGAGAGGCCCGCGCACCGCGATGAAGCGTGGCCCCCGCTTGCCACAACTAGAGAAAGCCTTCACACAGAAACGAAGACCCAACACAGCCAAAAATAAATTAATTAATTAATCAATTAAACAAAAAAAGCTGTCTCTCAAATTGAACTTCCAGAATATATTCAGGAAAAACGCATACGCCCTTTTTGGCCAACCAAAGAAGCGGGCAATGCAAATCAACACTACAAAGAGGTATCACTTCGAATCAGAAAAAAGGACCATCCTCACAAAGGGTAAAAACCAGATATGCAGGACAAGGAGAGGAGAAAAGGGAGCCTTGTTACGCTGAAGGGGGGAATGTAAATTGCCAACGGCCACTCTGGAGAAGTGTGCTGTGTTTCCTAAAACATCTAAAAAACAGAGCTACAAAGCATAGGGCGCTTCCACTCATGGGCCTATATGTTGGAAAAACCAAAAATCCACAGGACGCAGGCACCCCGTTTACTGCTGCTATGTTTACAACAGCCTCGACTTGGGTACAACTTAATAGTCCTTGGAAGGAAAAAATGGTGAAAGAAAATTTGGTACTTAAGCACAACGGAATATTACTCAGCCCTGAAATCAATGCAATGAGGCCAGTTGCAGCAACTCAGGGGGACTTATGTTTGGTCATTGAGAGTGAAATAAGTTAGACAGCAAGAGAAACTTATCATAAGATATCACTTATAAAGGGAATCTAAAAATCGCCAACCATGAACTGAATTACAAACCGAACACCATCACACATTTACAAAACACACTGATGGCTGCTTAAGGGGAAAAGTGTGGTGCGGTGATGCATAAACCAGGAGGTTGAAATTGGCACAGATACCGTTCCACACGCCAATAATGTAATCGCCAAGACATACTCATTGTTCAAGGAAGTGGACTCAGCACACTCTATTCACAGAAAAAACATCTATCTGACTACTAGAAACTAGAAAAGAATTTATTGATGTCTCTCTGTAAGTGACTCAGGTGGATGTAGAGCACCAAGAAACACAACATTGCAAATCAGCTACACCCCACTATAAAAATTAATTATAAAAAAAGAAAGACAGTGAGAGAGAGAGGAATTCTTACAAAATTCAATCAGGGGCTGTGATGCAACTGGACTGACCACATCTACACTCACAGCTGAATGGGACGTAAGGCTGGACACCCTAACCCTAAACCCTAACCCTAACCCAACCCTAACCCTACCTTAACCCTAACCCTAACCCAACACTAACCCTAACCCTAAACCTAACCCCTAACCCTAACCCAACCCTAAGCCTAACCCTAACCCCTAGCCCTAGCCCTAGCCCTAACCCTGACCCTAACCCCTAACCCTTAACCCCTAGCCCCTAACCCTAACCAAGTTCACAAGTAAACTTCTCGCCCACCTGGAGAGAGTGATTTAATTTTAAAGAGTAAAGACACAATCAGCTCAGTAATTGGCCACGGGGATGGAGGGGCCAAGGCTAACCTGAGCTGGAGGAACGTGGGTGCCTGCCTGGATGCTCAGAGGCCAAGGGCTGTTCTGAGAGCTGCTTGGACACCCGTGCAGATGGAACAAAGGATCCGTCCAGTCCCAAGAGGGCCCCACCAGCCCTCACGAACGCAACACCAGACTTCCCTGGTGGCGCAGTGGTTAAGAATCCACCTGCCAATGCAGGGGACACGGGTTTGAGCCCTGGTCCGGGAAGATCCCACATGCTGTGGAGCAACTAAGCCCGTGCACCACAACTACTGAGCCTGCGCTCTAGAACCCGCGAGCCACAACTGCTGAAGCCCACGCGCTTAGAGCCTGTGCTCTGCAACAAGAGAAGCCACCGCAATGAGAAGCCCCCACTCGCCGCAACTAGAGAAAGCCTCCGTGCAGCAATGCAGACCCAACACAGCCCCAAATTAATTAATTAATTAATTAATTAATTAATTAAGAAAAAAAAAAAGGCAGCACCTGGGGGCTGGCAGACTGATGCACCAAGTCTTACATCACGTCTACTTAGTATCCTGCATGTCAGGGCCATGCTGGACCTGGGGCTGCCCACACAGAGTGGGGCCTGCATCACCCTTCCCAGGAGGGAGGGTGGAGGGAAACCCTGCATGACCTCTGAGGCCCTAAGAACCCTTGACTAAGGCTGAGCTCAATTTGAAACAGTGGGTGACCAGAGCAGACATTTCATTCATCTATCAATGAGAATCCAGAACTGGAGGAGCAGAAAACAATGGCCTCGCTCAACCTTGACGCTAATCCTGACATGGACCCTAACCCTAAACTCTGATCCTGACCCTACGCCCTGACCTAACCTTAGCCTAACCCGTACCCTAAACCTGTACCTTACCCTAACCCATGCTCTACCCGCATCCTACCAGTACCCCAATTCTCACCCATACCCTAACACCCACTCTAACACAGAACCCTAACACCCTGAGACCAAAACCATAAACCTTAACCAATAAGCCAAACCATAACCATAAGCAAACCATAAAATATATTCATTAACCATACCCATAAATAACTCATTAACCCTAAAACTTAAACCATCACAGCAACCATAAACCATACACAGCCCCAACCCTCACACCAGCCCCAGCCCTAATGCTAACCCTCCAAACCACTTACACCAAGCCAAGTCTAATCAGATTATACAAATACATCTTGACCAAGAAAACTGGGGAATTCCCTGGTGGCCCAGTGGTTAGGACTCTGTGCTTTCACTGCCAAGGGCTCGGGTTCGATCCCTGACTGGGGAACTAAGATCCCACAAGCCATGGGACGTGGCCAAAATAAATAAATAATTAGAATGAAATAAAACCACTATTTTAAAAAAGATTTTAAAAATAGAGGAAAAAAACAAGAAAACTACCCCAGTACAACTTACAAATATGAATGTAAAAATCTATCACACAATAATAGCAACATGAAACCAACAGAACTTTAAACGGATAATGCCATAAGCAAGTATCTCTACACCAGGAATTTCAGGTTGCTCAACATATTAAAAGTAAGCAATGTATTCAACCACAATAATGGTGTGAAGTAAAAACACATAACCATATCAATTCATGCAAAAAATCTACAATGAAAATCCAGTGTTATTTCATGAAAAACACTCAAGAAAGCAGGAATAAAAGGAAATTTGTTCAATATGGAAAAGAGTAGTACAAAAAGCCACAGCAAACATCGTGCTCAATGTTAAAGACTGAAAGATTTACTCCTGAAATCAGGAACAAGGCCAGGAAGCTGGCCTTCATCACCGTTACTCAATAGTGTACTGGAAGTTCTACCCAGAATCTTGAGGAAAGAAATAAAAGGCCTCCATGGGTGAATGGAAAAATTAAAACCGTGTCTCTTCACAGAACATAGGTCACATCATCTCATATATAAAACTACCTATAATCAGCAAAGAAATTATTTGAGCTAATCAACTAATTAATAAGCAAAGTTATAGAACAAAATATCAATTCATGAAAATCTGTCTTATATGCATACGCTGGCAAAAAATAATCTGAAAAAGAATTTATGAGAACAATTCCATTTGTAATAATGTCAACATCAATATTTAGGAGTATATTTAATCAAGGTACAAGACTTGTTTTTATGTATGTAAAGTTGTATGTTTGAAATTACTGGAAAGTCAATTACTTTTCAAAACATCATGTATGTCAATAGCATGCCAGAAAAGCAGAGAAAACATCAAACTTCCAGATAGAAGCCAAGCCTTACCCAGATCCAGTTCACCCAAAGTCCACATGTCATTTAGAGGCACCGTGGGAAGGTTATATTAGGAGCCGCTGTCCTCCGTGTTGTGGACGACCTGGATATGGTAGAAACAGTGGGATTTTTGAATTCCAATTTTCCACTTCATGCCACAAAAACACTATAAGAACTAATAAATAAATTCAGTAAAGTTGCAAAATCAATACACAGAAATCAGTTGCATTTCTAAACACTAATAATGAACCATCAGAAAGAGAAAGAAAGCAACCCTATTTACAACTGCATCAAAAAGAACAAAATACCTGGGAATAAAGTCAACCAAGGAGGTGAAAGACCTGCACACTGAAAACTTTAAGACATTGATGAAGACATTGAAAAACACACCAATAAATGGAAAGATATCCTGTTCTCATGGAATGGAACAATTAATGTTGTTAAAATATCCATGCTACCCAAAGCAGTGGACACAGTGAATGCAATCCCTCCCAAAATTCCATGGTATTTTCCCCCCAAATAGAGCAAATCCTCCTAATATCTGTGGGGAACCACAAAGGACCCCAAATAGCCAAAGAAACCCTGAAAAAAGAGAACGGGCTGGAGGCATCTCCCTCCCTGACGTCACACTCTGCTGAGAAGCTACAGTCACCAAAACAGTGTGGAACTGGCTCAAAACGGGCACAGGGACCAGAGGAACAGGACAGAGAGACCAGAATTCAACCCCCACGGACGGGGTCGGTGAATTTATGACACAGGGACCAAGGACACACCAAGGAGCACGACACTCCCCACCATAAATGGTGCTGGGAAAACTGGACGCCCCATAACTCACGCTGGCTACCCTGCACACAAACCTGAACAAACACCCAGCTTTCCACGCCAAGCCCTCCCTCGCTCACACGAAGACGGACCCCCTCAACGGTCAGTCGCCCACAGGAAGCTTCTCCCCACTTTTCCTCACCGTCTCTTCACCTTTTCCTCAGGCATCACCTGGGTCCTCAGGAAACCTAGTTCCCTAGTCAGCGTGGACGCAGCCCCACTTTGTCCTGAAGCCGAAACCCCAGCGAGTCCTAAGGAGACGGAGACCGAGCTCCTCTCAGCAGAGACACTGAGCCGGGCGTCCTACCGGAAGGCCTCCGCCCCCGCCCCCGCGCCTGAGGAGGCTCAACTGCTCTCAGCTGACCTCACAATCGAGTTCGCAGGGAAGGAGCATGCGCTGTGGGTCAGAGAGGCGAACTCGGCGCCACCCTGTGGTCAGTGCAGGAAGTGCAGGCCGCGCCTCCCTCACAGGTCACTGGAGGCAGCGTGCCCTACTGACAGGACTGCTGAATCCATTAAACTGGACATTCAAACTAAAATGGAGTCTCTATCCCAAAAGCTTTCTAAAAGTAGTTAAGGAACAATTAATTGGAAACCATTTGGAATGAAGTGAATGTAGATGCAAACTTTACAACTTATACCAAATTCACTCAAAGTTATTCAGAGGCAAATTTGATTGTAGTTTCTAATTTATGTTTGGCTGCGTTGGGTCTTCGTTGCTGCATGTGGGCTTTCTCTAGTTGCGTCGAGCGGGGCTACTCTTCGTTGCGGTGCACGGGCTTCTCATTGCGGTGGCTTCTCTTGTGGGCGAGCATGGGCTCTAGGCGCGCAGGCTTCAGTAGTTGTGCCGCGCAGGCTTGGTTGCTCTGCGGCATGTGGGATCTTCCCGGACCAGGGCTCGAGCCCGTGTCCCCTGCATTGGCAGGCGGACTCTTAACCACTGCGTCACCAGGGAAGTCCCCACAGACAAACTTTAAATACAAAACTATTCAAGGGGCTTCCCTGGTGGCGCAGTGGTTGAGAATCTGCCGGCTAATGCAGGGGACACGGGTTCGAGCCCTGACCTGGGAAGATCCCACATGCCGCGGAGCAACTAGGCCCGTGAGCCACAACTAGTGAGCCTGCACGTCTGGAGCCTGTGCTCCGCAACAAGAGAGGCCGCGATAGTGAGAGGCCCGCGCACCGCGATGAAGCGTGGCCCCCGCTTGCCACAACTAGAGAAAGCCTTCACACAGAAACGAAGACCCAACACAGCCAAAAATAAATTAATTAATTAATCAATTAAACAAAAAAAGCTGTCTCTCAAATTGAACTTCCAGAATATATTCAGGAAAAACGCATACGCCCTTTTTGGCCAACCAAAGAAGCGGGCAATGCAAATCAACACTACAAAGAGGTATCACTTCGAATCAGAAAAAAGGACCATCCTCACAAAGGGTAAAAACCAGATATGCAGGACAAGGAGAGGAGAAAAGGGAGCCTTGTTACGCTGAAGGGGGGAATGTAAATTGCCAACGGCCACTCTGGAGAAGTGTGCTGTGTTTCCTAAAACATCTAAAAAACAGAGCTACAAAGCATAGGGCGCTTCCACTCATGGGCCTATATGTTGGAAAAACCAAAAATCCACAGGACGCAGGCACCCCGTTTACTGCTGCTATGTTTACAACAGCCTCGACTTGGGTACAACTTAATAGTCCTTGGAAGGAAAAAATGGTGAAAGAAAATTTGGTACTTAAGCACAACGGAATATTACTCAGCCCTGAAATCAATGCAATGAGGCCAGTTGCAGCAACTCAGGGGGACTTATGTTTGGTCATTGAGAGTGAAATAAGTTAGACAGCAAGAGAAACTTATCATAAGATATCACTTATAAAGGGAATCTAAAAATCGCCAACCATGAACTGAATTACAAACCGAACACCATCACACATTTACAAAACACACTGATGGCTGCTTAAGGGGAAAAGTGTGGTGCGGTGATGCATAAACCAGGAGGTTGAAATTGGCACAGATACCGTTCCACACGCCAATAATGTAATCGCCAAGACATACTCATTGTTCAAGGAAGTGGACTCAGCACACTCTATTCACAGAAAAAACATCTATCTGACTACTAGAAACTAGAAAAGAATTTATTGATGTCTCTCTGTAAGTGACTCAGGTGGATGTAGAGCACCAAGAAACACAACATTGCAAATCAGCTACACCCCACTATAAAAATTAATTATAAAAAAAGAAAGACAGTGAGAGAGAGAGGAATTCTTACAAAATTCAATCAGGGGCTGTGATGCAACTGGACTGACCACATCTACACTCACAGCTGAATGGGACGTAAGGCTGGACACCCTAACCCTAAACCCTAACCCTAACCCAACCCTAACCCTACCTTAACCCTAACCCTAACCCAACACTAACCCTAACCCTAAACCTAACCCCTAACCCTAACCCAACCCTAAGCCTAACCCTAACCCCTAGCCCTAGCCCTAGCCCTAACCCTGACCTTAACCCCTAACCCTTAACCCCTAGCCCCTAACCCTAACCAAGTTCACAAGTAAACTTCTCGCCCACCTGGAGAGAGTGATTTAATTTTAAAGAGTAAAGACACAATCAGCTCAGTAATTGGCCACGGGGATGGAGGGGCCAAGGCTAACCTGAGCTGGAGGAACGTGGGTGCCTGCCTGGATGCTCAGAGGCCAAGGGCTGTTCTGAGAGCTGCTTGGACACCCGTGCAGATGGAACAAAGGATCCGTCCAGTCCCAAGAGGGCCCCACCAGCCCTCACGAACGCAACACCAGACTTCCCTGGTGGCGCAGTGGTTAAGAATCCACCTGCCAATGCAGGGGACACGGGTTTGAGCCCTGGTCCGGGAAGATCCCACATGCTGTGGAGCAACTAAGCCCGTGCACCACAACTACTGAGCCTGCGCTCTAGAACCCGCGAGCCACAACTGCTGAAGCCCACGCGCTTAGAGCCTGTGCTCTGCAACAAGAGAAGCCACCGCAATGAGAAGCCCCCACTCGCCGCAACTAGAGAAAGCCTCCGTGCAGCAATGCAGACCCAACACAGCCCCAAATTAATTAATTAATTAATTAATTAATTAAGAAAAAAAAAAAAAAGGCAGCACCTGGGGGCTGGCAGACTGATGCACCAAGTCTTACATCACGTCTACTTAGTATCCTGCATGTCAGGGCCATGCTGGACCTGGGGCTGCCCACACAGAGTGGGGCCTGCATCACCCTTCCCAGGAGGGAGGGTGGAGGGAAACCCTGCATGACCTCTGAGGCCCTAAGAACCCTTGACTAAGGCTGAGCTCAATTTGAAACAGTGGGTGACCAGAGCAGACATTTCATTCATCTATCAATGAGAATCCAGAACTGGAGGAGCAGAAAACAATGGCCTCGCTCAACCTTGACGCTAATCCTGACATGGACCCTAACCCTAAACTCTGATCCTGACCCTACGCCCTGACCTAACCTTAGCCTAACCCGTACCCTAAACCTGTACCTTACCCTAACCCATGCTCTACCCGCATCCTACCTGTACCCCAATTCTCACTCATACCCTAACACCCACTCTAACACAGAACCCTAACACCCTGAGACCAAAACCATAAACCTTAACCAATAAGCCAAACCATAACCATAAGCAAACCATAAAATATATTCATTAACCATACCCATAAATAACTCATTAACCCTAAAACTTAAACCATCACAGCAACCATAAACCATACACAGCCCCAACCCTCACACCAGCCCCAGCCCTAATGCTAACCCTCCAAACCACTTACACCAAGCCAAGTCTAATCAGATTATACAAATACATCTTGACCAAGAAAACTGGGGAATTCCCTGGTGGCCCAGTGGTTAGGACTCTGTGCTTTCACTGCCAAGGGCTCGGGTTCGATCCCTGACTGGGGAACTAAGATCCCACAAGCCATGGGACGTGGCCAAAATAAATAAATAATTAGAATGAAATAAAACCACTATTTTAAAAAAGATTTTAAAAATAGAGGAAAAAAACAAGAAAACTACCCCAGTACAACTTACAAATATGAATGTAAAAATCTATCACACAATAATAGCAACATGAAACCAACAGAACTTTAAACGGATAATGCCATAAGCAAGTATCTCTACACCAGGAATTTCAGGTTGCTCAACATATTAAAAGTAAGCAATGTATTCAACCACAATAATGGTGTGAAGTAAAAACACATAACCATATCAATTCATGCAAAAAATCTACAATGACAATCCAGTGTTATTTCATGAAAAACACTCAAGAAAGCAGGAATAAAAGGAAATTTGTTCAATATGGAAAAGAGTAGTACAAAAAGCCACAGCAAACATCGTGCTCAATGTTAAAGACTGAAAGATTTACTCCTGAAATCAGGAACAAGGCCAGGAAGCTGGCCTTCATCACCGTTACTCAATAGTGTACTGGAAGTTCTACCCAGAATCTTGAGGAAAGAAATAAAAGGCCTCCATGGGTGAATGGAAAAATTAAAACCGTGTCTCTTCACAGAACATAGGTCACATCATCTCATATATAAAACTACCTATAATCAGCAAAGAAATTATTTGAGCTAATCAACTAATTAATAAGCAAAGTTATAGAACAAAATATCAATTCATGAAAATCTGTCTTATATGCATACGCTGGCAAAAAATAATCTGAAAAAGAATTTATGAGAACAATTCCATTTGTAATAATGTCAACATCAATATTTAGGAGTATATTTAATCAAGGTACAAGACTTGTTTTTATGTATGTAAAGTTGTATGTTTGAAATTACTGGAAAGTCAATTACTTTTCAAAACATCATGTATGTCAATAGCATGCCAGAAAAGCAGAGAAAACATCAAACTTCCAGATAGAAGCCAAGCCTTACCCAGATCCAGTTCACCCAAAGTCCACATGTCATTTAGAGGCACCGTGGGAAGGTTATATTAGGAGCCGCTGTCCTCCGTGTTGTGGACGACCTGGATATGGTAGAAACAGTGGGATTTTTGAATTCCAATTTTCCACTTCATGCCACAAAAACACTATAAGAACTAATAAATAAATTCAGTAAAGTTGCAAAATCAATACACAGAAATCAGTTGCATTTCTAAACACTAATAATGAACCATCAGAAAGAGAAAGAAAGCAACCCTATTTACAACTGCATCAAAAAGAACAAAATACCTGGGAATAAAGTCAACCAAGGAGGTGAAAGACCTGCACACTGAAAACTTTAAGACATTGATGAAGACATTGAAAAACACACCAATAAATGGAAAGATATCCTGTTCTCATGGAATGGAACAATTAATGTTGTTAAAATATCCATGCTACCCAAAGCAGTGGACACAGTGAATGCAATCCCTCCCAAAATTCCATGGTATTTTCCCCCCAAATAGAGCAAATCCTCCTAATATCTGTGGGGAACCACAAAGGACCCCAAATAGCCAAAGAAACCCTGAAAAAAGAGAACGGGCTGGAGGCATCTCCCTCCCTGACGTCACACTCTGCTGAGAAGCTACAGTCACCAAAACAGTGTGGAACTGGCTCAAAACGGGCACAGGGACCAGAGGAACAGGACAGAGAGACCAGAATTCAACCCCCACGGACGGGGTCGGTGAATTTATGACACAGGGACCAAGGACACACCAAGGAGCACGACACTCCCCACCATAAATGGTGCTGGGAAAACTGGACGCCCCATAACTCACGCTGGCTACCCTGCACACAAACCTGAACAAACACCCAGCTTTCCACGCCAAGCCCTCCCTCGCTCACACGAAGACGGACCCCCTCAACGGTCAGTCGCCCACAGGAAGCTTCTCCCCACTTTTCCTCACCGTCTCTTCACCTTTTCCTCAGGCATCACCTGGGTCCTCAGGAAACCTAGTTCCCTAGTCAGCGTGGACGCAGCCCCACTTTGTCCTGAAGCCGAAACCCCAGCGAGTCCTAAGGAGACGGAGACCGAGCTCCTCTCAGCAGAGACACTGAGCCGGGCGTCCTACCGGAAGGCCTCCGCCCCCGCCCCCGCGCCTGAGGAGGCTCAACTGCTCTCAGCTGACCTCACAATCGAGTTCGCAGGGAAGGAGCATGCGCTGTGGGTCAGAGAGGCGAACTCGGCGCCACCCTGTGGTCAGTGCAGGAAGTGCAGGCCGCGCCTCCCTCACAGGTCACTGGAGGCAGCGTGCCCTACTGACAGGACTGCTGAATCCATTAAACTGGACATTCAAACTAAAATGGAGTCTCTATCCCAAAAGCTTTCTAAAAGTAGTTAAGGAACAATTAATTGGAAACCATTTGGAATGAAGTGAATGTAGATGCAAACTTTACAACTTATACCAAATTCACTCAAAGTTATTCAGAGGCAAATTTGATTGTAGTTTCTAATTTATGTTTGGCTGCGTTGGGTCTTCGTTGCTGCATGTGGGCTTTCTCTAGTTGCGTCGAGCGGGGCTACTCTTCGTTGCGGTGCATGGGCTTCTCATTGCCGTGGCTTCTCTTGTGGGCGAGCATGGGCTCTAGGCGCGCAGGCTTCAGTAGTTGTGCCGCGCAGGCTCGGGTGCTCTGCGGCATGTGGGATCTTCCCGGACCAGGGCTCGAGCCCGTGTCCCCTGCATTGGCAGGCGGACTCTTAACCACTGCGTCACCAGGGAAGTCCCCACAGACAAACTTTAAATACAAAACTATTCAAGGGGCTTCCCTGGTGGCGCAGTGGTTGAGAATCTGCCGGCTAATGCAGGGGACACGGGTTCGAGCCCTGACCTGGGAAGATCCCACATGCCGCGGAGCAACTAGGCCCGTGAGCCACAACTAGTGAGCCTGCACGTCTGGAGCCTGTGCTCCGCAACAAGAGAGGCCGCGATAGTGAGAGGCCCGCGCACCGCGATGAAGCGTGGCCCCCGCTTGCCACAACTAGAGAAAGCCTTCACACAGAAACGAAGACCCAACACAGCCAAAAATAAATTAATTAATTAATCAATTAAACAAAAAAAGCTGTCTCTCAAATTGAACTTCCAGAATATATTCAGGAAAAACGCATACGCCCTTTTTGGCCAACCAAAGAAGCGGGCAATGCAAATCAACACTACAAAGAGGTATCACTTCGAATCAGAAAAAAGGACCATCCTCACAAAGGGTAAAAACCAGATATGCAGGACAAGGAGAGGAGAAAAGGGAGCCTTGTTACGCTGAAGGGGGGAATGTAAATTGCCAACGGCCACTCTGGAGAAGTGTGCTGTGTTTCCTAAAACATCTAAAAAACAGAGCTACAAAGCATAGGGCGCTTCCACTCATGGGCCTATATGTTGGAAAAACCAAAAATCCACAGGACGCAGGCACCCCGTTTACTGCTGCTATGTTTACAACAGCCTCGACTTGGGTACAACTTAATAGTCCTTGGAAGGAAAAAATGGTGAAAGAAAATTTGGTACTTAAGCACAACGGAATATTACTCAGCCCTGAAATCAATGCAATGAGGCCAGTTGCAGCAACTCAGGGGGACTTATGTTTGGTCATTGAGAGTGAAATAAGTTAGACAGCAAGAGAAACTTATCATAAGATATCACTTATAAAGGGAATCTAAAAATCGCCAACCATGAACTGAATTACAAACCGAACACCATCACACATTTACAAAACACACTGATGGCTGCTTAAGGGGAAAAGTGTGGTGCGGTGATGCATAAACCAGGAGGTTGAAATTGGCACAGATACCGTTCCACACGCCAATAATGTAATCGCCAAGACATACTCATTGTTCAAGGAAGTGGACTCAGCACACTCTATTCACAGAAAAAACATCTATCTGACTACTAGAAACTAGAAAAGAATTTATTGATGTCTCTCTGTAAGTGACTCAGGTGGATGTAGAGCACCAAGAAACACAACATTGCAAATCAGCTACACCCCACTATAAAAATTAATTATAAAAAAAGAAAGACAGTGAGAGAGAGAGGAATTCTTACAAAATTCAATCAGGGGCTGTGATGCAACTGGACTGACCACATCTACACTCACAGCTGAATGGGACGTAAGGCTGGACACCCTAACCCTAAACCCTAACCCTAACCCAACCCTAACCCTACCTTAACCCTAACCCTAACCCAACACTAACCCTAACCCTAAACCTAACCCCTAACCCTAACCCAACCCTAAGCCTAACCCTAACCCCTAGCCCTAGCCCTAGCCCTAACCCTGACCTTAACCCCTAACCCTTAACCCCTAGCCCCTAACCCTAACCAAGTTCACAAGTAAACTTCTCGCCCACCTGGAGAGAGTGATTTAATTTTAAAGAGTAAAGACACAATCAGCTCAGTAATTGGCCACGGGGATGGAGGGGCCAAGGCTAACCTGAGCTGGAGGAACGTGGGTGCCTGCCTGGATGCTCAGAGGCCAAGGGCTGTTCTGAGAGCTGCTTGGACACCCGTGCAGATGGAACAAAGGATCCGTCCAGTCCCAAGAGGGCCCCACCAGCCCTCACGAACGCAACACCAGACTTCCCTGGTGGCGCAGTGGTTAAGAATCCACCTGCCAATGCAGGGGACACGGGTTTGAGCCCTGGTCCGGGAAGATCCCACATGCTGTGGAGCAACTAAGCCCGTGCACCACAACTACTGAGCCTGCGCTCTAGAACCCGCGAGCCACAACTGCTGAAGCCCACGCGCTTAGAGCCTGTGCTCTGCAACAAGAGAAGCCACCGCAATGAGAAGCCCCCACTCGCCGCAACTAGAGAAAGCCTCCGTGCAGCAATGCAGACCCAACACAGCCCCAAATTAATTAATTAATTAATTAATTAATTAAGAAAAAAAAAAAAAAGGCAGCACCTGGGGGCTGGCAGACTGATGCACCAAGTCTTACATCACGTCTACTTAGTATCCTGCATGTCAGGGCCATGCTGGACCTGGGGCTGCCCACACAGAGTGGGGCCTGCATCACCCTTCCCAGGAGGGAGGGTGGAGGGAAACCCTGCATGACCTCTGAGGCCCTAAGAACCCTTGACTAAGGCTGAGCTCAATTTGAAACAGTGGGTGACCAGAGCAGACATTTCATTCATCTATCAATGAGAATCCAGAACTGGAGGAGCAGAAAACAATGGCCTCGCTCAACCTTGACGCTAATCCTGACATGGACCCTAACCCTAAACTCTGATCCTGACCCTACGCCCTGACCTAACCTTAGCCTAACCCGTACCCTAAACCTGTACCTTACCCTAACGCATGCTCTACCCGCATCCTACCTGTACCCCAATTCTCACCCATACCCTAACACCCACTCTAACACAGAACCCTAACACCCTGAGACCAAAACCATAAACCTTAACCAATAAGCCAAACCATAACCATAAGCAAACCATAAAATATATTCATTAACCATACCCATAAATAACTCATTAACCCTAAAACTTAAACCATCACAGCAACCATAAACCATACACAGCCCCAACCCTCACACCAGCCCCAGCCCTAATGCTAACCCTCCAAACCACTTACACCAAGCCAAGTCTAATCAGATTATACAAATACATCTTGACCAAGAAAACTGGGGAATTCCCTGGTGGCCCAGTGGTTAGGACTCTGTGCTTTCACTGCCAAGGGCTCGGGTTCGATCCCTGACTGGGGAACTAAGATCCCACAAGCCATGGGACGTGGCCAAAATAAATAAATAATTAGAATGAAATAAAACCACTATTTTAAAAAAGATTTTAAAAATAGAGGAAAAAAACAAGAAAACTACCCCAGTACAACTTACAAATATGAATGTAAAAATCTATCACACAATAATAGCAACATGAAACCAACAGAACTTTAAACGGATAATGCCATAAGCAAGTATCTCTACACCAGGAATTTCAGGTTGCTCAACATATTAAAAGTAAGCAATGTATTCAACCACAATAATGGTGTGAAGTAAAAACACATAACCATATCAATTCATGCAAAAAATCTACAATGACAATCCAGTGTTATTTCATGAAAAACACTCAAGAAAGCAGGAATAAAAGGAAATTTGTTCAATATGGAAAAGAGTAGTACAAAAAGCCACAGCAAACATCGTGCTCAATGTTAAAGACTGAAAGATTTACTCCTGAAATCAGGAACAAGGCCAGGAAGCTGGCCTTCATCACCGTTACTCAATAGTGTACTGGAAGTTCTACCCAGAATCTTGAGGAAAGAAATAAAAGGCCTCCATGGGTGAATGGAAAAATTAAAACCGTGTCTCTTCACAGAACATAGGTCACATCATCTCATATATAAAACTACCTATAATCAGCAAAGAAATTATTTGAGCTAATCAACTAATTAATAAGCAAAGTTATAGAACAAAATATCAATTCATGAAAATCTGTCTTATATGCATACGCTGGCAAAAAATAATCTGAAAAAGAATTTATGAGAACAATTCCATTTGTAATAATGTCAACATCAATATTTAGGAGTATATTTAATCAAGGTACAAGACTTGTTTTTATGTATGTAAAGTTGTATGTTTGAAATTACTGGAAAGTCAATTACTTTTCAAAACATCATGTATGTCAATAGCATGCCAGAAAAGCAGAGAAAACATCAAACTTCCAGATAGAAGCCAAGCCTTACCCAGATCCAGTTCACCCAAAGTCCACATGTCATTTAGAGGCACCGTGGGAAGGTTATATTAGGAGCCGCTGTCCTCCGTGTTGTGGACGACCTGGATATGGTAGAAACAGTGGGATTTTTGAATTCCAATTTTCCACTTCATGCCACAAAAACACTATAAGAACTAATAAATAAATTCAGTAAAGTTGCAAAATCAATACACAGAAATCAGTTGCATTTCTAAACACTAATAATGAACCATCAGAAAGAGAAAGAAAGCAACCCTATTTACAACTGCATCAAAAAGAACAAAATACCTGGGAATAAAGTCAACCAAGGAGGTGAAAGACCTGCACACTGAAAACTTTAAGACATTGATGAAGACATTGAAAAACACACCAATAAATGGAAAGATATCCTGTTCTCATGGAATGGAACAATTAATGTTGTTAAAATATCCATGCTACCCAAAGCAGTGGACACAGTGAATGCAATCCCTCCCAAAATTCCATGGTATTTTCCCCCCAAATAGAGCAAATCCTCCTAATATCTGTGGGGAACCACAAAGGACCCCAAATAGCCAAAGAAACCCTGAAAAAAGAGAACGGGCTGGAGGCATCTCCCTCCCTGACGTCACACTCTGCTGAGAAGCTACAGTCACCAAAACAGTGTGGAACTGGCTCAAAACGGGCACAGGGACCAGAGGAACAGGACAGAGAGACCAGACTTCAACCCCCACGGACGGGGTCGGTGAATTTATGACACAGGGACCAAGGACACACCAAGGAGCACGACACTCCCCACCATAAATGGTGCTGGGAAAACTGGACGCCCCATAACTCACGCTGGCTACCCTGCACACAAACCTGAACAAACACCCAGCTTTCCACGCCAAGCCCTCCCTCGCTCACACGAAGACGGACCCCCTCAACGGTCAGTCGCCCACAGGAAGCTTCTCCCCACTTTTCCTCACCGTCTCTTCACCTTTTCCTCAGGCATCACCTGGGTCCTCAGGAAACCTAGTTCCCTAGTCAGCGTGGACGCAGCCCCACTTTGTCCTGAAGCCGAAACCCCAGCGAGTCCTAAGGAGACGGAGACCGAGCTCCTCTCAGCAGAGACACTGAGCCGGGCGTCCTACCGGAAGGCCTCCGCCCCCGCCCCCGCGCCTGAGGAGGCTCAACTGCTCTCAGCTGACCTCACAATCGAGTTCGCAGGGAAGGAGCATGCGCTGTGGGTCAGAGAGGCGAACTCGGCGCCACCCTGTGGTCAGTGCAGGAAGTGCAGGCCGCGCCTCCCTCACAGGTCACTGGAGGCAGCGTGCCCTACTGACAGGACTGCTGAATCCATTAAACTGGACATTCAAACTAAAATGGAGTCTCTATCCCAAAAGCTTTCTAAAAGTAGTTAAGGAACAATTAATTGGAAACCATTTGGAATGAAGTGAATGTAGATGCAAACTTTACAACTTATACCAAATTCACTCAAAGTTATTCAGAGGCAAATTTGATTGTAGTTTCTAATTTATGTTTGGCTGCGTTGGGTCTTCGTTGCTGCATGTGGGCTTTCTCTAGTTGCGTCGAGCGGGGCTACTCTTCGTTGCGGTGCACGGGCTTCTCTTTGCCGTGGCTTCTCTTGTGGGCGAGCATGGGCTCTAGGCGCGCAGGCTTCAGTAGTTGTGCCGCGCAGGCTCGGGTGCTCTGCGGCATGTGGGATCTTCCCGGACCAGGGCTCGAGCCCGTGTCCCCTGCATTGGCAGGCGGACTCTTAACCACTGCGTCACCAGGGAAGTCCCCACAGACAAACTTTAAATACAAAACTATTCAAGGGGCTTCCCTGGTGGCGCAGTGGTTGAGAATCTGCCGGCTAATGCAGGGGACACGGGTTCGAGCCCTGACCTGGGAAGATCCCACATGCCGCGGAGCAACTAGGCCCGTGAGCCACAACTAGTGAGCCTGCACGTCTGGAGCCTGTGCTCCGCAACAAGAGAGGCCGCGATAGTGAGAGGCCCGCGCACCGCGATGAAGCGTGGCCCCCGCTTGCCACAACTAGAGAAAGCCTTCACACAGAAACGAAGACCCAACACAGCCAAAAATAAATTAATTAATTAATCAATTAAACAAAAAAAGCTGTCTCTCAAATTGAACTTCCAGAATATATTCAGGAAAAACGCATACGCCCTTTTTGGCCAACCAAAGAAGCGGGCAATGCAAATCAACACTACAAAGAGGTATCACTTCGAATCAGAAAAAAGGACCATCCTCACAAAGGGTAAAAACCAGATATGCAGGACAAGGAGAGGAGAAAAGGGAGCCTTGTTACGCTGAAGGGGGGAATGTAAATTGCCAACGGCCACTCTGGAGAAGTGTGCTGTGTTTCCTAAAACATCTAAAAAACAGAGCTACAAAGCATAGGGCGCTTCCACTCATGGGCCTATATGTTGGAAAAACCAAAAATCCACAGGACGCAGGCACCCCGTTTACTGCTGCTATGTTTACAACAGCCTCGACTTGGGTACAACTTAATAGTCCTTGGAAGGAAAAAATGGTGAAAGAAAATTTGGTACTTAAGCACAACGGAATATTACTCAGCCCTGAAATCAATGCAATGAGGCCAGTTGCAGCAACTCAGGGGGACTTATGTTTGGTCATTGAGAGTGAAATAAGTTAGACAGCAAGAGAAACTTATCATAAGATATCACTTATAAAGGGAATCTAAAAATCGCCAACCATGAACTGAAT
Organism: Balaenoptera physalus; assembly: GCF_965194825.1. NCBI lineage: Eukaryota > Metazoa > Chordata > Mammalia > Artiodactyla > Balaenopteridae > Balaenoptera > Balaenoptera physalus. The sequence continues at coordinate 23,058 of NW_028126162.1, forward strand.
TACAAACCGAACACCATCACACATTTACAAAACACACTGATGGCTGCTTAAGGGGAAAAGTGTGGTGCGGTGATGCATAAACCAGGAGGTTGAAATTGGCACAGATACCGTTCCACACGCCAATAATGTAATCGCCAAGACATACTCATTGTTCAAGGAAGTGGACTCAGCACACTCTATTCACAGAAAAAACATCTATCTGACTACTAGAAACTAGAAAAGAATTTATTGATGTCTCTCTGTAAGTGACTCAGGTGGATGTAGAGCACCAAGAAACACAACATTGCAAATCAGCTACACCCCACTATAAAAATTAATTATAAAAAATGAAAGACAGTGAGAGAGAGAGGAATTCTTACAAAATTCAATCAGGGGCTGTGATGCAACTGGACTGACCACATCTACACTCACAGCTGAATGGGACGTAAGGCTGGACACCCTAACCCTAAACCCTAACCCTAACCCAACCCTAACCCTACCTTAACCCTAACCCTAACCCAACACTAACCCTAACCCTAAACCTAACCCCTAACCCTAACCCAACCCTAAGCCTAACCCTAACCCCTAGCCCTAGCCCTAGCCCTAACCCTGACCTTAACCCCTAACCCTTAACCCCTAGCCCCTAACCCTAACCAAGTTCACAAGTAAACTTCTCGCCCACCTGGAGAGAGTGATTTAATTTTAAAGAGTAAAGACACAATCAGCTCAGTAATTGGCCACGGGGATGGAGGGGCCAAGGCTAACCTGAGCTGGAGGAACGTGGGTGCCTGCCTGGATGCTCAGAGGCCAAGGGCTGTTCTGAGAGCTGCTTGGACACCCGTGCAGATGGAACAAAGGATCCGTCCAGTCCCAAGAGGGCCCCACCAGCCCTCACGAACGCAACACCAGACTTCCCTGGTGGCGCAGTGGTTAAGAATCCACCTGCCAATGCAGGGGACACGGGTTTGAGCCCTGGTCCGGGAAGATCCCACATGCTGTGGAGCAACTAAGCCCGTGCACCACAACTACTGAGCCTGCGCTCTAGAACCCGCGAGCCACAACTGCTGAAGCCCACGCGCTTAGAGCCTGTGCTCTGCAACAAGAGAAGCCACCGCAATGAGAAGCCCCCACTCGCCGCAACTAGAGAAAGCCTCCGTGCAGCAATGCAGACCCAACACAGCCCCAAATTAATTAATTAATTAATTAATTAATTAAGAAAAAAAAAAAAAAAAGGCAGCACCTGGGGGCTGGCAGACTGATGCACCAAGTCTTACATCACGTCTACTTAGTATCCTGCATGTCAGGGCCATGCTGGACCTGGGGCTGCCCACACAGAGTGGGGCCTGCATCACCCTTCCCAGGAGGGAGGGTGGAGGGAAACCCTGCATGACCTCTGAGGCCCTAAGAACCCTTGACTAAGGCTGAGCTCAATTTGAAACAGTGGGTGACCAGAGCAGACATTTCATTCATCTATCAATGAGAATCCAGAACTGGAGGAGCAGAAAACAATGGCCTCGCTCAACCTTGACGCTAATCCTGACATGGACCCTAACCCTAAACTCTGATCCTGACCCTACGCCCTGACCTAACCTTAGCCTAACCCGTACCCTAAACCTGTACCTTACCCTAACGCATGCTCTACCCGCATCCTACCTGTACCCCAATTCTCACCCATACCCTAACACCCACTCTAACACAGAACCCTAACACCCTGAGACCAAAACCATAAACCTTAACCAATAAGCCAAACCATAACCATAAGCAAACCATAAAATATATTCATTAACCATACCCATAAATAACTCATTAACCCTAAAACGTAAACCATCACAGCAACCATAAACCATACACAGCCCCAACCCTCACACCAGCCCCAGCCCTAATGCTAACCCTCCAAACCACTTACACCAAGCCAAGTCTAATCAGATTATACAAATACATCTTGACCAAGAAAACTGGGGAATTCCCTGGTGGCCCAGTGGTTAGGACTCTGTGCTTTCACTGCCAAGGGCTCGGGTTCGATCCCTGACTGGGGAACTAAGATCCCACAAGCCATGGGACGTGGCCAAAATAAATAAATAATTAGAATGAAATAAAACCACTATTTTAAAAAAGATTTTAAAAATAGAGGAAAAAAACAAGAAAACTACCCCAGTACAACTTACAAATATGAATGTAAAAATCTATCACACAATAATAGCAACATGAAACCAACAGAACTTTAAACGGATAATGCCATAAGCAAGTATCTCTACACCAGGAATTTCAGGTTGCTCAACATATTAAAAGTAAGCAATGTATTCAACCACAATAATGGTGTGAAGTAAAAACACATAACCATATCAATTCATGCAAAAAATCTACAATGAAAATCCAGTGTTATTTCATGAAAAACACTCAAGAAAGCAGGAATAAAAGGAAATTTGTTCAATATGGAAAAGAGTAGTACAAAAAGCCACAGCAAACATCGTGCTCAATGTTAAAGACTGAAAGATTTACTCCTGAAATCAGGAACAAGGCCAGGAAGCTGGCCTTCATCACCGTTACTCAATAGTGTACTGGAAGTTCTACCCAGAATCTTGAGGAAAGAAATAAAAGGCCTCCATGGGTGAATGGAAAAATTAAAACCGTGTCTCTTCACAGAACATAGGTCACATCATCTCATATATAAAACTACCTATAATCAGCAAAGAAATTATTTGAGCTAATCAACTAATTAATAAGCAAAGTTATAGAACAAAATATCAATTCATGAAAATCTGTCTTATATGCATACGCTGGCAAAAAATAATCTGAAAAAGAATTTATGAGAACAATTCCATTTGTAATAATGTCAACATCAATATTTAGGAGTATATTTAATCAAGGTACAAGACTTGTTTTTATGTATGTAAAGTTGTATGTTTGAAATTACTGGAAAGTCAATTACTTTTCAAAACATCATGTATGTCAATAGCATGCCAGAAAAGCAGAGAAAACATCAAACTTCCAGATAGAAGCCAAGCCTTACCCAGATCCAGTTCACCCAAAGTCCACATGTCATTTAGAGGCACCGTGGGAAGGTTATATTAGGAGCCGCTGTCCTCCGTGTTGTGGACGACCTGGATATGGTAGAAACAGTGGGATTTTTGAATTCCAATTTTCCACTTCATGCCACAAAAACACTATAAGAACTAATAAATAAATTCAGTAAAGTTGCAAAATCAATACACAGAAATCAGTTGCATTTCTAAACACTAATAATGAACCATCAGAAAGAGAAAGAAAGCAACCCTATTTACAACTGCATCAAAAAGAACAAAATACCTGGGAATAAAGTCAACCAAGGAGGTGAAAGACCTGCACACTGAAAACTTTAAGACATTGATGAAGACATTGAAAAACACACCAATAAATGGAAAGATATCCTGTTCTCATGGAATGGAACAATTAATGTTGTTAAAATATCCATGCTACCCAAAGCAGTGGACACAGTGAATGCAATCCCTCCCAAAATTCCATGGTATTTTCCCCCCAAATAGAGCAAATCCTCCTAATATCTGTGGGGAACCACAAAGGACCCCAAATAGCCAAAGAAACCCTGAAAAAAGAGAACGGGCTGGAGGCATCTCCCTCCCTGACGTCACACTCTGCTGAGAAGCTACAGTCACCAAAACAGTGTGGAACTGGCTCAAAACGGGCACAGGGACCAGAGGAACAGGACAGAGAGACCAGACTTCAACCCCCACGGACGGGGTCGGTGAATTTATGACACAGGGACCAAGGACACACCAAGGAGCACGACACTCCCCACCATAAATGGTGCTGGGAAAACTGGACGCCCCATAACTCACGCTGGCTACCCTGCACACAAACCTGAACAAACACCCAGCTTTCCACGCCAAGCCCTCCCTCGCTCACACGAAGACGGACCCCCTCAACGGTCAGTCGCCCACAGGAAGCTTCTCCCCACTTTTCCTCACCGTCTCTTCACCTTTTCCTCAGGCATCACCTGGGTCCTCAGGAAACCTAGTTCCCTAGTCAGCGTGGACGCAGCCCCACTTTGTCCTGAAGCCGAAACCCCAGCGAGTCCTAAGGAGACGGAGACCGAGCTCCTCTCAGCAGAGACACTGAGCCGGGCGTCCTACCGGAAGGCCTCCGCCCCCGCCCCCGCGCCTGAGGAGGCTCAACTGCTCTCAGCTGACCTCACAATCGAGTTCGCAGGGAAGGAGCATGCGCTGTGGGTCAGAGAGGCGAACTCGGCGCCACCCTGTGGTCAGTGCAGGAAGTGCAGGCCGCGCCTCCCTCACAGGTCACTGGAGGCAGCGTGCCCTACTGACAGGACTGCTGAATCCATTAAACTGGACATTCAAACTAAAATGGAGTCTCTATCCCAAAAGCTTTCTAAAAGTAGTTAAGGAACAATTAATTGGAAACCATTTGGAATGAAGTGAATGTAGATGCAAACTTTACAACTTATACCAAATTCACTCAAAGTTATTCAGAGGCAAATTTGATTGTAGTTTCTAATTTATGTTTGGCTGCGTTGGGTCTTCGTTGCTGCATGTGGGCTTTCTCTAGTTGCGTCGAGCGGGGCTACTCTTCGTTGCGGTGCACGGGCTTCTCTTTGCCGTGGCTTCTCTTGTGGGCGAGCATGGGCTCTAGGCGCGCAGGCTTCAGTAGTTGTGCCGCGCAGGCTCGGGTGCTCTGCGGCATGTGGGATCTTCCCGGACCAGGGCTCGAGCCCGTGTCCCCTGCATTGGCAGGCGGACTCTTAACCACTGCGTCACCAGGGAAGTCCCCACAGACAAACTTTAAATACAAAACTATTCAAGGGGCTTCCCTGGTGGCGCAGTGGTTGAGAATCTGCCGGCTAATGCAGGGGACACGGGTTCGAGCCCTGACCTGGGAAGATCCCACATGCCGCGGAGCAACTAGGCCCGTGAGCCACAACTAGTGAGCCTGCACGTCTGGAGCCTGTGCTCCGCAACAAGAGAGGCCGCGATAGTGAGAGGCCCGCGCACCGCGATGAAGCGTGGCCCCTGCTTGCCACAACTAGAGAAAGCCTTCACACAGAAACGAAGACCCAACACAGCCAAAAATAAATTAATTAATTAATCAATTAAACAAAAAAAGCTGTCTCTCAAATTGAACTTCCAGAATATATTCAGGAAAAACGCATACGCCCTTTTTGGCCAACCAAAGAAGCGGGCAATGCAAATCAACACTACAAAGAGGTATCACTTCGAATCAGAAAAAAGGACCATCCTCACAAAGGGTAAAAACCAGATATGCAGGACAAGGAGAGGAGAAAAGGGAGCCTTGTTACGCTGAAGGGGGGAATGTAAATTGCCAACGGCCACTCTGGAGAAGTGTGCTGTGTTTCCTAAAACATCTAAAAAACAGAGCTACAAAGCATAGGGCGCTTCCACTCATGGGCCTATATGTTGGAAAAACCAAAAATCCACAGGACGCAGGCACCCCGTTTACTGCTGCTATGTTTACAACAGCCTCGACTTGGGTACAACTTAATAGTCCTTGGAAGGAAAAAATGGTGAAAGAAAATTTGGTACTTAAGCACAACGGAATATTACTCAGCCCTGAAATCAATGCAATGAGGCCAGTTGCAGCAACTCAGGGGGACTTATGTTTGGTCATTGAGAGTGAAATAAGTTAGACAGCAAGAGAAACTTATCATAAGATATCACTTATAAAGGGAATCTAAAAATCGCCAACCATGAACTGAATTACAAACCGAACACCATCACACATTTACAAAACACACTGATGGCTGCTTAAGGGGAAAAGTGTGGTGCGGTGATGCATAAACCAGGAGGTTGAAATTGGCACAGATACCGTTCCACACGCCAATAATGTAATCGCCAAGACATACTCATTGTTCAAGGAAGTGGACTCAGCACACTCTATTCACAGAAAAAACATCTATCTGACTACTAGAAACTAGAAAAGAATTTATTGATGTCTCTCTGTAAGTGACTCAGGTGGATGTAGAGCACCAAGAAACACAACATTGCAAATCAGCTACACCCCACTATAAAAATTAATTATAAAAAATGAAAGACAGTGAGAGAGAGAGGAATTCTTACAAAATTCAATCAGGGGCTGTGATGCAACTGGACTGACCACATCTACACTCACAGCTGAATGGGACGTAAGGCTGGACACCCTAACCCTAAACCCTAACCCTAACCCAACCCTAACCCTACCTTAACCCTAACCCTAACCCAACACTAACCCTAACCCTAAACCTAACCCCTAACCCTAACCCAACCCTAAGCCTAACCCTAACCCCTAGCCCTAGCCCTAGCCCTAACCCTGACCTTAACCCCTAACCCTTAACCCCTAGCCCCTAACCCTAACCAAGTTCACAAGTAAATTTCTCGCCCACCTGGAGAGAGTGATTTAATTTTAAAGAGTAAAGACACAATCAGCTCAGTAATTGGCCACGGGGATGGAGGGGCCAAGGCTAACCTGAGCTGGAGGAACGTGGGTGCCTGCCTGGATGCTCAGAGGCCAAGGGCTGTTCTGAGAGCTGCTTGGACACCCGTGCAGATGGAACAAAGGATCCGTCCAGTCCCAAGAGGGCCCCACCAGCCCTCACGAACGCAACACCAGACTTCCCTGGTGGCGCAGTGGTTAAGAATCCACCTGCCAATGCAGGGGACACGGGTTTGAGCCCTGGTCCGGGAAGATCCCACATGCTGTGGAGCAACTAAGCCCGTGCACCACAACTACTGAGCCTGCGCTCTAGAACCCGCGAGCCACAACTGCTGAAGCCCACGCGCTTAGAGCCTGTGCTCTGCAACAAGAGAAGCCACCGCAATGAGAAGCCCCCACTCGCCGCAACTAGAGAAAGCCTCCGTGCAGCAATGCAGACCCAACACAGCCCCAAATTAATTAATTAATTAATTAATTAATTAAGAAAAAAAAAAAAAGGCAGCACCTGGGGGCTGGCAGACTGATGCACCAAGTCTTACATCACGTCTACTTAGTATCCTGCATGTCAGGGCCATGCTGGACCTGGGGCTGCCCACACAGAGTGGGGCCTGCATCACCCTTCCCAGGAGGGAGGGTGGAGGGAAACCCTGCATGACCTCTGAGGCCCTAAGAACCCTTGACTAAGGCTGAGCTCAATTTGAAACAGTGGGTGACCAGAGCAGACATTTCATTCATCTATCAATGAGAATCCAGAACTGGAGGAGCAGAAAACAATGGCCTCGCTCAACCTTGACGCTAATCCTGACATGGACCCTAACCCTAAACTCTGATCCTGACCCTACGCCCTGACCTAACCTTAGCCTAACCCGTACCCTAAACCTGTACCTTACCCTAACGCATGCTCTACCCGCATCCTACCTGTACCCCAATTCTCACCCATACCCTAACACCCACTCTAACACAGAACCCTAACACCCTGAGACCAAAACCATAAACCTTAACCAATAAGCCAAACCATAACCATAAGCAAACCATAAAATATATTCATTAACCATACCCATAAATAACTCATTAACCCTAAAACTTAAACCATCACAGCAACCATAAACCATACACAGCCCCAACCCTCACACCAGCCCCAGCCCTAATGCTAACCCTCCAAACCACTTACACCAAGCCAAGTCTAATCAGATTATACAAATACATCTTGACCAAGAAAACTGGGGAATTCCCTGGTGGCCCAGTGGTTAGGACTCTGTGCTTTCACTGCCAAGGGCTCGGGTTCGATCCCTGACTGGGGAACTAAGATCCCACAAGCCATGGGACGTGGCCAAAATAAATAAATAATTAGAATGAAATAAAACCACTATTTTAAAAAAGATTTTAAAAATAGAGGAAAAAAACAAGAAAACTACCCCAGTACAACTTACAAATATGAATGTAAAAATCTATCACACAATAATAGCAACATGAAACCAACAGAACTTTAAACGGATAATGCCATAAGCAAGTATCTCTACACCAGGAATTTCAGGTTGCTCAACATATTAAAAGTAAGCAATGTATTCAACCACAATAATGGTGTGAAGTAAAAACACATAACCATATCAATTCATGCAAAAAATCTACAATGAAAATCCAGTGTTATTTCATGAAAAACACTCAAGAAAGCAGGAATAAAAGGAAATTTGTTCAATATGGAAAAGAGTAGTACAAAAAGCCACAGCAAACATCGTGCTCAATGTTAAAGACTGAAAGATTTACTCCTGAAATCAGGAACAAGGCCAGGAAGCTGGCCTTCATCACCGTTACTCAATAGTGTACTGGAAGTTCTACCCAGAATCTTGAGGAAAGAAATAAAAGGCCTCCATGGGTGAATGGAAAAATTAAAACCGTGTCTCTTCACAGAACATAGGTCACATCATCTCATATATAAAACTACCTATAATCAGCAAAGAAATTATTTGAGCTAATCAACTAATTAATAAGCAAAGTTATAGAACAAAATATCAATTCATGAAAATCTGTCTTATATGCATACGCTGGCAAAAAATAATCTGAAAAAGAATTTATGAGAACAATTCCATTTGTAATAATGTCAACATCAATATTTAGGAGTATATTTAATCAAGGTACAAGACTTGTTTTTATGTATGTAAAGTTGTATGTTTGAAATTACTGGAAAGTCAATTACTTTTCAAAACATCATGTATGTCAATAGCATGCCAGAAAAGCAGAGAAAACATCAAACTTCCAGATAGAAGCCAAGCCTTACCCAGATCCAGTTCACCCAAAGTCCACATGTCATTTAGAGGCACCGTGGGAAGGTTATATTAGGAGCCGCTGTCCTCCGTGTTGTGGACGACCTGGATATGGTAGAAACAGTGGGATTTTTGAATTCCAATTTTCCACTTCATGCCACAAAAACACTATAAGAACTAATAAATAAATTCAGTAAAGTTGCAAAATCAATACACAGAAATCAGTTGCATTTCTAAACACTAATAATGAACCATCAGAAAGAGAAAGAAAGCAACCCTATTTACAACTGCATCAAAAAGAACAAAATACCTGGGAATAAAGTCAACCAAGGAGGTGAAAGACCTGCACACTGAAAACTTTAAGACATTGATGAAGACATTGAAAAACACACCAATAAATGGAAAGATATCCTGTTCTCATGGAATGGAACAATTAATGTTGTTAAAATATCCATGCTACCCAAAGCAGTGGACACAGTGAATGCAATCCCTCCCAAAATTCCATGGTATTTTCCCCCCAAATAGAGCAAATCCTCCTAATATCTGTGGGGAACCACAAAGGACCCCAAATAGCCAAAGAAACCCTGAAAAAAGAGAACGGGCTGGAGGCATCTCCCTCCCTGACGTCACACTCTGCTGAGAAGCTACAGTCACCAAAACAGTGTGGAACTGGCTCAAAACGGGCACAGGGACCAGAGGAACAGGACAGAGAGACCAGAATTCAACCCCCACGGACGGGGTCGGTGAATTTATGACACAGGGACCAAGGACACACCAAGGAGCACGACACTCCCCACCATAAATGGTGCTGGGAAAACTGGACGCCCCATAACTCACGCTGGCTACCCTGCACACAAACCTGAACAAACACCCAGCTTTCCACGCCAAGCCCTCCCTCGCTCACACGAAGACGGACCCCCTCAACGGTCAGTCGCCCACAGGAAGCTTCTCCCCACTTTTCCTCACCGTCTCTTCACCTTTTCCTCAGGCATCACCTGGGTCCTCAGGAAACCTAGTTCCCTAGTCAGCGTGGACGCAGCCCCACTTTGTCCTGAAGCCGAAACCCCAGCGAGTCCTAAGGAGACGGAGACCGAGCTCCTCTCAGCAGAGACACTGAGCCGGGCGTCCTACCGGAAGGCCTCCGCCCCCGCCCCCGCGCCTGAGGAGGCTCAACTGCTCTCAGCTGACCTCACAATCGAGTTCGCAGGGAAGGAGCATGCGCTGTGGGTCAGAGAGGCGAACTCGGCGCCACCCTGTGGTCAGTGCAGGAAGTGCAGGCCGCGCCTCCCTCACAGGTCACTGGAGGCAGCGTGCCCTACTGACAGGACTGCTGAATCCATTAAACTGGACATTCAAACTAAAATGGAGTCTCTATCCCAAAAGCTTTCTAAAAGTAGTTAAGGAACAATTAATTGGAAACCATTTGGAATGAAGTGAATGTAGATGCAAACTTTACAACTTATACCAAATTCACTCAAAGTTATTCAGAGGCAAATTTGATTGTAGTTTCTAATTTATGTTTGGCTGCGTTGGGTCTTCGTTGCTGCATGTGGGCTTTCTCTAGTTGCGTCGAGCGGGGCTACTCTTCGTTGCGGTGCACGGGCTTCTCATTGCGGTGGCTTCTCTTGTGGGCGAGCATGGGCTCTAGGCGCGCAGGCTTCAGTAGTTGTGCCGCGCAGGCTCGGGTGCTCTGCGGCATGTGGGATCTTCCCGGACCAGGGCTCGAGCCCGTGTCCCCTGCATTGGCAGGCGGACTCTTAACCACTGCGTCACCAGGGAAGTCCCCACAGACAAATTTTAAATACAAAACTATTCAAGGGGCTTCCCTGGTGGCGCAGTGGTTGAGAATCTGCCTGCTAATGCAGGGGACACGGGTTCGAGCCCTGACCTGGGAAGATCCCACATGCCGCGGAGCAACTAGGCCCGTGAGCCACAACTATTGAGCCTGCACGTCTGGAGCCTGTGCTCCGCAACAAGAGAGGCCGCGATAGTGAGAGGCCCGCGCACCGCGATGAAGCGTGGCCCCCGCTTGCCACAACTAGAGAAAGCCTTCACACAGAAACGAAGACCCAACACAGCCAAAAATAAATTAATTAATTAATCAATTAAACAAAAAAAGCTGTCTCTCAAATTGAACTTCCAGAATATATTCAGGAAAAACGCATACGCCCTTTTTGGCCAACCAAAGAAGCGGGCAATGCAAATCAACACTACAAAGAGGTATCACTTCGAATCAGAAAAAAGGACCATCCTCACAAAGGGTAAAAACCAGATATGCAGGACAAGGAGAGGAGAAAAGGGAGCCTTGTTACGCTGAAGGGGGGAATGTAAATTGCCAACGGCCACTCTGGAGAAGTGTGCTGTGTTTCCTAAAACATCTAAAAAACAGAGCTACAAAGCATAGGGCGCTTCCACTCATGGGCCTATATGTTGGAAAAACCAAAAATCCACAGGACGCAGGCACCCCGTTTACTGCTGCTATGTTTACAACAGCCTCGACTTGGGTACAACTTAATAGTCCTTGGAAGGAAAAAATGGTGAAAGAAAATTTGGTACTTAAGCACAACGGAATATTACTCAGCCCTGAAATCAATGCAATGAGGCCAGTTGCAGCAACTCAGGGGGACTTATGTTTGGTCATTGAGAGTGAAATAAGTTAGACAGCAAGAGAAACTTATCATAAGATATCACTTATAAAGGGAATCTAAAAATCGCCAACCATGAACTGAATTACAAACCGAACACCATCACACATTTACAAAACACACTGATGGCTGCTTAAGGGGAAAAGTGTGGTGCGGTGATGCATAAACCAGGAGGTTGAAATTGGCACAGATACCGTTCCATACGCCAATAATGTAATCGCCAAGACATACTCATTGTTCAAGGAAGTGGACTCAGCACACTCTATTCACAGAAAAAACATCTATCTGACTACTAGAAACTAGAAAAGAATTTATTGATGTCTCTCTGTAAGTGACTCAGGTGGATGTAGAGCACCAAGAAACACAACATTGCAAATCAGCTACACCCCACTATAAAAATTAATTATAAAAAAAGAAAGACAGTGAGAGAGAGAGGAATTCTTACAAAATTCAATCAGGGGCTGTGATGCAACTGGACTGACCACATCTACACTCACAGCTGAATGGGACGTAAGGCTGGACACCCTAACCCTAAACCCTAACCCTAACCCAACCCTAACCCTACCTTAACCCTAACCCTAACCCAACACTAACCCTAACCCTAAACCTAACCCCTAACCCTAACCCAACCCTAAGCCTAACCCTAACCCCTAGCCCTAGCCCTAGCCCTAACCCTGACCCTAACCCCTAACCCTTAACCCCTAGCCCCTAACCCTAACCAAGTTCACAAGTAAACTTCTCGCCCACCTGGAGAGAGTGATTTAATTTTAAAGAGTAAAGACACAATCAGCTCAGTAATTGGCCACGGGGATGGAGGGGCCAAGGCTAACCTGAGCTGGAGGAACGTGGGTGCCTGCCTGGATGCTCAGAGGCCAAGGGCTGTTCTGAGAGCTGCTTGGACACCCGTGCAGATGGAACAAAGGATCCGTCCAGTCCCAAGAGGGCCCCACCAGCCCTCACGAACGCAACACCAGACTTCCCTGGTGGCGCAGTGGTTAAGAATCCACCTGCCAATGCAGGGGACACGGGTTTGAGCCCTGGTCCGGGAAGATCCCACATGCTGTGGAGCAACTAAGCCCGTGCACCACAACTACTGAGCCTGCGCTCTAGAACCCGCGAGCCACAACTGCTGAAGCCCACGCGCTTAGAGCCTGTGCTCTGCAACAAGAGAAGCCACCGCAATGAGAAGCCCCCACTCGCCGCAACTAGAGAAAGCCTCCGTGCAGCAATGCAGACCCAACACAGCCCCAAATTAATTAATTAATTAATTAATTAATTAAGAAAAAAAAAAAAAAGGCAGCACCTGGGGGCTGGCAGACTGATGCACCAAGTCTTACATCACGTCTACTTAGTATCCTGCATGTCAGGGCCATGCTGGACCTGGGGCTGCCCACACAGAGTGGGGCCTGCATCACCCTTCCCAGGAGGGAGGGTGGAGGGAAACCCTGCATGACCTCTGAGGCCCTAAGAACCCTTGACTAAGGCTGAGCTCAATTTGAAACAGTGGGTGACCAGAGCAGACATTTCATTCATCTATCAATGAGAATCCAGAACTGGAGGAGCAGAAAACAATGGCCTCGCTCAACCTTGACGCTAATCCTGACATGGACCCTAACCCTAAACTCTGATCCTGACCCTACGCCCTGACCTAACCTTAGCCTAACCCGTACCCTAAACCTGTACCTTACCCTAACGCATGCTCTACCCGCATCCTACCTGTACCCCAATTCTCACCCATACCCTAACACCCACTCTAACACAGAACCCTAACACCCTGAGACCAAAACCATAAACCTTAACCAATAAGCCAAACCATAACCATAAGCAAACCATAAAATATATTCATTAACCATACCCATAAATAACTCATTAACCCTAAAACTTAAACCATCACAGCAACCATAAACCATACACAGCCCCAACCCTCACACCAGCCCCAGCCCTAATGCTAACCCTCCAAACCACTTACACCAAGCCAAGTCTAATCAGATTATACAAATACATCTTGACCAAGAAAACTGGGGAATTCCCTGGTGGCCCAGTGGTTAGGACTCTGTGCTTTCACTGCCAAGGGCTCGGGTTCGATCCCTGACTGGGGAACTAAGATCCCACAAGCCATGGGACGTGGCCAAAATAAATAAATAATTAGAATGAAATAAAACCACTATTTTAAAAAAGATTTTAAAAATAGAGGAAAAAAACAAGAAAACTACCCCAGTACAACTTACAAATATGAATGTAAAAATCTATCACACAATAATAGCAACATGAAACCAACAGAACTTTAAACGGATAATGCCATAAGCAAGTATCTCTACACCAGGAATTTCAGGTTGCTCAACATATTAAAAGTAAGCAATGTATTCAACCACAATAATGGTGTGAAGTAAAAACACATAACCATATCAATTCATGCAAAAAATCTACAATGACAATCCAGTGTTATTTCATGAAAAACACTCAAGAAAGCAGGAATAAAAGGAAATTTGTTCAATATGGAAAAGAGTAGTACAAAAAGCCACAGCAAACATCGTGCTCAATGTTAAAGACTGAAAGATTTACTCCTGAAATCAGGAACAAGGCCAGGAAGCTGGCCTTCATCACCGTTACTCAATAGTGTACTGGAAGTTCTACCCAGAATCTTGAGGAAAGAAATAAAAGGCCTCCATGGGTGAATGGAAAAATTAAAACCGTGTCTCTTCACAGAACATAGGTCACATCATCTCATATATAAAACTACCTATAATCAGCAAAGAAATTATTTGAGCTAATCAACTAATTAATAAGCAAAGTTATAGAACAAAATATCAATTCATGAAAATCTGTCTTATATGCATACGCTGGCAAAAAATAATCTGAAAAAGAATTTATGAGAACAATTCCATTTGTAATAATGTCAACATCAATATTTAGGAGTATATTTAATCAAGGTACAAGACTTGTTTTTATGTATGTAAAGTTGTATGTTTGAAATTACTGGAAAGTCAATTACTTTTCAAAACATCATGTATGTCAATAGCATGCCAGAAAAGCAGAGAAAACATCAAACTTCCAGATAGAAGCCAAGCCTTACCCAGATCCAGTTCACCCAAAGTCCACATGTCATTTAGAGGCACCGTGGGAAGGTTATATTAGGAGCCGCTGTCCTCCGTGTTGTGGACGACCTGGATATGGTAGAAACAGTGGGATTTTTGAATTCCAATTTTCCACTTCATGCCACAAAAACACTATAAGAACTAATAAATAAATTCAGTAAAGTTGCAAAATCAATACACAGAAATCAGTTGCATTTCTAAACACTAATAATGAACCATCAGAAAGAGAAAGAAAGCAACCCTATTTACAACTGCATCAAAAAGAACAAAATACCTGGGAATAAAGTCAACCAAGGAGGTGAAAGACCTGCACACTGAAAACTTTAAGACATTGATGAAGACATTGAAAAACACACCAATAAATGGAAAGATATCCTGTTCTCATGGAATGGAACAATTAATGTTGTTAAAATATCCATGCTACCCAAAGCAGTGGACACAGTGAATGCAATCCCTCCCAAAATTCCATGGTATTTTCCCCCCAAATAGAGCAAATCCTCCTAATATCTGTGGGGAACCACAAAGGACCCCAAATAGCCAAAGAAACCCTGAAAAAAGAGAACGGGCTGGAGGCATCTCCCTCCCTGACGTCACACTCTGCTGAGAAGCTACAGTCACCAAAACAGTGTGGAACTGGCTCAAAACGGGCACAGGGACCAGAGGAACAGGACAGAGAGACCAGAATTCAACCCCCACGGACGGGGTCGGTGAATTTATGACACAGGGACCAAGGACACACCAAGGAGCACGACACTCCCCACCATAAATGGTGCTGGGAAAACTGGACGCCCCATAACTCACGCTGGCTACCCTGCACACAAACCTGAACAAACACCCAGCTTTCCACGCCAAGCCCTCCCTCGCTCACACGAAGACGGACCCCCTCAATGGTCAGTCGCCCACAGGAAGCTTCTCCCCACTTTTCCTCACCGTCTCTTCACCTTTTCCTCAGGCATCACCTGGGTCCTCAGGAAACCTAGTTCCCTAGTCAGCGTGGACGCAGCCCCACTTTGTCCTGAAGCCGAAACCCCAGCGAGTCCTAAGGAGACGGAGACCGAGCTCCTCTCAGCAGAGACACTGAGCCGGGCGTCCTACCGGAAGGCCTCCGCCCCCGCCCCCGCGCCTGAGGAGGCTCAACTGCTCTCAGCTGACCTCACAATCGAGTTCGCAGGGAAGGAGCATGCGCTGTGGGTCAGAGAGGCGAACTCGGCGCCACCCTGTGGTCAGTGCAGGAAGTGCAGGCCGCGCCTCCCTCACAGGTCACTGGAGGCAGCGTGCCCTACTGACAGGACTGCTGAATCCATTAAACTGGACATTCAAACTAAAATGGAGTCTCTATCCCAAAAGCTTTCTAAAAGTAGTTAAGGAACAATTAATTGGAAACCATTTGGAATGAAGTGAATGTAGATGCAAACTTTACAACTTATACCAAATTCACTCAAAGTTATTCAGAGGCAAATTTGATTGTAGTTTCTAATTTATGTTTGGCTGCGTTGGGTCTTCGTTGCTGCATGTGGGCTTTCTCTAGTTGCGTCGAGCGGGGCTACTCTTCGTTGCGGTGCATGGGCTTCTCATTGCCGTGGCTTCTCTTGTGGGCGAGCATGGGCTCTAGGCGCGCAGGCTTCAGTAGTTGTGCCGCGCAGGCTCGGGTGCTCTGCGGCATGTGGGATCTTCCCGGACCAGGGCTCGAGCCCGTGTCCCCTGCATTGGCAGGCGGACTCTTAACCACTGCGTCACCAGGGAAGTCCCCACAGACAAACTTTAAATACAAAACTATTCAAGGGGCTTCCCTGGTGGCGCAGTGGTTGAGAATCTGCCGGCTAATGCAGGGGACACGGGTTCGAGCCCTGACCTGGGAAGATCCCACATGCCGCGGAGCAACTAGGCCCGTGAGCCTGCACGTCTGGAGCCTGTGCTCCGCAACAAGAGAGGCCGCGATAGTGAGAGGCCCGCGCACCGCGATGAAGCGTGGCCCCCGCTTGCCACAACTAGAGAAAGCCTTCACACAGAAACGAAGACCCAACACAGCCAAAAATAAATTAATTAATTAATCAATTAAACAAAAAAAGCTGTCTCTCAAATTGAACTTCCAGAATATATTCAGGAAAAACGCATACGCCCTTTTTGGCCAACCAAAGAAGCGGGCAATGCAAATCAACACTACAAAGAGGTATCACTTCGAATCAGAAAAAAGGACCATCCTCACAAAGGGTAAAAACCAGATATGCAGGACAAGGAGAGGAGAAAAGGGAGCCTTGTTACGCTGAAGGGGGGAATGTAAATTGCCAACGGCCACTCTGGAGAAGTGTGCTGTGTTTCCTAAAACATCTAAAAAACAGAGCTACAAAGCATAGGGCGCTTCCACTCATGGGCCTATATGTTGGAAAAACCAAAAATCCACAGGACGCAGGCACCCCGTTTACTGCTGCTATGTTTACAACAGCCTCGACTTGGGTACAACTTAATAGTCCTTGGAAGGAAAAAATGGTGAAAGAAAATTTGGTACTTAAGCACAACGGAATATTACTCAGCCCTGAAATCAATGCAATGAGGCCAGTTGCAGCAACTCAGGGGGACTTATGTTTGGTCATTGAGAGTGAAATAAGTTAGACAGCAAGAGAAACTTATCATAAGATATCACTTATAAAGGGAATCTAAAAATCGCCAACCATGAACTGAATTACAAACCGAACACCATCACACATTTACAAAACACACTGATGGCTGCTTAAGGGGAAAAGTGTGGTGCGGTGATGCATAAACCAGGAGGTTGAAATTGGCACAGATACCGTTCCACACGCCAATAATGTAATCGCCAAGACATACTCATTGTTCAAGGAAGTGGACTCAGCACACTCTATTCACAGAAAAAACATCTATCTGACTACTAGAAACTAGAAAAGAATTTATTGATGTCTCTCTGTAAGTGACTCAGGTGGATGTAGAGCACCAAGAAACACAACATTGCAAATCAGCTACACCCCACTATAAAAATTAATTATAAAAAAAGAAAGACAGTGAGAGAGAGAGGAATTCTTACAAAATTCAATCAGGGGCTGTGATGCAACTGGACTGACCACATCTACACTCACAGCTGAATGGGACGTAAGGCTGGACACCCTAACCCTAATCCCTAACCCTAACCCAACCCTAACCCTACCTTAACCCTAACCCTAACCCAACACTAACCCTAACCCTAAACCTAACCCCTAACCCTAACCCAACCCTAAGCCTAACCCTAACCCCTAGCCCTAGCCCTAGCCCTAACCCTGACCCTAACCCCTAACCCTTAACCCCTAGCCCCTAACCCTAACCAAGTTCACAAGTAAACTTCTCGCCCACCTGGAGAGAGTGATTTAATTTTAAAGAGTAAAGACACAATCAGCTCAGTAATTGGCCACGGGGATGGAGGGGCCAAGGCTAACCTGAGCTGGAGGAACGTGGGTGCCTGCCTGGATGCTCAGAGGCCAAGGGCTGTTCTGAGAGCTGCTTGGACACCCGTGCAGATGGAACAAAGGATCCGTCCAGTCCCAAGAGGGCCCCACCAGCCCTCACGAACGCAACACCAGACTTCCCTGGTGGCGCAGTGGTTAAGAATCCACCTGCCAATGCAGGGGACACGGGTTTGAGCCCTGGTCCGGGAAGATCCCACATGCTGTGGAGCAACTAAGCCCGTGCACCACAACTACTGAGCCTGCGCTCTAGAACCCGCGAGCCACAACTGCTGAAGCCCACGCGCTTAGAGCCTGTGCTCTGCAACAAGAGAAGCCACCGCAATGAGAAGCCCCCACTCGCCGCAACTAGAGAAAGCCTCCGTGCAGCAATGCAGACCCAACACAGCCCCAAATTAATTAATTAATTAATTAATTAATTAATTAAGAAAAAAAAAAAGGCAGCACCTGGGGGCTGGCAGACTGATGCACCAAGTCTTACATCACGTCTACTTAGTATCCTGCATGTCAGGGCCATGCTGGACCTGGGGCTGCCCACACAGAGTGGGGCCTGCATCACCCTTCCCAGGAGGGAGGGTGGAGGGAAACCCTGCATGACCTCTGAGGCCCTAAGAACCCTTGACTAAGGCTGAGCTCAATTTGAAACAGTGGGTGACCAGAGCAGACATTTCATTCATCTATCAATGAGAATCCAGAACTGGAGGAGCAGAAAACAATGGCCTCGCTCAACCTTGACGCTAATCCTGACATGGACCCTAACCCTAAACTCTGATCCTGACCCTACGCCCTGACCTAACCTTAGCCTAACCCGTACCCTAAACCTGTACCTTACCCTAACGCATGCTCTACCCGCATCCTACCTGTACCCCAATTCTCACCCATACCCTAACACCCACTCTAACACAGAACCCTAACACCCTGAGACCAAAACCATAAACCTTAACCAATAAGCCAAACCATAACCATAAGCAAACCATAAAATATATTCATTAACCATACCCATAAATAACTCATTAACCCTAAAACTTAAACCATCACAGCAACCATAAACCATACACAGCCCCAACCCTCACACCAGCCCCAGCCCTAATGCTAACCCTCCAAACCACTTACACCAAGCCAAGTCTAATCAGATTATACAAATACATCTTGACCAAGAAAACTGGGGAATTCCCTGGTGGCCCAGTGGTTAGGACTCTGTGCTTTCACTGCCAAGGGCTCGGGTTCGATCCCTGACTGGGGAACTAAGATCCCACAAGCCATGGGACGTGGCCAAAATAAATAAATAATTAGAATGAAATAAAACCACTATTTTAAAAAAGATTTTAAAAATAGAGGAAAAAAACAAGAAAACTACCCCAGTACAACTTACAAATATGAATGTAAAAATCTATCACACAATAATAGCAACATGAAACCAACAGAACTTTAAACGGATAATGCCATAAGCAAGTATCTCTACACCAGGAATTTCAGGTTGCTCAACATATTAAAAGTAAGCAATGTATTCAACCACAATAATGGTGTGAAGTAAAAACACATAACCATATCAATTCATGCAAAAAATCTACAATGAAAATCCAGTGTTATTTCATGAAAAACACTCAAGAAAGCAGGAATAAAAGGAAATTTGTTCAATATGGAAAAGAGTAGTACAAAAAGCCACAGCAAACATCGTGCTCAATGTTAAAGACTGAAAGATTTACTCCTGAAATCAGGAACAAGGCCAGGAAGCTGGCCTTCATCACCGTTACTCAATAGTGTACTGGAAGTTCTACCCAGAATCTTGAGGAAAGAAATAAAAGGCCTCCATGGGTGAATGGAAAAATTAAAACCGTGTCTCTTCACAGAACATAGGTCACATCATCTCATATATAAAACTACCTATAATCAGCAAAGAAATTATTTGAGCTAATCAACTAATTAATAAGCAAAGTTATAGAACAAAATATCAATTCATGAAAATCTGTCTTATATGCATACGCTGGCAAAAAATAATCTGAAAAAGAATTTATGAGAACAATTCCATTTGTAATAATGTCAACATCAATATTTAGGAGTATATTTAATCAAGGTACAAGACTTGTTTTTATGTATGTAAAGTTGTATGTTTGAAATTACTGGAAAGTCAATTACTTTTCAAAACATCATGTATGTCAATAGCATGCCAGAAAAGCAGAGAAAACATCAAACTTCCAGATAGAAGCCAAGCCTTACCCAGATCCAGTTCACCCAAAGTCCACATGTCATTTAGAGGCACCGTGGGAAGGTTATATTAGGAGCCGCTGTCCTCCGTGTTGTGGACGACCTGGATATGGTAGAAACAGTGGGATTTTTGAATTCCAATTTTCCACTTCATGCCACAAAAACACTATAAGAACTAATAAATAAATTCAGTAAAGTTGCAAAATCAATACACAGAAATCAGTTGCATTTCTAAACACTAATAATGAACCATCAGAAAGAGAAAGAAAGCAACCCTATTTACAACTGCATCAAAAAGAACAAAATACCTGGGAATAAAGTCAACCAAGGAGGTGAAAGACCTGCACACTGAAAACTTTAAGACATTGATGAAGACATTGAAAAACACACCAATAAATGGAAAGATATCCTGTTCTCATGGAATGGAACAATTAATGTTGTTAAAATATCCATGCTACCCAAAGCAGTGGACACAGTGAATGCAATCCCTCCCAAAATTCCATGGTATTTTCCCCCCAAATAGAGCAAATCCTCCTAATATCTGTGGGGAACCACAAAGGACCCCAAATAGCCAAAGAAACCCTGAAAAAAGAGAACGGGCTGGAGGCATCTCCCTCCCTGACGTCACACTCTGCTGAGAAGCTACAGTCACCAAAACAGTGTGGAACTGGCTCAAAACGGGCACAGGGACCAGAGGAACAGGACAGAGAGACCAGACTTCAACCCCCACGGACGGGGTCGGTGAATTTATGACACAGGGACCAAGGACACACCAAGGAGCACGACACTCCCCACCATAAATGGTGCTGGGAAAACTGGACGCCCCATAACTCACGCTGGCTACCCTGCACACAAACCTGAACAAACACCCAGCTTTCCACGCCAAGCCCTCCCTCGCTCACACGAAGACGGACCCCCTCAACGGTCAGTCGCCCACAGGAAGCTTCTCCCCACTTTTCCTCACCGTCTCTTCACCTTTTCCTCAGGCATCACCTGGGTCCTCAGGAAACCTAGTTCCCTAGTCAGCGTGGACGCAGCCCCACTTTGTCCTGAAGCCGAAACCCCAGCGAGTCCTAAGGAGACGGAGACCGAGCTCCTCTCAGCAGAGACACTGAGCCGGGCGTCCTACCGGAAGGCCTCCGCCCCCGCCCCCGCGCCTGAGGAGGCTCAACTGCTCTCAGCTGACCTCACAATCGAGTTCGCAGGGAAGGAGCATGCGCTGTGGGTCAGAGAGGCGAACTCGGCGCCACCCTGTGGTCAGTGCAGGAAGTGCAGGCCGCGCCTCCCTCACAGGTCACTGGAGGCAGCGTGCCCTACTGACAGGACTGCTGAATCCATTAAACTGGACATTCAAACTAAAATGGAGTCTCTATCCCAAAAGCTTTCTAAAAGTAGTTAAGGAACAATTAATTGGAAACCATTTGGAATGAAGTGAATGTAGATGCAAACTTTACAACTTATACCAAATTCACTCAAAGTTATTCAGAGGCAAATTTGATTGTAGTTTCTAATTTATGTTTGGCTGCGTTGGGTCTTCGTTGCTGCATGTGGGCTTTCTCTAGTTGCGTCGAGCGGGGCTACTCTTCGTTGCGGTGCACGGGCTTCTCATTGCGGTGGCTTCTCTTGTGGGCGAGCATGGGCTCTAGGCGCGCAGGCTTCAGTAGTTGTGCCGCGCAGGCTCGGGTGCTCTGCGGCATGTGGGATCTTCCCGGACCAGGGCTCGAGCCCGTGTCCCCTGCATTGGCAGGCGGACTCTTAACCACTGCGTCACCAGGGAAGTCCCCACAGACAAACTTTAAATACAAAACTATTCAAGGGGCTTCCCTGGTGGCGCAGTGGTTGAGAATCTGCCTGCTAATGCAGGGGACACGGGTTCGAGCCCTGACCTGGGAAGATCCCACATGCCGCGGAGCAACTAGGCCCGTGAGCCACAACTATTGAGCCTGAACGTCTGGAGCCTGTGCTCCGCAACAAGAGAGGCCGCGATAGTGAGAGGCCCGCGCACCGCGATGAAGCGTGGCCCCCGCTTGCCACAACTAGAGAAAGCCTTCACACAGAAACGAAGACCCAACACAGCCAAAAATAAATTAATTAATTAATCAATTAAACAAAAAAAGCTGTCTCTCAAATTGAACTTCCAGAATATATTCAGGAAAAACGCATACGCCCTTTTTGGCCAACCAAAGAAGCGGGCAATGCAAATCAACACTACAAAGAGGTATCACTTCGAATCAGAAAAAAGGACCATCCTCACAAAGGGTAAAAACCAGATATGCAGGACAAGGAGAGGAGAAAAGGGAGCCTTGTTACGCTGAAGGGGGGAATGTAAATTGCCAACGGCCACTCTGGAGAAGTGTGCTGTGTTTCCTAAAACATCTAAAAAACAGAGCTACAAAGCATAGGGCGCTTCCACTCATGGGCCTATATGTTGGAAAAACCAAAAATCCACAGGACGCAGGCACCCCGTTTACTGCTGCTATGTTTACAACAGCCTCGACTTGGGTACAACTTAATAGTCCTTGGAAGGAAAAAATGGTGAAAGAAAATTTGGTACTTAAGCACAACGGAATATTACTCAGCCCTGAAATCAATGCAATGAGGCCAGTTGCAGCAACTCAGGGGGACTTATGTTTGGTCATTGAGAGTGAAATAAGTTAGACAGCAAGAGAAACTTATCATAAGATATCACTTATAAAGGGAATCTAAAAATCGCCAACCATGAACTGAATTACAAACCGAACACCATCACACATTTACAAAACACACTGATGGCTGCTTAAGGGGAAAAGTGTGGTGCGGTGATGCATAAACCAGGAGGTTGAAATTGGCACAGATACCGTTCCATACGCCAATAATGTAATCGCCAAGACATACTCATTGTTCAAGGAAGTGGACTCAGCACACTCTATTCACAGAAAAAACATCTATCTGACTACTAGAAACTAGAAAAGAATTTATTGATGTCTCTCTGTAAGTGACTCAGGTGGATGTAGAGCACCAAGAAACACAACATTGCAAATCAGCTACACCCCACTATAAAAATTAATTATAAAAAAAGAAAGACAGTGAGAGAGAGAGGAATTCTTACAAAATTCAATCAGGGGCTGTGATGCAACTGGACTGACCACATCTACACTCACAGCTGAATGGGACGTAAGGCTGGACACCCTAACCCTAAACCCTAACCCTAACCCAACCCTAACCCTACCTTAACCCTAACCCTAACCCAACACTAACCCTAACCCTAAACCTAACCCCTAACCCTAACCCAACCCTAAGCCTAACCCTAACCCCTAGCCCTAGCCCTAGCCCTAACCCTGACCCTAACCCCTAACCCTTAACCCCTAGCCCCTAACCCTAACCAAGTTCACAAGTAAACTTCTCGCCCACCTGGAGAGAGTGATTTAATTTTAAAGAGTAAAGACACAATCAGCTCAGTAATTGGCCACGGGGATGGAGGGGCCAAGGCTAACCTGAGCTGGAGGAACGTGGGTGCCTGCCTGGATGCTCAGAGGCCAAGGGCTGTTCTGAGAGCTGCTTGGACACCCGTGCAGATGGAACAAAGGATCCGTCCAGTCCCAAGAGGGCCCCACCAGCCCTCACGAACGCAACACCAGACTTCCCTGGTGGCGCAGTGGTTAAGAATCCACCTGCCAATGCAGGGGACACGGGTTTGAGCCCTGGTCCGGGAAGATCCCACATGCTGTGGAGCAACTAAGCCCGTGCACCACAACTACTGAGCCTGCGCTCTAGAACCCGCGAGCCACAACTGCTGAAGCCCACGCGCTTAGAGCCTGTGCTCTGCAACAAGAGAAGCCACCGCAATGAGAAGCCCCCACTCGCCGCAACTAGAGAAAGCCTCCGTGCAGCAATGCAGACCCAACACAGCCCCAAATTAATTAATTAATTAATTAATTAATTAAGAAAAAAAAAAAAAAGGCAGCACCTGGGGGCTGGCAGACTGATGCACCAAGTCTTACATCACGTCTACTTAGTATCCTGCATGTCAGGGCCATGCTGGACCTGGGGCTGCCCACACAGAGTGGGGCCTGCATCACCCTTCCCAGGAGGGAGGGTGGAGGGAAACCCTGCATGACCTCTGAGGCCCTAAGAACCCTTGACTAAGGCTGAGCTCAATTTGAAACAGTGGGTGACCAGAGCAGACATTTCATTCATCTATCAATGAGAATCCAGAACTGGAGGAGCAGAAAACAATGGCCTCGCTCAACCTTGACGCTAATCCTGACATGGACCCTAACCCTAAACTCTGATCCTGACCCTACGCCCTGACCTAACCTTAGCCTAACCCGTACCCTAAACCTGTACCTTACCCTAACCCATGCTCTACCCGCATCCTACCAGTACCCCAATTCTCACCCATACCCTAACACCCACTCTAACACAGAACCCTAACACCCTGAGACCAAAACCATAAACCTTAACCAATAAGCCAAACCATAACCATAAGCAAACCATAAAATATATTCATTAACCATACCCATAAATAACTCATTAACCCTAAAACTTAAACCATCACAGCAACCATAAACCATACACAGCCCCAACCCTCACACCAGCCCCAGCCCTAATGCTAACCCTCCAAACCACTTACACCAAGCCAAGTCTAATCAGATTATACAAATACATCTTGACCAAGAAAACTGGGGAATTCCCTGGTGGCCCAGTGGTTAGGACTCTGTGCTTTCACTGCCAAGGGCTCGGGTTCGATCCCTGACTGGGGAACTAAGATCCCACAAGCCATGGGACGTGGCCAAAATAAATAAATAATTAGAATGAAATAAAACCACTATTTTAAAAAAGATTTTAAAAATAGAGGAAAAAAACAAGAAAACTACCCCAGTACAACTTACAAATATGAATGTAAAAATCTATCACACAATAATAGCAACATGAAACCAACAGAACTTTAAACGGATAATGCCATAAGCAAGTATCTCTACACCAGGAATTTCAGGTTGCTCAACATATTAAAAGTAAGCAATGTATTCAACCACAATAATGGTGTGAAGTAAAAACACATAACCATATCAATTCATGCAAAAAATCTACAATGAAAATCCAGTGTTATTTCATGAAAAACACTCAAGAAAGCAGGAATAAAAGGAAATTTGTTCAATATGGAAAAGAGTAGTACAAAAAGCCACAGCAAACATCGTGCTCAATGTTAAAGACTGAAAGATTTACTCCTGAAATCAGGAACAAGGCCAGGAAGCTGGCCTTCATCACCGTTACTCAATAGTGTACTGGAAGTTCTACCCAGAATCTTGAGGAAAGAAATAAAAGGCCTCCATGGGTGAATGGAAAAATTAAAACCGTGTCTCTTCACAGAACATAGGTCACATCATCTCATATATAAAACTACCTATAATCAGCAAAGAAATTATTTGAGCTAATCAACTAATTAATAAGCAAAGTTATAGAACAAAATATCAATTCATGAAAATCTGTCTTATATGCATACGCTGGCAAAAAATAATCTGAAAAAGAATTTATGAGAACAATTCCATTTGTAATAATGTCAACATCAATATTTAGGAGTATATTTAATCAAGGTACAAGACTTGTTTTTATGTATGTAAAGTTGTATGTTTGAAATTACTGGAAAGTCAATTACTTTTCAAAACATCATGTATGTCAATAGCATGCCAGAAAAGCAGAGAAAACATCAAACTTCCAGATAGAAGCCAAGCCTTACCCAGATCCAGTTCACCCAAAGTCCACATGTCATTTAGAGGCACCGTGGGAAGGTTATATTAGGAGCCGCTGTCCTCCGTGTTGTGGACGACCTGGATATGGTAGAAACAGTGGGATTTTTGAATTCCAATTTTCCACTTCATGCCACAAAAACACTATAAGAACTAATAAATAAATTCAGTAAAGTTGCAAAATCAATACACAGAAATCAGTTGCATTTCTAAACACTAATAATGAACCATCAGAAAGAGAAAGAAAGCAACCCTATTTACAACTGCATCAAAAAGAACAAAATACCTGGGAATAAAGTCAACCAAGGAGGTGAAAGACCTGCACACTGAAAACTTTAAGACATTGATGAAGACATTGAAAAACACACCAATAAATGGAAAGATATCCTGTTCTCATGGAATGGAACAATTAATGTTGTTAAAATATCCATGCTACCCAAAGCAGTGGACACAGTGAATGCAATCCCTCCCAAAATTCCATGGTATTTTCCCCCCAAATAGAGCAAATCCTCCTAATATCTGTGGGGAACCACAAAGGACCCCAAATAGCCAAAGAAACCCTGAAAAAAGAGAACGGGCTGGAGGCATCTCCCTCCCTGACGTCACACTCTGCTGAGAAGCTACAGTCACCAAAACAGTGTGGAACTGGCTCAAAACGGGCACAGGGACCAGAGGAACAGGACAGAGAGACCAGAATTCAACCCCCACGGACGGGGTCGGTGAATTTATGACACAGGGACCAAGGACACACCAAGGAGCACGACACTCCCCACCATAAATGGTGCTGGGAAAACTGGACGCCCCATAACTCACGCTGGCTACCCTGCACACAAACCTGAACAAACACCCAGCTTTCCACGCCAAGCCCTCCCTCGCTCACACGAAGACGGACCCCCTCAACGGTCAGTCGCCCACAGGAAGCTTCTCCCCACTTTTCCTCACCGTCTCTTCACCTTTTCCTCAGGCATCACCTGGGTCCTCAGGAAACCTAGTTCCCTAGTCAGCGTGGACGCAGCCCCACTTTGTCCTGAAGCCGAAACCCCAGCGAGTCCTAAGGAGACGGAGACCGAGCTCCTCTCAGCAGAGACACTGAGCCGGGCGTCCTACCGGAAGGCCTCCGCCCCCGCCCCCGCGCCTGAGGAGGCTCAACTGCTCTCAGCTGACCTCACAATCGAGTTCGCAGGGAAGGAGCATGCGCTGTGGGTCAGAGAGGCGAACTCGGCGCCACCCTGTGGTCAGTGCAGGAAGTGCAGGCCGCGCCTCCCTCACAGGTCACTGGAGGCAGCGTGCCCTACTGACAGGACTGCTGAATCCATTAAACTGGACATTCAAACTAAAATGGAGTCTCTATCCCAAAAGCTTTCTAAAAGTAGTTAAGGAACAATTAATTGGAAACCATTTGGAATGAAGTGAATGTAGATGCAAACTTTACAACTTATACCAAATTCACTCAAAGTTATTCAGAGGCAAATTTGATTGTAGTTTCTAATTTATGTTTGGCTGCGTTGGGTCTTCGTTGCTGCATGTGGGCTTTCTCTAGTTGCGTCGAGCGGGGCTACTCTTCGTTGCGGTGCACGGGCTTCTCATTGCGGTGGCTTCTCTTGTGGGCGAGCATGGGCTCTAGGCGCGCAGGCTTCAGTAGTTGTGCCGCGCAGGCTTGGTTGCTCTGCGGCATGTGGGATCTTCCCGGACCAGGGCTCGAGCCCGTGTCCCCTGCATTGGCAGGCGGACTCTTAACCACTGCGTCACCAGGGAAGTCCCCACAGACAAACTTTAAATACAAAACTATTCAAGGGGCTTCCCTGGTGGCGCAGTGGTTGAGAATCTGCCGGCTAATGCAGGGGACACGGGTTCGAGCCCTGACCTGGGAAGATCCCACATGCCGCGGAGCAACTAGGCCCGTGAGCCACAACTAGTGAGCCTGCACGTCTGGAGCCTGTGCTCCGCAACAAGAGAGGCCGCGATAGTGAGAGGCCCGCGCACCGCGATGAAGCGTGGCCCCCGCTTGCCACAACTAGAGAAAGCCTTCACACAGAAACGAAGACCCAACACAGCCAAAAATAAATTAATTAATTAATCAATTAAACAAAAAAAGCTGTCTCTCAAATTGAACTTCCAGAATATATTCAGGAAAAACGCATACGCCCTTTTTGGCCAACCAAAGAAGCGGGCAATGCAAATCAACACTACAAAGAGGTATCACTTCGAATCAGAAAAAAGGACCATCCTCACAAAGGGTAAAAACCAGATATGCAGGACAAGGAGAGGAGAAAAGGGAGCCTTGTTACGCTGAAGGGGGGAATGTAAATTGCCAACGGCCACTCTGGAGAAGTGTGCTGTGTTTCCTAAAACATCTAAAAAACAGAGCTACAAAGCATAGGGCGCTTCCACTCATGGGCCTATATGTTGGAAAAACCAAAAATCCACAGGACGCAGGCACCCCGTTTACTGCTGCTATGTTTACAACAGCCTCGACTTGGGTACAACTTAATAGTCCTTGGAAGGAAAAAATGGTGAAAGAAAATTTGGTACTTAAGCACAACGGAATATTACTCAGCCCTGAAATCAATGCAATGAGGCCAGTTGCAGCAACTCAGGGGGACTTATGTTTGGTCATTGAGAGTGAAATAAGTTAGACAGCAAGAGAAACTTATCATAAGATATCACTTATAAAGGGAATCTAAAAATCGCCAACCATGAACTGAATTACAAACCGAACACCATCACACATTTACAAAACACACTGATGGCTGCTTAAGGGGAAAAGTGTGGTGCGGTGATGCATAAACCAGGAGGTTGAAATTGGCACAGATACCGTTCCATACGCCAATAATGTAATCGCCAAGACATACTCATTGTTCAAGGAAGTGGACTCAGCACACTCTATTCACAGAAAAAACATCTATCTGACTACTAGAAACTAGAAAAGAATTTATTGATGTCTCTCTGTAAGTGACTCAGGTGGATGTAGAGCACCAAGAAACACAACATTGCAAATCAGCTACACCCCACTATAAAAATTAATTATAAAAAAAGAAAGACAGTGAGAGAGAGAGGAATTCTTACAAAATTCAATCAGGGGCTGTGATGCAACTGGACTGACCACATCTACACTCACAGCTGAATGGGACGTAAGGCTGGACACCCTAACCCTAAACCCTAACCCTAACCCAACCCTAACCCTACCTTAACCCTAACCCTAACCCAACACTAACCCTAACCCTAAACCTAACCCCTAACCCTAACCCAACCCTAAGCCTAACCCTAACCCCTAGCCCTAGCCCTAGCCCTAACCCTGACCCTAACCCCTAACCCTTAACCCCTAGCCCCTAACCCTAACCAAGTTCACAAGTAAACTTCTCGCCCACCTGGAGAGAGTGATTTAATTTTAAAGAGTAAAGACACAATCAGCTCAGTAATTGGCCACGGGGATGGAGGGGCCAAGGCTAACCTGAGCTGGAGGAACGTGGGTGCCTGCCTGGATGCTCAGAGGCCAAGGGCTGTTCTGAGAGCTGCTTGGACACCCGTGCAGATGGAACAAAGGATCCGTCCAGTCCCAAGAGGGCCCCACCAGCCCTCACGAACGCAACACCAGACTTCCCTGGTGGCGCAGTGGTTAAGAATCCACCTGCCAATGCAGGGGACACGGGTTTGAGCCCTGGTCCGGGAAGATCCCACATGCTGTGGAGCAACTAAGCCCGTGCACCACAACTACTGAGCCTGCGCTCTAGAACCCGCGAGCCACAACTGCTGAAGCCCACGCGCTTAGAGCCTGTGCTCTGCAACAAGAGAAGCCACCGCAATGAGAAGCCCCCACTCGCCGCAACTAGAGAAAGCCTCCGTGCAGCAATGCAGACCCAACACAGCCCCAAATTAATTAATTAATTAATTAATTAATTAAGAAAAAAAAAAAAAAGGCAGCACCTGGGGGCTGGCAGACTGATGCACCAAGTCTTACATCACGTCTACTTAGTATCCTGCATGTCAGGGCCATGCTGGACCTGGGGCTGCCCACACAGAGTGGGGCCTGCATCACCCTTCCCAGGAGGGAGGGTGGAGGGAAACCCTGCATGACCTCTGAGGCCCTAAGAACCCTTGACTAAGGCTGAGCTCAATTTGAAACAGTGGGTGACCAGAGCAGACATTTCATTCATCTATCAATGAGAATCCAGAACTGGAGGAGCAGAAAACAATGGCCTCGCTCAACCTTGACGCTAATCCTGACATGGACCCTAACCCTAAACTCTGATCCTGACCCTACGCCCTGACCTAACCTTAGCCTAACCCGTACCCTAAACCTGTACCTTACCCTAACGCATGCTCTACCCGCATCCTACCTGTACCCCAATTCTCACCCATACCCTAACACCCACTCTAACACAGAACCCTAACACCCTGAGACCAAAACCATAAACCTTAACCAATAAGCCAAACCATAACCATAAGCAAACCATAAAATATATTCATTAACCATACCCATAAATAACTCATTAACCCTAAAACTTAAACCATCACAGCAACCATAAACCATACACAGCCCCAACCCTCACACCAGCCCCAGCCCTAATGCTAACCCTCCAAACCACTTACACCAAGCCAAGTCTAATCAGATTATACAAATACATCTTGACCAAGAAAACTGGGGAATTCCCTGGTGGCCCAGTGGTTAGGACTCTGTGCTTTCACTGCCAAGGGCTCGGGTTCGATCCCTGACTGGGGAACTAAGATCCCACAAGCCATGGGACGTGGCCAAAATAAATAAATAATTAGAATGAAATAAAACCACTATTTTAAAAAAGATTTTAAAAATAGAGGAAAAAAACAAGAAAACTACCCCAGTACAACTTACAAATATGAATGTAAAAATCTATCACACAATAATAGCAACATGAAACCAACAGAACTTTAAACGGATAATGCCATAAGCAAGTATCTCTACACCAGGAATTTCAGGTTGCTCAACATATTAAAAGTAAGCAATGTATTCAACCACAATAATGGTGTGAAGTAAAAACACATAACCATATCAATTCATGCAAAAAATCTACAATGACAATCCAGTGTTATTTCATGAAAAACACTCAAGAAAGCAGGAATAAAAGGAAATTTGTTCAATATGGAAAAGAGTAGTACAAAAAGCCACAGCAAACATCGTGCTCAATGTTAAAGACTGAAAGATTTACTCCTGAAATCAGGAACAAGGCCAGGAAGCTGGCCTTCATCACCGTTACTCAATAGTGTACTGGAAGTTCTACCCAGAATCTTGAGGAAAGAAATAAAAGGCCTCCATGGGTGAATGGAAAAATTAAAACCGTGTCTCTTCACAGAACATAGGTCACATCATCTCATATATAAAACTACCTATAATCAGCAAAGAAATTATTTGAGCTAATCAACTAATTAATAAGCAAAGTTATAGAACAAAATATCAATTCATGAAAATCTGTCTTATATGCATACGCTGGCAAAAAATAATCTGAAAAAGAATTTATGAGAACAATTCCATTTGTAATAATGTCAACATCAATATTTAGGAGTATATTTAATCAAGGTACAAGACTTGTTTTTATGTATGTAAAGTTGTTTGTTTGAAATTACTGGAAAGTCAATTACTTTTCAAAACATCATGTATGTCAATAGCATGCCAGAAAAGCAGAGAAAACATCAAACTTCCAGATAGAAGCCAAGCCTTACCCAGATCCAGTTCACCCAAAGTCCACATGTCATTTAGAGGCACCGTGGGAAGGTTATATTAGGAGCCGCTGTCCTCCGTGTTGTGGACGACCTGGATATGGTAGAAACAGTGGGATTTTTGAATTCCAATTTTCCACTTCATGCCACAAAAACACTATAAGAACTAATAAATAAATTCAGTAAAGTTGCAAAATCAATACACAGAAATCAGTTGCATTTCTAAACACTAATAATGAACCATCAGAAAGAGAAAGAAAGCAACCCTATTTACAACTGCATCAAAAAGAACAAAATACCTGGGAATAAAGTCAACCAAGGAGGTGAAAGACCTGCACACTGAAAACTTTAAGACATTGATGAAGACATTGAAAAACACACCAATAAATGGAAAGATATCCTGTTCTCATGGAATGGAACAATTAATGTTGTTAAAATATCCATGCTACCCAAAGCAGTGGACACAGTGAATGCAATCCCTCCCAAAATTCCATGGTATTTTCCCCCCAAATAGAGCAAATCCTCCTAATATCTGTGGGGAACCACAAAGGACCCCAAATAGCCAAAGAAACCCTGAAAAAAGAGAACGGGCTGGAGGCATCTCCCTCCCTGACGTCACACTCTGCTGAGAAGCTACAGTCACCAAAACAGTGTGGAACTGGCTCAAAACGGGCACAGGGACCAGAGGAACAGGACAGAGAGACCAGAATTCAACCCCCACGGACGGGGTCGGTGAATTTATGACACAGGGACCAAGGACACACCAAGGAGCACGACACTCCCCACCATAAATGGTGCTGGGAAAACTGGACGCCCCATAACTCACGCTGGCTACCCTGCACACAAACCTGAACAAACACCCAGCTTTCCACGCCAAGCCCTCCCTCGCTCACACGAAGACGGACCCCCTCAACGGTCAGTCGCCCACAGGAAGCTTCTCCCCACTTTTCCTCACCGTCTCTTCACCTTTTCCTCAGGCATCACCTGGGTCCTCAGGAAACCTAGTTCCCTAGTCAGTGTGGACGCAGCCCCACTTTGTCCTGAAGCCGAAACCCCAGCGAGTCCTAAGGAGACGGAGACCGAGCTCCTCTCAGCAGAGACACTGAGCCGGGCGTCCTACCGGAAGGCCTCCGCCCCCGCCCCCGCGCCTGAGGAGGCTCAACTGCTCTCAGCTGACCTCACAATCGAGTTCGCAGGGAAGGAGCATGCGCTGTGGGCCAGAGAGGCGAACTCGGCGCCACCCTGTGGTCAGTGCAGGAAGTGCAGGCCGCGCCTCCCTCACAGGTCACTGGAGGCAGCGTGCCCTACTGACAGGACTGCTGAATCCATTAAACTGGACATTCAAACTAAAATGGAGTCTCTATCCCAAAAGCTTTCTAAAAGTAGTTAAGGAACAATTAATTGGAAACCATTTGGAATGAAGTGAATGTAGATGCAAACTTTACAACTTATACCAAATTCACTCAAAGTTATTCAGAGGCAAATTTGATTGTAGTTTCTAATTTATGTTTGGCTGCGTTGGGTCTTCGTTGCTGCATGTGGGCTTTCTCTAGTTGCGTCGAGCGGGGCTACTCTTCGTTGCGGTGCACGGGCTTCTCATTGCGGTGGCTTCTCTTGTGGGCGAGCATGGGCTCTAGGCGCGCAGGCTTCAGTAGTTGTGCCGCGCAGGCTCGGGTGCTCTGCGGCATGTGGGATCTTCCCGGACCAGGGCTCGAGCCCGTGTCCCCTGCATTGGCAGGCGGACTCTTAACCACTGCGTCACCAGGGAAGTCCCCACAGACAAATTTTAAATACAAAACTATTCAAGGGGCTTCCCTGGTGGCGCAGTGGTTGAGAATCTGCCTGCTAATGCAGGGGACACGGGTTCGAGCCCTGACCTGGGAAGATCCCACATGCCGCGGAGCAACTAGGCCCGTGAGCCACAACTATTGAGCTTGCACGTCTGGAGCCTGTGCTCCGCAACAAGAGAGGCCGCGATAGTGAGAGGCCCGCGCACCGCGATGAAGCGTGGCCCCCGCTTGCCACAACTAGAGAAAGCCTTCACACAGAAACGAAGACCCAACACAGCCAAAAATAAATTAATTAATTAATCAATTAAACAAAAAAAGCTGTCTCTCAAATTGAACTTCCAGAATATATTCAGGAAAAACGCATACGCCCTTTTTGGCCAACCAAAGAAGCGGGCAATGCAAATCAACACTACAAAGAGGTATCACTTCGAATCAGAAAAAAGGACCATCCTCACAAAGGGTAAAAACCAGATATGCAGGACAAGGAGAGGAGAAAAGGGAGCCTTGTTACGCTGAAGGGGGGAATGTAAATTGCCAACGGCCACTCTGGAGAAGTGTGCTGTGTTTCCTAAAACATCTAAAAAACAGAGCTACAAAGCATAGGGCGCTTCCACTCATGGGCCTATATGTTGGAAAAACCAAAAATCCACAGGACGCAGGCACCCCGTTTACTGCTGCTATGTTTACAACAGCCTCGACTTGGGTACAACTTAATAGTCCTTGGAAGGAAAAAATGGTGAAAGAAAATTTGGTACTTAAGCACAACGGAATATTACTCAGCCCTGAAATCAATGCAATGAGGCCAGTTGCAGCAACTCAGGGGGACTTATGTTTGGTCATTGAGAGTGAAATAAGTTAGACAGCAAGAGAAACTTATCATAAGATATCACTTATAAAGGGAATCTAAAAATCGCCAACCATGAACTGAATTACAAACCGAACACCATCACACATTTACAAAACACACTGATGGCTGCTTAAGGGGAAAAGTGTGGTGCGGTGATGCATAAACCAGGAGGTTGAAATTGGCACAGATACCGTTCCATACGCCAATAATGTAATCGCCAAGACATACTCATTGTTCAAGGAAGTGGACTCAGCACACTCTATTCACAGAAAAAACATCTATCTGACTACTAGAAACTAGAAAAGAATTTATTGATGTCTCTCTGTAAGTGACTCAGGTGGATGTAGAGCACCAAGAAACACAACATTGCAAATCAGCTACACCCCACTATAAAAATTAATTATAAAAAAAGAAAGACAGTGAGAGAGAGAGGAATTCTTACAAAATTCAATCAGGGGCTGTGATGCAACTGGACTGACCACATCTACACTCACAGCTGAATGGGACGTAAGGCTGGACACCCTAACCCTAAACCCTAACCCTAACCCAACCCTAACCCTACCTTAACCCTAACCCTAACCCAACACTAACCCTAACCCTAAACCTAACCCCTAACCCTAACCCAACCCTAAGCCTAACCCTAACCCCTAGCCCTAGCCCTAGCCCTAACCCTGACCCTAACCCCTAACCCTTAACCCCTAGCCCCTAACCCTAACCAAGTTCACAAGTAAACTTCTCGCCCACCTGGAGAGAGTGATTTAATTTTAAAGAGTAAAGACACAATCAGCTCAGTAATTGGCCACGGGGATGGAGGGGCCAAGGCTAACCTGAGCTGGAGGAACGTGGGTGCCTGCCTGGATGCTCAGAGGCCAAGGGCTGTTCTGAGAGCTGCTTGGACACCCGTGCAGATGGAACAAAGGATCCGTCCAGTCCCAAGAGGGCCCCACCAGCCCTCACGAACGCAACACCAGACTTCCCTGGTGGCGCAGTGGTTAAGAATCCACCTGCCAATGCAGGGGACACGGGTTTGAGCCCTGGTCCGGGAAGATCCCACATGCTGTGGAGCAACTAAGCCCGTGCACCACAACTACTGAGCCTGCGCTCTAGAACCCGCGAGCCACAACTGCTGAAGCCCACGCGCTTAGAGCCTGTGCTCTGCAACAAGAGAAGCCACCGCAATGAGAAGCCCCCACTCGCCGCAACTAGAGAAAGCCTCCGTGCAGCAATGCAGACCCAACACAGCCCCAAATTAATTAATTAATTAATTAATTAATTAAGAAAAAAAAAAAAAAGGCAGCACCTGGGGGCTGGCAGACTGATGCACCAAGTCTTACATCACGTCTACTTAGTATCCTGCATGTCAGGGCCATGCTGGACCTGGGGCTGCCCACACAGAGTGGGGCCTGCATCACCCTTCCCAGGAGGGAGGGTGGAGGGAAACCCTGCATGACCTCTGAGGCCCTAAGAACCCTTGACTAAGGCTGAGCTCAATTTGAAACAGTGGGTGACCAGAGCAGACATTTCATTCATCTATCAATGAGAATCCAGAACTGGAGGAGCAGAAAACAATGGCCTCGCTCAACCTTGACGCTAATCCTGACATGGACCCTAACCCTAAACTCTGATCCTGACCCTACGCCCTGACCTAACCTTAGCCTAACCCGTACCCTAAACCTGTACCTTACCCTAACCCATGCTCTACCCGCATCCTACCTGTACCCCAATTCTCACCCATACCCTAACACCCACTCTAACACAGAACCCTAACACCCTGAGACCAAAACCATAAACCTTAACCAATAAGCCAAACCATAACCATAAGCAAACCATAAAATATATTCATTAACCATACCCATAAATAACTCATTAACCCTAAAACTTAAACCATCACAGCAACCATAAACCATACACAGCCCCAACCCTCACACCAGCCCCAGCCCTAATGCTAACCCTCCAAACCACTTACACCAAGCCAAGTCTAATCAGATTATACAAATACATCTTGACCAAGAAAACTGGGGAATTCCCTGGTGGCCCAGTGGTTAGGACTCTGTGCTTTCACTGCCAAGGGCTCGGGTTCGATCCCTGACTGGGGAACTAAGATCCCACAAGCCATGGGACGTGGCCAAAATAAATAAATAATTAGAATGAAATAAAACCACTATTTTAAAAAAGATTTTAAAAATAGAGGAAAAAAACAAGAAAACTACCCCAGTACAACTTACAAATATGAATGTAAAAATCTATCACACAATAATAGCAACATGAAACCAACAGAACTTTAAACGGATAATGCCATAAGCAAGTATCTCTACACCAGGAATTTCAGGTTGCTCAACATATTAAAAGTAAGCAATGTATTCAACCACAATAATGGTGTGAAGTAAAAACACATAACCATATCAATTCATGCAAAAAATCTACAATGACAATCCAGTGTTATTTCATGAAAAACACTCAAGAAAGCAGGAATAAAAGGAAATTTGTTCAATATGGAAAAGAGTAGTACAAAAAGCCACAGCAAACATCGTGCTCAATGTTAAAGACTGAAAGATTTACTCCTGAAATCAGGAACAAGGCCAGGAAGCTGGCCTTCATCACCGTTACTCAATAGTGTACTGGAAGTTCTACCCAGAATCTTGAGGAAAGAAATAAAAGGCCTCCATGGGTGAATGGAAAAATTAAAACCGTGTCTCTTCACAGAACATAGGTCACATCATCTCATATATAAAACTACCTATAATCAGCAAAGAAATTATTTGAGCTAATCAACTAATTAATAAGCAAAGTTATAGAACAAAATATCAATTCATGAAAATCTGTCTTATATGCATACGCTGGCAAAAAATAATCTGAAAAAGAATTTATGAGAACAATTCCATTTGTAATAATGTCAACATCAATATTTAGGAGTATATTTAATCAAGGTACAAGACTTGTTTTTATGTATGTAAAGTTGTATGTTTGAAATTACTGGAAAGTCAATTACTTTTCAAAACATCATGTATGTCAATAGCATGCCAGAAAAGCAGAGAAAACATCAAACTTCCAGATAGAAGCCAAGCCTTACCCAGATCCAGTTCACCCAAAGTCCACATGTCATTTAGAGGCACCGTGGGAAGGTTATATTAGGAGCCGCTGTCCTCCGTGTTGTGGACGACCTGGATATGGTAGAAACAGTGGGATTTTTGAATTCCAATTTTCCACTTCATGCCACAAAAACACTATAAGAACTAATAAATAAATTCAGTAAAGTTGCAAAATCAATACACAGAAATCAGTTGCATTTCTAAACACTAATAATGAACCATCAGAAAGAGAAAGAAAGCAACCCTATTTACAACTGCATCAAAAAGAACAAAATACCTGGGAATAAAGTCAACCAAGGAGGTGAAAGACCTGCACACTGAAAACTTTAAGACATTGATGAAGACATTGAAAAACACACCAATAAATGGAAAGATATCCTGTTCTCATGGAATGGAACAATTAATGTTGTTAAAATATCCATGCTACCCAAAGCAGTGGACACAGTGAATGCAATCCCTCCCAAAATTCCATGGTATTTTCCCCCCAAATAGAGCAAATCCTCCTAATATCTGTGGGGAACCACAAAGGACCCCAAATAGCCAAAGAAACCCTGAAAAAAGAGAACGGGCTGGAGGCATCTCCCTCCCTGACGTCACACTCTGCTGAGAAGCTACAGTCACCAAAACAGTGTGGAACTGGCTCAAAACGGGCACAGGGACCAGAGGAACAGGACAGAGAGACCAGAATTCAACCCCCACGGACGGGGTCGGTGAATTTATGACACAGGGACCAAGGAAACACCAAGGAGCACGACACTCCCCACCATAAATGGTGCTGGGAAAACTGGACGCCCCATAACTCACGCTGGCTACCCTGCACACAAACCTGAACAAACACCCAGCTTTCCACGCCAAGCCCTCCCTCGCTCACACGAAGACGGACCCCCTCAATGGTCAGTCGCCCACAGGAAGCTTCTCCCCACTTTTCCTCACCGTCTCTTCACCTTTTCCTCAGGCATCACCTGGGTCCTCAGGAAACCTAGTTCCCTAGTCAGCGTGGACGCAGCCCCACTTTGTCCTGAAGCCGAAACCCCAGCGAGTCCTAAGGAGACGGAGACCGAGCTCCTCTCAGCAGAGACACTGAGCCGGGCGTCCTACCGGAAGGCCTCCGCCCCCGCCCCCGCGCCTGAGGAGGCTCAACTGCTCTCAGCTGACCTCACAATCGAGTTCGCAGGGAAGGAGCATGCGCTGTGGGTCAGAGAGGCGAACTCGGCGCCACCCTGTGGTCAGTGCAGGAAGTGCAGGCCGCGCCTCCCTCACAGGTCACTGGAGGCAGCGTGCCCTACTGACAGGACTGCTGAATCCATTAAACTGGACATTCAAACTAAAATGGAGTCTCTATCCCAAAAGCTTTCTAAAAGTAGTTAAGGAACAATTAATTGGAAACCATTTGGAATGAAGTGAATGTAGATGCAAACTTTACAACTTATACCAAATTCACTCAAAGTTATTCAGAGGCAAATTTGATTGTAGTTTCTAATTTATGTTTGGCTGCGTTGGGTCTTCGTTGCTGCATGTGGGCTTTCTCTAGTTGCGTCGAGCGGGGCTACTCTTCGTTGCGGTGCATGGGCTTCTCATTGCCGTGGCTTCTCTTGTGGGCGAGCATGGGCTCTAGGCGCGCAGGCTTCAGTAGTTGTGCCGCGCAGGCTCGGGTGCTCTGCGGCATGTGGGATCTTCCCGGACCAGGGCTCGAGCCCGTGTCCCCTGCATTGGCAGGCGGACTCTTAACCACTGCGTCACCAGGGAAGTCCCCACAGACAAACTTTAAATACAAAACTATTCAAGGGGCTTCCCTGGTGGCGCAGTGGTTGAGAATCTGCCGGCTAATGCAGGGGACACGGGTTCGAGCCCTGACCTGGGAAGATCCCACATGCCGCGGAGCAACTAGGCCCGTGAGCCTGCACGTCTGGAGCCTGTGCTCCGCAACAAGAGAGGCCGCGATAGTGAGAGGCCCGCGCACCGCGATGAAGCGTGGCCCCCGCTTGCCACAACTAGAGAAAGCCTTCACACAGAAACGAAGACCCAACACAGCCAAAAATAAATTAATTAATTAATCAATTAAACAAAAAAAGCTGTCTCTCAAATTGAACTTCCAGAATATATTCAGGAAAAACGCATACGCCCTTTTTGGCCAACCAAAGAAGCGGGCAATGCAAATCAACACTACAAAGAGGTATCACTTCGAATCAGAAAAAAGGACCATCCTCACAAAGGGTAAAAACCAGATATGCAGGACAAGGAGAGGAGAAAAGGGAGCCTTGTTACGCTGAAGGGGGGAATGTAAATTGCCAACGGCCACTCTGGAGAAGTGTGCTGTGTTTCCTAAAACATCTAAAAAACAGAGCTACAAAGCATAGGGCGCTTCCACTCATGGGCCTATATGTTGGAAAAACCAAAAATCCACAGGACGCAGGCACCCCGTTTACTGCTGCTATGTTTACAACAGCCTCGACTTGGGTACAACTTAATAGTCCTTGGAAGGAAAAAATGGTGAAAGAAAATTTGGTACTTAAGCACAACGGAATATTACTCAGCCCTGAAATCAATGCAATGAGGCCAGTTGCAGCAACTCAGGGGGACTTATGTTTGGTCATTGAGAGTGAAATAAGTTAGACAGCAAGAGAAACTTATCATAAGATATCACTTATAAAGGGAATCTAAAAATCGCCAACCATGAACTGAATTACAAACCGAACACCATCACAC
Organism: Balaenoptera physalus; assembly: GCF_965194825.1. Taxonomy (NCBI): domain Eukaryota; kingdom Metazoa; phylum Chordata; class Mammalia; order Artiodactyla; family Balaenopteridae; genus Balaenoptera; species Balaenoptera physalus. The sequence goes on from NW_028126162.1 coordinate 62,982, forward strand.
ATTTACAAAACACACTGATGGCTGCTTAAGGGGAAAAGTGTGGTGCGGTGATGCATAAACCAGGAGGTTGAAATTGGCACAGATACCGTTCCACACGCCAATAATGTAATCGCCAAGACATACTCATTGTTCAAGGAAGTGGACTCAGCACACTCTATTCACAGAAAAAACATCTATCTGACTACTAGAAACTAGAAAAGAATTTATTGATGTCTCTCTGTAAGTGACTCAGGTGGATGTAGAGCACCAAGAAACACAACATTGCAAATCAGCTACACCCCACTATAAAAATTAATTATAAAAAAAGAAAGACAGTGAGAGAGAGAGGAATTCTTACAAAATTCAATCAGGGGCTGTGATGCAACTGGACTGACCACATCTACACTCACAGCTGAATGGGACGTAAGGCTGGACACCCTAACCCTAATCCCTAACCCTAACCCAACCCTAACCCTACCTTAACCCTAACCCTAACCCAACACTAACCCTAACCCTAAACCTAACCCCTAACCCTAACCCAACCCTAAGCCTAACCCTAACCCCTAGCCCTAGCCCTAGCCCTAACCCTGACCCTAACCCCTAACCCTTAACCCCTAGCCCCTAACCCTAACCAAGTTCACAAGTAAACTTCTCGCCCACCTGGAGAGAGTGATTTAATTTTAAAGAGTAAAGACACAATCAGCTCAGTAATTGGCCACGGGGATGGAGGGGCCAAGGCTAACCTGAGCTGGAGGAACGTGGGTGCCTGCCTGGATGCTCAGAGGCCAAGGGCTGTTCTGAGAGCTGCTTGGACACCCGTGCAGATGGAACAAAGGATCCGTCCAGTCCCAAGAGGGCCCCACCAGCCCTCACGAACGCAACACCAGACTTCCCTGGTGGCGCAGTGGTTAAGAATCCACCTGCCAATGCAGGGGACACGGGTTTGAGCCCTGGTCCGGGAAGATCCCACATGCTGTGGAGCAACTAAGCCCGTGCACCACAACTACTGAGCCTGCGCTCTAGAACCCGCGAGCCACAACTGCTGAAGCCCACGCGCTTAGAGCCTGTGCTCTGCAACAAGAGAAGCCACCGCAATGAGAAGCCCCCACTCGCCGCAACTAGAGAAAGCCTCCGTGCAGCAATGCAGACCCAACACAGCCCCAAATTAATTAATTAATTAATTAATTAATTAATTAAGAAAAAAAAAAAGGCAGCACCTGGGGGCTGGCAGACTGATGCACCAAGTCTTACATCACGTCTACTTAGTATCCTGCATGTCAGGGCCATGCTGGACCTGGGGCTGCCCACACAGAGTGGGGCCTGCATCACCCTTCCCAGGAGGGAGGGTGGAGGGAAACCCTGCATGACCTCTGAGGCCCTAAGAACCCTTGACTAAGGCTGAGCTCAATTTGAAACAGTGGGTGACCAGAGCAGACATTTCATTCATCTATCAATGAGAATCCAGAACTGGAGGAGCAGAAAACAATGGCCTCGCTCAACCTTGACGCTAATCCTGACATGGACCCTAACCCTAAACTCTGATCCTGACCCTACGCCCTGACCTAACCTTAGCCTAACCCGTACCCTAAACCTGTACCTTACCCTAACGCATGCTCTACCCGCATCCTACCTGTACCCCAATTCTCACCCATACCCTAACACCCACTCTAACACAGAACCCTAACACCCTGAGACCAAAACCATAAACCTTAACCAATAAGCCAAACCATAACCATAAGCAAACCATAAAATATATTCATTAACCATACCCATAAATAACTCATTAACCCTAAAACTTAAACCATCACAGCAACCATAAACCATACACAGCCCCAACCCTCACACCAGCCCCAGCCCTAATGCTAACCCTCCAAACCACTTACACCAAGCCAAGTCTAATCAGATTATACAAATACATCTTGACCAAGAAAACTGGGGAATTCCCTGGTGGCCCAGTGGTTAGGACTCTGTGCTTTCACTGCCAAGGGCTCGGGTTCGATCCCTGACTGGGGAACTAAGATCCCACAAGCCATGGGACGTGGCCAAAATAAATAAATAATTAGAATGAAATAAAACCACTATTTTAAAAAAGATTTTAAAAATAGAGGAAAAAAACAAGAAAACTACCCCAGTACAACTTACAAATATGAATGTAAAAATCTATCACACAATAATAGCAACATGAAACCAACAGAACTTTAAACGGATAATGCCATAAGCAAGTATCTCTACACCAGGAATTTCAGGTTGCTCAACATATTAAAAGTAAGCAATGTATTCAACCACAATAATGGTGTGAAGTAAAAACACATAACCATATCAATTCATGCAAAAAATCTACAATGAAAATCCAGTGTTATTTCATGAAAAACACTCAAGAAAGCAGGAATAAAAGGAAATTTGTTCAATATGGAAAAGAGTAGTACAAAAAGCCACAGCAAACATCGTGCTCAATGTTAAAGACTGAAAGATTTACTCCTGAAATCAGGAACAAGGCCAGGAAGCTGGCCTTCATCACCGTTACTCAATAGTGTACTGGAAGTTCTACCCAGAATCTTGAGGAAAGAAATAAAAGGCCTCCATGGGTGAATGGAAAAATTAAAACCGTGTCTCTTCACAGAACATAGGTCACATCATCTCATATATAAAACTACCTATAATCAGCAAAGAAATTATTTGAGCTAATCAACTAATTAATAAGCAAAGTTATAGAACAAAATATCAATTCATGAAAATCTGTCTTATATGCATACGCTGGCAAAAAATAATCTGAAAAAGAATTTATGAGAACAATTCCATTTGTAATAATGTCAACATCAATATTTAGGAGTATATTTAATCAAGGTACAAGACTTGTTTTTATGTATGTAAAGTTGTATGTTTGAAATTACTGGAAAGTCAATTACTTTTCAAAACATCATGTATGTCAATAGCATGCCAGAAAAGCAGAGAAAACATCAAACTTCCAGATAGAAGCCAAGCCTTACCCAGATCCAGTTCACCCAAAGTCCACATGTCATTTAGAGGCACCGTGGGAAGGTTATATTAGGAGCCGCTGTCCTCCGTGTTGTGGACGACCTGGATATGGTAGAAACAGTGGGATTTTTGAATTCCAATTTTCCACTTCATGCCACAAAAACACTATAAGAACTAATAAATAAATTCAGTAAAGTTGCAAAATCAATACACAGAAATCAGTTGCATTTCTAAACACTAATAATGAACCATCAGAAAGAGAAAGAAAGCAACCCTATTTACAACTGCATCAAAAAGAACAAAATACCTGGGAATAAAGTCAACCAAGGAGGTGAAAGACCTGCACACTGAAAACTTTAAGACATTGATGAAGACATTGAAAAACACACCAATAAATGGAAAGATATCCTGTTCTCATGGAATGGAACAATTAATGTTGTTAAAATATCCATGCTACCCAAAGCAGTGGACACAGTGAATGCAATCCCTCCCAAAATTCCATGGTATTTTCCCCCCAAATAGAGCAAATCCTCCTAATATCTGTGGGGAACCACAAAGGACCCCAAATAGCCAAAGAAACCCTGAAAAAAGAGAACGGGCTGGAGGCATCTCCCTCCCTGACGTCACACTCTGCTGAGAAGCTACAGTCACCAAAACAGTGTGGAACTGGCTCAAAACGGGCACAGGGACCAGAGGAACAGGACAGAGAGACCAGACTTCAACCCCCACGGACGGGGTCGGTGAATTTATGACACAGGGACCAAGGACACACCAAGGAGCACGACACTCCCCACCATAAATGGTGCTGGGAAAACTGGACGCCCCATAACTCACGCTGGCTACCCTGCACACAAACCTGAACAAACACCCAGCTTTCCACGCCAAGCCCTCCCTCGCTCACACGAAGACGGACCCCCTCAACGGTCAGTCGCCCACAGGAAGCTTCTCCCCACTTTTCCTCACCGTCTCTTCACCTTTTCCTCAGGCATCACCTGGGTCCTCAGGAAACCTAGTTCCCTAGTCAGCGTGGACGCAGCCCCACTTTGTCCTGAAGCCGAAACCCCAGCGAGTCCTAAGGAGACGGAGACCGAGCTCCTCTCAGCAGAGACACTGAGCCGGGCGTCCTACCGGAAGGCCTCCGCCCCCGCCCCCGCGCCTGAGGAGGCTCAACTGCTCTCAGCTGACCTCACAATCGAGTTCGCAGGGAAGGAGCATGCGCTGTGGGTCAGAGAGGCGAACTCGGCGCCACCCTGTGGTCAGTGCAGGAAGTGCAGGCCGCGCCTCCCTCACAGGTCACTGGAGGCAGCGTGCCCTACTGACAGGACTGCTGAATCCATTAAACTGGACATTCAAACTAAAATGGAGTCTCTATCCCAAAAGCTTTCTAAAAGTAGTTAAGGAACAATTAATTGGAAACCATTTGGAATGAAGTGAATGTAGATGCAAACTTTACAACTTATACCAAATTCACTCAAAGTTATTCAGAGGCAAATTTGATTGTAGTTTCTAATTTATGTTTGGCTGCGTTGGGTCTTCGTTGCTGCATGTGGGCTTTCTCTAGTTGCGTCGAGCGGGGCTACTCTTCGTTGCGGTGCACGGGCTTCTCATTGCGGTGGCTTCTCTTGTGGGCGAGCATGGGCTCTAGGCGCGCAGGCTTCAGTAGTTGTGCCGCGCAGGCTCGGGTGCTCTGCGGCATGTGGGATCTTCCCGGACCAGGGCTCGAGCCCGTGTCCCCTGCATTGGCAGGCGGACTCTTAACCACTGCGTCACCAGGGAAGTCCCCACAGACAAATTTTAAATACAAAACTATTCAAGGGGCTTCCCTGGTGGCGCAGTGGTTGAGAATCTGCCTGCTAATGCAGGGGACACGGGTTCGAGCCCTGACCTGGGAAGATCCCACATGCCGCGGAGCAACTAGGCCCGTGAGCCACAACTATTGAGCCTGCACGTCTGGAGCCTGTGCTCCGCAACAAGAGAGGCCGCGATAGTGAGAGGCCCGCGCACCGCGATGAAGCGTGGCCCCCGCTTGCCACAACTAGAGAAAGCCTTCACACAGAAACGAAGACCCAACACAGCCAAAAATAAATTAATTAATTAATCAATTAAACAAAAAAAGCTGTCTCTCAAATTGAACTTCCAGAATATATTCAGGAAAAACGCATACGCCCTTTTTGGCCAACCAAAGAAGCGGGCAATGCAAATCAACACTACAAAGAGGTATCACTTCGAATCAGAAAAAAGGACCATCCTCACAAAGGGTAAAAACCAGATATGCAGGACAAGGAGAGGAGAAAAGGGAGCCTTGTTACGCTGAAGGGGGGAATGTAAATTGCCAACGGCCACTCTGGAGAAGTGTGCTGTGTTTCCTAAAACATCTAAAAAACAGAGCTACAAAGCATAGGGCGCTTCCACTCATGGGCCTATATGTTGGAAAAACCAAAAATCCACAGGACGCAGGCACCCCGTTTACTGCTGCTATGTTTACAACAGCCTCGACTTGGGTACAACTTAATAGTCCTTGGAAGGAAAAAATGGTGAAAGAAAATTTGGTACTTAAGCACAACGGAATATTACTCAGCCCTGAAATCAATGCAATGAGGCCAGTTGCAGCAACTCAGGGGGACTTATGTTTGGTCATTGAGAGTGAAATAAGTTAGACAGCAAGAGAAACTTATCATAAGATATCACTTATAAAGGGAATCTAAAAATCGCCAACCATGAACTGAATTACAAACCGAACACCATCACACATTTACAAAACACACTGATGGCTGCTTAAGGGGAAAAGTGTGGTGCGGTGATGCATAAACCAGGAGGTTGAAATTGGCACAGATACCGTTCCATACGCCAATAATGTAATCGCCAAGACATACTCATTGTTCAAGGAAGTGGACTCAGCACACTCTATTCACAGAAAAAACATCTATCTGACTACTAGAAACTAGAAAAGAATTTATTGATGTCTCTCTGTAAGTGACTCAGGTGGATGTAGAGCACCAAGAAACACAACATTGCAAATCAGCTACACCCCACTATAAAAATTAATTATAAAAAAAGAAAGACAGTGAGAGAGAGAGGAATTCTTACAAAATTCAATCAGGGGCTGTGATGCAACTGGACTGACCACATCTACACTCACAGCTGAATGGGACGTAAGGCTGGACACCCTAACCCTAAACCCTAACCCTAACCCAACCCTAACCCTACCTTAACCCTAACCCTAACCCAACACTAACCCTAACCCTAAACCTAACCCCTAACCCTAACCCAACCCTAAGCCTAACCCTAACCCCTAGCCCTAGCCCTAGCCCTAACCCTGACCCTAACCCCTAACCCTTAACCCCTAGCCCCTAACCCTAACCAAGTTCACAAGTAAACTTCTCGCCCACCTGGAGAGAGTGATTTAATTTTAAAGAGTAAAGACACAATCAGCTCAGTAATTGGCCACGGGGATGGAGGGGCCAAGGCTAACCTGAGCTGGAGGAACGTGGGTGCCTGCCTGGATGCTCAGAGGCCAAGGGCTGTTCTGAGAGCTGCTTGGACACCCGTGCAGATGGAACAAAGGATCCGTCCAGTCCCAAGAGGGCCCCACCAGCCCTCACGAACGCAACACCAGACTTCCCTGGTGGCGCAGTGGTTAAGAATCCACCTGCCAATGCAGGGGACACGGGTTTGAGCCCTGGTCCGGGAAGATCCCACATGCTGTGGAGCAACTAAGCCCGTGCACCACAACTACTGAGCCTGCGCTCTAGAACCCGCGAGCCACAACTGCTGAAGCCCACGCGCTTAGAGCCTGTGCTCTGCAACAAGAGAAGCCACCGCAATGAGAAGCCCCCACTCGCCGCAACTAGAGAAAGCCTCCGTGCAGCAATGCAGACCCAACACAGCCCCAAATTAATTAATTAATTAATTAATTAATTAAGAAAAAAAAAAAAAAGGCAGCACCTGGGGGCTGGCAGACTGATGCACCAAGTCTTACATCACGTCTACTTAGTATCCTGCATGTCAGGGCCATGCTGGACCTGGGGCTGCCCACACAGAGTGGGGCCTGCATCACCCTTCCCAGGAGGGAGGGTGGAGGGAAACCCTGCATGACCTCTGAGGCCCTAAGAACCCTTGACTAAGGCTGAGCTCAATTTGAAACAGTGGGTGACCAGAGCAGACATTTCATTCATCTATCAATGAGAATCCAGAACTGGAGGAGCAGAAAACAATGGCCTCGCTCAACCTTGACGCTAATCCTGACATGGACCCTAACCCTAAACTCTGATCCTGACCCTACGCCCTGACCTAACCTTAGCCTAACCCGTACCCTAAACCTGTACCTTACCCTAACCCATGCTCTACCCGCATCCTACCAGTACCCCAATTCTCACCCATACCCTAACACCCACTCTAACACAGAACCCTAACACCCTGAGACCAAAACCATAAACCTTAACCAATAAGCCAAACCATAACCATAAGCAAACCATAAAATATATTCATTAACCATACCCATAAATAACTCATTAACCCTAAAACTTAAACCATCACAGCAACCATAAACCATACACAGCCCCAACCCTCACACCAGCCCCAGCCCTAATGCTAACCCTCCAAACCACTTACACCAAGCCAAGTCTAATCAGATTATACAAATACATCTTGACCAAGAAAACTGGGGAATTCCCTGGTGGCCCAGTGGTTAGGACTCTGTGCTTTCACTGCCAAGGGCTCGGGTTCGATCCCTGACTGGGGAACTAAGATCCCACAAGCCATGGGACGTGGACAAAATAAATAAATAATTAGAATGAAATAAAACCACTATTTTAAAAAAGATTTTAAAAATAGAGGAAAAAAACAAGAAAACTACCCCAGTACAACTTACAAATATGAATGTAAAAATCTATCACACAATAATAGCAACATGAAACCAACAGAACTTTAAACGGATAATGCCATAAGCAAGTATCTCTACACCAGGAATTTCAGGTTGCTCAACATATTAAAAGTAAGCAATGTATTCAACCACAATAATGGTGTGAAGTAAAAACACATAACCATATCAATTCATGCAAAAAATCTACAATGAAAATCCAGTGTTATTTCATGAAAAACACTCAAGAAAGCAGGAATAAAAGGAAATTTGTTCAATATGGAAAAGAGTAGTACAAAAAGCCACAGCAAACATCGTGCTCAATGTTAAAGACTGAAAGATTTACTCCTGAAATCAGGAACAAGGCCAGGAAGCTGGCCTTCATCACCGTTACTCAATAGTGTACTGGAAGTTCTACCCAGAATCTTGAGGAAAGAAATAAAAGGCCTCCATGGGTGAATGGAAAAATTAAAACCGTGTCTCTTCACAGAACATAGGTCACATCATCTCATATATAAAACTACCTATAATCAGCAAAGAAATTATTTGAGCTAATCAACTAATTAATAAGCAAAGTTATAGAACAAAATATCAATTCATGAAAATCTGTCTTATATGCATACGCTGGCAAAAAATAATCTGAAAAAGAATTTATGAGAACAATTCCATTTGTAATAATGTCAACATCAATATTTAGGAGTATATTTAATCAAGGTACAAGACTTGTTTTTATGTATGTAAAGTTGTATGTTTGAAATTACTGGAAAGTCAATTACTTTTCAAAACATCATGTATGTCAATAGCATGCCAGAAAAGCAGAGAAAACATCAAACTTCCAGATAGAAGCCAAGCCTTACCCAGATCCAGTTCACCCAAAGTCCACATGTCATTTAGAGGCACCGTGGGAAGGTTATATTAGGAGCCGCTGTCCTCCGTGTTGTGGACGACCTGGATATGGTAGAAACAGTGGGATTTTTGAATTCCAATTTTCCACTTCATGCCACAAAAACACTATAAGAACTAATAAATAAATTCAGTAAAGTTGCAAAATCAATACACAGAAATCAGTTGCATTTCTAAACACTAATAATGAACCATCAGAAAGAGAAAGAAAGCAACCCTATTTACAACTGCATCAAAAAGAACAAAATACCTGGGAATAAAGTCAACCAAGGAGGTGAAAGACCTGCACACTGAAAACTTTAAGACATTGATGAAGACATTGAAAAACACACCAATAAATGGAAAGATATCCTGTTCTCATGGAATGGAACAATTAATGTTGTTAAAATATCCATGCTACCCAAAGCAGTGGACACAGTGAATGCAATCCCTCCCAAAATTCCATGGTATTTTCCCCCCAAATAGAGCAAATCCTCCTAATATCTGTGGGGAACCACAAAGGACCCCAAATAGCCAAAGAAACCCTGAAAAAAGAGAACGGGCTGGAGGCATCTCCCTCCCTGACGTCACACTCTGCTGAGAAGCTACAGTCACCAAAACAGTGTGGAACTGGCTCAAAACGGGCACAGGGACCAGAGGAACAGGACAGAGAGACCAGAATTCAACCCCCACGGACGGGGTCGGTGAATTTATGACACAGGGACCAAGGACACACCAAGGAGCACGACACTCCCCACCATAAATGGTGCTGGGAAAACTGGACGCCCCATAACTCACGCTGGCTACCCTGCACACAAACCTGAACAAACACCCAGCTTTCCACGCCAAGCCCTCCCTCGCTCACACGAAGACGGACCCCCTCAACGGTCAGTCGCCCACAGGAAGCTTCTCCCCACTTTTCCTCACCGTCTCTTCACCTTTTCCTCAGGCATCACCTGGGTCCTCAGGAAACCTAGTTCCCTAGTCAGCGTGGACGCAGCCCCACTTTGTCCTGAAGCCGAAACCCCAGCGAGTCCTAAGGAGACGGAGACCGAGCTCCTCTCAGCAGAGACACTGAGCCGGGCGTCCTACCGGAAGGCCTCTGCCCCCGCCCCCGCGCCTGAGGAGGCTCAACTGCTCTCAGCTGACCTCACAATCGAGTTCGCAGGGAAGGAGCATGCGCTGTGGGTCAGAGAGGCGAACTCGGCGCCACCCTGTGGTCAGTGCAGGAAGTGCAGGCCGCGCCTCCCTCACAGGTCACTGGAGGCAGCGTGCCCTACTGACAGGACTGCTGAATCCATTAAACTGGACATTCAAACTAAAATGGAGTCTCTATCCCAAAAGCTTTCTAAAAGTAGTTAAGGAACAATTAATTGGAAACCATTTGGAATGAAGTGAATGTAGATGCAAACTTTACAACTTATACCAAATTCACTCAAAGTTATTCAGAGGCAAATTTGATTGTAGTTTCTAATTTATGTTTGGCTGCGTTGGGTCTTCGTTGCTGCATGTGGGCTTTCTCTAGTTGCGTCGAGCGGGGCTACTCTTCGTTGCGGTGCACGGGCTTCTCATTGCGGTGGCTTCTCTTGTGGGCGAGCATGGGCTCTAGGCGCGCAGGCTTCAGTAGTTGTGCCGCGCAGGCTTGGTTGCTCTGCGGCATGTGGGATCTTCCCGGACCAGGGCTCGAGCCCGTGTCCCCTGCATTGGCAGGCGGACTCTTAACCACTGCGTCACCAGGGAAGTCCCCACAGACAAACTTTAAATACAAAACTATTCAAGGGGCTTCCCTGGTGGCGCAGTGGTTGAGAATCTGCCGGCTAATGCAGGGGACACGGGTTCGAGCCCTGACCTGGGAAGATCCCACATGCCGCGGAGCAACTAGGCCCGTGAGCCACAACTAGTGAGCCTGCACGTCTGGAGCCTGTGCTCCGCAACAAGAGAGGCCGCGATAGTGAGAGGCCCGCGCACCGCGATGAAGCGTGGCCCCCGCTTGCCACAACTAGAGAAAGCCTTCACACAGAAACGAAGACCCAACACAGCCAAAAATAAATTAATTAATTAATCAATTAAACAAAAAAAGCTGTCTCTCAAATTGAACTTCCAGAATATATTCAGGAAAAACGCATACGCCCTTTTTGGCCAACCAAAGAAGCGGGCAATGCAAATCAACACTACAAAGAGGTATCACTTCGAATCAGAAAAAAGGACCATCCTCACAAAGGGTAAAAACCAGATATGCAGGACAAGGAGAGGAGAAAAGGGAGCCTTGTTACGCTGAAGGGGGGAATGTAAATTGCCAACGGCCACTCTGGAGAAGTGTGCTGTGTTTCCTAAAACATCTAAAAAACAGAGCTACAAAGCATAGGGCGCTTCCACTCATGGGCCTATATGTTGGAAAAACCAAAAATCCACAGGACGCAGGCACCCCGTTTACTGCTGCTATGTTTACAACAGCCTCGACTTGGGTACAACTTAATAGTCCTTGGAAGGAAAAAATGGTGAAAGAAAATTTGGTACTTAAGCACAACGGAATATTACTCAGCCCTGAAATCAATGCAATGAGGCCAGTTGCAGCAACTCAGGGGGACTTATGTTTGGTCATTGAGAGTGAAATAAGTTAGACAGCAAGAGAAACTTATCATAAGATATCACTTATAAAGGGAATCTAAAAATCGCCAACCATGAACTGAATTACAAACCGAACACCATCACACATTTACAAAACACACTGATGGCTGCTTAAGGGGAAAAGTGTGGTGCGGTGATGCATAAACCAGGAGGTTGAAATTGGCACAGATACCGTTCCATACGCCAATAATGTAATCGCCAAGACATACTCATTGTTCAAGGAAGTGGACTCAGCACACTCTATTCACAGAAAAAACATCTATCTGACTACTAGAAACTAGAAAAGAATTTATTGATGTCTCTCTGTAAGTGACTCAGGTGGATGTAGAGCACCAAGAAACACAACATTGCAAATCAGCTACACCCCACTATAAAAATTAATTATAAAAAAAGAAAGACAGTGAGAGAGAGAGAGGAATTCTTACAAAATTCAATCAGGGGCTGTGATGCAACTGGACTGACCACATCTACACTCACAGCTGAATGGGACGTAAGGCTGGACACCCTAACCCTAAACCCTAACCCTAACCCAACCCTAACCCTACCTTAACCCTAACCCTAACCCAACACTAACCCTAACCCTAAACCTAACCCCTAACCCTAACCCAACCCTAAGCCTAACCCTAACCCCTAGCCCTAGCCCTAGCCCTAACCCTGACCCTAACCCCTAACCCTTAACCCCTAGCCCCTAACCCTAACCAAGTTCACAAGTAAACTTCTCGCCCACCTGGAGAGAGTGATTTAATTTTAAAGAGTAAAGACACAATCAGCTCAGTAATTGGCCACGGGGATGGAGGGGCCAAGGCTAACCTGAGCTGGAGGAACGTGGGTGCCTGCCTGGATGCTCAGAGGCCAAGGGCTGTTCTGAGAGCTGCTTGGACACCCGTGCAGATGGAACAAAGGATCCGTCCAGTCCCAAGAGGGCCCCACCAGCCCTCACGAACGCAACACCAGACTTCCCTGGTGGCGCAGTGGTTAAGAATCCACCTGCCAATGCAGGGGACACGGGTTTGAGCCCTGGTCCGGGAAGATCCCACATGCTGTGGAGCAACTAAGCCCGTGCACCACAACTACTGAGCCTGCGCTCTAGAACCCGCGAGCCACAACTGCTGAAGCCCACGCGCTTAGAGCCTGTGCTCTGCAACAAGAGAAGCCACCGCAATGAGAAGCCCCCACTCGCCGCAACTAGAGAAAGCCTCCGTGCAGCAATGCAGACCCAACACAGCCCCAAATTAATTAATTAATTAATTAATTAATTAAGAAAAAAAAAAAAAAGGCAGCACCTGGGGGCTGGCAGACTGATGCACCAAGTCTTACATCACGTCTACTTAGTATCCTGCATGTCAGGGCCATGCTGGACCTGGGGCTGCCCACACAGAGTGGGGCCTGCATCACCCTTCCCAGGAGGGAGGGTGGAGGGAAACCCTGCATGACCTCTGAGGCCCTAAGAACCCTTGACTAAGGCTGAGCTCAATTTGAAACAGTGGGTGACCAGAGCAGACATTTCATTCATCTATCAATGAGAATCCAGAACTGGAGGAGCAGAAAACAATGGCCTCGCTCAACCTTGACGCTAATCCTGACATGGACCCTAACCCTAAACTCTGATCCTGACCCTACGCCCTGACCTAACCTTAGCCTAACCCGTACCCTAAACCTGTACCTTACCCTAACGCATGCTCTACCCGCATCCTACCTGTACCCCAATTCTCACCCATACCCTAACACCCACTCTAACACAGAACCCTAACACCCTGAGACCAAAACCATAAACCTTAACCAATAAGCCAAACCATAACCATAAGCAAACCATAAAATATATTCATTAACCATACCCATAAATAACTCATTAACCCTAAAACTTAAACCATCACAGCAACCATAAACCATACACAGCCCCAACCCTCACACCAGCCCCAGCCCTAATGCTAACCCTCCAAACCACTTACACCAAGCCAAGTCTAATCAGATTATACAAATACATCTTGACCAAGAAAACTGGGGAATTCCCTGGTGGCCCAGTGGTTAGGACTCTGTGCTTTCACTGCCAAGGGCTCGGGTTCGATCCCTGACTGGGGAACTAAGATCCCACAAGCCATGGGACGTGGCCAAAATAAATAAATAATTAGAATGAAATAAAACCACTATTTTAAAAAAGATTTTAAAAATAGAGGAAAAAAACAAGAAAACTACCCCAGTACAACTTACAAATATGAATGTAAAAATCTATCACACAATAATAGCAACATGAAACCAACAGAACTTTAAACGGATAATGCCATAAGCAAGTATCTCTACACCAGGAATTTCAGGTTGCTCAACATATTAAAAGTAAGCAATGTATTCAACCACAATAATGGTGTGAAGTAAAAACACATAACCATATCAATTCATGCAAAAAATCTACAATGACAATCCAGTGTTATTTCATGAAAAACACTCAAGAAAGCAGGAATAAAAGGAAATTTGTTCAATATGGAAAAGAGTAGTACAAAAAGCCACAGCAAACATCGTGCTCAATGTTAAAGACTGAAAGATTTACTCCTGAAATCAGGAACAAGGCCAGGAAGCTGGCCTTCATCACCGTTACTCAATAGTGTACTGGAAGTTCTACCCAGAATCTTGAGGAAAGAAATAAAAGGCCTCCATGGGTGAATGGAAAAATTAAAACCGTGTCTCTTCACAGAACATAGGTCACATCATCTCATATATAAAACTACCTATAATCAGCAAAGAAATTATTTGAGCTAATCAACTAATTAATAAGCAAAGTTATAGAACAAAATATCAATTCATGAAAATCTGTCTTATATGCATACGCTGGCAAAAAATAATCTGAAAAAGAATTTATGAGAACAATTCCATTTGTAATAATGTCAACATCAATATTTAGGAGTATATTTAATCAAGGTACAAGACTTGTTTTTATGTATGTAAAGTTGTATGTTTGAAATTACTGGAAAGTCAATTACTTTTCAAAACATCATGTATGTCAATAGCATGCCAGAAAAGCAGAGAAAACATCAAACTTCCAGATAGAAGCCAAGCCTTACCCAGATCCAGTTCACCCAAAGTCCACATGTCATTTAGAGGCACCGTGGGAAGGTTATATTAGGAGCCGCTGTCCTCCGTGTTGTGGACGACCTGGATATGGTAGAAACAGTGGGATTTTTGAATTCCAATTTTCCACTTCATGCCACAAAAACACTATAAGAACTAATAAATAAATTCAGTAAAGTTGCAAAATCAATACACAGAAATCAGTTGCATTTCTAAACACTAATAATGAACCATCAGAAAGAGAAAGAAAGCAACCCTATTTACAACTGCATCAAAAAGAACAAAATACCTGGGAATAAAGTCAACCAAGGAGGTGAAAGACCTGCACACTGAAAACTTTAAGACATTGATGAAGACATTGAAAAACACACCAATAAATGGAAAGATATCCTGTTCTCATGGAATGGAACAATTAATGTTGTTAAAATATCCATGCTACCCAAAGCAGTGGACACAGTGAATGCAATCCCTCCCAAAATTCCATGGTATTTTCCCCCCAAATAGAGCAAATCCTCCTAATATCTGTGGGGAACCACAAAGGACCCCAAATAGCCAAAGAAACCCTGAAAAAAGAGAACGGGCTGGAGGCATCTCCCTCCCTGACGTCACACTCTGCTGAGAAGCTACAGTCACCAAAACAGTGTGGAACTGGCTCAAAACGGGCACAGGGACCAGAGGAACAGGACAGAGAGACCAGACTTCAACCCCCACGGACGGGGTCGGTGAATTTATGACACAGGGACCAAGGACACACCAAGGAGCACGACACTCCCCACCATAAATGGTGCTGGGAAAACTGGACGCCCCATAACTCACGCTGGCTACCCTGCACACAAACCTGAACAAACACCCAGCTTTCCACGCCAAGCCCTCCCTCGCTCACACGAAGACGGACCCCCTCAACGGTCAGTCGCCCACAGGAAGCTTCTCCCCACTTTTCCTCACCGTCTCTTCACCTTTTCCTCAGGCATCACCTGGGTCCTCAGGAAACCTAGTTCCCTAGTCAGCGTGGACGCAGCCCCACTTTGTCCTGAAGCCGAAACCCCAGCGAGTCCTAAGGAGACGGAGACCGAGCTCCTCTCAGCAGAGACACTGAGCCGGGCGTCCTACCGGAAGGCCTCCGCCCCCGCCCCCGCGCCTGAGGAGGCTCAACTGCTCTCAGCTGACCTCACAATCGAGTTCGCAGGGAAGGAGCATGCGCTGTGGGTCAGAGAGGCGAACTCGGCGCCACCCTGTGGTCAGTGCAGGAAGTGCAGGCCGCGCCTCCCTCACAGGTCACTGGAGGCAGCGTGCCCTACTGACAGGACTGCTGAATCCATTAAACTGGACATTCAAACTAAAATGGAGTCTCTATCCCAAAAGCTTTCTAAAAGTAGTTAAGGAACAATTAATTGGAAACCATTTGGAATGAAGTGAATGTAGATGCAAACTTTACAACTTATACCAAATTCACTCAAAGTTATTCAGAGGCAAATTTGATTGTAGTTTCTAATTTATGTTTGGCTGCGTTGGGTCTTCGTTGCTGCATGTGGGCTTTCTCTAGTTGCGTCGAGCGGGGCTACTCTTCGTTGCGGTGCACGGGCTTCTCATTGCGGTGGCTTCTCTTGTGGGCGAGCATGGGCTCTAGGCGCGCAGGCTTCAGTAGTTGTGCCGCGCAGGCTCGGGTGCTCTGCGGCATGTGGGATCTTCCCGGACCAGGGCTCGAGCCCGTGTCCCCTGCATTGGCAGGCGGACTCTTAACCACTGCGTCACCAGGGAAGTCCCCACAGACAAATTTTAAATACAAAACTATTCAAGGGGCTTCCCTGGTGGCGCAGTGGTTGAGAATCTGCCTGCTAATGCAGGGGACACGGGTTCGAGCCCTGACCTGGGAAGATCCCACATGCCGCGGAGCAACTAGGCCCGTGAGCCACAACTATTGAGCCTGCACGTCTGGAGCCTGTGCTCCGCAACAAGAGAGGCCGCGATAGTGAGAGGCCCGCGCACCGCGATGAAGCGTGGCCCCCGCTTGCCACAACTAGAGAAAGCCTTCACACAGAAACGAAGACCCAACACAGCCAAAAATAAATTAATTAATTAATCAATTAAACAAAAAAAGCTGTCTCTCAAATTGAACTTCCAGAATATATTCAGGAAAAACGCATACGCCCTTTTTGGCCAACCAAAGAAGCGGGCAATGCAAATCAACACTACAAAGAGGTATCACTTCGAATCAGAAAAAAGGACCATCCTCACAAAGGGTAAAAACCAGATATGCAGGACAAGGAGAGGAGAAAAGGGAGCCTTGTTACGCTGAAGGGGGGAATGTAAATTGCCAACGGCCACTCTGGAGAAGTGTGCTGTGTTTCCTAAAACATCTAAAAAACAGAGCTACAAAGCATAGGGCGCTTCCACTCATGGGCCTATATGTTGGAAAAACCAAAAATCCACAGGACGCAGGCACCCCGTTTACTGCTGCTATGTTTACAACAGCCTCGACTTGGGTACAACTTAATAGTCCTTGGAAGGAAAAAATGGTGAAAGAAAATTTGGTACTTAAGCACAACGGAATATTACTCAGCCCTGAAATCAATGCAATGAGGCCAGTTGCAGCAACTCAGGGGGACTTATGTTTGGTCATTGAGAGTGAAATAAGTTAGACAGCAAGAGAAACTTATCATAAGATATCACTTATAAAGGGAATCTAAAAATCGCCAACCATGAACTGAATTACAAACCGAACACCATCACACATTTACAAAACACACTGATGGCTGCTTAAGGGGAAAAGTGTGGTGCGGTGATGCATAAACCAGGAGGTTGAAATTGGCACAGATACCGTTCCATACGCCAATAATGTAATCGCCAAGACATACTCATTGTTCAAGGAAGTGGACTCAGCACACTCTATTCACAGAAAAAACATCTATCTGACTACTAGAAACTAGAAAAGAATTTATTGATGTCTCTCTGTAAGTGACTCAGGTGGATGTAGAGCACCAAGAAACACAACATTGCAAATCAGCTACACCCCACTATAAAAATTAATTATAAAAAAAGAAAGACAGTGAGAGAGAGAGGAATTCTTACAAAATTCAATCAGGGGCTGTGATGCAACTGGACTGACCACATCTACACTCACAGCTGAATGGGACGTAAGGCTGGACACCCTAACCCTAAACCCTAACCCTAACCCAACCCTAACCCTACCTTAACCCTAACCCTAACCCAACACTAACCCTAACCCTAAACCTAACCCCTAACCCTAACCCAACCCTAAGCCTAACCCTAACCCCTAGCCCTAGCCCTAGCCCTAACCCTGACCCTAACCCCTAACCCTTAACCCCTAGCCCCTAACCCTAACCAAGTTCACAAGTAAACTTCTCGCCCACCTGGAGAGAGTGATTTAATTTTAAAGAGTAAAGACACAATCAGCTCAGTAATTGGCCACGGGGATGGAGGGGCCAAGGCTAACCTGAGCTGGAGGAACGTGGGTGCCTGCCTGGATGCTCAGAGGCCAAGGGCTGTTCTGAGAGCTGCTTGGACACCCGTGCAGATGGAACAAAGGATCCGTCCAGTCCCAAGAGGGCCCCACCAGCCCTCACGAACGCAACACCAGACTTCCCTGGTGGCGCAGTGGTTAAGAATCCACCTGCCAATGCAGGGGACACGGGTTTGAGCCCTGGTCCGGGAAGATCCCACATGCGGTGGAGCAACTAAGCCCGTGCACCACAACTACTGAGCCTGCGCTCTAGAACCCGCGAGCCACAACTGCTGAAGCCCACGCGCTTAGAGCCTGTGCTCTGCAACAAGAGAAGCCACCGCAATGAGAAGCCCCCACTCGCCGCAACTAGAGAAAGCCTCCGTGCAGCAATGCAGACCCAACACAGCCCCAAATTAATTAATTAATTAATTAATTAATTAAGAAAAAAAAAAAAAAGGCAGCACCTGGGGGCTGGCAGACTGATGCACCAAGTCTTACATCACGTCTACTTAGTATCCTGCATGTCAGGGCCATGCTGGACCTGGGGCTGCCCACACAGAGTGGGGCCTGCATCACCCTTCCCAGGAGGGAGGGTGGAGGGAAACCCTGCATGACCTCTGAGGCCCTAAGAACCCTTGACTAAGGCTGAGCTCAATTTGAAACAGTGGGTGACCAGAGCAGACATTTCATTCATCTATCAATGAGAATCCAGAACTGGAGGAGCAGAAAACAATGGCCTCGCTCAACCTTGACGCTAATCCTGACATGGACCCTAACCCTAAACTCTGATCCTGACCCTACGCCCTGACCTAACCTTAGCCTAACCCGTACCCTAAACCTGTACCTTACCCTAACCCATGCTCTACCCGCATCCTACCAGTACCCCAATTCTCACCCATACCCTAACACCCACTCTAACACAGAACCCTAACACCCTGAGACCAAAACCATAAACCTTAACCAATAAGCCAAACCATAACCATAAGCAAACCATAAAATATATTCATTAACCATACCCATAAATAACTCATTAACCCTAAAACTTAAACCATCACAGCAACCATAAACCATACACAGCCCCAACCCTCACACCAGCCCCAGCCCTAATGCTAACCCTCCAAACCACTTACACCAAGCCAAGTCTAATCAGATTATACAAATACATCTTGACCAAGAAAACTGGGGAATTCCCTGGTGGCCCAGTGGTTAGGACTCTGTGCTTTCACTGCCAAGGGCTCGGGTTCGATCCCTGACTGGGGAACTAAGATCCCACAAGCCATGGGACGTGGACAAAATAAATAAATAATTAGAATGAAATAAAACCACTATTTTAAAAAAGATTTTAAAAATAGAGGAAAAAAACAAGAAAACTACCCCAGTACAACTTACAAATATGAATGTAAAAATCTATCACACAATAATAGCAACATGAAACCAACAGAACTTTAAACGGATAATGCCATAAGCAAGTATCTCTACACCAGGAATTTCAGGTTGCTCAACATATTAAAAGTAAGCAATGTATTCAACCACAATAATGGTGTGAAGTAAAAACACATAACCATATCAATTCATGCAAAAAATCTACAATGAAAATCCAGTGTTATTTCATGAAAAACACTCAAGAAAGCAGGAATAAAAGGAAATTTGTTCAATATGGAAAAGAGTAGTACAAAAAGCCACAGCAAACATCGTGCTCAATGTTAAAGACTGAAAGATTTACTCCTGAAATCAGGAACAAGGCCAGGAAGCTGGCCTTCATCACCGTTACTCAATAGTGTACTGGAAGTTCTACCCAGAATCTTGAGGAAAGAAATAAAAGGCCTCCATGGGTGAATGGAAAAATTAAAACCGTGTCTCTTCACAGAACATAGGTCACATCATCTCATATATAAAACTACCTATAATCAGCAAAGAAATTATTTGAGCTAATCAACTAATTAATAAGCAAAGTTATAGAACAAAATATCAATTCATGAAAATCTGTCTTATATGCATACGCTGGCAAAAAATAATCTGAAAAAGAATTTATGAGAACAATTCCATTTGTAATAATGTCAACATCAATATTTAGGAGTATATTTAATCAAGGTACAAGACTTGTTTTTATGTATGTAAAGTTGTATGTTTGAAATTACTGGAAAGTCAATTACTTTTCAAAACATCATGTATGTCAATAGCATGCCAGAAAAGCAGAGAAAACATCAAACTTCCAGATAGAAGCCAAGCCTTACCCAGATCCAGTTCACCCAAAGTCCACATGTCATTTAGAGGCACCGTGGGAAGGTTATATTAGGAGCCGCTGTCCTCCGTGTTGTGGACGACCTGGATATGGTAGAAACAGTGGGATTTTTGAATTCCAATTTTCCACTTCATGCCACAAAAACACTATAAGAACTAATAAATAAATTCAGTAAAGTTGCAAAATCAATACACAGAAATCAGTTGCATTTCTAAACACTAATAATGAACCATCAGAAAGAGAAAGAAAGCAACCCTATTTACAACTGCATCAAAAAGAACAAAATACCTGGGAATAAAGTCAACCAAGGAGGTGAAAGACCTGCACACTGAAAACTTTAAGACATTGATGAAGACATTGAAAAACACACCAATAAATGGAAAGATATCCTGTTCTCATGGAATGGAACAATTAATGTTGTTAAAATATCCATGCTACCCAAAGCAGTGGACACAGTGAATGCAATCCCTCCCAAAATTCCATGGTATTTTCCCCCCAAATAGAGCAAATCCTCCTAATATCTGTGGGGAACCACAAAGGACCCCAAATAGCCAAAGAAACCCTGAAAAAAGAGAACGGGCTGGAGGCATCTCCCTCCCTGACGTCACACTCTGCTGAGAAGCTACAGTCACCAAAACAGTGTGGAACTGGCTCAAAACGGGCACAGGGACCAGAGGAACAGGACAGAGAGACCAGAATTCAACCCCCACGGACGGGGTCGGTGAATTTATGACACAGGGACCAAGGACACACCAAGGAGCACGACACTCCCCACCATAAATGGTGCTGGGAAAACTGGACGCCCCATAACTCACGCTGGCTACCCTGCACACAAACCTGAACAAACACCCAGCTTTCCACGCCAAGCCCTCCCTCGCTCACACGAAGACGGACCCCCTCAACGGTCAGTCGCCCACAGGAAGCTTCTCCCCACTTTTCCTCACCGTCTCTTCACCTTTTCCTCAGGCATCACCTGGGTCCTCAGGAAACCTAGTTCCCTAGTCAGCGTGGACGCAGCCCCACTTTGTCCTGAAGCCGAAACCCCAGCGAGTCCTAAGGAGACGGAGACCGAGCTCCTCTCAGCAGAGACACTGAGCCGGGCGTCCTACCGGAAGGCCTCTGCCCCCGCCCCCGCGCCTGAGGAGGCTCAACTGCTCTCAGCTGACCTCACAATCGAGTTCGCAGGGAAGGAGCATGCGCTGTGGGTCAGAGAGGCGAACTCGGCGCCACCCTGTGGTCAGTGCAGGAAGTGCAGGCCGCGCCTCCCTCACAGGTCACTGGAGGCAGCGTGCCCTACTGACAGGACTGCTGAATCCATTAAACTGGACATTCAAACTAAAATGGAGTCTCTATCCCAAAAGCTTTCTAAAAGTAGTTAAGGAACAATTAATTGGAAACCATTTGGAATGAAGTGAATGTAGATGCAAACTTTACAACTTATACCAAATTCACTCAAAGTTATTCAGAGGCAAATTTGATTGTAGTTTCTAATTTATGTTTGGCTGCGTTGGGTCTTCGTTGCTGCATGTGGGCTTTCTCTAGTTGCGTCGAGCGGGGCTACTCTTCGTTGCGGTGCACGGGCTTCTCATTGCGGTGGCTTCTCTTGTGGGCGAGCATGGGCTCTAGGCGCGCAGGCTTCAGTAGTTGTGCCGCGCAGGCTTGGTTGCTCTGCGGCATGTGGGATCTTCCCGGACCAGGGCTCGAGCCCGTGTCCCCTGCATTGGCAGGCGGACTCTTAACCACTGCGTCACCAGGGAAGTCCCCACAGACAAACTTTAAATACAAAACTATTCAAGGGGCTTCCCTGGTGGCGCAGTGGTTGAGAATCTGCCGGCTAATGCAGGGGACACGGGTTCGAGCCCTGACCTGGGAAGATCCCACATGCCGCGGAGCAACTAGGCCCGTGAGCCACAACTAGTGAGCCTGCACGTCTGGAGCCTGTGCTCCGCAACAAGAGAGGCCGCGATAGTGAGAGGCCCGCGCACCGCGATGAAGCGTGGCCCCCGCTTGCCACAACTAGAGAAAGCCTTCACACAGAAACGAAGACCCAACACAGCCAAAAATAAATTAATTAATTAATCAATTAAACAAAAAAAGCTGTCTCTCAAATTGAACTTCCAGAATATATTCAGGAAAAACGCATACGCCCTTTTTGGCCAACCAAAGAAGCGGGCAATGCAAATCAACACTACAAAGAGGTATCACTTCGAATCAGAAAAAAGGACCATCCTCACAAAGGGTAAAAACCAGATATGCAGGACAAGGAGAGGAGAAAAGGGAGCCTTGTTACGCTGAAGGGGGGAATGTAAATTGCCAACGGCCACTCTGGAGAAGTGTGCTGTGTTTCCTAAAACATCTAAAAAACAGAGCTACAAAGCATAGGGCGCTTCCACTCATGGGCCTATATGTTGGAAAAACCAAAAATCCACAGGACGCAGGCACCCCGTTTACTGCTGCTATGTTTACAACAGCCTCGACTTGGGTACAACTTAATAGTCCTTGGAAGGAAAAAATGGTGAAAGAAAATTTGGTACTTAAGCACAACGGAATATTACTCAGCCCTGAAATCAATGCAATGAGGCCAGTTGCAGCAACTCAGGGGGACTTATGTTTGGTCATTGAGAGTGAAATAAGTTAGACAGCAAGAGAAACTTATCATAAGATATCACTTATAAAGGGAATCTAAAAATCGCCAACCATGAACTGAATTACAAACCGAACACCATCACACATTTACAAAACACACTGATGGCTGCTTAAGGGGAAAAGTGTGGTGCGGTGATGCATAAACCAGGAGGTTGAAATTGGCACAGATACCGTTCCATACGCCAATAATGTAATCGCCAAGACATACTCATTGTTCAAGGAAGTGGACTCAGCACACTCTATTCACAGAAAAAACATCTATCTGACTACTAGAAACTAGAAAAGAATTTATTGATGTCTCTCTGTAAGTGACTCAGGTGGATGTAGAGCACCAAGAAACACAACATTGCAAATCAGCTACACCCCACTATAAAAATTAATTATAAAAAAAGAAAGACAGTGAGAGAGAGAGGAATTCTTACAAAATTCAATCAGGGGCTGTGATGCAACTGGACTGACCACATCTACACTCACAGCTGAATGGGACGTAAGGCTGGACACCCTAACCCTAAACCCTAACCCTAACCCAACCCTAACCCTACCTTAACCCTAACCCTAACCCAACACTAACCCTAACCCTAAACCTAACCCCTAACCCTAACCCAACCCTAAGCCTAACCCTAACCCCTAGCCCTAGCCCTAGCCCTAACCCTGACCCTAACCCCTAACCCTTAACCCCTAGCCCCTAACCCTAACCAAGTTCACAAGTAAACTTCTCGCCCACCTGGAGAGAGTGATTTAATTTTAAAGAGTAAAGACACAATCAGCTCAGTAATTGGCCACGGGGATGGAGGGGCCAAGGCTAACCTGAGCTGGAGGAACGTGGGTGCCTGCCTGGATGCTCAGAGGCCAAGGGCTGTTCTGAGAGCTGCTTGGACACCCGTGCAGATGGAACAAAGGATCCGTCCAGTCCCAAGAGGGCCCCACCAGCCCTCACGAACGCAACACCAGACTTCCCTGGTGGCGCAGTGGTTAAGAATCCACCTGCCAATGCAGGGGACACGGGTTTGAGCCCTGGTCCGGGAAGATCCCACATGCTGTGGAGCAACTAAGCCCGTGCACCACAACTACTGAGCCTGCGCTCTAGAACCCGCGAGCCACAACTGCTGAAGCCCACGCGCTTAGAGCCTGTGCTCTGCAACAAGAGAAGCCACCGCAATGAGAAGCCCCCACTCGCCGCAACTAGAGAAAGCCTCCGTGCAGCAATGCAGACCCAACACAGCCCCAAATTAATTAATTAATTAATTAATTAATTAAGAAAAAAAAAAAAAAGGCAGCACCTGGGGGCTGGCAGACTGATGCACCAAGTCTTACATCACGTCTACTTAGTATCCTGCATGTCAGGGCCATGCTGGACCTGGGGCTGCCCACACAGAGTGGGGCCTGCATCACCCTTCCCAGGAGGGAGGGTGGAGGGAAACCCTGCATGACCTCTGAGGCCCTAAGAACCCTTGACTAAGGCTGAGCTCAATTTGAAACAGTGGGTGACCAGAGCAGACATTTCATTCATCTATCAATGAGAATCCAGAACTGGAGGAGCAGAAAACAATGGCCTCGCTCAACCTTGACGCTAATCCTGACATGGACCCTAACCCTAAACTCTGATCCTGACCCTACGCCCTGACCTAACCTTAGCCTAACCCGTACCCTAAACCTGTACCTTACCCTAACGCATGCTCTACCCGCATCCTACCTGTACCCCAATTCTCACCCATACCCTAACACCCACTCTAACACAGAACCCTAACACCCTGAGACCAAAACCATAAACCTTAACCAATAAGCCAAACCATAACCATAAGCAAACCATAAAATATATTCATTAACCATACCCATAAATAACTCATTAACCCTAAAACTTAAACCATCACAGCAACCATAAACCATACACAGCCCCAACCCTCACACCAGCCCCAGCCCTAATGCTAACCCTCCAAACCACTTACACCAAGCCAAGTCTAATCAGATTATACAAATACATCTTGACCAAGAAAACTGGGGAATTCCCTGGTGGCCCAGTGGTTAGGACTCTGTGCTTTCACTGCCAAGGGCTCGGGTTCGATCCCTGACTGGGGAACTAAGATCCCACAAGCCATGGGACGTGGCCAAAATAAATAAATAATTAGAATGAAATAAAACCACTATTTTAAAAAAGATTTTAAAAATAGAGGAAAAAAACAAGAAAACTACCCCAGTACAACTTACAAATATGAATGTAAAAATCTATCACACAATAATAGCAACATGAAACCAACAGAACTTTAAACGGATAATGCCATAAGCAAGTATCTCTACACCAGGAATTTCAGGTTGCTCAACATATTAAAAGTAAGCAATGTATTCAACCACAATAATGGTGTGAAGTAAAAACACATAACCATATCAATTCATGCAAAAAATCTACAATGACAATCCAGTGTTATTTCATGAAAAACACTCAAGAAAGCAGGAATAAAAGGAAATTTGTTCAATATGGAAAAGAGTAGTACAAAAAGCCACAGCAAACATCGTGCTCAATGTTAAAGACTGAAAGATTTACTCCTGAAATCAGGAACAAGGCCAGGAAGCTGGCCTTCATCACCGTTACTCAATAGTGTACTGGAAGTTCTACCCAGAATCTTGAGGAAAGAAATAAAAGGCCTCCATGGGTGAATGGAAAAATTAAAACCGTGTCTCTTCACAGAACATAGGTCACATCATCTCATATATAAAACTACCTATAATCAGCAAAGAAATTATTTGAGCTAATCAACTAATTAATAAGCAAAGTTATAGAACAAAATATCAATTCATGAAAATCTGTCTTATATGCATACGCTGGCAAAAAATAATCTGAAAAAGAATTTATGAGAACAATTCCATTTGTAATAATGTCAACATCAATATTTAGGAGTATATTTAATCAAGGTACAAGACTTGTTTTTATGTATGTAAAGTTGTTTGTTTGAAATTACTGGAAAGTCAATTACTTTTCAAAACATCATGTATGTCAATAGCATGCCAGAAAAGCAGAGAAAACATCAAACTTCCAGATAGAAGCCAAGCCTTACCCAGATCCAGTTCACCCAAAGTCCACATGTCATTTAGAGGCACCGTGGGAAGGTTATATTAGGAGCCGCTGTCCTCCGTGTTGTGGACGACCTGGATATGGTAGAAACAGTGGGATTTTTGAATTCCAATTTTCCACTTCATGCCACAAAAACACTATAAGAACTAATAAATAAATTCAGTAAAGTTGCAAAATCAATACACAGAAATCAGTTGCATTTCTAAACACTAATAATGAACCATCAGAAAGAGAAAGAAAGCAACCCTATTTACAACTGCATCAAAAAGAACAAAATACCTGGGAATAAAGTCAACCAAGGAGGTGAAAGACCTGCACACTGAAAACTTTAAGACATTGATGAAGACATTGAAAAACACACCAATAAATGGAAAGATATCCTGTTCTCATGGAATGGAACAATTAATGTTGTTAAAATATCCATGCTACCCAAAGCAGTGGACACAGTGAATGCAATCCCTCCCAAAATTCCATGGTATTTTCCCCCCAAATAGAGCAAATCCTCCTAATATCTGTGGGGAACCACAAAGGACCCCAAATAGCCAAAGAAACCCTGAAAAAAGAGAACGGGCTGGAGGCATCTCCCTCCCTGACGTCACACTCTGCTGAGAAGCTACAGTCACCAAAACAGTGTGGAACTGGCTCAAAACGGGCACAGGGACCAGAGGAACAGGACAGAGAGACCAGAATTCAACCCCCACGGACGGGGTCGGTGAATTTATGACACAGGGACCAAGGACACACCAAGGAGCACGACACTCCCCACCATAAATGGTGCTGGGAAAACTGGACGCCCCATAACTCACGCTGGCTACCCTGCACACAAACCTGAACAAACACCCAGCTTTCCACGCCAAGCCCTCCCTCGCTCACACGAAGACGGACCCCCTCAACGGTCAGTCGCCCACAGGAAGCTTCTCCCCACTTTTCCTCACCGTCTCTTCACCTTTTCCTCAGGCATCACCTGGGTCCTCAGGAAACCTAGTTCCCTAGTCAGCGTGGACGCAGCCCCACTTTGTCCTGAAGCCGAAACCCCAGCGAGTCCTAAGGAGACGGAGACCGAGCTCCTCTCAGCAGAGACACTGAGCCGGGCGTCCTACCGGAAGGCCTCCGCCCCCGCCCCCGCGCCTGAGGAGGCTCAACTGCTCTCAGCTGACCTCACAATCGAGTTCGCAGGGAAGGAGCATGCGCTGTGGGCCAGAGAGGCGAACTCGGCGCCACCCTGTGGTCAGTGCAGGAAGTGCAGGCCGCGCCTCCCTCACAGGTCACTGGAGGCAGCGTGCCCTACTGACAGGACTGCTGAATCCATTAAACTGGACATTCAAACTAAAATGGAGTCTCTATCCCAAAAGCTTTCTAAAAGTAGTTAAGGAACAATTAATTGGAAACCATTTGGAATGAAGTGAATGTAGATGCAAACTTTACAACTTATACCAAATTCACTCAAAGTTATTCAGAGGCAAATTTGATTGTAGTTTCTAATTTATGTTTGGCTGCGTTGGGTCTTCGTTGCTGCATGTGGGCTTTCTCTAGTTGCGTCGAGCGGGGCTACTCTTCGTTGCGGTGCACGGGCTTCTCATTGCGGTGGCTTCTCTTGTGGGCGAGCATGGGCTCTAGGCGCGCAGGCTTCAGTAGTTGTGCCGCGCAGGCTTGGTTGTTCTGCGGCATGTGGGATCTTCCCGGACCAGGGCTCGAGCCCGTGTCCCCTGCATTGGCAGGCGGACTCTTAACCACTGCGTCACCAGGGAAGTCCCCACAGACAAACTTTAAATACAAAACTATTCAAGGGGCTTCCCTGGTGGCGCAGTGGTTGAGAATCTGCCGGCTAATGCAGGGGACACGGGTTCGAGCCCTGACCTGGGAAGATCCCACATGCCGCGGAGCAACTAGGCCCGTGAGCCACAACTAGTGAGCCTGCACGTCTGGAGCCTGTGCTCCGCAACAAGAGAGGCCGCGATAGTGAGAGGCCCGCGCACCGCGATGAAGCGTGGCCCCCGCTTGCCACAACTAGAGAAAGCCTTCACACAGAAACGAAGACCCAACACAGCCAAAAATAAATTAATTAATTAATCAATTAAACAAAAAAAGCTGTCTCTCAAATTGAACTTCCAGAATATATTCAGGAAAAACGCATACGCCCTTTTTGGCCAACCAAAGAAGCGGGCAATGCAAATCAACACTACAAAGAGGTATCACTTCGAATCAGAAAAAAGGACCATCCTCACAAAGGGTAAAAACCAGATATGCAGGACAAGGAGAGGAGAAAAGGGAGCCTTGTTACGCTGAAGGGGGGAATGTAAATTGCCAACGGCCACTCTGGAGAAGTGTGCTGTGTTTCCTAAAACATCTAAAAAACAGAGCTACAAAGCATAGGGCGCTTCCACTCATGGGCCTATATGTTGGAAAAACCAAAAATCCACAGGACGCAGGCACCCCGTTTACTGCTGCTATGTTTACAACAGCCTCGACTTGGGTACAACTTAATAGTCCTTGGAAGGAAAAAATGGTGAAAGAAAATTTGGTACTTAAGCACAACGGAATATTACTCAGCCCTGAAATCAATGCAATGAGGCCAGTTGCAGCAACTCAGGGGGACTTATGTTTGGTCATTGAGAGTGAAATAAGTTAGACAGCAAGAGAAACTTATCATAAGATATCACTTATAAAGGGAATCTAAAAATCGCCAACCATGAACTGAATTACAAACCGAACACCATCACACATTTACAAAACACACTGATGGCTGCTTAAGGGGAAAAGTGTGGTGCGGTGATGCATAAACCAGGAGGTTGAAATTGGCACAGATACCGTTCCATACGCCAATAATGTAATCGCCAAGACATACTCATTGTTCAAGGAAGTGGACTCAGCACACTCTATTCACAGAAAAAACATCTATCTGACTACTAGAAACTAGAAAAGAATTTATTGATGTCTCTCTGTAAGTGACTCAGGTGGATGTAGAGCACCAAGAAACACAACATTGCAAATCAGCTACACCCCACTATAAAAATTAATTATAAAAAAAGAAAGACAGTGAGAGAGAGAGGAATTCTTACAAAATTCAATCAGGGGCTGTGATGCAACTGGACTGACCACATCTACACTCACAGCTGAATGGGACGTAAGGCTGGACACCCTAACCCTAAACCCTAACCCTAACCCAACCCTAACCCTACCTTAACCCTAACCCTAACCCAACACTAACCCTAACCCTAAACCTAACCCCTAACCCTAACCCAACCCTAAGCCTAACCCTAACCCCTAGCCCTAGCCCTAGCCCTAACCCTGACCCTAACCCCTAACCCTTAACCCCTAGCCCCTAACCCTAACCAAGTTCACAAGTAAACTTCTCGCCCACCTGGAGAGAGTGATTTAATTTTAAAGAGTAAAGACACAATCAGCTCAGTAATTGGCCACGGGGATGGAGGGGCCAAGGCTAACCTGAGCTGGAGGAACGTGGGTGCCTGCCTGGATGCTCAGAGGCCAAGGGCTGTTCTGAGAGCTGCTTGGACACCCGTGCAGATGGAACAAAGGATCCGTCCAGTCCCAAGAGGGCCCCACCAGCCCTCACGAACGCAACACCAGACTTCCCTGGTGGCGCAGTGGTTAAGAATCCACCTGCCAATGCAGGGGACACGGGTTTGAGCCCTGGTCCGGGAAGATCCCACATGCTGTGGAGCAACTAAGCCCGTGCACCACAACTACTGAGCCTGCGCTCTAGAACCCGCGAGCCACAACTGCTGAAGCCCACGCGCTTAGAGCCTGTGCTCTGCAACAAGAGAAGCCACCGCAATGAGAAGCCCCCACTCGCCGCAACTAGAGAAAGCCTCCGTGCAGCAATGCAGACCCAACACAGCCCCAAATTAATTAATTAATTAATTAATTAATTAAGAAAAAAAAAAAAAAGGCAGCACCTGGGGGCTGGCAGACTGATGCACCAAGTCTTACATCACGTCTACTTAGTATCCTGCATGTCAGGGCCATGCTGGACCTGGGGCTGCCCACACAGAGTGGGGCCTGCATCACCCTTCCCAGGAGGGAGGGTGGAGGGAAACCCTGCATGACCTCTGAGGCCCTAAGAACCCTTGACTAAGGCTGAGCTCAATTTGAAACAGTGGGTGACCAGAGCAGACATTTCATTCATCTATCAATGAGAATCCAGAACTGGAGGAGCAGAAAACAATGGCCTCGCTCAACCTTGACGCTAATCCTGACATGGACCCTAACCCTAAACTCTGATCCTGACCCTACGCCCTGACCTAACCTTAGCCTAACCCGTACCCTAAACCTGTACCTTACCCTAACGCATGCTCTACCTGCATCCTACCTGTACCCCAATTCTCACCCATACCCTAACACCCACTCTAACACAGAACCCTAACACCCTGAGACCAAAACCATAAACCTTAACCAATAAGCCAAACCATAACCATAAGCAAACCATAAAATATATTCATTAACCATACCCATAAATAACTCATTAACCCTAAAACTTAAACCATCACAGCAACCATAAACCATACACAGCCCCAACCCTCACACCAGCCCCAGCCCTAATGCTAACCCTCCAAACCACTTACACCAAGCCAAGTCTAATCAGATTATACAAATACATCTTGACCAAGAAAACTGGGGAATTCCCTGGTGGCCCAGTGGTTAGGACTCTGTGCTTTCACTGCCAAGGGCTCGGGTTCGATCCCTGACTGGGGAACTAAGATCCCACAAGCCATGGGACGTGGCCAAAATAAATAAATAATTAGAATGAAATAAAACCACTATTTTAAAAAAGATTTTAAAAATAGAGGAAAAAAACAAGAAAACTACCCCAGTACAACTTACAAATATGAATGTAAAAATCTATCACACAATAATAGCAACATGAAACCAACAGAACTTTAAACGGATAATGCCATAAGCAAGTATCTCTACACCAGGAATTTCAGGTTGCTCAACATATTAAAAGTAAGCAATGTATTCAACCACAATAATGGTGTGAAGTAAAAACACATAACCATATCAATTCATGCAAAAAATCTACAATGACAATCCAGTGTTATTTCATGAAAAACACTCAAGAAAGCAGGAATAAAAGGAAATTTGTTCAATATGGAAAAGAGTAGTACAAAAAGCCACAGCAAACATCGTGCTCAATGTTAAAGACTGAAAGATTTACTCCTGAAATCAGGAACAAGGCCAGGAAGCTGGCCTTCATCACCGTTACTCAATAGTGTACTGGAAGTTCTACCCAGAATCTTGAGGAAAGAAATAAAAGGCCTCCATGGGTGAATGGAAAAATTAAAACCGTGTCTCTTCACAGAACATAGGTCACATCATCTCATATATAAAACTACCTATAATCAGCAAAGAAATTATTTGAGCTAATCAACTAATTAATAAGCAAAGTTATAGAACAAAATATCAATTCATGAAAATCTGTCTTATATGCATACGCTGGCAAAAAATAATCTGAAAAAGAATTTATGAGAACAATTCCATTTGTAATAATGTCAACATCAATATTTAGGAGTATATTTAATCAAGGTACAAGACTTGTTTTTATGTATGTAAAGTTGTTTGTTTGAAATTACTGGAAAGTCAATTACTTTTCAAAACATCATGTATGTCAATAGCATGCCAGAAAAGCAGAGAAAACATCAAACTTCCAGATAGAAGCCAAGCCTTACCCAGATCCAGTTCACCCAAAGTCCACATGTCATTTAGAGGCACCGTGGGAAGGTTATATTAGGAGCCGCTGTCCTCCGTGTTGTGGACGACCTGGATATGGTAGAAACAGTGGGATTTTTGAATTCCAATTTTCCACTTCATGCCACAAAAACACTATAAGAACTAATAAATAAATTCAGTAAAGTTGCAAAATCAATACACAGAAATCAGTTGCATTTCTAAACACTAATAATGAACCATCAGAAAGAGAAAGAAAGCAACCCTATTTACAACTGCATCAAAAAGAACAAAATACCTGGGAATAAAGTCAACCAAGGAGGTGAAAGACCTGCACACTGAAAACTTTAAGACATTGATGAAGACATTGAAAAACACACCAATAAATGGAAAGATATCCTGTTCTCATGGAATGGAACAATTAATGTTGTTAAAATATCCATGCTACCCAAAGCAGTGGACACAGTGAATGCAATCCCTCCCAAAATTCCATGGTATTTTCCCCCCAAATAGAGCAAATCCTCCTAATATCTGTGGGGAACCACAAAGGACCCCAAATAGCCAAAGAAACCCTGAAAAAAGAGAACGGGCTGGAGGCATCTCCCTCCCTGACGTCACACTCTGCTGAGAAGCTACAGTCACCAAAACAGTGTGGAACTGGCTCAAAACGGGCACAGGGACCAGAGGAACAGGACAGAGAGACCAGAATTCAACCCCCACGGACGGGGTCGGTGAATTTATGACACAGGGACCAAGGACACACCAAGGAGCACGACACTCCCCACCATAAATGGTGCTGGGAAAACTGGACGCCCCATAACTCACGCTGGCTACCCTGCACACAAACCTGAACAAACACCCAGCTTTCCACGCCAAGCCCTCCCTCGCTCACACGAAGACGGACCCCCTCAACGGTCAGTCGCCCACAGGAAGCTTCTCCCCACTTTTCCTCACCGTCTCTTCACCTTTTCCTCAGGCATCACCTGGGTCCTCAGGAAACCTAGTTCCCTAGTCAGCGTGGACGCAGCCCCACTTTGTCCTGAAGCTGAAACCCCAGCGAGTCCTAAGGAGACGGAGACCGAGCTCCTCTCAGCAGAGACACTGAGCCGGGCGTCCTACCGGAAGGCCTCCGCCCCCGCCCCCGCGCCTGAGGAGGCTCAACTGCTCTCAGCTGACCTCACAATCGAGTTCGCAGGGAAGGAGCATGCGCTGTGGGCCAGAGAGGCGAACTCGGCGCCACCCTGTGGTCAGTGCAGGAAGTGCAGGCCGCGCCTCCCTCACAGGTCACTGGAGGCAGCGTGCCCTACTGACAGGACTGCTGAATCCATTAAACTGGACATTCAAACTAAAATGGAGTCTCTATCCCAAAAGCTTTCTAAAAGTAGTTAAGGAACAATTAATTGGAAACCATTTGGAATGAAGTGAATGTAGATGCAAACTTTACAACTTATACCAAATTCACTCAAAGTTATTCAGAGGCAAATTTGATTGTAGTTTCTAATTTATGTTTGGCTGCGTTGGGTCTTCGTTGCTGCATGTGGGCTTTCTCTAGTTGCGTCGAGCGGGGCTACTCTTCGTTGCGGTGCACGGGCTTCTCATTGCGGTGGCTTCTCTTGTGGGCGAGCATGGGCTCTAGGCGCGCAGGCTTCAGTAGTTGTGCCGCGCAGGCTCGGGTGCTCTGCGGCATGTGGGATCTTCCCGGACCAGGGCTCGAGCCCGTGTCCCCTGCATTGGCAGGCGGACTCTTAACCACTGCGTCACCAGGGAAGTCCCCACAGACAAATTTTAAATACAAAACTATTCAAGGGGCTTCCCTGGTGGCGCAGTGGTTGAGAATCTGCCTGCTAATGCAGGGGACACGGGTTCGAGCCCTGACCTGGGAAGATCCCACATGCTGCGGAGCAACTAGGCCCGTGAGCCACAACTATTGAGCCTGCACGTCTGGAGCCTGTGCTCCGCAACAAGAGAGGCCGCGATAGTGAGAGGCCCGCGCACCGCGATGAAGCGTGGCCCCCGCTTGCCACAACTAGAGAAAGCCTTCACACAGAAACGAAGACCCAACACAGCCAAAAATAAATTAATTAATTAATCAATTAAACAAAAAAAGCTGTCTCTCAAATTGAACTTCCAGAATATATTCAGGAAAAACGCATACGCCCTTTTTGGCCAACCAAAGAAGCGGGCAATGCAAATCAACACTACAAAGAGGTATCACTTCGAATCAGAAAAAAGGACCATCCTCACAAAGGGTAAAAACCAGATATGCAGGACAAGGAGAGGAGAAAAGGGAGCCTTGTTACGCTGAAGGGGGGAATGTAAATTGCCAACGGCCACTCTGGAGAAGTGTGCTGTGTTTCCTAAAACATCTAAAAAACAGAGCTACAAAGCATAGGGCGCTTCCACTCATGGGCCTATATGTTGGAAAAACCAAAAATCCACAGGACGCAGGCACCCCGTTTACTGCTGCTATGTTTACAACAGCCTCGACTTGGGTACAACTTAATAGTCCTTGGAAGGAAAAAATGGTGAAAGAAAATTTGGTACTTAAGCACAACGGAATATTACTCAGCCCTGAAATCAATGCAATGAGGCCAGTTGCAGCAACTCAGGGGGACTTATGTTTGGTCATTGAGAGTGAAATAAGTTAGACAGCAAGAGAAACTTATCATAAGATATCACTTATAAAGGGAATCTAAAAATCGCCAACCATGAACTGAATTACAAACCGAACACCATCACACATTTACAAAACACACTGATGGCTGCTTAAGGGGAAAAGTGTGGTGCGGTGATGCATAAACCAGGAGGTTGAAATTGGCACAGATACCGTTCCATACGCCAATAATGTAATCGCCAAGACATACTCATTGTTCAAGGAAGTGGACTCAGCACACTCTATTCACAGAAAAAACATCTATCTGACTACTAGAAACTAGAAAAGAATTTATTGATGTCTCTCTGTAAGTGACTCAGGTGGATGTAGAGCACCAAGAAACACAACATTGCAAATCAGCTACACCCCACTATAAAAATTAATTATAAAAAAAGAAAGACAGTGAGAGAGAGAGGAATTCTTACAAAATTCAATCAGGGGCTGTGATGCAACTGGACTGACCACATCTACACTCACAGCTGAATGGGACGTAAGGCTGGACACCCTAACCCTAAACCCTAACCCTAACCCAACCCTAACCCTACCTTAACCCTAACCCTAACCCAACACTAACCCTAACCCTAAACCTAACCCCTAACCCTAACCCAACCCTAAGCCTAACCCTAACCCCTAGCCCTAGCCCTAGCCCTAACCCTGACCCTAACCCCTAACCCTTAACCCCTAGCCCCTAACCCTAACCAAGTTCACAAGTAAACTTCTCGCCCACCTGGAGAGAGTGATTTAATTTTAAAGAGTAAAGACACAATCAGCTCAGTAATTGGCCACGGGGATGGAGGGGCCAAGGCTAACCTGAGCTGGAGGAACGTGGGTGCCTGCCTGGATGCTCAGAGGCCAAGGGCTGTTCTGAGAGCTGCTTGGACACCCGTGCAGATGGAACAAAGGATCCGTCCAGTCCCAAGAGGGCCCCACCAGCCCTCACGAACGCAACACCAGACTTCCCTGGTGGCGCAGTGGTTAAGAATCCACCTGCCAATGCAGGGGACACGGGTTTGAGCCCTGGTCCGGGAAGATCCCACATGCTGTGGAGCAACTAAGCCCGTGCACCACAACTACTGAGCCTGCGCTCTAGAACCCGCGAGCCACAACTGCTGAAGCCCACGCGCTTAGAGCCTGTGCTCTGCAACAAGAGAAGCCACCGCAATGAGAAGCCCCCACTCGCCGCAACTAGAGAAAGCCTCCGTGCAGCAATGCAGACCCAACACAGCCCCAAATTAATTAATTAATTAATTAATTAATTAAGAAAAAAAAAAAAAAGGCAGCACCTGGGGGCTGGCAGACTGATGCACCAAGTCTTACATCACGTCTACTTAGTATCCTGCATGTCAGGGCCATGCTGGACCTGGGGCTGCCCACACAGAGTGGGGCCTGCATCACCCTTCCCAGGAGGGAGGGTGGAGGGAAACCCTGCATGACCTCTGAGGCCCTAAGAACCCTTGACTAAGGCTGAGCTCAATTTGAAACAGTGGGTGACCAGAGCAGACATTTCATTCATCTATCAATGAGAATCCAGAACTGGAGGAGCAGAAAACAATGGCCTCGCTCAACCTTGACGCTAATCCTGACATGGACCCTAACCCTAAACTCTGATCCTGACCCTACGCCCTGACCTAACCTTAGCCTAACCCGTACCCTAAACCTGTACCTTACCCTAACCCATGCTCTACCCGCATCCTACCTGTACCCCAATTCTCACCCATACCCTAACACCCACTCTAACACAGAACCCTAACACCCTGAGACCAAAACCATAAACCTTAACCAATAAGCCAAACCATAACCATAAGCAAACCATAAAATATATTCATTAACCATACCCATAAATAACTCATTAACCCTAAAACTTAAACCATCACAGCAACCATAAACCATACACAGCCCCAACCCTCACACCAGCCCCAGCCCTAATGCTAACCCTCCAAACCACTTACACCAAGCCAAGTCTAATCAGATTATACAAATACATCTTGACCAAGAAAACTGGGGAATTCCCTGGTGGCCCAGTGGTTAGGACTCTGTGCTTTCACTGCCAAGGGCTCGGGTTCGATCCCTGACTGGGGAACTAAGATCCCACAAGCCATGGGACGTGGCCAAAATAAATAAATAATTAGAATGAAATAAAACCACTATTTTAAAAAAGATTTTAAAAATAGAGGAAAAAAACAAGAAAACTACCCCAGTACAACTTACAAATATGAATGTAAAAATCTATCACACAATAATAGCAACATGAAACCAACAGAACTTTAAACGGATAATGCCATAAGCAAGTATCTCTACACCAGGAATTTCAGGTTGCTCAACATATTAAAAGTAAGCAATGTATTCAACCACAATAATGGTGTGAAGTAAAAACACATAACCATATCAATTCATGCAAAAAATCTACAATGACAATCCAGTGTTATTTCATGAAAAACACTCAAGAAAGCAGGAATAAAAGGAAATTTGTTCAATATGGAAAAGAGTAGTACAAAAAGCCACAGCAAACATCGTGCTCAATGTTAAAGACTGAAAGATTTACTCCTGAAATCAGGAACAAGGCCAGGAAGCTGGCCTTCATCACCGTTACTCAATAGTGTACTGGAAGTTCTACCCAGAATCTTGAGGAAAGAAATAAAAGGCCTCCATGGGTGAATGGAAAAATTAAAACCGTGTCTCTTCACAGAACATAGGTCACATCATCTCATATATAAAACTACCTATAATCAGCAAAGAAATTATTTGAGCTAATCAACTAATTAATAAGCAAAGTTATAGAACAAAATATCAATTCATGAAAATCTGTCTTATATGCATACGCTGGCAAAAAATAATCTGAAAAAGAATTTATGAGAACAATTCCATTTGTAATAATGTCAACATCAATATTTAGGAGTATATTTAATCAAGGTACAAGACTTGTTTTTATGTATGTAAAGTTGTATGTTTGAAATTACTGGAAAGTCAATTACTTTTCAAAACATCATGTATGTCAATAGCATGCCAGAAAAGCAGAGAAAACATCAAACTTCCAGATAGAAGCCAAGCCTTACCCAGATCCAGTTCACCCAAAGTCCACATGTCATTTAGAGGCACCGTGGGAAGGTTATATTAGGAGCCGCTGTCCTCCGTGTTGTGGACGACCTGGATATGGTAGAAACAGTGGGATTTTTGAATTCCAATTTTCCACTTCATGCCACAAAAACACTATAAGAACTAATAAATAAATTCAGTAAAGTTGCAAAATCAATACACAGAAATCAGTTGCATTTCTAAACACTAATAATGAACCATCAGAAAGAGAAAGAAAGCAACCCTATTTACAACTGCATCAAAAAGAACAAAATACCTGGGAATAAAGTCAACCAAGGAGGTGAAAGACCTGCACACTGAAAACTTTAAGACATTGATGAAGACATTGAAAAACACACCAATAAATGGAAAGATATCCTGTTCTCATGGAATGGAACAATTAATGTTGTTAAAATATCCATGCTACCCAAAGCAGTGGACACAGTGAATGCAATCCCTCCCAAAATTCCATGGTATTTTCCCCCCAAATAGAGCAAATCCTCCTAATATCTGTGGGGAACCACAAAGGACCCCAAATAGCCAAAGAAACCCTGAAAAAAGAGAACGGGCTGGAGGCATCTCCCTCCCTGACGTCACACTCTGCTGAGAAGCTACAGTCACCAAAACAGTGTGGAACTGGCTCAAAACGGGCACAGGGACCAGAGGAACAGGACAGAGAGACCAGAATTCAACCCCCACGGACGGGGTCGGTGAATTTATGACACAGGGACCAAGGACACACCAAGGAGCACGACACTCCCCACCATAAATGGTGCTGGGAAAACTGGACGCCCCATAACTCACGCTGGCTACCCTGCACACAAACCTGAACAAACACCCAGCTTTCCACGCCAAGCCCTCCCTCGCTCACACGAAGACGGACCCCCTCAACGGTCAGTCGCCCACAGGAAGCTTCTCCCCACTTTTCCTCACCGTCTCTTCACCTTTTCCTCAGGCATCACCTGGGTCCTCAGGAAACCTAGTTCCCTAGTCAGCGTGGACGCAGCCCCACTTTGTCCTGAAGCCGAAACCCCAGCGAGTCCTAAGGAGACGGAGACCGAGCTCCTCTCAGCAGAGACACTGAGCCGGGTGTCCTACCGGAAGGCCTCCGCCCCCGCCCCCGCGCCTGAGGAGGCTCAACTGCTCTCAGCTGACCTCACAATCGAGTTCGCAGGGAAGGAGCATGCGCTGTGGGTCAGAGAGGCGAACTCGGCGCCACCCTGTGGTCAGTGCAGGAAGTGCAGGCCGCGCCTCCCTCACAGGTCACTGGAGGCAGCGTGCCCTACTGACAGGACTGCTGAATCCATTAAACTGGACATTCAAACTAAAATGGAGTCTCTATCCCAAAAGCTTTCTAAAAGTAGTTAAGGAACAATTAATTGGAAACCATTTGGAATGAAGTGAATGTAGATGCAAACTTTACAACTTATACCAAATTCACTCAAAGTTATTCAGAGGCAAATTTGATTGTAGTTTCTAATTTATGTTTGGCTGCGTTGGGTCTTCGTTGCTGCATGTGGGCTTTCTCTAGTTGCGTCGAGCGGGGCTACTCTTCGTTGCGGTGCACGGGCTTCTCATTGCGGTGGCTTCTCTTGTGGGCGAGCATGGGCTCTAGGCGCGCAGGCTTCAGTAGTTGTGCCGCGCAGGCTTGGTTGCTCTGCGGCATGTGGGATCTTCCCGGACCAGGGCTCGAGCCCGTGTCCCCTGCATTGGCAGGCGGACTCTTAACCACTGCGTCACCAGGGAAGTCCCCACAGACAAACTTTAAATACAAAACTATTCAAGGGGCTTCCCTGGTGGCGCAGTGGTTGAGAATCTGCCGGCTAATGCAGGGGACACGGGTTCGAGCCCTGACCTGGGAAGATCCCACATGCCGCGGAGCAACTAGGCCCGTGAGCCACAACTAGTGAGCCTGCACGTCTGGAGCCTGTGCTCCGCAACAAGAGAGGCCGCGATAGTGAGAGGCCCGCGCACCGCGATGAAGCGTGGCCCCCGCTTGCCACAACTAGAGAAAGCCTTCACACAGAAACGAAGACCCAACACAGCCAAAAATAAATTAATTAATTAATCAATTAAACAAAAAAAGCTGTCTCTCAAATTGAACTTCCAGAATATATTCAGGAAAAACGCATACGCCCTTTTTGGCCAACCAAAGAAGCGGGCAATGCAAATCAACACTACAAAGAGGTATCACTTCGAATCAGAAAAAAGGACCATCCTCACAAAGGGTAAAAACCAGATATGCAGGACAAGGAGAGGAGAAAAGGGAGCCTTGTTACGCTGAAGGGGGGAATGTAAATTGCCA
Source organism: Balaenoptera physalus (assembly GCF_965194825.1). Lineage (NCBI taxonomy): Eukaryota > Metazoa > Chordata > Mammalia > Artiodactyla > Balaenopteridae > Balaenoptera > Balaenoptera physalus. The sequence continues at coordinate 102,498 of NW_028126162.1, forward strand.
ACGGCCACTCTGGAGAAGTGTGCTGTGTTTCCTAAAACATCTAAAAAACAGAGCTACAAAGCATAGGGCGCTTCCACTCATGGGCCTATATGTTGGAAAAACCAAAAATCCACAGGACGCAGGCACCCCGTTTACTGCTGCTATGTTTACAACAGCCTCGACTTGGGTACAACTTAATAGTCCTTGGAAGGAAAAAATGGTGAAAGAAAATTTGGTACTTAAGCACAACGGAATATTACTCAGCCCTGAAATCAATGCAATGAGGCCAGTTGCAGCAACTCAGGGGGACTTATGTTTGGTCATTGAGAGTGAAATAAGTTAGACAGCAAGAGAAACTTATCATAAGATATCACTTATAAAGGGAATCTAAAAATCGCCAACCATGAACTGAATTACAAACCGAACACCATCACACATTTACAAAACACACTGATGGCTGCTTAAGGGGAAAAGTGTGGTGCGGTGATGCATAAACCAGGAGGTTGAAATTGGCACAGATACCGTTCCATACGCCAATAATGTAATCGCCAAGACATACTCATTGTTCAAGGAAGTGGACTCAGCACACTCTATTCACAGAAAAAACATCTATCTGACTACTAGAAACTAGAAAAGAATTTATTGATGTCTCTCTGTAAGTGACTCAGGTGGATGTAGAGCACCAAGAAACACAACATTGCAAATCAGCTACACCCCACTATAAAAATTAATTATAAAAAAAGAAAGACAGTGAGAGAGAGAGGAATTCTTACAAAATTCAATCAGGGGCTGTGATGCAACTGGACTGACCACATCTACACTCACAGCTGAATGGGACGTAAGGCTGGACACCCTAACCCTAAACCCTAACCCTAACCCAACCCTAACCCTACCTTAACCCTAACCCTAACCCAACACTAACCCTAACCCTAAACCTAACCCCTAACCCTAACCCAACCCTAAGCCTAACCCTAACCCCTAGCCCTAGCCCTAGCCCTAACCCTGACCCTAACCCCTAACCCTTAACCCCTAGCCCCTAACCCTAACCAAGTTCACAAGTAAACTTCTCGCCCACCTGGAGAGAGTGATTTAATTTTAAAGAGTAAAGACACAATCAGCTCAGTAATTGGCCACGGGGATGGAGGGGCCAAGGCTAACCTGAGCTGGAGGAACGTGGGTGCCTGCCTGGATGCTCAGAGGCCAAGGGCTGTTCTGAGAGCTGCTTGGACACCCGTGCAGATGGAACAAAGGATCCGTCCAGTCCCAAGAGGGCCCCACCAGCCCTCACGAACGCAACACCAGACTTCCCTGGTGGCGCAGTGGTTAAGAATCCACCTGCCAATGCAGGGGACACGGGTTTGAGCCCTGGTCCGGGAAGATCCCACATGCTGTGGAGCAACTAAGCCCGTGCACCACAACTACTGAGCCTGCGCTCTAGAACCCGCGAGCCACAACTGCTGAAGCCCACGCGCTTAGAGCCTGTGCTCTGCAACAAGAGAAGCCACCGCAATGAGAAGCCCCCACTCGCCGCAACTAGAGAAAGCCTCCGTGCAGCAATGCAGACCCAACACAGCCCAAAATTAATTAATTAATTAATTAATTAATTAAGAAAAAAAAAAAGGCAGCACCTGGGGGCTGGCAGACTGATGCACCAAGTCTTACATCACGTCTACTTAGTATCCTGCATGTCAGGGCCATGCTGGACCTGGGGCTGCCCACACAGAGTGGGGCCTGCATCACCCTTCCCAGGAGGGAGGGTGGAGGGAAACCCTGCATGACCTCTGAGGCCCTAAGAACCCTTGACTAAGGCTGAGCTCAATTTGAAACAGTGGGTGACCAGAGCAGACATTTCATTCATCTATCAATGAGAATCCAGAACTGGAGGAGAAGAAAACAATGGCCTCGCTCAACCTTGACGCTAATCCTGACATGGACCCTAACCCTAAACTCTGATCCTGACCCTACGCCCTGACCTAACCTTAGCCTAACCCGTACCCTAAACCTGTACCTTACCCTAACCCATGCTCTACCCGCATCCTACCTGTACCCCAATTCTCACCCATACCCTAACACCTACTCTAACACAGAACCCTAACACCCTGAGACCAGAACCATAAACCTTAACCAATAAGCCAAACCATAACCATAAGCAAACCATAAAATATATTCATTAACCATACCCATAAATAACTCATTAACCCTAAAACTTAAACCATCACAGCAACCATAAACCATACACAGCCCCAACCCTCACACCAGCCCCAGCCCTAATGCTAACCCTCCAAACCACTTACACCAAGCCAAGTCTAATCAGATTATACAAATACATCTTGAAAAAGAAAACTGGGGAATTCCCTGGTGGCCCAGTGGTTAGGACTCTGTGCTTTCACTGCCAAGGGCTCGGGTTCGATCCCTGACTGGGGAACTAAGATCCCACAAGCCATGGGACGTGGCCAAAATAAATAAATAATTAGAATGAAATAAAACCACTATTTTAAAAAAGATTTTAAAAATAGAGGAAAAAAACAAGAAAACTACCCCAGTACAACTTACAAATATGAATGTAAAAATCTATCACACAATAATAGCAACATGAAACCAACAGAACTTTAAACGGATAATGCCATAAGCAAGTATCTCTACACCAGGAATTTCAGGTTGCTCAACATATTAAAAGTAAGCAATGTATTCAACCACAATAATGGTGTGAAGTAAAAACACATAACCATATCAATTCATGCAAAAAATCTACAATGAAAATCCAGTATTATTTCATGAAAAACACTCAAGAAAGCAGGAATAAAAGGAAATTTGTTCAATATGGAAAAGAGTAGTACAAAAAGCCACAGCAAACATCGTGCTCAATGTTAAAGACTGAAAGATTTACTCCTGAAATCAGGAACAAGGCCAGGAAGCTGGCCTTCATCACCGTTACTCAATAGTGTACTGGAAGTTCTACCCAGAATCTTGAGGAAAGAAATAAAAGGCCTCCATGGGTGAATGGAAAAATTAAAACCGTGTCTCTTCACAGAACATAGGTCACATCATCTCATATATAAAACTACCTATAATCAGCAAAGAAATTATTTGAGCTAATCAACTAATTAATAAGCAAAGTTATAGAACAAAATATCAATTCATGAAAATCTGTGTTATATGCATATGCTGGCAAAAAATAATCTGAAAAAGAATTTATGAGAACAATTCCATTTGTAATAATGTCAACATCAATATTTAGGAGTATATTTAATCAAGGTACAAGACTTGTTTTTATGTATGTAAAGTTGTATGTTTGAAATTACTGGAAAGTCAATTACTTTTCAAAACATCATGTATGTCAATAGCATGCCAGAAAAGCAGAGAAAACATCAAACTTCCAGATAGAAGCCAAGCCTTACCCAGATCCAGTTCACCCAAAGTCCACATGTCATTTAGAGGCACCGTGGAAAGGTTATATTAGGAGCCGCTGTCCTCCGTGTTGTGGACGACCTGGATATGGTAGAAACAGTGGGATTTTTGAATTCCAATTTTCCACTTCATGCCACAAAAACACTATAAGAACTAATAAATAAATTCAGTAAAGTTGCAAAATCAATACACAGAAATCAGTTGCATTTCTAAACACTAATAATGAACCATCAGAAAGAGAAAGAAAGCAACCCTATTTACAACTGCATCAAAAAGAACAAAATACCTGGGAATAAAGTCAACCAAGGAGGTGAAAGACCTGCACACTGAAAACTTTAAGACATTGATGAAGACATTGAAAAACACACCAATAAATGGAAAGATATCCTGTTCTCATGGAATGGAACAATTAATGTTGTTAAAATATCCATGCTACCCAAAGCAGTGGACACAGTGAATGCAATCCCTCCCAAAATTCCATGGTATTTTCCCCCCAAATAGAGCAAATCCTCCTAATATCTGTGGGGAACCACAAAGGACCCCAAATAGCCAAAGAAACCCTGAAAAAAGAGAACGGGCTGGAGGCATCTCCCTCCCTGACGTCACACTCTGCTGAGAAGCTACAGTCACCAAAACAGTGTGGAACTGGCTCAAAACGGGCACAGGGACCAGAGGAACAGGACAGAGAGACCAGAATTCAACCCCCACGGACGGGGTCGGTGAATTTATGACACAGGGACCAAGGACACACCAAGGAGCACGACACTCCCCACCATAAATGGTGCTGGGAAAACTGGACGCCCCATAACTCACGCTGGCTACCCTGCACACAAACCTGAACAAACACCCAGCTTTCCACGCCAAGCCCTCCCTCGCTCACACGAAGACGGACCCCCTCAACGGTCAGTCGCCCACAGGAAGCTTCTCCCCACTTTTCCTCACCGTCTCTTCACCTTTTCCTCAGGCATCACCTGGGTCCTCAGGAAACCTAGTTCCCTAGTCAGCGTGGACGCAGCCCCACTTTGTCCTGAAGCCGAAACCCCAGCGAGTCCTAAGGAGACGGAGACCGAGCTCCTCTCAGCAGAGACACTGAGCCGGGCGTCCTACCGGAAGGCCTCCGCCCCCGCCCCCGCGCCTGAGGAGGCTCAACTGCTCTCAGCTGACCTCACAATCGAGTTCGCAGGGAAGGAGCATGCGCTGTGGGTCAGAGAGGCGAACTCGGCGCCACCCTGTGGTCAGTGCAGGAAGTGCAGGCCGCGCCTCCCTCACAGGTCACTGGAGGCAGCGTGCCCTACTGACAGGACTGCTGAATCCATTAAACTGGACATTCAAACTAAAATGGAGTCTCTATCCCAAAAGCTTTCTAAAAGTAGTTAAGGAACAATTAATTGGAAACCATTTGGAATGAAGTGAATGTAGATGCAAACTTTACAACTTATACCAAATTCACTCAAAGTTATTCAGAGGAAAATTTGATTGTAGTTTCTAATTTATGTTTGGCCGCGTTGGGTCTTCGTTGCTGCATGTGGGCTTTCTCTAGTTGCGTCGAGCGGGGCTACTCTTCGTTGCGGTGCACGGGCTTCTCATTGCCGTGGCTTCTCTTGTGGGCGAGCATGGGCTCTAGGCGCGCAGGCTTCAGTAGTTGTGCCGCGCAGGCTCGGGTGCTCTGCGGCATGTGGGATCTTCCCGGACCAGGGCTCGAGCCCGTGTCCCCTGCATTGGCAGGCGGACTCTTAACCACTGCGTCACCAGGGAAGTCCCCACAGACAAATTTTAAATACAAAACTATTCAAGGGGCTTCCCTGGTGGCGCAGTGGTTGAGAATCTGCCTGCTAATGCAGGGGACACGGGTTCGAGCCCTGACCTGGGAAGATCCCACATGCCGCGGAGCAACTAGGCCCGTGAGCCACAACTATTGAGCCTGCACGTCTGGAGCCTGTGCTCCGCAACAAGAGAGGCCTCGATAGTGAGAGGCCCGCGCACCGCGATGAAGCATGGCCCCCGCTTGCCACAACTAGAGAAAGCCTTCACACAGAAACGAAGACCCAACACAGCCAAAAATAAATTAATTAATTAATCAATTAAACAAAAAAAGCTGTCTCTCAAATTGAACTTCCAGAATATATTCAGGAAAAACGCATACGCCCTTTTTGGCCAACCAAAGAAGCGGGCAATGCAAATCAACACTACAAAGAGGTATCACTTCGAATCAGAAAAAAGGACCATCCTCACAAAGGGTAAAAACCAGATATGCAGGACAAGGAGAGGAGAAAAGGGAGCCTTGTTACGCTGAAGGGGGGAATGTAAATTGCCAACGGCCACTCTGGAGAAGTGTGCTGTGTTTCCTAAAACATCTAAAAAACAGAGCTACAAAGCATAGGGCGCTTCCACTCATGGGCCTATATGTTGGAAAAACCAAAAATCCACAGGACGCAGGCACCCCGTTTACTGCTGCTATGTTTACAACAGCCTCGACTTGGGTACAACTTAATAGTCCTTGGAAGGAAAAAATGGTGAAAGAAAATTTGGTACTTAAGCACAACGGAATATTACTCAGCCCTGAAATCAATGCAATGAGGCCAGTTGCAGCAACTCAGGGGGACTTATGTTTGGTCATTGAGAGTGAAATAAGTTAGACAGCAAGAGAAACTTATCATAAGATATCACTTATAAAGGGAATCTAAAAATCGCAAACCATGAACTGAATTACAAACCGAACACCATCACACATTTACAAAACACACTGATGGCTGCTTAAGGGGAAAAGTGTGGTGCGGTGATGCATAAACCAGGAGGTTGAAATTGGCACAGATACCGTTCCATACGCCAATAATGTAATCGCCAAGACATACTCATTGTTCAAGGAAGTGGACTCAGCACACTCTATTCACAGAAAAAACATCTATCTGACTACTAGAAACTAGAAAAGAATTTATTGATGTCTCTCTGTAAGTGACTCAGGTGGATGTAGAGCACCAAGAAACACAACATTGCAAATCAGCTACACCCCACTATAAAAATTAATTATAAAAAAAGAAAGACAGTGAGAGAGAGAGGAATTCTTACAAAATTCAATCAGGGGCTGTGATGCAACTGGACTGACCACATCTACACTCACAGCTGAATGGGACGTAAGGCTGGACACCCTAACCCTAAACCCTAACCCTAACCCAACCCTAACCCTACCTTAACCCTAACCCTAACCCAACACTAACCCTAACCCTAAACCTAACCCCTAACCCTAACCCAACCCTAAGCCTAACCCTAACCCCTAGCCCTAGCCCTAGCCCTAACCCTGACCCTAACCCCTAACCCTTAACCCCTAGCCCCTAACCCTAACCAAGTTCACAAGTAAACTTCTCGCCCACCTGGAGAGAGTGATTTAATTTTAAAGAGTAAAGACACAATCAGCTCAGTAATTGGCCACGGGGATGGAGGGGCCAAGGCTAACCTGAGCTGGAGGAACGTGGGTGCCTGCCTGGATGCTCAGAGGCCAAGGGCTGTTCTGAGAACTGCTTGGACACCCGTGCAGATGGAACAAAGGATCCGTCCAGTCCCAAGAGGGCCCCACCAGCCCTCACGAACGCAACACCAGACTTCCCTGGTGGCGCAGTGGTTAAGAATCCACCTGCCAATGCAGGGGACACGGGTTTGAGCCCTGGTCCGGGAAGATCCCACATGCTGTGGAGCAACTAAGCCCGTGCACCACAACTACTGAGCCTGCGCTCTAGAACCCGCGAGCCACAACTGCTGAAGCCCACGCGCTTAGAGCCTGTGCTCTGCAACAAGAGAAGCCACCGCAATGAGAAGCCCCCACTCGCCGCAACTAGAGAAAGCCTCCGTGCAGCAATGCAGACCCAACACAGCCCAAAATTAATTAATTAATTAATTAATTAATTAAGAAAAAAAAAAAGGCAGCACCTGGGGGCTGGCAGACTGATGCACCAAGTCTTACATCACGCCTACTTAGTACCCTGCATGTCAGGGCCATGTTGGACCTGGGGCTGCCCACACAGAGTGGGGCCTGCATCACCCTTCCCAGGAGGGAGGGTGGAGGGAAACCCTGCATGACCTCTGAGGCCCTAAGAACCCTTGACTAAGGCTGAGCTCAATTTGAAACAGTGGATGACCAGAGCAGACATTTCATTCATGTATCAATGAGAATCCAGCACTGGAGGAGCAGAAAACAACGGCCTCGCTCAACCTTGACGCTAATCCTGACATGGACCCTAATCCTAAACTCTGATCCTGACCCTAAGCCCTGACCTAACCTTAGCCTAACCCGTACGCTAAACCTGTACCTTACCCTAACCCATGCTCTACCCGCATCCTACCTGTACCCCAATTCTCACCCATACCCTAACACCCACTCTAACACAGAACCCTAACACCCTGAGACCAAAACCATAAACCTTAACCAATAAGCAAAACCATAACCATAACCAAAGCATAAAATATATTCATTAACCATACCCATAAATAACTCATTAACCATAAAACTTAAACCATCACAGCAACCATAAACCACACACAGCCCCAACCCTCACACCAGCCCCAGCCCTAATGCTAACCCTCCAAACCACTTACACCAAGCCAAGTCTAATCAGATTATACAAATACATCTTGAAAAAGAAAACTGGGGAATTCCCTGGTGGCCCAGTGGTTAGGACTCTGTGCTTTCACTGCCAAGGGCTCGGTTTCGATCCCTGACTGGGGAACTAAGATCCCACAAGCCATGGGACGTGGCCAAAATAAATAAATAATAAAAATGAAATAAAACCACTATTTTAAAAACGATTTTAAAAATACAGGAAAAAAACAAGAAAACTACCCCAGTACAACTTATAAATATGAATGTAAAAATCTATCACACAATAATAGCAACATGAAACCAACAGAACTTTAAATGGATAATGCCATAAGCAAGTATCTCTACACCAGGAATTTCAGGTTGCTCAACATATTAAAAGTAAGCAAGGTTTTCAACCACAATAATGGTGTGAAGCAAAAACACATAACCATATCAATTAATGCAAAAAATCTACAATGAAAATCCAGTGTTATTTCATGAAAAACACTCAAGAAAGCAGGAATAAAAGGAAATGTGTTCAATAGGGAAAAGAGTAGTACAAAAAGCCACAGCAAACATCATGCTCCACGATAAAGACTGAAAGATTTACTCCTGACATCAGGAACAGGGCCAGGAAGCTGGCCTTCATCACCGTTACTCAATGGTGTACTGGAAGTTCTACCCAGAATCTTGAGGAAAGAAATAAAAGGCATCCATGGGTGAATGGAAAAATTAAAACCGTGTCTCTTCACAGAACATAGGTCACATCATCTTATATATGAAACTACCTATAATCAGCAAAGAAATTCTTTGAGCTAATCAACTAATTAATAAGCAAAGTTATAGAACAAAATATCAATTCATGAAAATCTATCTTATATGCATACGCTGGCAAAAAATAATCCGAAAAAGAATTTCTGAGAACAAGTCCATTTGTAATAATGTCAACATCAATATTTAGGAGTATATTTAATCAAGGTACAAGACTTGTTTTTATGTATGTAAAGTTGGATGTTTGAAATTACTGGAAAGTCAATTACTTTTCAAAACATCATGTATGTCAACAGCATGCCAGAAAAGCAGAGAAAACTTCAAACTTCCATATAGAAGCCAAGCCTTACCCAGATCCAGTTCACCCAAAGTCCACATGTCATTTAGAGGCACTGTGGGAAGGTTATTTTAGGAGCCGCTGTCCTCCGTGTTGTGGACGACCTGGATATGGTAGAAACAGTGGGACTTTTGAATTCCAATTTTCCACTTCATTCCACAAAAAAACGATTAGAACTAATAAATAAATTCAGTAAAGTTGCAAAATCAATACACAGAAACCAGTTGCATTTCTAAACACTAATAATGAACCATCAGGAAGAGAAAGAAAGCAACCCTATTTACAACTGCATCAAAAAGAACAAAATACCTGGGAATAAAGTCAACCAAGGAGGTGAAAGACCTGCACACTGAAAACTTGAAGACATTGATGAAGACATTGCAAAACACACCAATAAATGGAAAGATATCCTGTTCTCATGGAATGGAACAATTAATATTGTTAAAACATCCATGCTACCCAAAGCAGTGGACACAGTGAATGCAATCCCTCCCAAACTTCCATGGTATTTTCCCCCCAAATAGAGCAAATCCTCCTAATATCTGTGGGGAACCACAAAGGACCCCAAATAGCCAAAGAAACCCTGAAAAAAGAGAACGGGCTGGAGGCATCTCCCTCCCTGACGTCACACTCTGCTGAGAAGCTACAGTCACCAAAACAGCGTGGAACTGGCTCAAAACGGGCACAGGGACCAGAGGAACAGGACAGAGAGACCAGAATTCAACCCCCACGGACGGGGTCGGTGAATTTATGACACAGGGACCAAGGACACACCAAGGAGCACGACACTCCCTACCATAAATGGTGCTGGGAAAACTGGACGCCCCATAACTCACGCTGGCTACCCTGCACACAAACCTGAACAAACACCCAGCTTTCCACGCCAAGCCCTCCCTCGCTCACACGAAGACGGACCCCCTCAACGGTCAGTCGCCCACAGGAAGCTTCTCCCCACTTTTCCTCACCGTCTCTTCACCTTTTCCTCAGGCATCACCTGGGTCCTCAGGAAACCTAGTTCCCTAGTCAGCGTGGACGCAGCCCCACTTTGTCCTGAAGCCGAAACCCCAGCGAGTCCTAAGGAGACGGAGACCGAGCTCCTCTCAGCAGAGACACTGAGCCAGGCGTCCTACCGGAAGGCCTCCGCCCCCGCCCCCGCGCCTGAGGAGGCTCAACTGCTCTCAGCTGACCTCACAATCGAGTTCGCAGGGAAGGAGCATGCGCTGTGGATCAGAGAGGCGAACTCGGCGCCACCCTGTGGTCAGTGCAGGAAGTGCAGGCCGCGCCTCCCTCACAGGTCACTGGAGGCAGCGTGCCCTACTGACAGGACTGCTGAATCCATTAAACTGGACATTCAAACTAAAATGGAGTCTCTATCCCAAAAGCTTTCTAAAAGTAGTTAAGGAACAATTAATTGGAAACCATTTGGAATGAAGTGAATGTAGATGCAAACTTTACAACTTATACCAAATTCACTCAAAGTTATTCAGAGGCAAATTTGATTGTAGTTTCTAATTTATGTTTGGCTGCGTTGGGTGTTTGTTGCTGCATGTGGGCTTTCTCTAGTTGCATCGAGCGGGGCTTCTCTTCGTTGCGGTGCACGGGCTTCTCATTGCGGTGGCTTCTCTTGTGGGCGAGCACGGGCTCTAGGCGTGCAGGCTTCAGTAGTTGTGCCGCGCAGGCTTGGTTGCTCTGCGGCATGTGGGAGCTTCCCGGACCAGGGCTCGAGCCCGTGTCCCCTGCATTGGCAGGCGGACTCTTAACCACTGCGTCACCAGGGAAGTCCCCACAGACAAACTTTAAATACAAAACTATTCAAGGGGCTTCCCTGGTGGCACAGTGGTTGAGAATCTGCCTGCTAATGCAGGGGACACGGCTTCGAGCCCTGGTCTGGGAAGATCCCACATGCCGCGGAGCAACTAGGCCCGTGAGCCACAACTACTGAGCCTGCGCGTCTGGAGCCTGTGCTCCGCAACAAGAGAGGCCGCGATAGGGAGAGGCCCGTGCACCGCGATGAAGAGTGGCCCCCGCTTGCCACAACTAGAGAAAGCCTTCGCACAGAAACGAAGACCCAACGCAGACAAAAATAAATTAATTAATTAATCAATTTAAAAAAAAAAGCTCTCTCTCAAATTTAACTTCCAGAATATATTCAGGCAAAACGCATACGCCCTTTTTGGCCAACCAAAGAAGCGGGCAATGCAAATCAACACTACAAAGAGGTATCACTTCGAATCAGAAAAAAGGACCATCCTCACAAAGGGTAAAAATCAGATATGCAGGACAAGGAGAGGAGAAAAGGGAGCCTTGTTATGCTGAAGGGGGGAATGTAAATTGCCAAAGGCCACTCTGGAGAAGTGTGCTGTGTTTCCTGAAACATCTAAAAAACAGAGCTACAAAGCATAGGGCACTTCCACTCATGGGCCTATATGTTGGAAACACCAAAAATCCACAGGACGCAGGCACCCCGTTTACTGCTGCTATGTTTACAACAGCCTCGACTTGGGTACAACTTAAGAGTCCTTGGAAGGAAAAAACGGTGAAAGAAAATTTGGCACTTAAGCACAACGGAATATTACTCAGCCCTGAAATCAATGAAATGAGGCCAGTTGCAGCAACTCAGGGGGACTTATGTATGGTCATTGAGAGTGAAAGAAGTTAGACAGCAAGAGAAACTTATCATAAGATATCACTTATAAAGGGAATCTAAAAATCGCCAACCATGAACTGAATTACAAACCGAACACCATCACACATTTACAAAACACACTTATGGCTGCTTAAGGAGAAAAGTGTGGTGCGGTGATGCATAAACCAGGAGGTTGAAATTGGCACAGATACCGTTCCATACGCCAATAATGTAATCGCCAAGACATACTCGTTGTTCAAGGAACTGGGCTCAGCACACTCTATTCACAGAAAAAACATACATCTGACTACTAGAAACTAGAAAAGAATTTATTGATGTCTCTCTGTAAGTGACTCAGGTGGATGTACAGCACCAAGAAACACAACATTGCAAATCAGCTACACCCCATTATAAAAATTAATTATAAAAAAAAAGACAGTGAGAGAGAGAGGAATTCTTACAAAATTCAATCAGGGGCTGTGATGCAACTGGACTGACCACATCTACACTCACAGCTGAATGGGACGTAAGGCTGGACACCCTAACCCTAAACCCTAACCCTAACCCTAACCCTAACCCAACCCTAACCCTACCTTTACCCTAACCCTAACCCAACACTAACCCTAACCCTAAACCTCAACCCTAACCCTAACCCCTAACCCTAACCCAACCCTAAGCCTAACCCTAACCCCTAGCCCTAGCCCTAACCCTGACTCTAACCCCTAAACCTTAACCTCTAACCCTAACCAAGTTCACAAGTAAACTTCTCGCCCACCTGGAGAGAGTGATTTAATTTTAAAGAGTAAAGACACAATCAGCTCAGTAATTGGCCACGGGGGCTTGAGCGGCCAAGGCTAACCTGAGCTGGAGGAACGTGGGTGCCTGCCTGGATGCTCAGAGGCCAAGGGCTGTTCTGAGAGCTGCTTGGACACCCGTGCAGATGGAACAAAGGATCCGTCCAGTCCCAACAGGGCCCCACCAGCCCTCACGAACGCAACACCAGACTTCCCTGGTGGCGCAGTGGTTAAGAATCCACCTGCCAATGCAGGGGACACGGGTTTGAGCCCTGGTCCGGGAAGATCCCACATGCTGTGGAGCAACTAAGCCGGTGTACCACAACTACTGAGCCTGCGCTCTAGAACCCGCGAGCCCCAACTGCTGAAGCCCACGCGCTTAGAGCGTGTGCTCTGCATCAAGAGAAGCCACCGCAATGAGGAGCCCCCTCTCGCCGCAACTAGAGAAAGCCTCCGTGCAGCAATGCAGACCCAACACAGCCCAAAATTTATTAATTAATTAATTAAGAAAAAAAAAGGCAGCCCCTGGGGGCTGGCAGACTGATGCACCAAGTCTTACATCACGCCTACTTAGTATCCTGCATGTCAGGGCCATGCTGGACCTGGGGCTGCCCACACAGAGTGGGGCCTGCATCACCCTTCCCAGGAGGGAGGGTGGAGGGAAACCCTGCATGACCTCTGAGGCCCTAAGAACCCTTGACTAAGGCTGAGCTCAATTTGAAACAGTGGGTGACCAGAGCAGACATTTCATTCATGTATCAATGAGAATCCAGCACTGGAGGAGCAGAAAACAACGGCCTCGCTCAACCTTGACGCTAATCCTGACATGGACCCTAACCCTAAACTCTGATCCTGACCCTAAGCCCTGACCTAACCTTAGCCTAACCCGTACCCTAAACCTGTACCTTACCCTAACCCATGCTCTACCCGCATCCTACCTGTACCCCAATTCTCACCCATACCCTAACACCCACTCTAACACAGAACCCTAACACCCTGAGAACAAAACCATAAACCTTAACCAATAAGCAAAACCATAACCATAACCAAGGCATAAAATATATTCATTAACCATACCCATAAATAACTCATTAACCATAAAACTTAAACCATCACAGCAACCATAAACCATACACAGCCCCAACCCTCACACCAGCACCAGCCCTAATGCTAACCCTCCAAACCACTTACACCAAGCCAAGTCTAATCAGATTATACAAATACATCTTGAAAAAGAAAACTGGGGAATTCCCTGGTGGCCCAGTGGTTAGGACTCTGTGCTTTCACTGCCAAGGGCTCGGGTTCGATCCCTGACTGGGGAACTAAGATCCCACAAGCCATGGGACGTGGCCAAAATAAATAAATAATAAAAATGAAATAAAACCACTATTTTAAAAACGATTTTAAAAATACAGGAAAAAAACAAGAAAACTACCCCAGTACAACTTATAAATATGAATGTAAAAATCTATCACACAATAATAGCAACATGAAACCAACAGAACTTTAAATGGATAATGCCATAAGCAAGTATCTCTACACCAGGAATTTCAGGTTGCTCAACATATTAAAAGTAAGCAAGGTTTTCAACCACATTAATGGTGTGAAGCAAAAACACATAACCATATCAATTAATGCAAAAAATCTACAATGAAAATCCAGTGTTATTTCATGAAAAACACTCAAGAAAGCAGGAATAAAAGGAAATGTGTTCAATAGGGAAAAGAGTAGTACAAAAAGCCCAGCAAACATCATGCTCCACGATAAAGACTGAAAGATTTACTCCTGAAATCAGGAACAGGGCCAGGAAGCTGGCCTTCATCACCGTTACTCAATGGTGTACTGGAAGTTCTACCCAGAATCTTGAGGAAAGAAATAAAAGGCATCCATGGGTGAATGGAAAAATTAAAACCGTGTCTCTTCACAGAACATAGGTCACATCATCTTATATATGAAACTACCTATAATCAGCAAAGAAATTCTTTGAGCTAATCAACTAATTAATAAGCAAAGTTATAGAACAAAATATCAATTCATGAAAATCTATCTTATATGCATACGCTGGCAAAAAATAATCTGAAAAAGAATTTCTGAGAACAATTCCATTTGTAATAATGTCAACATCAATATTTAGGAGTATATTTAATCAAGGTACAAGACTTGTTTTTATGTATGTAAAGTTGTATGTTTGAAATTACTGGAAAGTCAATTACTTTTCAAAACATCATGTATGTCAACAGCATGCCAGAAAAGCAGAGAAAACTTCAAACTTTCATATAGAAGCCAAGCCTTACCCAGATCCAGTTCACCCAAAGTCCACATGTCATTTAGAGGCACTGTGGGAAGGTTATATTAGGAGCCGCTGTCCTCCGTGTTGTGGACGACCTGGATATGGTAGAAACAGTGGGACTTTTGAATTCCAATTTTCCACTTCATTCCACAAAAAAACGATTAGAACTAATAAATAAATTCAGTAAAGTTGCAAAATCAATACACAGAAACCAGTTGCATTTCTAAACACTAATAATGAACCATCAGGAAGAGAAAGAAAGCAACCCTATTTACAACTGCATCAAAAAGAACAAAATACCTGGGAATAAAGTCAACCAAGGAGGTGAAAGACCTGCACACTGAAAACTTGAAGACATTGATGAAGACATTGCAAAACACACCAATAAATGGAAAGATATCCTGTTCTCATGGAATGGAACAATTAATATTGTTAAAACATCCATGCTACCCAAAGCAGTGGACACAGTGAATGCAATCCCTCCCAAACTTCCATGGTATTTTCCCCCCAAATAGAGCAAATCCTCCTAATATCTGTGGGGAACCACAAAGGACCCCAAATAGCCAAAGAAACCCTGAAAAAAGAGAACGGGCTGGAGGCATCTCCCTCCCTGACGTCACACTCTGCTGAGAAGCTACAGTCACCAAAACAGCGTGGAACTGGCTCAAAACGGGCACAAGGACCAGAGGAACAGGACAGAGAGACCAGAATGCAACCCCCACGGACGGGGTCGGTGAATTTATGACACAGGGACCAAGGACACACCAAGGAGCACGACACTCCCCACGATAAATGGTGCTGGGAAAACTGGACGCCCCATAACTCACGCTGGCTACCCTGCACACAAACCTGACCAAAAACCCAGCTTTCCACACCAAGCCCTCCCTCGCTCACACAAAGACGGACCCCTTCAACGGTCAGTCGCCCACAGGAAGCTTCTCCCCACTTTTCCTCACCCTCTCTTCACCTTTTCCTCAGGCATCACCTGGGTCCTCAGGAAACCTAGTTCCCTAGTCAGCGTGGACACAGCCCCACTTTGTCCTGAAGCCAAAACCCCAGCGAGTCCTAAGGAGACGGAGACCGAGCTCCTCTCAGCAGAGACGCTGAGCCATGCTTCCTACCGGAAGGCCTCCGCCCCCGCCCCCGCGCCTGAGGAGGCTCAACTCCTCTCAGCTGACCTCACAATCGAGTTTGCAGGGAAGGAGCATGGGCTGTGGATCAGAGAGGCGAACTCGGCGCCACCCTGTGGTCAGTGCAGGAAGTGCAGGCCGCGCCTCCCTCACAGGTCACTGGAGGCAGCGTGCCCTACTGACAGGACTGCTGAATCCATTAAACTGGAAATTCAAACTAAAATGGAGTCTCTATCCCAAAAGCTTTCTAAAAGTAGTTAAGGAACAATTAATTGGAAACCATTTGGAATGAAGTGAATGTAGATGCAAACTTTACAACTTATACCAAATTCACTCAAAGTTATTCAGAGGCAAATTTGATTGTAGTTTCTAATTTATGTTTGGCTGCGTTGGGTGTTTGTTGCTGCATGTGGGCTTTCTCTAGTTGCATCGAGCGGGGCTTCTCTTCGTTGCGGTGCACGGGCTTCTCATTGCGGTGGCTTCTCTTGTGGGCGAGCACGGGCTCTAGGCGCGCAGGCTTCAGTAGTTGTGCCGCGCAGGCTTGGTTGCTCTGCGGCATGTGGGAGCTTCCCGGACCAGGGCTCGAGCCCGTGTCCCCTGCATTGGCAGGCGGACTCTTAACCACTGCGTCACCAGGGAAGTCCCCACAGACAAACTTTAAATACAAAACTATTCAAGGGGCTTCCCTGGTGGCACAGTGGTTGAGAATCTGCCTGCTAATGCAGGGGACACGGCTTCGAGCCCTGGTCTGGGAAGATCCCACATGCCGCGGAGCAACTAGGCCCGTGAGCCACAACTACTGAGCCTGCGCGTCTGGAGCCTGTGCTCCGCAACAAGAGAGGCCGCGATAGTGAGAGGCCCGTGCACCGCGATGAAGAGTGGCCCCCGCTTGCCACAACTAGAGAAAGCCTTCGCACAGAAACGAAGACCCAACGCAGACAAAAATAAATTAATTAATTAATCAATTTAAAAAAAAAAGCTCTCTCTCAAATTTAACTTCCAGAATATATTCAGGCAAAACGCATACGCCCTTTTTGGCCAACCAAAGAAGCGGGCAATGCAAATCAACACTACAAAGAGGTATCACTTCGAATCAGAAAAAAGGACCATCCTCACAAAGGGTAAAAATCAGATATGCAGGACAAGGAGAGGAGAAAAGGGAGCCTTGTTATGCTGAAGGGGGGAATGTAAATTGCCAACGGCCACTCTGGAGAAGTGTGCTGTGTTTCCTGAAACATCTAAAAAACAGAGCTACAAAGCATAGGGCACTTCCACTCATGGGCCTATATGTTGGAAACACCAAAAATCCACAGGACGCAGGCACCCCGTTTACTGCTGCTATGTTTACAACAGCCTCGACTTGGGTACAACTTAAGAGTCCTTGGAAGGAAAAAACGGTGAAAGAAAATTTGGCACTTAAGCACAACGGAATATTACTCAGCCCTGAAATCAATGAAATGAGGCCAGTTGCAGCAACTCAGGGGGACTTATGTATGGTCATTGAGAGTGAAAGAAGTTAGACAGCAAGAGAAACTTATCATAAGATATCACTTATAAAGGGAATCTAAAAATCGCCAACCATGAACTGAATTACAAACAGAACACCATCACACATTTACAAAACACACTTATGGCTGCTTAAGGAGAAAAGTGTGGTGCGGTGATGCATAAACCAGGAGGTTGAAATTGGCACAGATACCGTTCCATACGCCAATAATGTAATCGCCAAGACATACTCGTTGTTCAAGGAACTGGGCTCAGCACACTCTATTCACAGAAAAAACATACATCTGACTACTAGAAACTAGAAAAGAATTTATTGATGTCTCTCTGTAAGTGACTCAGGTGGATGTACAGCACCAAGAAACACAACATTGCAAATCAGCTACACCCCATTATAAAAATTAATTATAAAAAAAAAGACAGTGAGAGAGAGAGGAATTCTTACAAAATTCAATCAGGGGCTGTGATGCAACTGGACTGACCACATCTACACTCACAGCTGAATGGGACGTAAGGCTGGACACCCTAACCCTAAACCCTAACCCTAACCCTAACCCTAACCCAACCCTAACCCTACCTTTACCCTAACCCTAACCCAACACTAACCCTAACCCTAAACCTCAACCCTAACCCTAACCCCTAACCCTAACCCAACCCTAAGCCTAACCCTAACCCCTAGCCCTAGCCCTAACCCTGACTCTAACCCCTAAACCTTAACCTCTAACCCTAACCAAGTTCACAAGTAAACTTCTCGCCCACCTGGAGAGAGTGATTTAATTTTAAAGAGTAAAGACACAATCAGCTCAGTAATTGGCCACGGGGGCTTGAGCGGCCAAGGCTAACCTGAGCTGGAGGAAGGTGGGTGCCTGCCTGGATGCTCAGAGGCCAAGGGCTGTTCTGAGAGCTGCTTGGACACCCGTGCAGATGGAACAAAGGATCCGTCCAGTCCCAACAGGGCCCCACCAGCCCTCACGAACGCAACACCAGACTTCCCTGGTGGCGCAGTGGTTAAGAATCCACCTGCCAATGCAGGGGACACGGGTTTGAGCCCTGGTCCGGGAAGATCCCACATGCTGTGGAGCAACTAAGCCGGTGTACCACAACTACTGAGCCTGCGCTCTAGAACCCGCGAGCCCCAACTGCTGAAGCCCACGCGCTTAGAGCGTGTGCTCTGCATCAAGAGAAGCCACCGCAATGAGGAGCCCCCTCTCGCCGCAACTAGAGAAAGCCTCCGTGCAGCAATGCAGACCCAACACAGCCCAAAATTTATTAATTAATTAATTAAGAAAAAAAAAGGCAGCCCCTGGGGGCTGGCAGACTGATGCACCAAGTCTTACATCACGCCTACTTAGTATCCTGCATGTCAGGGCCATGCTGGACCTGGGGCTGCCCACACAGAGTGGGGCCTGCATCACCCTTCCCAGGAGGGAGGGTGGAGGGAAACCCTGCATGACCTCTGAGGCCCTAAGAACCCTTGACTAAGGCTGAGCTCAATTTGAAACAGTGGGTGACCAGAGCAGACATTTCATTCATGTATCAATGAGAATCCAGCACTGGAGGAGCAGAAAACAACGGCCTCGCTCAACCTTGACGCTAATCCTGACATGGACCCTAACCCTAAACTCTGATCCTGACCCTAAGCCCTGACCTAACCTTAGCCTAACCCGTACCCTAAACCTGTACCTTACCCTAACCCATGCTCTACCCGCATCCTACCTGTACCCCAATTCTCACCCATACCCTAACACCCACTCTAACACAGAACCCTAACACCCTGAGACCAAAACCATAAACCTTAACCAATAAGCAAAACCATAACCATAACCAAGGCATAAAATATATTCATTAACCATACCCATAAATAACTCATTAACCATAAAACTTAAACCATCACAGCAACCATAAACCATACACAGCCCCAACCCTCACACCAGCCCCAGCCCTAATGCTAACCCTCCAAACCACTTACACCAAGCCAAGTCTAATCAGA
The DNA here is from genome assembly GCF_965194825.1 of Balaenoptera physalus. Classification (NCBI taxonomy): domain Eukaryota; kingdom Metazoa; phylum Chordata; class Mammalia; order Artiodactyla; family Balaenopteridae; genus Balaenoptera; species Balaenoptera physalus. Next base: position 121,896 of record NW_028126162.1, read on the forward strand.
TTATACAAATACATCTTGAAAAAGAAAACTGGGGAATTCCCTGGTGGCCCAGTGGTTAGGACTCTGTGCTTTCACTGCCAAGGGCTCGGGTTCGATCCCTGACTGGGGAACTAAGATCCCACAAGCCATGGGACGTGGCCAAAATAAATAAATAATAAAAATGAAATAAAACCACTATTTTAAAAACGATTTTAAAAATACAGGAAAAAAACAAGAAAACTACCCCAGTACAACTTATAAATATGAATGTAAAAATCTATCACACAATAATAGCAACATGAAACCAACAGAACTTTAAATGGATAATGCCATAAGCAAGTATCTCTACACCAGGAATTTCAGGTTGCTCAACATATTAAAAGTAAGCAAGGTTTTCAACCACATTAATGGTGTGAAGCAAAAACACATAACCATATCAATTAATGCAAAAAATCTACAATGAAAATCCAGTGTTATTTCATGAAAAACACTCAAGAAAGCAGGAATAAAAGGAAATGTGTTCAATAGGGAAAAGAGTAGTACAAAAAGCCATAGCAAACATCATGCTCCACGATAAAGACTGAAAGATTTACTCCTGAAATCAGGAACAGGGCCAGGAAGCTGGCCTTCATCACCGTTACTCAATGGTGTACTGGAAGTTCTACCCAGAATCTTGAGGAAAGAAATAAAAGGCATCCATGGGTGAATGGAAAAATTAAAACTGTGTCTCTTCACAGAACATAGGTCACATCATCTTATATATGAAACTACCTATAATCAGCAAAGAAATTCTTTGAGCTAATCAACTAATTAATAAGCAAAGTTATGGAACAAAATATCAATTCATGAAAATCTATCTTATATGCATACGCTGGCAAAAAATAATCTGAAAAAGAATTTCTGAGAACAATTCCATTTGTAATAATGTCAACATCAATATTTAGGAGTATATTTAATCAAGGTACAAGACTTGTTTTTATGTATGTAAAGTTGTATGTTTGAAACTACTGGAAAGTCAATTACTTTTCAAAACATCATGTATGTCAACAGCATGCCAGAAAAGCAGAGAAAACTTCAAACTTCCATATAGAAGCCAAGCCTTACCCAGATCCAGTTCACCCAAAGTCCACATGTCATTTAGAGGCACTGTGGGAAGGTTATATTAGGAGCCGCTGTCCTCCATGTTGTGGACGACCTGGATATGGTAGAAACAGTGGGACTTTTGAATTCCAATTTTCCACTTCATTCCACAAAAAAACGATTAGAACTAATAAATAAATTCAGTAAAGTTGCAAAATCAATACACAGAAACCAGTTGCATTTCTAAACACTAATAATGAACCATCAGGAAGAGAAAGAAAGCAACCCTATTTACAACTGCATCAAAAAGAACAAAATACCTGGGAATAAAGTCAACCAAGGAGGTGAAAGACCTGCACACTGAAAACTTGAAGACATTGATGAAGACATTGCAAAACACACCAATAAATGGAAAGACATCCTGTTCTCATGAAATGGAACAATTAATATTGTTAAAACATCCATGCTACCCAAAGCAGTGGACACAGTGAATGCAATCCCTCCCAAACTTCCATGGTATTTTCCCCCCAAATAGAGCAAATCCTCCTAATATCTGTGGGGAACCACAAAGGACCCCAAATAGCCAAAGAAACCCTGAAAAAAGAGAACGGGCTGGAGGCATCTCCCTCCCTGACGTCACACTCTGCTGAGAAGCTACAGTCACCAAAACAGCGTGGAACTGGCTCAAAACGGGCACAGGGACCAGAGGAACAGGACAGAGAGACCAGAATGCAACCCACACGGACGGGGTCGGTGAATTTATGACACAGGGACCAAGGACACACCAAGGAGCACGACACTCCCCACGATAAATGGTGCTGGGAAAACTGGACGCCCCATAACTCACGCTGGCTACCCTGCACACAAACCTAACCAAAAACCCAGCTTTCCACACCAAGCCCTCCCTCGCTCACACAAAGACGGACCCCTTCAACGGTCAGTCGCCCACAGGAAGCTTCTCCCCACTTTTCCTCACCCTCTCTTCACCTTTTCCTCAGGCATCACCTGGGTCCTCAGGAAACCTAGTTCCCTAGTCAGCGTGGACACAGCCCCACTTTGTCCTGAAGCCAAAACCCCAGCGAGTCCTAAGGAGACGGAGACCGAGCTCCTCTCAGCAGAGACGCTGAGCCATGCGTCCTACCGGAAGGCCTCCGCCCCCGCCCCCGTGCCTGAGGAGGCTCAACTCCTCTCAGCTGACCTCGCAATCGAGTTCGCAGGGAACGAGCATGCGCTGTGGGTCAGAGAGGCGAACTCGGCGCCACCCTGTGGTCAGTGCAGGAAGTGCAGGCCGCGCCTCCCTCACAGGTCACTGGAGGCAGCGTGCCCTACTGACAGGACTGCTGAATCCATTAAACTGGAAATTCAAACTAAAATGGAGTCTCTATCCCAAAACTTTTCTAAAAGTAGTTAAGGAACAATTAATTGGAAACCATTTGGAATGAAGTGAATGTAGATGCAAACTTTACAACTTATACCAAATTCACTCAAAGTTATTCAGAGGCAAATTTTATTTTAGTTTCTAATTTATGTTTGGCTGCGTTGGGTCTTTGTTGCTGCATGTGGGCTTTCTCTAGTTGCATCGAGCGGGGCTTCTCTTCGTTGCGGTGCACGGGCTTCTCATTGCGGTGGCTTCTCTTGTAGGCGAGCACGGGCTCTAGGCGCGCAGGCTTCAGTAGTTGTGCCGCGCAGGCTTGGTTGCTCTGCGGCATGTGGGAGCTTCCCGGACCAGGGCTCGAGCCCGTGTCCCCTGCATTGGCAGGCGGACTCTTAACCACTGCGCCACCAGGGAAGTCCCCACAGACAAACTTTAAATACAAAACTATTCAAGGGGCTTCCCTGGTGGCACAGTGGTTGAGAATCTGCCTGCTAATGCAGGGGACACGGCTTCGAGCCCTGGTCTGGGAAGATCCCACATGCCGCGGAGCAACTAGGCCCGTGAGCCACAACTACTGAGCCTGCGCGTCTGGAGCCTGTGCTCCGCAACAAGAGAGGCCGCGATAGTGAGAGGCCCGTGCACCGCGATGAAGAGTGGCCCCCGCTTGCCACAACTAGAGAAAGCCTTCGCACAGAAACGAAGACCCAACGCAGACAAAAATAAATTAATTAATTAATCAATTTAAAAAAAAAAGCTCTCTCTCAAATTTAACTTCCAGAATATATTCAGGCAAAACGCATACGCCCTTTTTGGCCAACCAAAGAAGCGGGCAATGCAAATCAACACTACAAAGAGGTATCACTTCGAATCAGAAAAAAGGACCATCCTCACAAAGGGTAAAAATCAGATATGCAGGACAAGGAGAGGAGAAAAGGGAGCCTTGTTATGCTGAAGGGGGGAATGTAAATTGCCAAAGGCCACTCTGGAGAAGTGTGCTGTGTTTCCTGAAACATCTAAAAAACAGAGCTACAAAGCATAGGGCACTTCCACTCATGGGCCTATATGTTGGAAACACCAAAAATCCACAGGACGCAGGCACCCCGTTTACTGCTGCTATGTTTACAACAGCCTCGACTTGGGTACAACTTAAGAGTCCTTGGAAGGAAAAAACGGTGAAAGAAAATTTGGCACTTAAGCACAACGGAATATTACTCAGCCCTGAAATCAATGAAATGAGGCCAGTTGCAGCAACTCAGGGGGACTTATGTATGGTCATTGAGAGTGAAAGAAGTTAGACAGCAAGAGAAACTTATCATAAGATATCACTTATAAAGGGAATCTAAAAATCGCCAACCATGAACTGAATTACAAACAGAACACCATCACACATTTACAAAACACACTTATGGCTGCTTAAGGAGAAAAGTGTGGTGCGGTGATGCATAAACCAGGAGGTTGAAATTGGCACAGATACCGTTCCATACGCCAATAATGTAATCGCCAAGACATACTCGTTGTTCAAGGAACTGGGCTCAGCATACTCTATTCACAGAAAAAACATACATCTGACTACTAAAAACTAGAAAAGAATTTATTGATGTCTCTCTGTAAGTGACTCAGGTGGATGTACAGCACCAAGAAACACAACATTGCAAATCAGCTACACCCCATTATAAAAATTAATTATAAAAAAAAAGACAGTGAGAGAGAGAGGAATTCTTACAAAATTCAATCAGGGGCTGTGATGCAACTGGACTGACCACATCTACACTCACAGCTGAATGGGACGTAAGGCTGGACACCCTAACCCTAAACCCTAACCCTAACCCTAACCCTAACCCAACCCTAACCCTACCTTTACCCTAACCCTAACCCAACACTAACCCTAACCCTAAACCTCAACCCTAACCCTAACCCCTAACCCTAACCCAACCCTAAGCCTAACCCTAACCCCTAGCCCTAGCCCTAACCCTGACTCTAACCCCTAAACCTTAACCTCTAACCCTAACCAAGTTCACAAGTAAACTTCTCGCCCACCTGGAGAGAGTGATTTAATTTTAAAGAGTAAAGACACAATCAGCTCAGTAATTGGCCACGGGGGCTTGAGCGGCCAAGGCTAACCTGAGCTGGAGGAAGGTGGGTGCCTGCCTGGATGCTCAGAGGCCAAGGGCTGTTCTGAGAGCTGCTTGGACACCCGTGCAGATGGAACAAAGGATCCGTCCAGTCCCAAGAGGGCCCCACCAGCCCTCACGAACGCAACACCAGACTTCCCTGGTGGCGCAGTGGTTAAGAATCCACCTGCCAATGCAGGGGACACGGGTTTGAGCCCTGGTCCGGGAAGATCCCACATGCTGTGGAGCAACTAAGCCGGTGTACCACAACTACTGAGCCTGCGCTCTAGAACCCGCGAGCCCCAACTGCTGAAGCCCACACGCTTAGAGCGTGTGCTCTGCATCAAGAGAAGCCACCGCAATGAGGAGCCCCCTCTCGCCGCAACTAGAGAAAGCCTCCGTGCAGCAATGCAGACCCAACACAGCCCAAAATTAATTAATTAATTAATTAAGAAAAAAAAAGGCAGCCCCTGGGGGCTGGCAGACTGATGCACCAAGTCTTACATCACGCCTACTTAGTATCCTGCATGTCAGGGCCATGCTGGACCTGGGGCTGCCCACACAGAGTGGGGCCTGCATCACCCTTCCCAGGAGGGAGGGTGGAGGGAAACCCTGCATGACCTCTGAGGCCCTAAGAACCCTTGACTAAGGCTGAGCTCAATTTGAAACAGTGGGTGACCAGAGCAGACATTTCATTCATGTATCAATGAGAATCCAGCACTGGAGGAGCAGAAAACAATGGCCTCGCTCAACCTTGACGCTAATCCTGACATGGACCCTAACCCTAAACTCTGATCCTGACCCTAAGCCCTGACCTAACCTTAGCCTAACCCGTACGCTAAACCTGTACCTTACCCTAACCCATGCTCTACCCGCATCCTACCTGTACCCCAATTCTCACCCATACCCTAACACCCACTGTAACACAGAACCCTAACACCCTGAGAACAAAACCATAAACCTTAACCAATAAGCAAAACCATAACCATAACCAAGGCATAAAATATATTCATTAACCATACCCATAAATAACTCATTAACCATAAAACTTAAACCATCACAGCAACCATAAACCATACACAGCCCCAACCCTCACACCAGCCCCAGCCCTAATGCTAACCCTCCAAAGCACTTACACCAAGCCAAGTCTAATCAGATTATACAAATACATCTTGAAAAAGAAAACTGGGGAATTCCCTGGTGGCCCAGTGGTTAGGACTCTGTGCTTTCACTGCCAAGGGCTCGGGTTCGATCCCTGACTGGGGAACTAAGATCCCACAAGCCATGGGACGTGGCCAAAATAAATAAATAATAAAAATGAAATAAAACCACTATTTTAAAAACGATTTTAAAAATACAGGAAAAAAACAAGAAAACTACCCCAGTACAACTTATAAATATGAATGTAAAAATCTATCACACAATAATAGCAACATGAAACCAACAGAACTTTAAATGGATAATGCCATAAGCAAGTATCTCTACACCAGGAATTTCAGGTTGCTCAACATATTAAAAGTAAGCAAGGTTTTCAACCACATTAATGGTGTGAAGCAAAAACACATAACCATATCAATTAATGCAAAAAATCTACAATGAAAATCCAGTGTTATTTCATGAAAAACACTCAAGAAAGCAGGAATAAAAGGAAATGTGTTCAATAGGGAAAAGAGTAGTACAAAAAGCCCAGCAAACATCATGCTCCACGATAAAGACTGAAAGATTTACTCCTGAAATCAGGAACAGGGCCAGGAAGCTGGCCTTCATCACCGTTACTCAATGGTGTACTGGAAGTTCTACCCAGAATCTTGAGGAAAGAAATAAAAGGCATCCATGGGTGAATGGAAAAATTAAAACCGTGTCTCTTCACAGAACATAGGTCACATCATCTTATATATGAAACTACCTATAATCAGCAAAGAAATTCTTTGAGCTAATCAACTAATTAATAAGCAAAGTTATAGAACAAAATATCAATTCATGAAAATCTATCTTATATGCATACGCTGGCAAAAAATAATCTGAAAAAGAATTTCTGAGAACAATTCCATTTGTAATAATGTCAACATCAATATTTAGGAGTATATTTAATCAAGGTACAAGACTTGTTTTTATGTATGTAAAGTTGTATGTTTGAAATTACTGGAAAGTCAATTACTTTTCAAAACATCATGTATGTCAACAGCATGCCAGAAAAGCAGAGAAAACTTCAAACTTCCATATAGAAGCCAAGCCTTACCCAGATCCAGTTCACCCAAAGTCCACATGTCATTTAGAGGCACTGTGGGAAGGTTATATTAGGAGCCGCTGTCCTCCGTTTTGTGGACGACCTGGATATGGTAGAAACAGTGGGACTTTTGAATTCCAATTTTCCACTTCATTCCACAAAAAAACGATTAGAACTAATAAATAAATTCAGTAAAGTTGCAAAATCAATACACAGAAACCAGTTGCATTTCTAAACACTAATAATGAACCATCAGGAAGAGAAAGAAAGCAACCCTATTTACAACTGCATCAAAAAGAACAAAATACCTGGGAATAAAGTCAACCAAGGAGGTGAAAGACCTGCACACTGAAAACTTGAAGACATTGATGAAGACATTGCAAAACACACCAATAAATGGAAAGATATCCTGTTCTCATGGAATGGAACAATTAATATTGTTAAAACATCCATGCTACCCAAAGCAGTGGACACAGTGAATGCAATCCCTCCCAAACTTCCATGGTATTTTCCCCCCAAATAGAGCAAATCCTCCTAATATCTGTGGGGAACCACAAAGGACCCCAAATAGCCAAAGAAACCCTGAAAAAAGAGAACGGGCTGGAGGCATCTCCCTCCCTGACGTCACACTCTGCTGAGAAGCTACAGTCACCAAAACAGCGTGGAACTGGCTCAAAACGGGCACAGGGACCAGAGGAACAGGACAGAGAGACCAGAATGCAACCCACACGGACGGGGTCGGTGAATTTATGACACAGGGACCAAGGACACACCAAGGAGCACGACACTCCCCACGATAAATGGTGCTGGGAAAACTGGAGGCCCCATAACTCACGCAGGCTACCCTGCACACAAACCTGACCAAAAACCCAGCTTTCCAAACCAAGCCCTCCCTCGCTCACACAAAGACGGACCCCTTCAACGGTCAGTCGCCCACAGGAAGGTTCTCCCCACTTTTCCTCACCCTCTCTTCACCTTTTCCTCAGGCATCACCTGGGTCCTCAGGAAACCTAGTTCCCTAGTCAGCGTGGACACAGCCCCACTTTGTCCTGAAGCCAAAACCCCAGCGAGTCCTAAGGAGAAGGAGACCGAGCTCCTCTCAGCAGAGACGCTGAGCCGTGCGTCCTACCGGAAGGCCTCCGCCCCCGCCCCCGCGCCTGAGGAGGCTCAACTCCTCTCAGCTGACCTCACAATCGAGTTCGCAGGGAACGAGCATGCGCTGTGGGTCAGAGAGGCGAACTCGGCGCCACCCTGTGGTCAGTGCAGGAAGTGCAGGCTGCGCCTCCCTCACAGGTCACTGGAGGCAGCGTGCCCTACTGACAGGACTGCTGAATCCATTAAACTGGAAATTCAAACTAAAATGGAGTCTCTATCCCAAAACTTTTCTAAAAGTAGTTAAGGAACAATTAATTGGAAACCACTTGGAATGAAGTGAATGTAGATGCAAACTTTACAACTTATACCAAATTCACTCAAAGTTATTCAGAGGCAAATTTTATTTTAGTTTCTAATTTATGTTTGGCTGCGTTGGGTCTTTGTTGCTGCATGTGGGCTTTCTCTAGTTGCATCGAGCGGGGCTTCTCTTCGTTGCGGTGCACGGGCTTCTCATTGCGGTGGCTTCTCTTGTGGGCGAGCACGGGCTCTAGGCGCGCAGGCTTCAGTAGTTGTGCCGCGCAGGCTTGGTTGCTCTGCGGCATGTGGGAGCTTCCCGGACCAGGGCTCGAGCCCGTGTCCCCTGCATTGGCAGGCGGACTCTTAACCACTGCGTCACCAGGGAAGTCCCCACAGACAAACTTTAAATACAAAACTATTCAAGGGGCTTCCCTGGTGGCACAGTGGTTGAGAATCTGCCTGCTAATGCAGGGGACACGGCTTCGAGCCCTGGTCTGGGAAGATCCCACATGCCGCGGAGCAACTAGGCCCGTGAGCCACAACTACTGAGCCTGCGCGTCTGGAGCCTGTGCTCCGCAACAAGAGAGGCCGCGATAGTGAGAGGCCCGTGCACCGCGATGAAGAGTGGCCCCCGCTTGCCACAACTAGAGAAAGCCTTCGCACAGAAACGAAGACCCAACGCAGACAAAAATAAATTAATTAATTAATCAATTTAAAAAAAAAAGCTCTCTCTCAAATTTAACTTCCAGAATATATTCAGGCAAAACGCATACGCCCTTTTTGGCCAACCAAAGAAGCGGGCAATGCAAATCAACACTACAAAGAGGTATCACTTCGAATCAGAAAAAAGGACCATCCTCACAAAGGGTAAAAATCAGATATGCAGGACAAGGAGAGGAGAAAAGGGAGCCTTGTTATGCTGAAGGGGGAATGTAAATTGCCAACGGCCACTCTGGAGAAGTGTGCTGTGTTTCCTGAAACATCTAAAAAACAGAGCTACAAAGCATAGGGCACTTCCACTCATGGGCCTATATGTTGGAAACACCAAAAATCCACAGGACGCAGGCACCCCGTTTACTGCTGCTATGTTTACAACAGCCTCGACTTGGGTACAACTTAAGAGTCCTTGGAAGGAAAAAACGGTGAAAGAAAATTTGGCACTTAAGCACAACGGAATATTACTCAGCCCTGAAATCAATGAAATGAGGCCAGTTGCAGCAACTCAGGGGGACTTATGTATGGTCATTGAGAGTGAAAGAAGTTAGACAGCAAGAGAAACTTATCATAAGATATCACTTATAAAGGGAATCTAAAAATCGCCAAACATGAACTGAATTACAAACAGAACACCATCACACATTTACAAAACACACTTATGGCTGCTTAAGGAGAAAAGTGTGGTGCGGTGATGCATAAACCAGGAGGTTGAAATTGGCACAGATACCGTTCCATACGCCAATAATGTAATCGCCAAGACATACTCGTTGTTCAAGGAACTGGGCTCAGCACACTCTATTCACAGAAAAAACATACATCTGACTACTAGAAACTAGAAAAGAATTTATTGATGTCTCTCTGTAAGTGACTCAGGTGGATGTACAGCACCAAGAAACACAACATTGCAAATCAGCTACACCCCATTATAAAAATTAATTATAAAAAAAAAGACAGTGAGAGAGAGAGGAATTCTTACAAAATTCAATCAGGGGCTGTGATGCAACTGGACTGACCACATCTACACTCACAGCTGAATGGGACGTAAGGCTGGACACCCTAACCCTAAACCCTAACCCTAACCCTAACCCTAACCCAACCCTAACCCTACCTTAACCCTAACCCTAACCCAACACTAACCCTAACCCTAAACCTCAACCCTAACCCTAAACCCTAACCCTAACCCAACCCTAAGCCTAACCCTAACCCCTAGCCCTAGCCCTAACCCTGACCCTAACCCCTAACCCTTAACCTCTAACCCTAACCAAGTTCACAAGTAAACTTCTCGCCCACCTGGAGAGAGTGATTTAATTTTAAAGAGTAAAGACACAATCAGCTCAGTAATTGGCCACGGGGATGGAGGGGCCAAGGCTAACCTGAGCTGGAGGAACGTGGGTGCCTGCCTGGATGCTCAGAGGCCAAGGGCTGTTCTGAGAGCTGCTTGGACACCCGTGCAGATGGAACAAAGGATCCGTCCAGTCCCAAGAGGGCCCCACCAGCCCTCACGAACGCAACACCAGACTTCCCTGGTGGCGCAGTGGTTAAGAATCCACCTGCCAATGCAGGGGACACGGGTTTGAGCCCTGGTCCGGGAAGATCCCACATGCTGTGGAGCAACTAAGCCGGTGTACCACAACTACTGAGCCTGCGCTCTAGAACCCGCGAGCCCCAACTGCTGAAGCCCACGGGCTTAGAGCGTGTGCTCTGCATCAAGAGAAGCCACCGCAATGAGAAGCCCCCTCTCGCCGCAACTAGAGAAAGCCTCCGTGCAGCAATGCCGACCCAACACAGCCCAAAATTAATTAATTAATTAATTAAGAAAAAAAAAGGCAGCCCCTGGGGGCTGGCAGACTGATGCACCAAGTCTTACATCACGCCTACTTAGTACCCTGCATGTCAGGGCCATGCTGGACCTGGGGCTGCCCACACAGAGTGGGGCCTGCATCACCCTTCCCAGGAGGGAGGGTGGAGGGAAACCCTGCATGACCTCTGAGGCCCTAAGAACCCTTGACTAAGGCTGAGCTCAATTTGAAACAGTGGATGACCAGAGCAGACATTTCATTCATGTATCAATGAGAATCCAGCACTGGAGGAGCAGAAAACAACGGCCTCGCTCAACCTTGACGCTAATCCTGACATGGACCCTAATCCTAAACTCTGATCCTGACCCTAAGCCCTGACCTAACCTTAGCCTAACCCGTACGCTAAACCTGTACCTTACCCTAACCCATGCTCTACCCGCATCCTACCTGTACCCCAATTCTCACCCATACCCTAACACCCACTCTAACACAGAACCCTAACACCCTGAGACCAAAACCATAAACCTTAACCAATAAGCAAAACCATAACCATAACCAAAGCATAAAATATATTCATTAACCATACCCATAAATAACTCATTAACCATAAAACTTAAACCATCACAGCAACCATAAACCACACACAGCCCCAACCCTCACACCAGCCCCAGCCCTAATGCTAACCCTCCAAACCACTTACACCAAGCCAAGTCTAATCAGATTATACAAATACATCTTGAAAAAGAAAACTGGGGAATTCCCTGGTGGCCCAGTGGTTAGGACTCTGTGCTTTCACTGCCAAGGGCTCGGTTTCGATCCCTGACTGGGGAACTAAGATCCCACAAGCCATGGGACGTGGCCAAAATAAATAAATAATAAAAATGAAATAAAACCACTATTTTAAAAACGATTTTAAAAATACAGGAAAAAAACAAGAAAACTACCCCAGTACAACTTATAAATATGAATGTAAAAATCTATCACACAATAATAGCAACATGAAACCAACAGAACTTTAAATGGATAATGCCATAAGCAAGTATCTCTACACCAGGAATTTCAGGTTGCTCAACATATTAAAAGTAAGCAAGGTTTTCAACCACAATAATGGTGTGAAGCAAAAACACATAACCATATCAATTAATGCAAAAAATCTACAATGAAAATCCAGTGTTATTTCATGAAAAACACTCAAGAAAGCAGGAATAAAAGGAAATGTGTTCAATAGGGAAAAGAGTAGTACAAAAAGCCACAGCAAACATCATGCTCCACGATAAAGACTGAAAGATTAACTCCTGACATCAGGAACAGGGCCAGGAAGCTGGCCTTCATCACCGTTACTCAATGGTGTACTGGAAGTTCTACCCAGAATCTTGAGGAAAGAAATAAAAGGCATTCATGGGTGAATGGAAAAATTAAAACCGTGTCTCTTCACAGAACATAGGTCACATCATCTTATATATGAAACTACCTATAATCAGCAAAGAAATTCTTTGAGCTAATCAACTAATTAATAAGCAAAGTTATAGAACAAAATATCAATTCATGAAAATCTATCTTATATGCATACGCTGGCAAAAAATAATCCGAAAAAGAATTTCTGAGAACAAGTCCATTTGTAATAATGTCAACATCAATATTTAGGAGTATATTTAATCAAGGTACAAGACTTGTTTTTATGTATGTAAAGTTATATGTTTGAAATTACTGGAAAGTCAATTACTTTTCAAAACATCATGTATGTCAACAGCATGCCAGAAAAGCAGAGAAAACATCAAACTTCCATATAGAAGCCAAGCCTTACCCAGATCCAGTTCACCCAAAGTCCACATGTCATTTAGAGGCACTGTGGGAAGGTTATATTAGGAGCCGCTGTCTTCCGTGTTTTGGACGACCTGGATATGGTAGAAACAGTGGGACTTTTGAATTCCAATTTTCCACTTCATTCCACAAAAAAACGATTAGAACTAATAAATAAATTCAGTAAAGTTGCAAAATCAATACACAGAAACCAGTTGCATTTCTAAACACTAATAATGAACCATCAGGAAGAGAAAGAAAGCAACCCTATTTACAACTGCATCAAAAAGAACAAAATACCTGGGAATAAAGTCAACCAAGGAGGTGAAAGACCTGCACACTGAAAACTTGAAGACATTGATGAAGACATTGCAAAACACACCAATAAATGGAAAGATATCCTGTTCTCATGGAATGGAACAATTAATATTGTTAAAACATCCATGCTACCCAAAGCAGTGGACACAGTGAATGCAATCCCTCCCAAACTTCCATGGTATTTTCCCCCCAAATAGAGCAAATCCTCCTAATATCTGTGGGGAACCACAAAGGACCCCAAATAGCCAAAGAAACCCTGAAAAAAGAGAACGGGCTGGAGGCATCTCCCTCCCTGACGTCACACTCTGCTGAGAAGCTACAGTCACCAAAACAGCGTGGAACTGGCTCAAAACGGGCACAGGGACCAGAGGAACAGGACAGAGAGACCAGAATGCAACCCACACGGACGGGGTCGGTGAATTTATGACACAGGGACCAAGGACACACCAAGGAGCACGACACTCCCCACGATAAATGGTGCTGGGAAAACTGGACGCCCCATAACTCACGCTGGCTACCCTGCACACAAACCTGACCAAAAACCCAGCTTTCCACACCAAGCCCTCCCTCGCTCACACAAAGACGGACCCCTTCAACGGTCAGTCGCCCACAGGAAGCTTCTCCCCACTTTTCCTCACCCTCTCTTCACCTTTTCCTCAGGCATCACCTGGGTCCTCAGGAAACCTAGTTCCCTAGTCAGCGTGGACACAGCCCCACTTTGTCCTGAAGCCAAAACCCCAGCGAGTCCTAAGGAGACGGAGACCGAGCTCCTCTCAGCAGAGACGCTGAGCCGTGCGTCCTACCGGAAGGCCTCCGCCCCCGCCCCCGCGCCTGAGGAGGCTCAACTCCTCTCAGCTGACCTCACAATCGAGTTCGCAGGGAACGAGCATGCGCTGTGGGTCAGAGAGGCGAACTCGGCGCCACCCTGTGGTCAGTGCAGGAAGTGCAGGCCGCGCCTCCCTCACAGGTCACTGGAGGCAGCGTGCCCTACTGACAGGACTGCTGAATCCATTAAACTGGAAATTCAAACTAAAATGGAGTCTCTATCCCAAAACTTTTCTAAAAGTAGTTAAGGAACAATTAATTGGAAACCATTTGGAATGAAGTGAATGTAGATGCAAACTTTACAACTTATACCAAATTCACTCAAAGTTATTCAGAGGCAAATTTTATTTTAGTTTCTAATTTATGTTTGGCTGCGTTGGGTCTTTGTTGCTGCATGTGGGCTTTCTCTAGTTGCATCGAGCGGGGCTTCTCTTCGTTGCGGTGCACGGGCTTCTCATTGCGGTGGCTTCTCTTGTGGGCGAGCACGGGCTCTAGGCGCGCAGGCTTCAGTAGTTGTGCCGCGCAGGCTTGGTTGCTCTGCGGCATGTGGGAGCTTCCCGGACCAGGGCTCGAGCCCGTGTCCCCTGCATTGGCAGGCGGACTCTTAACCACTGCGTCACCAGGGAAGTCCCCACAGACAAACTTTAAATACAAAACTATTCAAGGGGCTTTTCTGGTGGCACAGTGGTTGAGAATCTGCCTGCTAATGCAGGGGACACGGCTTCGAGCCCTGGTCTGGGAAGATCCCACATGCCGCGGAGCAACTAGGCCCGTGAGCCACAACTACTGAGCCTGCGCGTCTGGAGCCTGTGCTCCGCAACAAGAGAGGCCGCGATACTGAGAGGCCCGTGCACCGCGATGAAGAGTGGCCCCCGCTTGCCACAACTAGAGAAAGCCTTCGCACAGAAACGAAGACCCAACGCAGACAAAAATAAATTAATTAATTAATCAATTTAAAAAAAAAAGCTCTCTCTCAAATTTAACTTCCAGAATATATTCAGGCAAAACGCATACGCCCTTTTTGGCCAACCAAAGAAGCGGGCAATGCAAATCAACACTACAAAGAGGTATCACTTCGAATCAGAAAAAAGGACCATCCTCACAAAGGGTAAAAATCAGATATGCAGGACAAGGACAGGAGAAAAGGGAGCCTTGTTATGCTGAAGGGGGGAATGTAAATTGCCAACGGCCACTCTGGAGAAGTGTGCTGTGTTTCCTGAAACATCTAAAAAACAGAGCTACAAAGCATAGGGCACTTCCACTCATGGGCCTATATGTTGGAAACACCAAAAATCCACAGGACGCAGGCACCCCGTTTACTGCTGCAATGTTTACAACAGCCTCGACTTGGGTACAACTTAAGAGTCCTTGGAAGGAAAAAACGGTGAAAGAAAATTTGGCACTTAAGCACAATGGAATATTACTCAGCCCTGAAATCAATGAAATGAGGCCAGTTGCAGCAACTCAGGGGGACTTATGTATGGTCATTGAGAGTGAAAGAAGTTAGACAGCAAGAGAACCTTATCATAAGATATCACTTATAAAGGGAATCTAAAAATCGCCAACCATGAACTGAATTACAAACAGAACACCATCACACATTTACAAAACACACTTATGGCTGCTTAAGGAGAAAAGTGTGGTGCGGTGATGCATAAACCAGGAGGTTGAAATTGGCACAGATACCGTTCCATACGCCAATAATGTAATCGCCAAGACATACTCGTTGTTCAAGGAACTGGGCTCAGCACACTCTATTCACAGAAAAAAAATACATCTGACTACTAGAAACTAGAAAAGAATTTATTGATGTCTCTCTGTAAGTGACTCAGGTGGATGTACAGCACCAAGAAACACAACATTGCAAATCAGCTACACCCCATTATAAAAATTAATTATAAAAAAAAAGACAGTGAGAGAGAGAGGAATTCTTACAAAATTCAATCAGGGGCTGTGATGCAACTGGACTGACCACATCTACACTCACAGCTGAATGGGACGTAAGGCTGGACACCCTAACCCTAAACCCTAACCCTAACCCTAACCCTAACCCAACCCTAACCCTAACCCTAACCCAACACTAACCCTAACCCTAAACCTCAACCCTAACCCTAACCCCTAACCCTAACGCAACCCTAAGCCTAACCCTAACCCCTAGCCCTAGCCCTAACCCTGACTCTAACCCCTAAACCTTAACCTCTAACCCTAACCAAGTTCACAAGTAAACTTCTCGCCCACCTGGAGAGAGTGATTTAATTTTAAAGAGTAAAGACACAATCAGCTCAGTAATTGGCCATGGGGGCTTGAGCGGCCAAGGCTAACCTGAGCTGGAGGAACGTGGGTGCCTGCCTGGATGCTCAGAGGCCAAGGGCTGTTCTGAGAGCTGCTTGGACACCCGTGCAGATGGAACAAAGGATCCGTCCAGTCCCAACAGGGCCCCACCAGCCCTCACGAACGCAACACCAGACTTCCCTGGTGGCGCAGTGGTTAAGAATCCACCTGCCAATGCAGGGGACACGGGTTTGAGCCCTGGTCCGGGAAGATCCCACATGCTGTGGAGCAACTAAGCCGGTGTACCACAACTACTGAGCCTGCGCTCTAGAACCCGCGAGCCCCAACTGCTGAAGCCCACGCGCTTAGAGCGTGTGCTCTGCATCAAGAGAAGCCACCGCAATGAGAAGCCCCCTCTCGCCGCAACTAGAGAAAGCCTCCGTGCAGCAATGCAGACCCAACACAGCCCAAAATTAATTAATTAATTAATTAAGAAAAAAAAAGGCAGCCCCTGGGGGCTGGCAGACTGATGCACCAAGTCTTACATCACGCCTACTTAGTATCCTGCATGTCAGGGCCATGCTGGACCTGGGGCTGCCCACACAGAGTGGGGCCTGCATCACCCTTCCCAGGAGGGAGGGTGGAGGGAAACCCTGCATGACCTCTGAGGCCCTAAGAACCCTTGACTAAGGCTGAGCTCAATTTGAAACAGTGGGTGACCAGAGCAGACATTTCATTCATGTATCAATGAGAATCCAGCACTGGAGGAGCAGAAAACAACGGCCTCGCTCAACCTTGACGCTAATCCTGACATGGACCCTAACCCTAAACTCTGATCCTGACCCTAAGCCCTGACCTAACCTTAGCCTAACCCGTACGCTAAACCTGTACCTTACCCTAACCCATGCTCTACCCGCATCCTACCTGTACCCCAATTCTCACCCATACCCTAACACCCACTCTAACACAGAACCCTAACACCCTGAGAACAAAACCATAAACCTTAACCAATAAGCAAAACCATAACCATAACCAAGGCATAAAATATATTCATTAACCATACCCATAAATAACTCATTAACCATAAAACTTAAACCATCACAGCAACCATAAACCATACACAGCCCCAACCCTCACACCAGCCCCAGCCCTAATGCTAACCCTCCAAAGCACTTACACCAAGCCAAGTCTAATCAGATTATACAAATACATCTTGAAAAAGAAAACTGGGGAATTCCCTGGTGGCCCAGTGGTTAGGACTCTGTGCTTTCACTGCCAAGGGCTCGGATTCGATCCCTGACTGGGGAACTAAGATCCCACAAGCCATGGGACGTGGCCAAAATAAATAAATAATAAAAATGAAATAAAACCACTATTTTAAAAACGATTTTAAAAATACAGGAAAAAAACAAGAAAACTACCCCAGTACAACTTATAAATATGAATGTAAAAATCTATCACACAATAATAGCAACATGAAACCAACAGAACTTTAAATGGATAATGCCATAAGCAAGTATCTCTACACCAGGAATTTCAGGTTGCTCAACATATTAAAAGTAAGCAAGGTTTTCAACCACATTAATGGTGTGAAGCAAAAACACATAACCATATCAATTAATGCAAAAAATCTACAATGAAAATCCAGTGTTATTTTATGAAAAACACTCAAGAAAGCAGGAATAAAAGGAAATGTGTTCAATAGGGAAAAGAGTAGTACAAAAAGCCACAGCAAACATCATGCTCCACGATAAAGACTGAAAGATTTACTCCTGACATCAGGAACAGGGCCAGGAAGCTGGCCTTCATCACCGTTACTCAATGGTGTACTGGAAGTTCTACCCAGAATCTTGAGGAAAGAAATAAAAGGCATCCATGGGTGAATGGAAAAATTAAAACCGTGTCTCTTCACAGAACATAGGTCACATCATCTTATATATGAAACTACCTATAATCAGCAAAGAAATTCTTTGAGCTAATCAACTAATTAATAAGCAAAGTTATAGAACAAAATATCAATTCATGAAAATCTATCTTATATGCATACGCTGGCAAAAAACAATCCGAAAAAGAATTTCTGAGAACAATTCCATTTGTAATAATGTCAACATCAATATTTAGGAGTATATTTAATCAAGGTACAAGACTTGTTTTTATGTATGTAAAGTTGTATGTTTGAAATTACTGGAAAGTCAATTACTTTTCAAAACATCATGTATGTCAACAGCATGCCAGAAAAGCAGAGAAAACTTCAAACTTCCATATAGAAGCCAAGCCTTACCCAGATCCAGTTCACCCAAAGTCCACATGTCATTTAGAGGCACTGTGGGAAGGTTATATTAGGAGCCGCTGTCCTCCGTGTTGTGGACGACCTGGATATGGTAGAAACAGTGGGACTTTTGAATTCCAATTTTCCACTTCATTCCACAAAAAAACGATTAGAACTAATAAATAAATTCAGTAAAGTTGCAAAATCAATACACAGAAACCAGTTGCATTTCTAAACACTAATAATGAACCATCAGGAAGAGAAAGAAAGCAACCCTATTTACAACTGCATCAAAAAGAACAAAATACCTGGGAATAAAGTCAACCAAGGAGGTGAAAGACCTGCACACTGAAAACTTGAAGACATTGATGAAGACATTGCAAAACACACCAATAAATGGAAAGATGTCCTGTTCTCATGGAATGGAACAATTAATATTGTTAAAACATCCATGCTACCCAAAGCAGTGGACACAGTGAATGCAATCCCTCCCAAACTTCCATGGTATTTTCCCCCCAAATAGAGCAAATCCTCCTAATATCTGTGGGGAACCACAAAGGACCCCAAATAGCCAAAGAAACCCTGAAAAAAGAGAACGGGCTGGAGGCATCTCCCTCCCTGACGTCACACTCTGCTGAGAAGCTACAGTCACCAAAACAGCGTGGAACTGGCTCAAAACGGGCACAGGGACCAGAGGAACAGGACAGAGAGACCAGAATGCAACCCACACGGACGGGGTCGGTGAATTTATGACACAGGGACCAAGGACACACCAAGGAGCACGACACTCCCCACGATAAATGGTGCTGGGAAAACTGGACGCCCCATAACTCACGCTGGCTACCCTGCACACAAACCTGACCAAAAACCCAGCTTTCCACACCAAGCCCTCCCTCGCTCACACAAAGACGGACCCCTTCAACGGTCAGTCGCCCACAGGAAGCTTCTCCCCACTTTTCCTCACCCTCTCTTCACCTTTTCCTCAGGCATCACCTGGGTCCTCAGGAAACCTAGTTCCCTAGTCAGCGTGGACACAGCCCCACTTTGTCCTGAAGCCAAAACCCCAGCGAGTCCTAAGGAGACGGAGACCGAGCTCCTCTCAGCAGAGACGCTGAGCCGTGCGTCCTACCGGAAGGCCTCCGCCCCCGCCCCCGCGCCTGAGGAGGCTCAACTCCTCTCAGCTGACCTCACAATCGAGTTCGCAGGGAACGAGCATGCGCTGTGGGTCAGAGAGGCGAACTCGGCGCCACCCTGTGGTCAGTGCAGGAAGTGCAGGCCGCGCCTCCCTCACAGGTCACTGGAGGCAGCGTGCCCTACTGACAGGACTGCTGAATCCATTAAACTGGAAATTCAAACTAAAATGGAGTCTCTATCCCAAAACTTTTCTAAAAGTAGTTAAGGAACAATTAATTGGAAACCATTTGGAATGAAGTGAATGTAGATGCAAACTTTACAACTTATACCAAATTCACTCAAAGTTATTCAGAGGCAAATTTGATTGTAGTTTCTAATTTATGTTTGGCTGCGTTGGGTCTTTGTTGCTGCATGTGGGCTTTCTCTAGTTGCATCGAGCGGGGCTTCTCTTCGTTGCGGTGCACGGGCTTCTCATTGCGGTGGCTTCTCTTGTGGGCGAGCACGGGCTCTAGGCGCGCAGGCTTCAGTAGTTGTGCCGCGCAGGCTTGGTTGCTCTGCGGCATGTGGGAGCTTCCCGGACCAGGGCTCGAGCCCGTGTCCCCTGCATTGGCAGGCGGACTCTTAACCACTGCGTCACCAGGGAAGTCCCCACAGACAAACTTTAAATACAAAACTATTCAAGGGGCTTTTCTGGTGGCACAGTGGTTGAGAATCTGCCTGCTAATGCAGGGGACACGGCTTCGAGCCCTGGTCTGGGAAGATCCCACATGCCGCGGAGCAACTAGGCCCGTGAGCCACAACTACTGAGCCTGCGCGTCTGGAGCCTGTGCTCCGCAACAAGAGAGGCCGCGATAGTGAGAGGCCCGTGCACCGCGATGAAGAGTGGCCCCCGCTTGCCACAACTAGAGAAAGCCTTCGCACAGAAACGAAGACCCAACGCAGACAAAAATAAATTAATTAATTAATCAATTTAAAAAAAAAAGCTCTCTCTCAAATTTAACTTCCAGAATATATTCAGGCAAAACGCATACGCCCTTTTTGGCCAACCAAAGAAGCGGGCAATGCAAATCAACACTACAAAGAGGTATCACTTCGAATCAGAAAAAAGGACCATCCTCACAAAGGGTAAAAATCAGATATGCAGGACAAGGACAGGAGAAAAGGGAGCCTTGTTATGCTGAAGGGGGGAATGTAAATTGCCAAAGGCCACTCTGGAGAAGTGTGCTGTGTTTCCTGAAACATCTAAAAAACAGAGCTACAAAGCATAGGGCACTTCCACTCATGGGCCTATATGTTGGAAACACCAAAATTCCACAGGACGCAGGCACCCCGTTTACTGCTGCTATGTTTACAACAGCCTCGACTTGGGTACAACTTAAGAGTCCTTGGAAGGAAAAAACGGTGAAAGAAAATTTGGCACTTAAGTACAACGGAATATTACTCAGCCCTGAAATCAATGAAATGAGGCCAGTTGCAGCAACTCAGGGGGACTTATGTATGGTCATTGAGAGTGAAAGAAGTTAGACAGCAAGAGAAACTTATCATAAGATATCACTTATAAAGGGAATCTAAAAATCGCCAACCATGAACTGAATTACAAACAGAACACCATCACACATTTACAAAACACACTGATGGCTGCTTAAGGAGAAAAGTGTGTGGCGGTGATGCATAAACCAGGAGGTTGAAATTGGCACAGATACCGTTCCATACGCCAATAATGTAATCGCCAAGATATACTCGTTGTTCAAGGAACTGGGCTCAGCACACTCTATTCACAGAAAAAACATACATCTGACTACTAGAAACTAGAAAAGAATTTATTGATGTCTCTCTGTAAGTGACTCAGGTGGATGTACAGCACCAAGAAACACAACATTGCAAATCAGCTACACCCATTATAAAAATTAATTATAAAAAAAAAGACAGTGAGAGAGAGAGGAATTCTTACAAAATTCAATCAGGGGCTGTGATGCAACTGGACTGACCACATCTACACTCACAGCTGAATGGGACGTAAGGCTGGACACCCTAACCCTAAACCCTAACCCTAACCCTAACCCTAACCCAACCCTAACCCTACCTTAACCCTAACCCTAACCCAACACTAACCCTAACCCTAAACCTCAACCCTAACCCTAAACCCTAACCCTAACCCAACCCTAAGCCTAACCCTAACCCCTAGCCCTAGCCCTAACCCTGACCCTAACCCCTAACCCTTAACCTCTAACCCTAACCAAGTTCACAAGTAAACTTCTCGCCCACCTGGAGAGAGTGATTTAATTTTAAAGAGTAAAGACACAATCAGCTCAGTAATTGGCCACGGGGATGGAGGGGCCAAGGCTAACCTGAGCTGGAGGAACGTGGGTGCCTGCCTGGATGCTCAGAGGCCAAGGGCTGTTCTGAGAGCTGCTTGGACACCCGTGCAGATGGAACAAAGGATCCGTCCAGTCCCAAGAGGGCCCCACCAGCCCTCACGAACGCAACACCAGACTTCCCTGGTGGCGCAGTGGTTAAGAATCCACCTGCCAATGCAGGGGACACGGGTTTGAGCCCTGGTCCGGGAAGATCCCACATGCTGTGGAGCAACTAAGCCGGTGTACCACAACTACTGAGCCTGCGCTCTAGAACCCGCGAGCCCCAACTGCTGAAGCCCACGGGCTTAGAGCGTGTGCTCTGCATCAAGAGAAGCCACCGCAATGAGAAGCCCCCTCTCGCCGCAACTAGAGAAAGCCTCCGTGCAGCAATGCAGACCCAACACAGCCCAAAATTAATTAATTAATTAATTAAGAAAAAAAAAGGCAGCCCCTGGGGGCTGGCAGACTGATGCACCAAGTCTTACATCACGCCTACTTAGTACCCTGCATGTCAGGGCCATGCTGGACCTGGGGCTGCCCACACAGAGTGGGGCCTGCATCACCCTTCCCAGGAGGGAGGGTGGAGGGAAACCCTGCATGACCTCTGAGGCCCTAAGAACCCTTGACTAAGGCTGAGCTCAATTTGAAACAGTGGATGACCAGAGCAGACATTTCATTCATGTATCAATGAGAATCCAGCACTGGAGGAGCAGAAAACAACGGCCTCGCTCAACCTTGACGCTAATCCTGACATGGACCCTAATCCTAAACTCTGATCCTGACCCTAAGCCCTGACCTAACCTTAGCCTAACCCGTACGCTAAACCTGTACCTTACCCTAACCCATGCTCTACCCGCATCCTACCTGTACCCCAATTCTCACCCATACCCTAACACCCACTCTAACACAGAACCCTAACACCCTGAGACCAAAACCATAAACCTTAACCAATAAGCAAAACCATAACCATAACCAAAGCATAAAATATATTCATTAACCATACCCATAAATAACTCATTAACCATAAAACTTAAACCATCACAGCAACCATAAACCACACACAGCCCCAACCCTCACACCAGCCCCAGCCCTAATGCTAACCCTCCAAAGCACTTACACCAAGCCAAGTCTAATCAGATTATACAAATACATCTTGAAAAAGAAAACTGGGGAATTCCCTGGTGGCCCAGTGGTTAGGACTCTGTGCTTTCACTGCCAAGGGCTCGGTTTCGATCCCTGACTGGGGAACTAAGATCCCACAAGCCATGGGACGTGGCCAAAATAAATAAATAATAAAAATGAAATAAAACCACTATTTTAAAAACGATTTTAAAAATACAGGAAAAAAACAAGAAAACTACCCCAGTACAACTTATAAATATGAATGTAAAAATCTATCACACAATAATAGCAACATGAAACCAACAGAACTTTAAATGGATAATGCCATAAGCAAGTATCTCTACACCAGGAATTTCAGGTTGCTCAACATATTAAAAGTAAGCAAGGTTTTCAACCACAATAATGGTGTGAAGCAAAAACACATAACCATATCAATTAATGCAAAAAATCTACAATGAAAATCCAGTGTTATTTCATGAAAAACACTCAAGAAAGCAGGAATAAAAGGAAATGTGTTCAATAGGGAAAAGAGTAGTACAAAAAGCCACAGCAAACATCATGCTCCACGATAAAGACTGAAAGATTTACTCCTGACATCAGGAACAGGGCCAGGAAGCTGGCCTTCATCACCGTTACTCAATGGTGTACTGGAAGTTCTACCCAGAATCTTGAGGAAAGAAATAAAAGGCATCCATGGGTGAATGGAAAAATTAAAACCGTGTCTCTTCACAGAACATAGGTCACATCATCTTATATATGAAACTACCTATAATCAGCAAAGAAATTCTTTGAGCTAATCAACTAATTAATAAGCAAAGTTATAGAACAAAATATCAATTCATGAAAATCTATCTTATATGCATACGCTGGCAAAAAATAATCCGAAAAAGAATTTCTGAGAACAAGTCCATTTGTAATAATGTCAACATCAATATTTAGGAGTATATTTAATCAAGGTACAAGACTTGTTTTTATGTATGTAAAGTTGTATGTTTGAAATTACTGGAAAGTCAATTACTTTTCAAAACATCATGTATGTCAACAGCATGCCAGAAAAGCAGAGAAAACTTCAAACTTCCATATAGAAGCCAAGCCTTACCCAGATCCAGTTCACCCAAAGTCCACATGTCATTTAGAGGCACTGTGGGAAGGTTATTTTAGGAGCCGCTGTCCTCCGTGTTGTGGACGACCTGGATATGGTAGAAACAGTGGGACTTTTGAATTCCAATTTTCCACTTCATTCCACAAAAAAACGATTAGAACTAATAAATAAATTCAGTAAAGTTGCAAAATCAATACACAGAAACCAGTTGCATTTCTAAACACTAATAATGAACCATCAGGAAGAGAAAGAAAGCAACCCTATTTACAACTGCATCAAAAAGAACAAAATACCTGGGAATAAAGTCAACCAAGGAGGTGAAAGACCTGCACACTGAAAACTTGAAGACATTGATGAAGACATTGCAAAACACACCAATAAATGGAAAGATATCCTGTTCTCATGGAATGGAACAATTAATATTGTTAAAACATCCATGCTACCCAAAGCAGTGGACACAGTGAATGCAATCCCTCCCAAACTTCCATGGTATTTTCCCCCCAAATAGAGCAAATCCTCCTAATATCTGTGGGGAACCACAAAGGACCCCAAATAGCCAAAGAAACCCTGAAAAAAGAGAACGGGCTGGAGGCATCTCCCTCCCTGACGTCACACTCTGCTGAGAAGCTACAGTCACCAAAACAGCGTGGAACTGGCTCAAAACGGGCACAGGGACCAGAGGAACAGGACAGAGAGACCAGAATGCAACCCACACGGACGGGGTCGGTGAATTTATGACACAGGGACCAAGGACACACCAAGGAGCACGACACTCCCCACGATAAATGGTGCTGGGAAAACTGGACGCCCCATAACTCACGCTGGCTACCCTGCACACAAACCTGACCAAAAACCCAGCTTTCCACACCAAGCCCTCCCTCGCTCACACAAAGACGGACCCCTTCAACGGTCAGTCGCCCACAGGAAGCTTCTCCCCACTTTTCCTCACCCTCTCTTCACCTTTTCCTCAGGCATCACCTGGGTCCTCAGGAAACCTAGTTCCCTAGTCAGCGTGGACACAGCCCCACTTTGTCCTGAAGCCAAAACCCCAGCGAGTCCTAAGGAGACGGAGACCGAGCTCCTCTCAGCAGAGACGCTGAGCCGTGCGTCCTACCGGAAGGCCTCCGCCCCCGCCCCCGCGCCTGAGGAGGCTCAACTCCTCTCAGCTGACCTCACAATCGAGTTCGCAGGGAACGAGCATGCGCTGTGGGTCAGAGAGGCGAACTCGGCGCCACCCTGTGGTCAGTGCAGGAAGTGCAGGCCGCGCCTCCCTCACAGGTCACTGGAGGCAGCGTGCCCTACTGACAGGACTGCTGAATCCATTAAACTGGAAATTCAAACTAAAATGGAGTCTCTATCCCAAAACTTTTCTAAAAGTAGTTAAGGAACAATTAATTGGAAACCATTTGGAATGAAGTGAATGTAGATGCAAACTTTACAACTTATACCAAATTCACTCAAAGTTATTCAGAGGCAAATTTTATTTTAGTTTCTAATTTATGTTTGGCTGCGTTGGGTCTTTGTTGCTGCATGTGGGCTTTCTCTAGTTGCATCGAGCGGGGCTTCTCTTCGTTGCGGTGCACGGGCTTCTCATTGCGGTGGCTTCTCTTGTGGGCGAGCACGGGCTCTAGGCGCGCAGGCTTCAGTAGTTGTGCCGCGCAGGCTTGGTTGCTCTGCGGCATGTGGGAGCTTCCCGGACCAGGGCTCGAGCCCGTGTCCCCTGCATTGGCAGGCGGACTCTTAACCACTGCGTCACCAGGGAAGTCCCCACAGACAAACTTTAAATACAAAACTATTCAAGGGGCTTTTCTGGTGGCACAGTGGTTGAGAATCTGCCTGCTAATGCAGGGGACACGGCTTCGAGCCCTGGTCTGGGAAGATCCCACATGCCGCGGAGCAACTAGGCCCGTGAGCCACAACTACTGAGCCTGCGCGTCTGGAGCCTGTGCTCCGCAACAAGAGAGGCCGCGATAGTGAGAGGCCCGTGCACCGCGATGAAGAGTGGCCCCCGCTTGCCACAACTAGAGAAAGCCTTCGCACAGAAACGAAGACCCAACGCAGACAAAAATAAATTAATTAATTAATCAATTTAAAAAAAAAAGCTCTCTCTCAAATTTAACTTCCAGAATATATTCAGGCAAAACGCATACGCCCTTTTTGGCCAACCAAAGAAGCGGGCAATGCAAATCAACACTACAAAGAGGTATCACTTCGAATCAGAAAAAAGGACCATCCTCACAAAGGGTAAAAATCAGATATGCAGGACAAGGACAGGAGAAAAGGGAGCCTTGTTATGCTGAAGGGGGGAATGTAAATTGCCAAAGGCCACTCTGGAGAAGTGTGCTGTGTTTCCTGAAACATCTAAAAAACAGAGCTACAAAGCATAGGGCACTTCCACTCATGGGCCTATATGTTGGAAACACCAAAATTCCACAGGACGCAGGCACCCCGTTTACTGCTGCTATGTTTACAACAGCCTCGACTTGGGTACAACTTAAGAGTCCTTGGAAGGAAAAAACGGTGAAAGAAAATTTGGCACTTAAGTACAACGGAATATTACTCAGCCCTGAAATCAATGAAATGAGGCCAGTTGCAGCAACTCAGGGGGACTTATGTATGGTCATTGAGAGTGAAAGAAGTTAGACAGCAAGAGAAACTTATCATAAGATATCACTTATAAAGGGAATCTAAAAATCGCCAACCATGAACTGAATTACAAACAGAACACCATCACACATTTACAAAACACACTTATGGCTGCTTAAGGAGAAAAGTGTGTGGCGGTGATGCATAAACCAGGAGGTTGAAATTGGCACAGATACCGTTCCATACGCCAATAATGTAATCGCCAAGACATACTCGTTGTTCAAGGAACTGGGCTCAGCACACTCTATTCACAGAAAAAACATACATCTGACTACTAGAAACTAGAAAAGAATTTATTGATGTCTCTCTGTAAGTGACTCAGGTGGATGTACAGCACCAAGAAACACAACATTGCAAATCAGCTACACTCATTATAAAAATTAATTATAAAAAAAAAGACAGTGAGAGAGAGAGGAATTCTTACAAAATTCAATCAGGGGCTGTGATGCAACTGGACTGACCACATCTACACTCACAGCTGAATGGGACGTAAGGCTGGACACCCTAACCCTAAACCCTAACCCTAACCCTAACCCTAACCCAACCCTAACCCTACCTTAACCCTAACCCTAACCCAACACTAACCCTAACCCTAAACCTCAACCCTAACCCTAAACCCTAACCCTAACCCAACCCTAAGCCTAACCCTAACCCCTAGCCCTAGCCCTAACCCTGACCCTAACCCCTAACCCTTAACCTCTAACCCTAACCAAGTTCACAAGTAAACTTCTCGCCCACCTGGAGAGAGTGATTTAATTTTAAAGAGTAAAGACACAATCAGCTCAGTAATTGGCCACGGGGATGGAGGGGCCAAGGCTAACCTGAGCTGGAGGAACGTGGGTGCCTGCCTGGATGCTCAGAGGCCAAGGGCTGTTCTGAGAGCTGCTTGGACACCCGTGCAGATGGAACAAAGGATCCGTCCAGTCCCAAGAGGGCCCCACCAGCCCTCACGAACGCAACACCAGACTTCCCTGGTGGCGCAGTGGTTAAGAATCCACCTGCCAATGCAGGGGACACGGGTTTGAGCCCTGGTCCGGGAAGATCCCACATGCTGTGGAGCAACTAAGCCGGTGTACCACAACTACTGAGCCTGCGCTCTAGAACCCGCGAGCCCCAACTGCTGAAGCCCACGGGCTTAGAGCGTGTGCTCTGCATCAAGAGAAGCCACCGCAATGAGAAGCCCCCTCTCGCCGCAACTAGAGAAAGCCTCCGTGCAGCAATGCAGACCCAACACAGCCCAAAATTAATTAATTAATTAATTAAGAAAAAAAAAGGCAGCCCCTGGGGGCTGGCAGACTGATGCACCAAGTCTTACATCACGCCTACTTAGTACCCTGCATGTCAGGGCCATGCTGGACCTGGGGCTGCCCACACAGAGTGGGGCCTGCATCACCCTTCCCAGGAGGGAGGGTGGAGGGAAACCCTGCATGACCTCTGAGGCCCTAAGAACCCTTGACTAAGGCTGAGCTCAATTTGAAACAGTGGATGACCAGAGCAGACATTTCATTCATGTATCAATGAGAATCCAGCACTGGAGGAGCAGAAAACAACGGCCTCGCTCAACCTTGACGCTAATCCTGACATGGACCCTAATCCTAAACTCTGATCCTGACCCTAAGCCCTGACCTAACCTTAGGCTAACCCGTACGCTAAACCTGTACCTTACCCTAACCCATGCTCTACCCGCATCCTACCTGTACCCCAATTCTCACCCATACCCTAACACCCACTCTAACACAGAACCCTAACACCCTGAGACCAAAACCATAAACCTTAACCAATAAGCAAAACCATAACCATAACCAAAGCATAAAATATATTCATTAACCATACCCATAAATAACTCATTAACCATAAAACTTAAACCATCACAGCAACCATAAACCACACACAGCCCCAACCCTCACACCAGCCCCAGCCCTAATGCTAACCCTCCAAACCACTTACACCAAGCCAAGTCTAATCAGATTATACAAATACATCTTGAAAAAGAAAACTGGGGAATTCCCTGGTGGCCCAGTGGTTAGGACTCTGTGCTTTCACTGCCAAGGGCTCGGTTTCGATCCCTGACTGGGGAACTAAGATCCCACAAGCCATGGGACGTGGCCAAAATAAATAAATAATAAAAATGAAATAAAACCACTATTTTAAAAACGATTTTAAAAATACAGGAAAAAAACAAGAAAACTACCCCAGTACAACTTATAAATATGAATGTAAAAATCTATCACACAATAATAGCAACATGAAACCAACAGAACTTTAAATGGATAATGCCATAAGCAAGTATCTCTACACCAGGAATTTCAGGTTGCTCAACATATTAAAAGTAAGCAAGGTTTTCAACCACAATAATGGTGTGAAGCAAAAACACATAACCATATCAATTAATGCAAAAAATCTACAATGAAAATCCAGTGTTATTTCATGAAAAACACTCAAGAAAGCAGGAATAAAAGGAAATGTGTTCAATAGGGAAAAGAGTAGTACAAAAAGCCACAGCAAACATCATGCTCCACGATAAAGACTGAAAGATTTACTCCTGACATCAGGAACAGGGCCAGGAAGCTGGCCTTCATCACCGTTACTCAATGGTGTACTGGAAGTTCTACCCAGAATCTTGAGGAAAGAAATAAAAGGCATTCATGGGTGAATGGAAAAATTAAAACCGTGTCTCTTCACAGAACATAGGTCACATCATCTTATATATGAAACTACCTATAATCAGCAAAGAAATTCTTTGAGCTAATCAACTAATTAATAAGCAAAGTTATAGAACAAAATATCAATTCATGAAAATCTATCTTATATGCATACGCTGGCAAAAAATAATCCGAAAAAGAATTTCTGAGAACAAGTCCATTTGTAATAATGTCAACATCAATATTTAGGAGTATATTTAATCAAGGTACAAGACTTGTTTTTATGTATGTAAAGTTGTATGTTTGAAATTACTGGAAAGTCAATTACTTTTCAAAACATCATGTATGTCAACAGCATGCCAGAAAAGCAGAGAAAACATCAAACTTCCATATAGAAGCCAAGCCTTACCCAGATCCAGTTCACCCAAAGTCCACATGTCATTTAGAGGCACTGTGGGAAGGTTATTTTAGGAGCCGCTGTCTTCCGTGTTTTGGACGACCTGGATATGGTAGAAACAGTGGGACTTTTGAATTCCAATTTTCCACTTCATTCCACAAAAAAACGATTAGAACTAATAAATAAATTCAGTAAAGTTGCAAAATCAATACACAGAAACCAGTTGCATTTCTAAACACTAATAATGAACCATCAGGAAGAGAAAGAAAGCAACCCTATTTACAACTGCATCAAAAAGAACAAAATACCTGGGAATAAAGTCAACCAAGGAGGTGAAAGACCTGCACACTGAAAACTTGAAGACATTGATGAAGACATTGCAAAACACACCAATAAATGGAAAGATATCCTGTTCTCATGGAATGGAACAATTAATATTGTTAAAACATCCATGCTACCCAAAGCAGTGGACACAGTGAATGCAATCCCTCCCAAACTTCCATGGTATTTTCCCCCCAAATAGAGCAAATCCTCCTAATATCTGTGGGGAACCACAAAGGACCCCAAATAGCCAAAGAAACCCTGAAAAAAGAGAACGGGCTGGAGGCATCTCCCTCCCTGACGTCACACTCTGCTGAGAAGCTACAGTCACCAAAACAGCGTGGAACTGGCTCAAAACGGGCACAGGGACCAGAGGAACAGGACAGAGAGACCAGAATGCAACCCACACGGACGGGGTCGGTGAATTTATGACACAGGGACCAAGGACACACCAAGGAGCACGACACTCCCCACGATAAATGGTGCTGGGAAAACTGGAGGCCCCATAACTCACGCTGGCTACCCTGCACACAAACCTGACCAAAAACCCAGCTTTCCACACCAAGCCCTCCCTCGCTCACACAAAGACGGACCCCTTCAACGGTCAGTCGCCCACAGGAAGCTTCTCCCCACTTTTCCTCACCCTCTCTTCACCTTTTCCTCAGGCATCACCTGGGTCCTCAGGAAACCTAGTTCCCTAGTCAGCGTGGACACAGCCCCACTTTGTCCTGAAGCCAAAACCCCAGCGAGTCCTAAGGAGACGGAGACCGAGCTCCTCTCAGCAGAGACGCTGAGCCGTGCGTCCTACCGGAAGGCCTCCGCCCCCGCCCCCGCGCCTGAGGAGGCTCAACTCCTCTCAGCTGACCTCACAATCGAGTTCGCAGGGAACGAGCATGCGCTGTGGGTCAGAGAGGCGAACTCGGCGCCACCCTGTGGTCAGTGCAGGAAGTGCAGGCCGCGCCTCCCTCACAGGTCACTGGAGGCAGCGTGCCCTACTGACAGGACTGCTGAATCCATTAAACTGGAAATTCAAACTAAAATGGAGTCTCTATCCCAAAACTTTTCTAAAAGTAGTTAAGGAACAATTAATTGGAAACCATTTGGAATGAAGTGAATGTAGATGCAAACTTTACAACTTATACCAAATTCACTCAAAGTTATTCAGAGGCAAATTTTATTTTAGTTTCTAATTTATGTTTGGCTGCGTTGGGTCTTTGTTGCTGCATGTGGGCTTTCTCTAGTTGCATCGAGCGGGGCTTCTCTTCGTTGCGGTGCACGGGCTTCTCATTGCGGTGGCTTCTCTTGTGGGCGAGCACGGGCTCTAGGCGCGCAGGCTTCAGTAGTTGTGCCGCGCAGGCTTGGTTGCTCTGCGGCATGTGGGAGCTTCCCGGACCAGGGCTCGAGCCCGTGTCCCCTGCATTGGCAGGCGGACTCTTAACCACTGCGTCACCAGGGAAGTCCCCACAGACAAACTTTAAATACAAAACTATTCAAGGGGCTTTTCTGGTGGCACAGTGGTTGAGAATCTGCCTGCTAATGCAGGGGACACGGCTTCGAGCCCTGGTCTGGGAAGATCCCACATGCCGCGGAGCAACTAGGCCCGTGAGCCACAACTACTGAGCCTGCGCGTCTGGAGCCTGTGCTCCGCAACAAGAGAGGCCGCGATAGTGAGAGGCCCGTGCACCGCGATGAAGAGTGGCCCCCGCTTGCCACAACTAGAGAAAGCCTTCGCACAGAAACGAAGACCCAACGCAGACAAAAATAAATTAATTAATTAATCAATTTAAAAAAAAAAGCTCTCTCTCAAATTTAACTTCCAGAATATATTCAGGCAAAACGCATACGCCCTTTTTGGCCAACCAAAGAAGCGGGCAATGCAAATCAACACTACAAAGAGGTATCACTTCGAATCAGAAAAAAGGACCATCCTCACAAAGGGTAAAAATCAGATATGCAGGACAAGGAGAGGAGAAAAGGGAGCCTTGTTATGCTGAAGGGGGGAATGTAAATTGCCAACGGCCACTCTGGAGAAGTGTGCTGTGTTTCCTGAAACATCTAAAAAACAGAGCTACAAAGCATAGGGCACTTCCACTCATGGGCCTATATGTTGGAAACACCAAAAATCCACAGGACGCAGGCACCCCGTTTACTGCTGCAATGTTTACAACAGCCTCGACTTGGGTACAACTTAAGAGTCCTTGGAAGGAAAAAACGGTGAAAGAAAATTTGGCACTTAAGCACAATGGAATATTACTCAGCCCTGAAATCAATGAAATGAGGCCAGTTGCAGCAACTCAGGGGGACTTATGTATGGTCATTGAGAGTGAAAGAAGTTAGACAGCAAGAGAAACTTATCATAAGATATCACTTATAAAGGGAATCTAAAAATCGCCAACCATGAACTGAATTACAAACAGAACACCATCACACATTTACAAAACACACTTATGGCTGCTTAAGGAGAAAAGTGTGGTGCGGTGATGCATAAACCAGGAGGTTGAAATTGGCACAGATACCGTTCCATACGCCAATAATGTAATCGCCAAGACATACTCGTTGTTCAAGGAACTGGGCTCAGCACACTCTATTCACAGAAAAAACATACATCTGACTACTAGAAACTAGAAAAGAATTTATTGATGTCTCTCTGTAAGTGACTCAGGTGGATGTACAGCACCAAGAAACACAACATTGCAAATCAGCTACACCCCATTATAAAAATTAACTATAAAAAAAAAGACAGTGAGAGAGAGAGGAATTCTTACAAAATTCAATCAGGGGCTGTGATGCAACTGGACTGACCACATCTACACTCACAGCTGAATGGGACGTAAGGCTGGACACCCTAACCCTAAACCCTAACCCTAACCCTAACCCTAACCCAACCCTAACCCTAACCCTAACCCAACACTAACCCTAACCCTAAACCTCAACCCTAACCCTAAACCCTAACCCTAAACCCTAGCCCTAACCCAACCCTAAGCCTAACCCTAACCCCTAGCCCTAGCCCTAACCCTGACCCTAACCCCTAACCCTTAACCTCTAACCCTAACCAAGTTCACAAGTAAACTTCTCGCCCACCTGGAGAGAGTGATTTAATTTTAAAGAGTAAAGATACAATCAGCTCAGTAATTGGCCACGGGGATGGAGGGGCCAAGGCTAACCTGAGCTGGAGGAACGTGGGTGCCTGCCTGGATGCTCAGAGGCCAAGGGCTGTTCTGAGAGCTGCTTGGACACCCGTGCAGATGGAACAAAGGATCCGTCCAGTCCCAAGAGGGCCCCACCAGCCCTCACGAACGCAACACCAGACTTCCCTGGTGGCGCAGTGGTTAAGAATCCACCTGCCAATGCAGGGGACACGGGTTTGAGCCCTGGTCCGGGAAGATCCCACATGCTGTGGAGCAACTAAGCCGGTGTACCACAACTACTGAGCCTGCGCTCTAGAACCCGCGAGCCCCAACTGCTGAAGCCCACGGGCTTAGAGCGTGTGCTCTGCATCAAGAGAAGCCACCGCAATGAGAAGCCCCCTCTCACCGCAACTAGAGAAAGCCTCCGTGCAGCAATGCAGACCCAACACAGCCCAAAATTAATTAATTAATTAATTAAGAAAAAAAAAGGCAGCCCCTGGGGGCTGGCAGACTGATGCACCAAGTCTTACATCACGCCTACTTAGTAGCCTGCATGTCAGGGCCATGCTGGACCTGGGGCTGCCCACACAGAGTGGGGCCTGCATCACCCTTCCCAGGAGGGAGGGTGGAGGGAAACCCTGCATGACCTCTGAGGCCCTAAGAACCCTTGACTAAGGCTGAGCTCAATTTGAAACAGTGGATGACCAGAGCAGACATTTCATTCATGTATCAATGAGAATCCAGCACTGGAGGAGCAGAAAACAACGGCCTCGCTCAACCTTGACGCTAATCCTGACATGGACCCTAATCCTAAACTCTGATCCTGACCCTAAGCCCTGACCTAACCTTAGCCTAACCCGTACGCTAAACCTGTACCTTACGCTAACCGATGCTCTACCCGCATCCTACCTGTACCCAAATTCTCACCCATACCCTAACACCCACTCTAACACAGAACCCTAACACCCTGAGACCAAAACCATAAACCTTAACCAATAAGCAAAACCATAACCATAACCAAGGCATAAAATATATTCATTAACCATACCCATAAATAACTCATTAACCATAAAACTTAAACCATCACAGCAACCATACACCGTACACAGCCCCAACCCTCACACCAGCCCCAGCCCTAATGCTAACCCTCCAAACCACTTACACCAAGCCAAGTCTAATCAGATTATACAAATACATCTTGAAAAAGAAAACTGGGGAATTCCCTGGTGGCCCAGTGGTTAGGACTCTGTGCTTTCACTGCCAAGGGCTCGGTTTCGATCCCTGACTGGGGAACTAAGATCCCACAAGCCATGGGACGTGGCCAAAATAAATAAATAATAAAAATGAAATAAAACCACTATTTTAAAAACGATTTTAAAAATACAGGAAAAAAACAAGAAAACTACCCCAGTACAACTTATAAATATGAATGTAAAAATCTATCACACAATAATAGCAACATGAAACCAACAGAACTTTAAATGGATAATGCCATAAGCAAGTATCTCTACACCAGGAATTTCAGGTTGCTCAACATATTAAAAGTAAGCAAGGTTTTCAACCACATTAATGGTGTGAAGCAAAAACACATAACCATATCAATTAATGCAAAAAATCTACAATGAAAATCCAGTGTTATTTCATGAAAAACACTCAAGAAAGCAGGAATAAAAGGAAATGTGTTCAATAGGGAAAAGAGTAGTACAAAAAGCCACAGCAAACATCATGCTCCACGATAAAGACTGAAAGATTTACTCCTGACATCAGGAACAGGGCTAGGAAGCTGGCCTTCATCACCGTTACTCAATGGTGTACTGGAAGTTCTACCCAGAATCTTGAGGAAAGAAATAAAAGGCATCCATGGGTGAATGGAAAAATTAAAACCGTGTCTCTTCACAGAACATAGGTCACATCATCTTATATATGAAACTACCTATAATCAGCAAAGAAATTCTTTGAGCTAATCAACTAATTAATAAGCAAAGTTATAGAACAAAATATCAATTCATGAAAATCTATCTTATATGCATACGCTGGCAAAAAATAATCCGAAAAAGAATTTCTGAGAACAATTCCATTTGTAATAATGTCAACATCAATATTTAGGAGTATATTTAATCAAGGTACAAGACTTGTTTTTATGTATGTAAAGTTGTATGTTTGAAATTACTGGAAAGTCAATTACTTTTCAAAACATCATGTATGTCAACAGCATGCCAGAAAAGCAGAGAAAACTTCAAACTTCCATATAGAAGCCAAGCCTTACCCAGATCCAGTTCACCCAAAGTCCACATGTCATTTAGAGGCACTGTGGGAAGGTTATATTAGGAGCCGCTGTCCTCCGTGTTGTGGACGACCTGGATATGGTAGAAACAGTGGGACTTTTGAATTCCAATTTTCCACTTCATTCCACAAAAAAACGATTAGAACTAATAAATAAATTCAGTAAAGTTGCAAAATCAATACACAGAAACCAGTTGCATTTCTAAACACTAATAATGAACCATCAGGAAGAGAAAGAAAGCAACCCTATTTACAACTGCATCAAAAAGAACAAAATACCTGGGAATAAAGTCAACCAAGGAGGTGAAAGACCTGCACACTGAAAACTTGAAGACATTGATGAAGACATTGCAAAACACACCAATAAATGGAAAGATATCCTGTTCTCATGGAATGGAACAATTAATATTGTTAAAACATCCATGCTACCCAAAGCAGTGGACACAGTGAATGCAATCCCTCCCAAACTTCCATGGTATTTTCCCCCCAAATAGAGCAAATCCTCCTAATATCTGTGGGGAACCACAAAGGACCCCAAATAGCCAAAGAAACCCTGAAAAAAGAGAACGGGCTGGAGGCATCTCCCTCCCTGACGTCACACTCTGCTGAGAAGCTACAGTCACCAAAACAGCATGGAACTGGCTCAAAACGGGCACAGGGACCAGAGGAACAGGACAGAGAGACCAGAATTCAACCCACACGGACGGGGTTGGTGAATTTATGACACAGGGACCAAGGACACACCAAGGAGCATGACACTCCCCACGATAAATGGTGCTGGGAAAACTGGACGCCCCATAACTCACGCTGGCTACCCTGCACACAAACCTGACCAAACACCCAGCTTTCCACGCCAAGCCCTCCCTCGCTCACACGAAGACGGACCCCCTCAACGGTCAGTCGCCCACAGGAAGCTTCTCCCCACTTTTCCTCACCGTCTCTTCACCTTTTCCTCAGGCATCACCTGGGTCCTCAGGAAACCTAGTTCCCTAGTCAGCGTGGACGCAGCCCCACTTTGTCCTGAAGCCGAAACCCCAGCGAGTCCTAAGGAGATGGAGACCGAGCTCCTCTCAGCAGAGACGGTGAGCCTGGCGTCCTACCCAAAGGCCCCCGCCCCCGCCCCCGCCCCCGAGCCTGAGGAGGCTCAACTGCTCTCAGCTGACCTCACAATTGAGTTCGCAGGGAACGAGCATGCGCTGTGGGTCAGAGAGGCGAACTCGGCGCCACCCTGTGGTCAGTGCAGGAAGTGCAGGCCGCGCCTCCCTCACAGGTCACTGGAGGCAGCGTGCCCTACTGACAGGACTGCTGAATCCATTAAACTGGAAATTCAAACTAAAATGGAGTCTCTATCCCAAAACTTTTCTAAAAGTAGTTAAGGAACAATTAATTGGAAACCATTTGGAATGAAGTGAATGTAGATGCAAACTTTACAACTTATACCAAATTCACTCAAAGTTATTCAGAGGCAAATTTTATTTTAGTTTCTAATTTATGTTTGGCTGCGTTGGGTCTTTGTTGCTGCATGTGGGCTTTCTCTAGTTGCATCGAGCGGGGCTTCTCTTCGTTGCGGTGCACGGGCTTCTCATTGCGGTGGCTTCTCTTGTGGGCGAGCACGGGCTCTAGGCGCGCAGGCTTCAGTAGTTGTGCCGCGCAGGCTTGGTTGCTCTGCGGCATGTGGGAGCTTCCTGGACCAGGGCTCGAGCCCGTGTCCCCTGCATTGGCAGGCGGACTCTTAACCACTGCGTCACCAGGGAAGTCCCCACAGACAAACTTTAAATACAAAACTATTCAAGGGGCTTTTCTGGTGGCACAGTGGTTGAGAATCTGCCTGCTAATGCAGGGGACACGGCTTCGAGCCCTGGTCTGGGAAGATCCCACATGCCGCGGAGCAACTAGGCCCGTGAGCCACAACTACTGAGCCTGCGCGTCTGGAGCCTGTGCTCCGCAACAAGAGAGGCCGCGATAGTGAGAGGCCCGTGCACCGCGATGAAGAGTGGCCCCCGCTTGCCACAACTAGAGAAAGCCTTCGCACAGAAACGAAGACCCAACGCAGACAAAAATAAATTAATTAATTAATCAATTTAAAAAAAAAAGCTCTCTCTCAAATTTAACTTCCAGAATATATTCAGGCAAAACGCATACGCCCTTTTTGGCCAACCAAAGAAGCGGGCAATGCAAATCAACACTACAAAGAGGTATCACTTCGAATCAGAAAAAAGGACCATCCTCACAAAGGGTAAAAATCAGATATGCAGGACAAGGACAGGAGAAAAGGGAGCCTTGTTATGCTGAAGGGGGGAATGTAAATTGCCAACGGCCACTCTGGAGAAGTGTGCTGTGTTTCCTGAAACATCTAAAAAACAGAGCTACAAAGCATAGGGCACTTCCACTCATGGGCCTATATGTTGGAAACACCAAAAATCCACAGGACGCAGGCACCCCGTTTACTGCTGCTATGTTTACAACAGCCTCGACTTGGGTACAACTTAAGAGTCCTTGGAAGGAAAAAACGGTGAAAGAAAATTTGGCACTTAAGTAAAACGGAATATTACTCAGCCCTGAAATCAATGAAATGAGGCCAGTTGCAGCAACTCAGGGGGACTTATGTATGGTCATTGAGAGTGAAAGAAGTTAGACAGCAAGAGAAACTTATCATAAGATATCACTTATAAAGGGAATCTAAAAATCGCCAACCATGAACTGAATTACAAACAGAACACCATCACACATTTACAAAACACACTTATGGCTGCTTAAGGAGAAAAGTGTGTGGCGGTGATGCATAAACCAGGAGGTTGAAATTGGCACAGATACCGTTCCATACGCCAATAATGTAATCGCCAAGACATACTCGTTGTTCAAGGAACTGGGCTCAGCACACTCTATTCACAGAAAAAACATACATCTGACTACTAGAAACTAGAAAAGAATTTATTGATGTCTCTCTGTAAGTGACTCAGGTGGATGTACAGCACCAAGAAACACAACATTGCAAATCAGCTACACCCATTATAAAAATTAATTATAAAAAAAAAGACAGTGAGAGAGAGAGGAATTCTTACAAAATTCAATCAGGGGCTGTGATGCAACTGGACTGACCACATCTACACTCACAGCTGAATGGGACGTAAGGCTGGACACCCTAACCCTAAACCCTAACCCTAACCCTAACCCTAACCCAACCCTAACCCTACCTTAACCCTAACCCTAACCCAACACTAACCCTAACCCTAAACCTCAACCCTAACCCTAAACCCTAACCCTAACCCAACCCTAAGCCTAACCCTAACCCCTAGCCCTAGCCCTAACCCTGACCCTAACCCCTAACCCTTAACCTCTAACCCTAACCAAGTTCACAAGTAAACTTCTCGCCCACCTGGAGAGAGTGATTTAATTTTAAAGAGTAAAGACACAATCAGCTCAGTAATTGGCCACGGGGATGGAGGGGCCAAGGCTAACCTGAGCTGGAGGAACGTGGGTGCCTGCCTGGATGCTCAGAGGCCAAGGGCTGTTCTGAGAGCTGCTTGGACACCCGTGCAGATGGAACAAAGGATCCGTCCAGTCCCAAGAGGGCCCCACCAGCCCTCACGAACGCAACACCAGACTTCCCTGGTGGCGCAGTGGTTAAGAATCCACCTGCCAATGCAGGGGACACGGGTTTGAGCCCTGGTCCGGGAAGATCCCACATGCTGTGGAGCAACTAAGCCGGTGTACCACAACTACTGAGCCTGCGCTCTAGAACCCGCGAGCCCCAACTGCTGAAGCCCACGCGCTTAGAGCGTGTGCTCTGCATCAAGAGAAGCCACCGCAATGAGAAGCCCCCTCTCGCCGCAACTAGAGAAAGCCTCCGTGCAGCAATGCAGACCCAACACAGCCCAAAATTAATTAATTAATTAATTAAGAAAAAAAAAGGCAGCCCCTGGGGGCTGGCAGACTGATGCACCAAGTCTTACATCACGCCTACTTAGTATCCTGCATGTCAGGGCCATGCTGGACCTGGGGCTGCCCACACAGAGTGGGGCCTGCATCACCCTTCCCAGGAGGGAGGGTGGAGGGAAACCCTGCATGACCTCTGAGGCCCTAAGAACCCTTGACTAAGGCTGAGCTCAATTTGAAACAGTGGGTGACCAGAGCAGACATTTCATTCATGTATCAATGAGAATCCAGCACTGGAGGAGCAGAAAACAACGGCCTCGCTCAACCTTGACGCTAATCCTGACATGGACCCTAACCCTAAACTCTGATCCTGACCCTAAGCCCTGACCTAACCTTAGCCTAACCCGTACGCTAAACCTGTACCTTACCCTAACCCATGCTCTACCCGCATCCTACCTGTACCCCAATTCTC
The DNA here is from genome assembly GCF_965194825.1 of Balaenoptera physalus. Classification (NCBI taxonomy): domain Eukaryota; kingdom Metazoa; phylum Chordata; class Mammalia; order Artiodactyla; family Balaenopteridae; genus Balaenoptera; species Balaenoptera physalus. The sequence continues at coordinate 161,539 of NW_028126162.1, forward strand.
ACCCATACCCTAACACCCACTCTAACACAGAACCCTAACACCCTGAGAACAAAACCATAAACCTTAACCAATAAGCAAAACCATAACCATAACCAAGGCATAAAATATATTCATTAACCATACCCATAAATAACTCATTAACCATAAAACTTAAACCATCACAGCAACCATAAACCATACACAGCCCCAACCCTCACACCAGCCCCAGCCCTAATGCTAACCCTCCAAACCACTTACACCAAGCCAAGTCTAATCAGATTATACAAATACATCTTGAAAAAGAAAACTGGGGAATTCCCTGGTGGCCCAGTGGTTAGGACTCTGTGCTTTCACTGCCAAGGGCTCGGGTTCGATCCCTGACTGGGGAACTAAGATCCCACAAGCCATGGGACGTGGCCAAAATAAATAAATAATAAAAATGAAATAAAACCACTATTTTAAAAACGATTTTAAAAATACAGGAAAAAAACAAGAAAACTACCCCAGTACAACTTATAAATATGAATGTAAAAATCTATCACACAATAATAGCAACATGAAACCAACAGAACTTTAAATGGATAATGCCATAAGCAAGTATCTCTACACCAGGAATTTCAGGTTGCTCAACATATTAAAAGTAAGCAAGGTTTTCAACCACATTAATGGTGTGAAGCAAAAACACATAACCATATCAATTAATGCAAAAAATCTACAATGAAAATCCAGTGTTATTTCATGAAAAACACTCAAGAAAGCAGGAATAAAAGGAAATGTGTTCAATAGGGAAAAGAGTAGTACAAAAAGCCACAGCAAACATCATGCTCCACGATAAAGACTGAAAGATTTACTCCTGAAATCAGGAACAGGGCCAGGAAGCTGGCCTTCATCACCGTTACTCAATGGTGTACTGGAAGTTCTACCCAGAATCTTGAGGAAAGAAATAAAAGGCATCCATGGGTGAATGGAAAAATTAAAACCGTGTCTCTTCACAGAACATAGGTCACATCATCTTATATATGAAACTACCTATAATCAGCAAAGAAATTCTTTGAGCTAATCAACTAATTAATAAGCAAAGTTATAGAACAAAATATCAATTCATGAAAATCTATCTTATATGCATACGCTGGCAAAAAATAATCTGAAAAAGAATTTCTGAGAACAATTCCATTTGTAATAATGTCAACATCAATATTTAGGAGTATATTTAATCAAGGGACAAGACTTGTTTTTATGTATGTAAAGTTGTATGTTTGAAATTACTGGAAAGTCAATTACTTTTCAAAACATCATGTATGTCAACAGCATGCCAGAAAAGCAGAGAAAACTTCAAACTTCCATATAGAAGCCAAGCCTTACCCAGATCCAGTTCACCCAAAGTCCACATGTCATTTAGAGGCACTGTGGGAAGGTTATATTAGGAGCCGCTGTCCTCCGTGTTGTGGACGACCTGGATATGGTAGAAACAGTGGGACTTTTGAATTCCAATTTTCCACTTCATTCCACAAAAAAACGATTAGAACTAATAAATAAATTCAGTAAAGTTGCAAAATCAATACACAGAAACCAGTTGCATTTCTAAACACTAATAATGAACCATCAGGAAGAGAAAGAAAGCAACCCTATTTACAACTGCATCAAAAAGAACAAAATACCTGGGAATAAAGTCAACCAAGGAGGTGAAAGACCTGCACACTGAAAACTTGAAGACATTGATGAAGACATTGCAAAACACACCAATAAATGGAAAGATATCCTGTTCTCATGGAATGGAACAATTAATATTGTTAAAACATCCATGCTACCCAAAGCAGTGGACACAGTGAATGCAATCCCTCCCAAACTTCCATGGTATTTTCCCCCCAAATAGAGCAAATCCTCCTAATATCTGTGGGGAACCACAAAGGACCCCAAATAGCCAAAGAAACCCTGAAAAAAGAGAACGGGCTGGAGGCATCTCCCTCCCTGACGTCACACTCTGCTGAGAAGCTACAGTCACCAAAACAGCGTGGAACTGGCTCAAAACGGGCACAGGGACCAGAGGAACAGGACAGAGAGACCAGAATGCAACCCACAAGGACGGGGTCGGTGAATTTATGACACAGGGACCAAGGACACACCAAGGAGCACGACACTCCCCACGATAAATGGTGCTGGGAAAACTGGACGCCCCATAACTCACGCTGGCTACCCTGCACACAAACCTGACCAAACACCCAGCTTTCCACGCCAAGCCCTCCCTTGCTCACACGAAGACGGACCCCCTCAATGGTCAGTCGCCCACAGGAAGCTTCTCCCCACTTTTCCTCACCGTCTCTTCACCTTTTCCTCAGGCATCACCTGGGTCCTCAGGAAACCTAGTTCCCTAGTCAGCGTGGACGCAGCCCCACTTTGTCCTGAAGCCGAAACCCCAGCGAGTCCTAAGGAGATGGAGACCGAGCTCCTCTCAGCAGAGACGGTGAGCCTGGTGTCCTACCCAAAGGCCCCCGCCCCCGCCCCCGCCCCCGAGCCTGAGGAGGCTCAACTGCTCTCAGCTGACCTCACAATCGAGTTCGCAGGGAACGAGCATGCGCTGTGGGTCAGAGAGGCGAACTCGGCGCCACCCTGTGGTCAGTGCAGGAAGTGCAGGCCGCGCCTCCCTCACAGGTCACTGGAGGCAGCGTGCCCTACTGACAGGACTGCTGAATCCATTAAACTGGAAATTCAAACTAAAATGGAGTCTCTATCCCAAAACTTTTCTAAAAGTAGTTAAGGAACAATTAATTGGAAACCATTTGGAATGAAGTGAATGTAGATGCAAACTTTACAACTTATACCAAATTCACTCAAAGTTATTCAGAGGCAAATTTTATTTTAGTTTCTAATTTATGTTTGGCTGCGTTGGGTCTTTGTTGCTGCATGTGGGCTTTCTCTAGTTGCATCGAGCGGGGCTTCTCTTCGTTGCGGTGCACGGGCTTCTCATTGCGGTGGCTTCTCTTGTGGGCGAGCACGGGCTCTAGGCGCGCAGGCTTCAGTAGTTGTGCCGCGCAGGCTTGGTTGCTCTGCGGCATGTGGGAGCTTCCCGGACCAGGGCTCGAGCCCGTGTCCCCTGCATTGGCAGGCGGACTCTTAACCACTGCGTCACCAGGGAAGTCCCCACAGACAAACTTTAAATACAAAACTATTCAAGGGGCTTCCCTGGTGGCACAGTGGTTGAGAATCTGCCTGCTAATGCAGGGGACACGGCTTCGAGCCCTGGTCTGGGAAGATCCCACATGCCGCGGAGCAACTAGGCCCGTGAGCCACAACTACTGAGCCTGCGCGTCTGGAGCCTGTGCTCCGCAACAAGAGAGGCCGCGATAGTGAGAGGCCCGTGCACCGCGATGAAGAGTGGCCCCCGCTTGCCACAACTAGAGAAAGCCTTCGCACAGAAACGAAGACCCAACGCAGACAAAAATAAATTAATTAATTAATCAATTTAAAAAAAAAAGCTCTCTCTCAAATTTAACTTCCAGAATATATTCAGGCAAAACGCATACGCCCTTTTTGGCCAACCAAAGAAGCGGGCAATGCAAATCAACACTACAAAGAGGTATCACTTCGAATCAGAAAAAAGGACCATCCTCACAAAGGGTAAAAATCAGATATGCAGGACAAGGACAGGAGAAAAGGGAGCCTTGTTATGCTGAAGGGGGGAATGTAAATTGCCAACGGCCACTCTGGAGAAGTGTGCTGTGTTTCCTGAAACATCTAAAAAACAGAGCTACAAAGCATAGGGCACTTCCACTCATGGGCCTATATGTTGGAAACACCAAAAATCCACAGGACGCAGGCACCCCGTTTACTGCTGCTATGTTTACAACAGCCTCGACTTGGGTACAACTTAAGAGTCCTTGGAAGGAAAAAACGGTGAAAGAAAATTTGGCACTTAAGTAAAACGGAATATTACTCAGCCCTGAAATCAATGAAATGAGGCCAGTTGCAGCAACTCAGGGGGACTTATGTATGGTCATTGAGAGTGAAAGAAGTTAGACAGCAAGAGAAACTTATCATAAGATATCACTTATAAAGGGAATCTAAAAATCGCCAACCATGAACTGAATTACAAACAGAACACCATCACACATTTACAAAACACACTTATGGCTGCTTAAGGAGAAAAGTGTGTGGCGGTGATGCATAAACCAGGAGGTTGAAATTGGCACAGGTACCGTTCCATACGCCAATAATGTAATCGCCAAGACATACTCGTTGTTCAAGGAACTGGGCTCAGCACACTCTATTCACAGAAAAAACATACATCTGACTACTAGAAACTAGAAAAGAATTTATTGATGTCTCTCTGTAAGTGACTCAGGTGGATGTACAGCACCAAGAAACACAACATTGCAAATCAGCTACACCCATTATAAAAATTAATTATAAAAAAAAAGACAGTGAGAGAGAGAGGAATTCTTACAAAATTCAATCAGGGGCTGTGATGCAACTGGACTGACCACATCTACACTCACAGCTGAATGGGACGTAAGGCTGGACACCCTAACCCTAAACCCTAACCCTAACCCTAACCCTAACCCAACCCTAACCCTACCTTAACCCTAACCCTAACCCAACACTAACCCTAACCCTAAACCTCAACCCTAACCCTAAACCCTAGCCCTAACCCAACCCTAAGCCTAACCCTAACCCCTAGCCCTAGCCCTAACCCTGACCCTAACCCCTAACCCTTAACCTCTAACCCTAACCAAGTTCACAAGTAAACTTCTCGCCCACCTGGAGAGAGTGATTTAATTTTAAAGAGTAAAGACACAATCAGCTCAGTAATTGGCCACGGGGATGGAGGGGCCAAGGCTAACCTGAGCTGGAGGAACGTGGGTGCCTGCCTGGATGCTCAGAGGCCAAGGGCTGTTCTGAGAGCTGCTTGGACACCCGTGCAGATGGAACAAAGGATCCGTCCAGTCCCAAGAGGGCCCCACCAGCCCTCACGAACGCAACACCAGACTTCCCTGGTGGCGCAGTGGTTAAGAATCCACCTGCCAATGCAGGGGACACGGGTTTGAGCCCTGGTCCGGGAAGATCCCACATGCTGTGGAGCAACTAAGCCGGTGTACCACAACTACTGAGCCTGCGCTCTAGAACCCGCGAGCCCCAACTGCTGAAGCCCACGCGCTTAGAGCGTGTGCTCTGCATCAAGAGAAGCCACCGCAATGAGAAGCCCCCTCTCGCCGCAACTAGAGAAAGCCTCCGTGCAGCAATGCAGACCCAACAGAGCCCAAAATTAATTAATTAATTAATTAAGAAAAAAAAAGGCAGCCCCTGGGGGCTGGCAGACTGATGCACCAAGTCTTACATCACGCCTACTTAGTACCCTGCATGTCAGGGCCATGCTGGACCTGGGGCTGCCCACACAGAGTGGGGCCTGCATCACCCTTCCCAGGAGGGAGGGTGGAGGGAAACCCTGCATGACCTCTGAGGCCCTAAGAACCCTTGACTAAGGCTGAGCTCAATTTGAAACAGTGGATGACCAGAGCAGACATTTCATTCATGTATCAATGAGAATCCAGCACTGGAGGAGCAGAAAACAACGGCCTCGCTCAACCTTGACGCTAATCCTGACATGGACCCTAATCCTAAACTCTGATCCTGACCCTAAGCCCTGACCTAACCTTAGCCTAACCCGTACGCTAAACCTGTACCTTACGCTAACCGATGCTCTACCCGCATCCTACCTGTACCCAAATTCTCACCCATACCCTAACACCCACTCTAACACAGAACCCTAACACCCTGAGACCAAAACCATAAACCTTAACCAATAAGCAAAACCATAACCATAACCAAGGCATAAAATATATTCATTAACCATACCCATAAATAACTCATTAACCATAAAACTTAAACCATCACAGCAACCATAAACCGTACACAGCCCCAACCCTCACACCAGCCCCAGCCCTAATGCTAACCCTCCAAACCACTTACACCAAGCCAAGTCTAATCAGATTATACAAATACATCTTGAAAAAGAAAACTGGGGAATTCCCTGGTGGCCCAGTGGTTAGGACTCTGTGCTTTCACTGCCAAGGGCTCGGGTTCGATCCCTGACTGGGGAACTAAGATCCCACAAGCCATGGGACGTGGCCAAAATAAATAAATAATAAAAATGAAATAAAACCACTATTTTAAAAACGATTTTAAAAATACAGGAAAAAAACAAGAAAACTACCCCAGTACAACTTATAAATATGAATGTAAAAATCTATCACACAATAATAGCAACATGAAACCAACAGAACTTTAAATGGATAATGCCATAAGCAAGTATCTCTACACCAGGAATTTCAGGTTGCTCAACATATTAAAAGTAAGCAAGGTTTTCAACCACATTAATGGTGTGAAGCAAAAACACATAACCATATCAATTAATGCAAAAAATCTACAATGAAAATCCAGTGTTATTTCATGAAAAACACTCAAGAAAGCAGGAATAAAAGGAAATGTGTTCAATAGGGAAAAGAGTAGTACAAAAAGCCACAGCAAACATCATGCTCCACGATAAAGACTGAAAGATTTACTCCTGACATCAGGAACAGGGCTAGGAAGCTGGCCTTCATCACCGTTACTCAATGGTGTACTGGAAGTTCTACCCAGAATCTTGAGGAAAGAAATAAAAGGCATCCATGGGTGAATGGAAAAATTAAAACCGTGTCTCTTCACAGAACATAGGTCACATCATCTTATATATGAAACTACCTATAATCAGCAAAGAAATTCTTTGAGCTAATCAACTAATTAATAAGCAAAGTTATAGAACAAAATATCAATTCATGAAAATCTATCTTATATGCATACGCTGGCAAAAAATAATCCGAAAAAGAATTTCTGAGAACAATTCCATTTGTAATAATGTCAACATCAATATTTAGGAGTATATTTAATCAAGGTACAAGACTTGTTTTTATGTATGTAAAGTTGTATGTTTGAAATTACTGGAAAGTCAATTACTTTTCAAAACATCATGTATGTCAACAGCATGCCAGAAAAGCAGAGAAAACTTCAAACTTCCATATAGAAGCCAAGCCTTACCCAGATCCAGTTCACCCAAAGTCCACATGTCATTTAGAGGCACTGTGGGAAGGTTATATTAGGAGCCGCTGTCCTCCGTGTTGTGGACGACCTGGATATGGTAGAAACAGTGGGACTTTTGAATTCCAATTTTCCACTTCATTCCACAAAAAAACGATTAGAACTAATAAATAAATTCAGTAAAGTTGCAAAATCAATACACAGAAACCAGTTGCATTTCTAAACACTAATAATGAACCATCAGGAAGAGAAAGAAAGCAACCCTATTTACAACTGCATCAAAAAGAACAAAATACCTGGGAATAAAGTCAACCAAGGAGGTGAAAGACCTGCACACTGAAAACTTGAAGACATTGATGAAGACATTGCAAAACACACCAATAAATGGAAAGATATCCTGTTCTCATGGAATGGAACAATTAATATTGTTAAAACATCCATGCTACCCAAAGCAGTGGACACAGTGAATGCAATCCCTCCCAAACTTCCATGGTATTTTCCCCCCAAATAGAGCAAATCCTCCTAATATCTGTGGGGAACCACAAAGGACCCCAAATAGCCAAAGAAACCCTGAAAAAAGAGAACGGGCTGGAGGCATCTCCCTCCCTGACGTCACACTCTGCTGAGAAGCTACAGTCACCAAAACAGCATGGAACTGGCTCAAAACGGGCACAGGGACCAGAGGAACAGGACAGAGAGACCAGAATTCAACCCACACGGACGGGGTTGGTGAATTTATGACACAGGGACCAAGGACACACCAAGGAGCATGACACTCCCCACGATAAATGGTGCTGGGAAAACTGGACGCCCCATAACTCACGCTGGCTACCCTGCACACAAACCTGACCAAACACCCAGCTTTCCACGCCAAGCCCTCCCTCGCTCACACGAAGACGGACCCCCTCAACGGTCAGTCGCCCACAGGAAGCTTCTCCCCACTTTTCCTCACCGTCTCTTCACCTTTTCCTCAGGCATCACCTGGGTCCTCAGGAAACCTAGTTCCCTAGTCAGCGTGGACGCAGCCCCACTTTGTCCTGAAGCCGAAACCCCAGCGAGTCCTAAGGAGATGGAGACCGAGCTCCTCTCAGCAGAGACGGTGAGCCTGGCGTCCTACCCAAAGGCCCCCGCCCCCGCCCCCGCCCCCGAGCCTGAGGAGGCTCAACTGCTCTCAGCTGACCTCACAATTGAGTTCGCAGGGAACGAGCATGCGCTGTGGGTCAGAGAGGCGAACTCGGCGCCACCCTGTGGTCAGTGCAGGAAGTGCAGGCCGCGCCTCCCTCACAGGTCACTGGAGGCAGCGTGCCCTACTGACAGGACTGCTGAATCCATTAAACTGGAAATTCAAACTAAAATGGAGTCTCTATCCCAAAACTTTTCTAAAAGTAGTTAAGGAACAATTAATTGGAAACCATTTGGAATGAAGTGAATGTAGATGCAAACTTTACAACTTATACCAAATTCACTCAAAGTTATTCAGAGGCAAATTTTATTTTAGTTTCTAATTTATGTTTGGCTGCGTTGGGTCTTTGTTGCTGCATGTGGGCTTTCTCTAGTTGCATCGAGCGGGGCTTCTCTTCGTTGCGGTGCACGGGCTTCTCATTGCGGTGGCTTCTCTTGTGGGCGAGCACGGGCTCTAGGCGCGCAGGCTTCAGTAGTTGTGCCGCGCAGGCTTGGTTGCTCTGCGGCATGTGGGAGCTTCCTGGACCAGGGCTCGAGCCCGTGTCCCCTGCATTGGCAGGCGGACTCTTAACCACTGCGTCACCAGGGAAGTCCCCACAGACAAACTTTAAATACAAAACTATTCAAGGGGCTTTTCTGGTGGCACAGTGGTTGAGAATCTGCCTGCTAATGCAGGGGACACGGCTTCGAGCCCTGGTCTGGGAAGATCCCACATGCCGCGGAGCAACTAGGCCCGTGAGCCACAACTACTGAGCCTGCGCGTCTGGAGCCTGTGCTCCGCAACAAGAGAGGCCGCGATAGTGAGAGGCCCGTGCACCGCGATGAAGAGTGGCCCCCGCTTGCCACAACTAGAGAAAGCCTTCGCACAGAAACGAAGACCCAACGCAGACAAAAATAAATTAATTAATTAATCAATTTAAAAAAAAAAGCTCTCTCTCAAATTTAACTTCCAGAATATATTCAGGCAAAACGCATACGCCCTTTTTGGCCAACCAAAGAAGCGGGCAATGCAAATCAACACTACAAAGAGGTATCACTTCGAATCAGAAAAAAGGACCATCCTCACAAAGGGTAAAAATCAGATATGCAGGACAAGGACAGGAGAAAAGGGAGCCTTGTTATGCTGAAGGGGGGAATGTAAATTGCCAACGGCCACTCTGGAGAAGTGTGCTGTGTTTCCTGAAACATCTAAAAAACAGAGCTACAAAGCATAGGGCACTTCCACTCATGGGCCTATATGTTGGAAACACCAAAAATCCACAGGACGCAGGCACCCCGTTTACTGCTGCTATGTTTACAACAGCCTCGACTTGGGTACAACTTAAGAGTCCTTGGAAGGAAAAAACGGTGAAAGAAAATTTGGCACTTAAGTAAAACGGAATATTACTCAGCCCTGAAATCAATGAAATGAGGCCAGTTGCAGCAACTCAGGGGGACTTATGTATGGTCATTGAGAGTGAAAGAAGTTAGACAGCAAGAGAAACTTATCATAAGATATCACTTATAAAGGGAATCTAAAAATCGCCAACCATGAACTGAATTACAAACAGAACACCATCACACATTTACAAAACACACTTATGGCTGCTTAAGGAGAAAAGTGTGTGGCGGTGATGCATAAACCAGGAGGTTGAAATTGGCACAGGTACCGTTCCATACGCCAATAATGTAATCGCCAAGACATACTCGTTGTTCAAGGAACTGGGCTCAGCACACTCTATTCACAGAAAAAACATACATCTGACTACTAGAAACTAGAAAAGAATTTATTGATGTCTCTCTGTAAGTGACTCAGGTGGATGTACAGCACCAAGAAACACAACATTGCAAATCAGCTACACCCATTATAAAAATTAATTATAAAAAAAAAGACAGTGAGAGAGAGAGGAATTCTTACAAAATTCAATCAGGGGCTGTGATGCAACTGGACTGACCACATCTACACTCACAGCTGAATGGGACGTAAGGCTGGACACCCTAACCCTAAACCCTAACCCTAACCCTAACCCTAACCCAACCCTAACCCTACCTTAACCCTAACCCTAACCCAACACTAACCCTAACCCTAAACCTCAACCCTAACCCTAAACCCTAACCCTAACCCAACCCTAAGCCTAACCCTAACCCCTAGCCCTAGCCCTAACCCTGACCCTAACCCCTAACCCTTAACCTCTAACCCTAACCAAGTTCACAAGTAAACTTCTCGCCCACCTGGAGAGAGTGATTTAATTTTAAAGAGTAAAGACACAATCAGCTCAGTAATTGGCCACGGGGATGGAGGGGCCAAGGCTAACCTGAGCTGGAGGAACGTGGGTGCCTGCCTGGATGCTCAGAGGCCAAGGGCTGTTCTGAGAGCTGCTTGGACACCCGTGCAGATGGAACAAAGGATCCGTCCAGTCCCAAGAGGGCCCCACCAGCCCTCACGAACGCAACACCAGACTTCCCTGGTGGCGCAGTGGTTAAGAATCCACCTGCCAATGCAGGGGACACGGGTTTGAGCCCTGGTCCGGGAAGATCCCACATGCTGTGGAGCAACTAAGCCGGTGTACCACAACTACTGAGCCTGCGCTCTAGAACCCGCGAGCCCCAACTGCTGAAGCCCACGCGCTTAGAGCGTGTGCTCTGCATCAAGAGAAGCCACCGCAATGAGAAGCCCCCTCTCGCCGCAACTAGAGAAAGCCTCCGTGCAGCAATGCAGACCCAACACAGCCCAAAATTAATTAATTAATTAATTAAGAAAAAAAAAGGCAGCCCCTGGGGGCTGGCAGACTGATGCACCAAGTCTTACATCACGCCTACTTAGTATCCTGCATGTCAGGGCCATGCTGGACCTGGGGCTGCCCACACAGAGTGGGGCCTGCATCACCCTTCCCAGGAGGGAGGGTGGAGGGAAACCCTGCATGACCTCTGAGGCCCTAAGAACCCTTGACTAAGGCTGAGCTCAATTTGAAACAGTGGGTGACCAGAGCAGACATTTCATTCATGTATCAATGAGAATCCAGCACTGGAGGAGCAGAAAACAATGGCCTCGCTCAACCTTGACGCTAATCCTGACATGGACCCTAACCCTAAACTCTGATCCTGACCCTAAGCCCTGACCTAACCTTAGCCTAACCCGTACGCTAAACCTGTACCTTACCCTAACCCATGCTCTACCCGCATCCTACCTGTACCCCAATTCTCACCCATACCCTAACACCCACTCTAACACAGAACCCTAACACCCTGAGAACAAAACCATAAACCTTAACCAATAAGCAAAACCATAACCATAACCAAGGCATAAAATATATTCATTAACCATACCCATAAATAACTCATTAACCATAAAACTTAAACCATCACAGCAACCATAAACCATACACAGCCCCAACCCTCACACCAGCCCCAGCCCTAATGCTAACCCTCCAAACCACTTACACCAAGCCAAGTCTAATCAGATTATACAAATACATCTTGAAAAAGAAAACTGGGGAATTCCCTGGTGGCCCAGTGGTTAGGACTCTGTGCTTTCACTGCCAAGGGCTCGGGTTCGATCCCTGACTGGGGAACTAAGATCCCACAAGCCATGGGACGTGGCCAAAATAAATAAATAATAAAAATGAAATAAAACCACTATTTTAAAAACGATTTTAAAAATACAGGAAAAAAACAAGAAAACTACCCCAGTACAACTTATAAATATGAATGTAAAAATCTATCACACAATAATAGCAACATGAAACCAACAGAACTTTAAATGGATAATGCCATAAGCAAGTATCTCTACACCAGGAATTTCAGGTTGCTCAACATATTAAAAGTAAGCAAGGTTTTCAACCACATTAATGGTGTGAAGCAAAAACACATAACCATATCAATTAATGCAAAAAATCTACAATGAAAATCCAGTGTTATTTCATGAAAAACACTCAAGAAAGCAGGAATAAAAGGAAATGTGTTCAATAGGGAAAAGAGTAGTACAAAAAGCCACAGCAAACATCATGCTCCACGATAAAGACTGAAAGATTTACTCCTGAAATCAGGAACAGGGCCAGGAAGCTGGCCTTCATCACCGTTACTCAATGGTGTACTGGAAGTTCTACCCAGAATCTTGAGGAAAGAAATAAAAGGCATCCATGGGTGAATGGAAAAATTAAAACCGTGTCTCTTCACAGAACATAGGTCACATCATCTTATATATGAAACTACCTATAATCAGCAAAGAAATTCTTTGAGCTAATCAACTAATTAATAAGCAAAGTTATAGAACAAAATATCAATTCATGAAAATCTATCTTATATGCATACGCTGGCAAAAAATAATCTGAAAAAGAATTTCTGAGAACAATTCCATTTGTAATAATGTCAACATCAATATTTAGGAGTATATTTAATCAAGGGACAAGACTTGTTTTTATGTATGTAAAGTTGTATGTTTGAAATTACTGGAAAGTCAATTACTTTTCAAAACATCATGTATGTCAACAGCATGCCAGAAAAGCAGAGAAAACTTCAAACTTCCATATAGAAGCCAAGCCTTACCCAGATCCAGTTCACCCAAAGTCCACATGTCATTTAGAGGCACTGTGGGAAGGTTATATTAGGAGCCGCTGTCCTCCGTGTTGTGGACGACCTGGATATGGTAGAAACAGTGGGACTTTTGAATTCCAATTTTCCACTTCATTCCACAAAAAAACGATTAGAACTAATAAATAAATTCAGTAAAGTTGCAAAATCAATACACAGAAACCAGTTGCATTTCTAAACACTAATAATGAACCATCAGGAAGAGAAAGAAAGCAACCCTATTTACAACTGCATCAAAAAGAACAAAATACCTGGGAATAAAGTCAACCAAGGAGGTGAAAGACCTGCACACTGAAAACTTGAAGACATTGATGAAGACATTGCAAAACACACCAATAAATGGAAAGATATCCTGTTCTCATGGAATGGAACAATTAATATTGTTAAAACATCCATGCTACCCAAAGCAGTGGACACAGTGAATGCAATCCCTCCCAAACTTCCATGGTATTTTCCCCCCAAATAGAGCAAATCCTCCTAATATCTGTGGGGAACCACAAAGGACCCCAAATAGCCAAAGAAACCCTGAAAAAAGAGAACGGGCTGGAGGCATCTCCCTCCCTGACGTCACACTCTGCTGAGAAGCTACAGTCACCAAAACAGCGTGGAACTGGCTCAAAACGGGCACAGGGACCAGAGGAACAGGACAGAGAGACCAGAATGCAACCCACACGGACGGGGTCGGTGAATTTATGACACAGGGACCAAGGACACACCAAGGAGCACGACACTCCCCACGATAAATGGTGCTGGGAAAACTGGACGCCCCATAACTCACGCTGGCTACCCTGCACACAAACCTTACCAAACACCCAGCTTTCCACGCCAAGCCCTCCCTTGCTCACACGAAGACGGACCCCCTCAATGGTCAGTCGCCCACAGGAAGCTTCTCCCCACTTTTCCTCACCGTCTCTTCACCTTTTCCTCAGGCATCACCTGGGTCCTCAGGAAACCTAGTTCCCTAGTCAGCGTGGACGCAGCCCCACTTTGTCCTGAAGCCGAAACCCCAGCGAGTCCTAAGGAGATGGAGACCGAGCTCCTCTCAGCAGAGACGGTGAGCCTGGTGTCCTACCCAAAGGCCCCCGCCCCCGCCCCCGCCCCCGAGCCTGAGGAGGCTCAACTGCTCTCAGCTGACCTCACAATCGAGTTCGCAGGGAACGAGCATGCGCTGTGGGTCAGAGAGGCGAACTCGGCGCCACCCTGTGGTCAGTGCAGGAAGTGCAGGCCGCGCCTCCCTCACAGGTCACTGGAGGCAGCGTGCCCTACTGACAGGACTGCTGAATCCATTAAACTGGAAATTCAAACTAAAATGGAGTCTCTATCCCAAAACTTTTCTAAAAGTAGTTAAGGAACAATTAATTGGAAACCATTTGGAATGAAGTGAATGTAGATGCAAACTTTACAACTTATACCAAATTCACTCAAAGTTATTCAGAGGCAAATTTTATTTTAGTTTCTAATTTATGTTTGGCTGCGTTGGGTCTTTGTTGCTGCATGTGGGCTTTCTCTAGTTGCATCGAGCGGGGCTTCTCTTCGTTGCGGTGCACGGGCTTCTCATTGCGGTGGCTTCTCTTGTGGGCGAGCACGGGCTCTAGGCGCGCAGGCTTCAGTAGTTGTGCCGCGCAGGCTTGGTTGCTCTGCGGCATGTGGGAGCTTCCCGGACCAGGGCTCGAGCCCGTGTCCCCTGCATTGGCAGGCGGACTCTTAACCACTGCGTCACCAGGGAAGTCCCCACAGACAAACTTTAAATACAAAACTATTCAAGGGTCTTCCCTGGTGGCACAGTGGTTGAGAATCTGCCTGCTAATGCAGGGGACACGGCTTCGAGCCCTGGTCTGGGAAGATCCCACATGCCGCGGAGCAACTAGGCCCGTGAGCCACAACTACTGAGCCTGCGCGTCTGGAGCCTGTGCTCCGCAACAAGAGAGGCCGCGATAGTGAGAGGCCCGTGCACCGCGATGAAGAGTGGCCCCCGCTTGCCACAACTAGAGAAAGCCTTCGCACAGAAACGAAGACCCAACGCAGACAAAAATAAATTAATTAATTAATCAATTTAAAAAAAAAAGCTCTCTCTCAAATTTAACTTCCAGAATATATTCAGGCAAAACGCATACGCCCTTTTTGGCCAACCAAAGAAGCGGGCAATGCAAATCAACACTACAAAGAGGTATCACTTCGAATCAGAAAAAAGGACCATCCTCACAAAGGGTAAAAATCAGATATGCAGGACAAGGACAGGAGAAAAGGGAGCCTTGTTATGCTGAAGGGGGGAATGTAAATTGCCAACGGCCACTCTGGAGAAGTGTGCTGTGTTTCCTGAAACATCTAAAAAACAGAGCTACAAAGCATAGGGCACTTCCACTCATGGGCCTATATGTTGGAAACACCAAAAATCCACAGGACGCAGGCACCCCGTTTACTGCTGCTATGTTTACAACAGCCTCGACTTGGGTACAACTTAAGAGTCCTTGGAAGGAAAAAACGGTGAAAGAAAATTTGGCACTTAAGTAAAACGGAATATTACTCAGCCCTGAAATCAATGAAATGAGGCCAGTTGCAGCAACTCAGGGGGACTTATGTATGGTCATTGAGAGTGAAAGAAGTTAGACAGCAAGAGAAACTTATCATAAGATATCACTTATAAAGGGAATCTAAAAATCGCCAACCATGAACTGAATTACAAACAGAACACCATCACACATTTACAAAACACACTTATGGCTGCTTAAGGAGAAAAGTGTGTGGCGGTGATGCATAAACCAGGAGGTTGAAATTGGCACAGGTACCGTTCCATACGCCAATAATGTAATCGCCAAGACATACTCGTTGTTCAAGGAACTGGGCTCAGCACACTCTATTCACAGAAAAAACATACATCTGACTACTAGAAACTAGAAAAGAATTTATTGATGTCTCTCTGTAAGTGACTCAGGTGGATGTACAGCACCAAGAAACACAACATTGCAAATCAGCTACACCCATTATAAAAATTAATTATAAAAAAAAAGACAGTGAGAGAGAGAGGAATTCTTACAAAATTCAATCAGGGGCTGTGATGCAACTGGACTGACCACATCTACACTCACAGCTGAATGGGACGTAAGGCTGGACACCCTAACCCTAAACCCTAACCCTAACCCTAACCCTAACCCAACCCTAACCCTACCTTAACCCTAACCCTAACCCAACACTAACCCTAACCCTAAACCTCAACCCTAACCCTAAACCCTAGCCCTAACCCAACCCTAAGCCTAACCCTAACCCCTAGCCCTAGCCCTAACCCTGACCCTAACCCCTAACCCTTAACCTCTAACCCTAACCAAGTTCACAAGTAAACTTCTCGCCCACCTGGAGAGAGTGATTTAATTTTAAAGAGTAAAGACACAATCAGCTCAGTAATTGGCCACGGGGATGGAGGGGCCAAGGCTAACCTGAGCTGGAGGAACGTGGGTGCCTGCCTGGATGCTCAGAGGCCAAGGGCTGTTCTGAGAGCTGCTTGGACACCCGTGCAGATGGAACAAAGGATCCGTCCAGTCCCAAGAGGGCCCCACCAGCCCTCACGAACGCAACACCAGACTTCCCTGGTGGCGCAGTGGTTAAGAATCCACCTGCCAATGCAGGGGACACGGGTTTGAGCCCTGGTCCGGGAAGATCCCACATGCTGTGGAGCAACTAAGCCGGTGTACCACAACTACTGAGCCTGCGCTCTAGAACCCGCGAGCCCCAACTGCTGAAGCCCACGCGCTTAGAGCGTGTGCTCTGCATCAAGAGAAGCCACCGCAATGAGAAGCCCCCTCTCGCCGCAACTAGAGAAAGCCTCCGTGTAGCAATGCAGACCCAACACAGCCCAAAATTAATTAATTAATTAATTAAGAAAAAAAAAGGCAGCCCCTGGGGGCTGGCAGACTGATGCACCAAGTCTTACATCACGCCTACTTAGTATCCTGCATGTCAGGGCCATGCTGGACCTGGGGCTGCCCACACAGAGTGGGGCCTGCATCACCCTTCCCAGGAGGGAGGGTGGAGGGAAACCCTGCATGACCTCTGAGGCCCTAAGAACCCTTGACTAAGGCTGAGCTCAATTTGAAACAGTGGGTGACCAGAGCAGACATTTCATTCATGTATCAATGAGAATCCAGCACTGGAGGAGCAGAAAACAATGGCCTCGCTCAACCTTGACGCTAATCCTGACATGGACCCTAACCCTAAACTCTGATCCTGACCCTAAGCCCTGACCTAACCTTAGCCTAACCCGTACGCTAAACCTGTACCTTACCCTAACCCATGCTCTACCCGCATCCTACCTGTACCCCAATTCTCACCCATACCCTAACACCCACTCTAACACAGAACCCTAACACCCTGAGAACAAAACCATAAACCTTAACCAATAAGCAAAACCATAACCATAACCAAGGCATAAAATATATTCATTAACCATACCCATAAATAACTCATTAACCATAAAACTTAAACCATCACAGCAACCATAAACCATACACAGCCCCAACCCTCACACCAGCCCCAGCCCTAATGCTAACCCTCCAAACCACTTACACCAAGCCAAGTCTAATCAGATTATACAAATACATCTTGAAAAAGAAAACTGGGGAATTCCCTGGTGGCCCAGTGGTTAGGACTCTGTGCTTTCACTGCCAAGGGCTCGGGTTCGATCCCTGACTGGGGAACTAAGATCCCACAAGCCATGGGACGTGGCCAAAATAAATAAATAATAAAAATGAAATAAAACCACTATTTTAAAAACGATTTTAAAAATACAGGAAAAAAACAAGAAAACTACCCCAGTACAACTTATAAATATGAATGTAAAAATCTATCACACAATAATAGCAACATGAAACCAACAGAACTTTAAATGGATAATGCCATAAGCAAGTATCTCTACACCAGGAATTTCAGGTTGCTCAACATATTAAAAGTAAGCAAGGTTTTCAACCACATTAATGGTGTGAAGCAAAAACACATAACCATATCAATTAATGCAAAAAATCTACAATGAAAATCCAGTGTTATTTCATGAAAAACACTCAAGAAAGCAGGAATAAAAGGAAATGTGTTCAATAGGGAAAAGAGTAGTACAAAAAGCCACAGCAAACATCATGCTCCACGATAAAGACTGAAAGATTTACTCCTGAAATCAGGAACAGGGCCAGGAAGCTGGCCTTCATCACCGTTACTCAATGGTGTACTGGAAGTTCTACCCAGAATCTTGAGGAAAGAAATAAAAGGCATCCATGGGTGAATGGAAAAATTAAAACCGTGTCTCTTCACAGAACATAGGTCACATCATCTTATATATGAAACTACCTATAATCAGCAAAGAAATTCTTTGAGCTAATCAACTAATTAATAAGCAAAGTTATAGAACAAAATATCAATTCATGAAAATCTATCTTATATGCATACGCTGGCAAAAAATAATCTGAAAAAGAATTTCTGAGAACAATTCCATTTGTAATAATGTCAACATCAATATTTAGGAGTATATTTAATCAAGGGACAAGACTTGTTTTTATGTATGTAAAGTTGTATGTTTGAAATTACTGGAAAGTCAATTACTTTTCAAAACATCATGTATGTCAACAGCATGCCAGAAAAGCAGAGAAAACTTCAAACTTCCATATAGAAGCCAAGCCTTACCCAGATCCAGTTCACCCAAAGTCCACATGTCATTTAGAGGCACTGTGGGAAGGTTATATTAGGAGCCGCTGTCCTCCGTGTTGTGGACGACCTGGATATGGTAGAAACAGTGGGACTTTTGAATTCCAATTTTCCACTTCATTCCACAAAAAAACGATTAGAACTAATAAATAAATTCAGTAAAGTTGCAAAATCAATACACAGAAACCAGTTGCATTTCTAAACACTAATAATGAACCATCAGGAAGAGAAAGAAAGCAACCCTATTTACAACTGCATCAAAAAGAACAAAATACCTGGGAATAAAGTCAACCAAGGAGGTGAAAGACCTGCACACTGAAAACTTGAAGACATTGATGAAGACATTGCAAAACACACCAATAAATGGAAAGATATCCTGTTCTCATGGAATGGAACAATTAATATTGTTAAAACATCCATGCTACCCAAAGCAGTGGACACAGTGAATGCAATCCCTCCCAAACTTCCATGGTATTTTCCCCCCAAATAGAGCAAATCCTCCTAATATCTGTGGGGAACCACAAAGGACCCCAAATAGCCAAAGAAACCCTGAAAAAAGAGAACGGGCTGGAGGCATCTCCCTCCCTGACGTCACACTCTGCTGAGAAGCTACAGTCACCAAAACAGCGTGGAACTGGCTCAAAACGGGCACAGGGACCAGAGGAACAGGACAGAGAGACCAGAATGCAACCCACACGGACGGGGTCGGTGAATTTATGACACAGGGACCAAGGACACACCAAGGAGCACGACACTCCCCACGATAAATGGTGCTGGGAAAACTGGACGCCCCATAACTCACGCTGGCTACCCTGCACACAAACCTGACCAAACACCCAGCTTTCCACGCCAAGCCCTCCCTTGCTCACACGAAGACGGACCCCCTCAATGGTCAGTCGCCCACAGGAAGCTTCTCCCCACTTTTCCTCACCGTCTCTTCACCTTTTCCTCAGGCATCACCTGGGTCCTCAGGAAACCTAGTTCCCTAGTCAGCGTGGACGCAGCCCCACTTTGTCCTGAAGCCGAAACCCCAGCGAGTCCTAAGGAGATGGAGACCGAGCTCCTCTCAGCAGAGACGGTGAGCCTGGTGTCCTACCCAAAGGCCCCCGCCCCCGCCCCCGCCCCCGAGCCTGAGGAGGCTCAACTGCTCTCAGCTGACCTCACAATCGAGTTCGCAGGGAACGAGCATGCGCTGTGGGTCAGAGAGGCGAACTCGGCGCCACCCTGTGGTCAGTGCAGGAAGTGCAGGCCGCGCCTCCCTCACAGGTCACTGGAGGCAGCGTGCCCTACTGACAGGACTGCTGAATCCATTAAACTGGAAATTCAAACTAAAATGGAGTCTCTATCCCAAAACTTTTCTAAAAGTAGTTAAGGAACAATTAATTGGAAACCATTTGGAATGAAGTGAATGTAGATGCAAACTTTACAACTTATACCAAATTCACTCAAAGTTATTCAGAGGCAAATTTTATTTTAGTTTCTAATTTATGTTTGGCTGCGTTGGGTCTTTGTTGCTGCATGTGGGCTTTCTCTAGTTGCATCGAGCGGGGCTTCTCTTCGTTGCGGTGCACGGGCTTCTCATTGCGGTGGCTTCTCTTGTGGGCGAGCACGGGCTCTAGGCGCGCAGGCTTCAGTAGTTGTGCCGCGCAGGCTTGGTTGCTCTGCGGCATGTGGGAGCTTCCCGGACCAGGGCTCGAGCCCGTGTCCCCTGCATTGGCAGGCGGACTCTTAACCACTGCGTCACCAGGGAAGTCCCCACAGACAAACTTTAAATACAAAACTATTCAAGGGGCTTCCCTGGTGGCACAGTGGTTGAGAATCTGCCTGCTAATGCAGGGGACACGGCTTCGAGCCCTGGTCTGGGAAGATCCCACATGCCGCGGAGCAACTAGGCCCGTGAGCCACAACTACTGAGCCTGCGCGTCTGGAGCCTGTGCTCCGCAACAAGAGAGGCCGCGATAGTGAGAGGCCCGTGCACCGCGATGAAGAGTGGCCCCCGCTTGCCACAACTAGAGAAAGCCTTCGCACAGAAACGAAGACCCAACGCAGACAAAAATAAATTAATTAATTAATCAATTTAAAAAAAAAAGCTCTCTCTCAAATTTAACTTCCAGAATATATTCAGGCAAAACGCATACGCCCTTTTTGGCCAACCAAAGAAGCGGGCAATGCAAATCAACACTACAAAGAGGTATCACTTCGAATCAGAAAAAAGGACCATCCTCACAAAGGGTAAAAATCAGATATGCAGGACAAGGACAGGAGAAAAGGGAGCCTTGTTATGCTGAAGGGGGGAATGTAAATTGCCAACGGCCACTCTGGAGAAGTGTGCTGTGTTTCCTGAAACATCTAAAAAACAGAGCTACAAAGCATAGGGCACTTCCACTCATGGGCCTATATGTTGGAAACACCAAAAATCCACAGGACGCAGGCACCCCGTTTACTGCTGCTATGTTTACAACAGCCTCGACTTGGGTACAACTTAAGAGTCCTTGGAAGGAAAAAACGGTGAAAGAAAATTTGGCACTTAAGTAAAACGGAATATTACTCAGCCCTGAAATCAATGAAATGAGGCCAGTTGCAGCAACTCAGGGGGACTTATGTATGGTCATTGAGAGTGAAAGAAGTTAGACAGCAAGAGAAACTTATCATAAGATATCACTTATAAAGGGAATCTAAAAATCGCCAACCATGAACTGAATTACAAACCGAACACCATCACACATTTACAAAACACACTGATGGCTGCTTAAGGAGAAAAGTGTGTGGCGGTGATGCATAAACCAGGAGGTTGAAATTGGCACAGGTACCGTTCCATACGCCAATAATGTAATCGCCAAGACATACTCGTTGTTCAAGGAACTGGGCTCAGCACACTCTATTCACAGAAAAAACATACATCTGACTACTAGAAACTAGAAAAGAATTTATTGATGTCTCTCTGTAAGTGACTCAGGTGGATGTACAGCACCAAGAAACACAACATTGCAAATCAGCTACACCCATTATAAAAATTAATTATAAAAAAAAAGACAGTGAGAGAGAGAGGAATTCTTACAAAATTCAATCAGGGGCTGTGATGCAACTGGACTGACCACATCTACACTCACAGCTGAATGGGACGTAAGGCTGGACACCCTAACCCTAAACCCTAACCCTAACCCTAACCCTAACCCAACCCTAACCCTACCTTAACCCTAACCCTAACCCAACACTAACCCTAACCCTAAACCTCAACCCTAACCCTAAACCCTAGCCCTAACCCAACCCTAAGCCTAACCCTAACCCCTAGCCCTAGCCCTAACCCTGACCCTAACCCCTAACCCTTAACCTCTAACCCTAACCAAGTTCACAAGTAAACTTCTCGCCCACCTGGAGAGAGTGATTTAATTTTAAAGAGTAAAGACACAATCAGCTCAGTAATTGGCCACGGGGATGGAGGGGCCAAGGCTAACCTGAGCTGGAGGAACGTGGGTGCCTGCCTGGATGCTCAGAGGCCAAGGGCTGTTCTGAGAGCTGCTTGGACACCCGTGCAGATGGAACAAAGGATCCGTCCAGTCCCAAGAGGGCCCCACCAGCCCTCACGAACGCAACACCAGACTTCCCTGGTGGCGCAGTGGTTAAGAATCCACCTGCCAATGCAGGGGACACGGGTTTGAGCCCTGGTCCGGGAAGATCCCACATGCTGTGGAGCAACTAAGCCGGTGTACCACAACTACTGAGCCTGCGCTCTAGAACCCGCGAGCCCCAACTGCTGAAGCCCACGCGCTTAGAGCGTGTGCTCTGCATCAAGAGAAGCCACCGCAATGAGAAGCCCCCTCTCGCCGCAACTAGAGAAAGCCTCCGTGCAGCAATGCAGACCCAACAGAGCCCAAAATTAATTAATTAATTAATTAAGAAAAAAAAAGGCAGCCCCTGGGGGCTGGCAGACTGATGCACCAAGTCTTACATCACGCCTACTTAGTACCCTGCATGTCAGGGCCATGCTGGACCTGGGGCTGCCCACACAGAGTGGGGCCTGCATCACCCTTCCCAGGAGGGAGGGTGGAGGGAAACCCTGCATGACCTCTGAGGCCCTAAGAACCCTTGACTAAGGCTGAGCTCAATTTGAAACAGTGGATGACCAGAGCAGACATTTCATTCATGTATCAATGAGAATCCAGCACTGGAGGAGCAGAAAACAACGGCCTCGCTCAACCTTGACGCTAATCCTGACATGGACCCTAATCCTAAACTCTGATCCTGACCCTAAGCCCTGACCTAACCTTAGCCTAACCCGTACGCTAAACCTGTACCTTACGCTAACCGATGCTCTACCCGCATCCTACCTGTACCCAAATTCTCACCCATACCCTAACACCCACTCTAACACAGAACCCTAACACCCTGAGACCAAAACCATAAACCTTAACCAATAAGCAAAACCATAACCATAACCAAGGCATAAAATATATTCATTAACCATACCCATAAATAACTCATTAACCATAAAACTTAAACCATCACAGCAACCATAAACCGTACACAGCCCCAACCCTCACACCAGCCCCAGCCCTAATGCTAACCCTCCAAACCACTTACACCAAGCCAAGTCTAATCAGATTATACAAATACATCTTGAAAAAGAAAACTGGGGAATTCCCTGGTGGCCCAGTGGTTAGGACTCTGTGCTTTCACTGCCAAGGGCTCGGTTTCGATCCCTGACTGGGGAACTAAGATCCCACAAGCCATGGGACGTGGCCAAAATAAATAAATAATAAAAATGAAATAAAACCACTATTTTAAAAACGATTTTAAAAATACAGGAAAAAAACAAGAAAACTACCCCAGTACAACTTATAAATATGAATGTAAAAATCTATCACACAATAATAGCAACATGAAACCAACAGAACTTTAAATGGATAATGCCATAAGCAAGTATCTCTACACCAGGAATTTCAGGTTGCTCAACATATTAAAAGTAAGCAAGGTTTTCAACCACATTAATGGTGTGAAGCAAAAACACATAACCATATCAATTAATGCAAAAAATCTACAATGAAAATCCAGTGTTATTTCATGAAAAACACTCAAGAAAGCAGGAATAAAAGGAAATGTGTTCAATAGGGAAAAGAGTAGTACAAAAAGCCACAGCAAACATCATGCTCCACGATAAAGACTGAAAGATTTACTCCTGACATCAGGAACAGGGCTAGGAAGCTGGCCTTCATCACCGTTACTCAATGGTGTACTGGAAGTTCTACCCAGAATCTTGAGGAAAGAAATAAAAGGCATCCATGGGTGAATGGAAAAATTAAAACCGTGTCTCTTCACAGAACATAGGTCACATCATCTTATATATGAAACTACCTATAATCAGCAAAGAAATTCTTTGAGCTAATCAACTAATTAATAAGCAAAGTTATAGAACAAAATATCAATTCATGAAAATCTATCTTATATGCATACGCTGGCAAAAAATAATCCGAAAAAGAATTTCTGAGAACAATTCCATTTGTAATAATGTCAACATCAATATTTAGGAGTATATTTAATCAAGGTACAAGACTTGTTTTTATGTATGTAAAGTTGTATGTTTGAAATTACTGGAAAGTCAATTACTTTTCAAAACATCATGTATGTCAACAGCATGCCAGAAAAGCAGAGAAAACTTCAAACTTCCATATAGAAGCCAAGCCTTACCCAGATCCAGTTCACCCAAAGTCCACATGTCATTTAGAGGCACTGTGGGAAGGTTATATTAGGAGCCGCTGTCCTCCGTGTTGTGGACGACCTGGATATGGTAGAAACAGTGGGACTTTTGAATTCCAATTTTCCACTTCATTCCACAAAAAAACGATTAGAACTAATAAATAAATTCAGTAAAGTTGCAAAATCAATACACAGAAACCAGTTGCATTTCTAAACACTAATAATGAACCATCAGGAAGAGAAAGAAAGCAACCCTATTTACAACTGCATCAAAAAGAACAAAATACCTGGGAATAAAGTCAACCAAGGAGGTGAAAGACCTGCACACTGAAAACTTGAAGACATTGATGAAGACATTGCAAAACACACCAATAAATGGAAAGATATCCTGTTCTCATGGAATGGAACAATTAATATTGTTAAAACATCCATGCTACCCAAAGCAGTGGACACAGTGAATGCAATCCCTCCCAAACTTCCATGGTATTTTCCCCCCAAATAGAGCAAATCCTCCTAATATCTGTGGGGAACCACAAAGGACCCCAAATAGCCAAAGAAACCCTGAAAAAAGAGAACGGGCTGGAGGCATCTCCCTCCCTGACGTCACACTCTGCTGAGAAGCTACAGTCACCAAAACAGCATGGAACTGGCTCAAAACGGGCACAGGGACCAGAGGAACAGGACAGAGAGACCAGAATTCAACCCACACGGACGGGGTTGGTGAATTTATGACACAGGGACCAAGGACACACCAAGGAGCATGACACTCCCCACGATAAATGGTGCTGGGAAAACTGGACGCCCCATAACTCACGCTGGCTACCCTGCACACAAACCTGACCAAACACCCAGCTTTCCACGCCAAGCCCTCCCTCGCTCACACGAAGACGGACCCCCTCAACGGTCAGTCGCCCACAGGAAGCTTCTCCCCACTTTTCCTCACCGTCTCTTCACCTTTTCCTCAGGCATCACCTGGGTCCTCAGGAAACCTAGTTCCCTAGTCAGCGTGGACGCAGCCCCACTTTGTCCTGAAGCCGAAACCCCAGCGAGTCCTAAGGAGATGGAGACCGAGCTCCTCTCAGCAGAGACGGTGAGCCTGGCGTCCTACCCAAAGGCCCCCGCCCCCGCCCCCGCCCCCGAGCCTGAGGAGGCTCAACTGCTCTCAGCTGACCTCACAATTGAGTTCGCAGGGAACGAGCATGCGCTGTGGGTCAGAGAGGCGAACTCGGCGCCACCCTGTGGTCAGTGCAGGAAGTGCAGGCCGCGCCTCCCTCACAGGTCACTGGAGGCAGCGTGCCCTACTGACAGGACTGCTGAATCCATTAAACTGGAAATTCAAACTAAAATGGAGTCTCTATCCCAAAACTTTTCTAAAAGTAGTTAAGGAACAATTAATTGGAAACCATTTGGAATGAAGTGAATGTAGATGCAAACTTTACAACTTATACCAAATTCACTCAAAGTTATTCAGAGGCAAATTTTATTTTAGTTTCTAATTTATGTTTGGCTGCGTTGGGTCTTTGTTGCTGCATGTGGGCTTTCTCTAGTTGCATCGAGCGGGGCTTCTCTTCGTTGCGGTGCACGGGCTTCTCATTGCGGTGGCTTCTCTTGTGGGCGAGCACGGGCTCTAGGCGCGCAGGCTTCAGTAGTTGTGCCGCGCAGGCTTGGTTGCTCTGCGGCATGTGGGAGCTTCCTGGACCAGGGCTCGAGCCCGTGTCCCCTGCATTGGCAGGCGGACTCTTAACCACTGCGTCACCAGGGAAGTCCCCACAGACAAACTTTAAATACAAAACTATTCAAGGGGCTTTTCTGGTGGCACAGTGGTTGAGAATCTGCCTGCTAATGCAGGGGACACGGCTTCGAGCCCTGGTCTGGGAAGATCCCACATGCCGCGGAGCAACTAGGCCCGTGAGCCACAACTACTGAGCCTGCGCGTCTGGAGCCTGTGCTCCGCAACAAGAGAGGCCGCGATAGTGAGAGGCCCGTGCACCGCGATGAAGAGTGGCCCCCGCTTGCCACAACTAGAGAAAGCCTTCGCACAGAAACGAAGACCCAACGCAGACAAAAATAAATTAATTAATTAATCAATTTAAAAAAAAAAGCTCTCTCTCAAATTTAACTTCCAGAATATATTCAGGCAAAACGCATACGCCCTTTTTGGCCAACCAAAGAAGCGGGCAATGCAAATCAACACTACAAAGAGGTATCACTTCGAATCAGAAAAAAGGACCATCCTCACAAAGGGTAAAAATCAGATATGCAGGACAAGGACAGGAGAAAAGGGAGCCTTGTTATGCTGAAGGGGGGAATGTAAATTGCCAACGGCCACTCTGGAGAAGTGTGCTGTGTTTCCTGAAACATCTAAAAAACAGAGCTACAAAGCATAGGGCACTTCCACTCATGGGCCTATATGTTGGAAACACCAAAAATCCACAGGACGCAGGCACCCCGTTTACTGCTGCTATGTTTACAACAGCCTCGACTTGGGTACAACTTAAGAGTCCTTGGAAGGAAAAAACGGTGAAAGAAAATTTGGCACTTAAGTAAAACGGAATATTACTCAGCCCTGAAATCAATGAAATGAGGCCAGTTGCAGCAACTCAGGGGGACTTATGTATGGTCATTGAGAGTGAAAGAAGTTAGACAGCAAGAGAAACTTATCATAAGATATCACTTATAAAGGGAATCTAAAAATCGCCAACCATGAACTGAATTACAAACAGAACACCATCACACATTTACAAAACACACTTATGGCTGCTTAAGGAGAAAAGTGTGTGGCGGTGATGCATAAACCAGGAGGTTGAAATTGGCACAGATACCGTTCCATACGCCAATAATGTAATCGCCAAGACATACTCGTTGTTCAAGGAACTGGGCTCAGCACACTCTATTCACAGAAAAAACATACATCTGACTACTAGAAACTAGAAAAGAATTTATTGATGTCTCTCTGTAAGTGACTCAGGTGGATGTACAGCACCAAGAAACACAACATTGCAAATCAGCTACACCCATTATAAAAATTAATTATAAAAAAAAAGACAGTGAGAGAGAGAGGAATTCTTACAAAATTCAATCAGGGGCTGTGATGCAACTGGACTGACCACATCTACACTCACAGCTGAATGGGACGTAAGGCTGGACACCCTAACCCTAAACCCTAACCCTAACCCTAACCCTAACCCAACCCTAACCCTACCTTAACCCTAACCCTAACCCAACACTAACCCTAACCCTAAACCTCAACCCTAACCCTAAACCCTAACCCTAACCCAACCCTAAGCCTAACCCTAACCCCTAGCCCTAGCCCTAACCCTGACCCTAACCCCTAACCCTTAACCTCTAACCCTAACCAAGTTCACAAGTAAACTTCTCGCCCACCTGGAGAGAGTGATTTAATTTTAAAGAGTAAAGACACAATCAGCTCAGTAATTGGCCACGGGGATGGAGGGGCCAAGGCTAACCTGAGCTGGAGGAACGTGGGTGCCTGCCTGGATGCTCAGAGGCCAAGGGCTGTTCTGAGAGCTGCTTGGACACCCGTGCAGATGGAACAAAGGATCCGTCCAGTCCCAAGAGGGCCCCACCAGCCCTCACGAACGCAACACCAGACTTCCCTGGTGGCGCAGTGGTTAAGAATCCACCTGCCAATGCAGGGGACACGGGTTTGAGCCCTGGTCCGGGAAGATCCCACATGCTGTGGAGCAACTAAGCCGGTGTACCACAACTACTGAGCCTGCGCTCTAGAACCCGCGAGCCCCAACTGCTGAAGCCCACGCGCTTAGAGCGTGTGCTCTGCATCAAGAGAAGCCACCGCAATGAGAAGCCCCCTCTCGCCGCAACTAGAGAAAGCCTCCGTGCAGCAATGCAGACCCAACACAGCCCAAAATTAATTAATTAATTAATTAAGAAAAAAAAAGGCAGCCCCTGGGGGCTGGCAGACTGATGCACCAAGTCTTACATCACGCCTACTTAGTATCCTGCATGTCAGGGCCATGCTGGACCTGGGGCTGCCCACACAGAGTGGGGCCTGCATCACCCTTCCCAGGAGGGAGGGTGGAGGGAAACCCTGCATGACCTCTGAGGCCCTAAGAACCCTTGACTAAGGCTGAGCTCAATTTGAAACAGTGGGTGACCAGAGCAGACATTTCATTCATGTATCAATGAGAATCCAGCACTGGAGGAGCAGAAAACAATGGCCTCGCTCAACCTTGACGCTAATCCTGACATGGACCCTAACCCTAAACTCTGATCCTGACCCTAAGCCCTGACCTAACCTTAGCCTAACCCGTACGCTAAACCTGTACCTTACCCTAACCCATGCTCTACCCGCATCCTACCTGTACCCCAATTCTCACCCAT
This sequence comes from Balaenoptera physalus, assembly GCF_965194825.1. Classification (NCBI taxonomy): domain Eukaryota; kingdom Metazoa; phylum Chordata; class Mammalia; order Artiodactyla; family Balaenopteridae; genus Balaenoptera; species Balaenoptera physalus. The sequence goes on from NW_028126162.1 coordinate 190,075, forward strand.
ACCCTAACACCCACTCTAACACAGAACCCTAACACCCTGAGAACAAAACCATAAACCTTAACCAATAAGCAAAACCATAACCATAACCAAGGCATAAAATATATTCATTAACCATACCCATAAATAACTCATTAACCATAAAACTTAAACCATCACAGCAACCATAAACCATACACAGCCCCAACCCTCACACCAGCCCCAGCCCTAATGCTAACCCTCCAAACCACTTACACCAAGCCAAGTCTAATCAGATTATACAAATACATCTTGAAAAAGAAAACTGGGGAATTCCCTGGTGGCCCAGTGGTTAGGACTCTGTGCTTTCACTGCCAAGGGCTCGGGTTCGATCCCTGACTGGGGAACTAAGATCCCACAAGCCATGGGACGTGGCCAAAATAAATAAATAATAAAAATGAAATAAAACCACTATTTTAAAAACGATTTTAAAAATACAGGAAAAAAACAAGAAAACTACCCCAGTACAACTTATAAATATGAATGTAAAAATCTATCACACAATAATAGCAACATGAAACCAACAGAACTTTAAATGGATAATGCCATAAGCAAGTATCTCTACACCAGGAATTTCAGGTTGCTCAACATATTAAAAGTAAGCAAGGTTTTCAACCACATTAATGGTGTGAAGCAAAAACACATAACCATATCAATTAATGCAAAAAATCTACAATGAAAATCCAGTGTTATTTCATGAAAAACACTCAAGAAAGCAGGAATAAAAGGAAATGTGTTCAATAGGGAAAAGAGTAGTACAAAAAGCCACAGCAAACATCATGCTCCACGATAAAGACTGAAAGATTTACTCCTGAAATCAGGAACAGGGCCAGGAAGCTGGCCTTCATCACCGTTACTCAATGGTGTACTGGAAGTTCTACCCAGAATCTTGAGGAAAGAAATAAAAGGCATCCATGGGTGAATGGAAAAATTAAAACCGTGTCTCTTCACAGAACATAGGTCACATCATCTTATATATGAAACTACCTATAATCAGCAAAGAAATTCTTTGAGCTAATCAACTAATTAATAAGCAAAGTTATAGAACAAAATATCAATTCATGAAAATCTATCTTATATGCATACGCTGGCAAAAAATAATCTGAAAAAGAATTTCTGAGAACAATTCCATTTGTAATAATGTCAACATCAATATTTAGGAGTATATTTAATCAAGGGACAAGACTTGTTTTTATGTATGTAAAGTTGTATGTTTGAAATTACTGGAAAGTCAATTACTTTTCAAAACATCATGTATGTCAACAGCATGCCAGAAAAGCAGAGAAAACTTCAAACTTCCATATAGAAGCCAAGCCTTACCCAGATCCAGTTCACCCAAAGTCCACATGTCATTTAGAGGCACTGTGGGAAGGTTATATTAGGAGCCGCTGTCCTCCGTGTTGTGGACGACCTGGATATGGTAGAAACAGTGGGACTTTTGAATTCCAATTTTCCACTTCATTCCACAAAAAAACGATTAGAACTAATAAATAAATTCAGTAAAGTTGCAAAATCAATACACAGAAACCAGTTGCATTTCTAAACACTAATAATGAACCATCAGGAAGAGAAAGAAAGCAACCCTATTTACAACTGCATCAAAAAGAACAAAATACCTGGGAATAAAGTCAACCAAGGAGGTGAAAGACCTGCACACTGAAAACTTGAAGACATTGATGAAGACATTGCAAAACACACCAATAAATGGAAAGATATCCTGTTCTCATGGAATGGAACAATTAATATTGTTAAAACATCCATGCTACCCAAAGCAGTGGACACAGTGAATGCAATCCCTCCCAAACTTCCATGGTATTTTCCCCCCAAATAGAGCAAATCCTCCTAATATCTGTGGGGAACCACAAAGGACCCCAAATAGCCAAAGAAACCCTGAAAAAAGAGAACGGGCTGGAGGCATCTCCCTCCCTGACGTCACACTCTGCTGAGAAGCTACAGTCACCAAAACAGCGTGGAACTGGCTCAAAACGGGCACAGGGACCAGAGGAACAGGACAGAGAGACCAGAATGCAACCCACACGGACGGGGTCGGTGAATTTATGACACAGGGACCAAGGACACACCAAGGAGCACGACACTCCCCACGATAAATGGTGCTGGGAAAACTGGACGCCCCATAACTCACGCTGGCTACCCTGCACACAAACCTGACCAAACACCCAGCTTTCCACGCCAAGCCCTCCCTTGCTCACACGAAGACGGACCCCCTCAATGGTCAGTCGCCCACAGGAAGCTTCTCCCCACTTTTCCTCACCGTCTCTTCACCTTTTCCTCAGGCATCACCTGGGTCCTCAGGAAACCTAGTTCCCTAGTCAGCGTGGACGCAGCCCCACTTTGTCCTGAAGCCGAAACCCCAGCGAGTCCTAAGGAGATGGAGACCGAGCTCCTCTCAGCAGAGACGGTGAGCCTGGTGTCCTACCCAAAGGCCCCCGCCCCCGCCCCCGCCCCCGAGCCTGAGGAGGCTCAACTGCTCTCAGCTGACCTCACAATCGAGTTCGCAGGGAACGAGCATGCGCTGTGGGTCAGAGAGGCGAACTCGGCGCCACCCTGTGGTCAGTGCAGGAAGTGCAGGCCGCGCCTCCCTCACAGGTCACTGGAGGCAGCGTGCCCTACTGACAGGACTGCTGAATCCATTAAACTGGAAATTCAAACTAAAATGGAGTCTCTATCCCAAAACTTTTCTAAAAGTAGTTAAGGAACAATTAATTGGAAACCATTTGGAATGAAGTGAATGTAGATGCAAACTTTACAACTTATACCAAATTCACTCAAAGTTATTCAGAGGCAAATTTTATTTTAGTTTCTAATTTATGTTTGGCTGCGTTGGGTCTTTGTTGCTGCATGTGGGCTTTCTCTAGTTGCATCGAGCGGGGCTTCTCTTCGTTGCGGTGCACGGGCTTCTCATTGCGGTGGCTTCTCTTGTGGGCGAGCACGGGCTCTAGGCGCGCAGGCTTCAGTAGTTGTGCCGCGCAGGCTTGGTTGCTCTGCGGCATGTGGGAGCTTCCCGGACCAGGGCTCGAGCCCGTGTCCCCTGCATTGGCAGGCGGACTCTTAACCACTGCGTCACCAGGGAAGTCCCCACAGACAAACTTTAAATACAAAACTATTCAAGGGGCTTCCCTGGTGGCACAGTGGTTGAGAATCTGCCTGCTAATGCAGGGGACACGGCTTCGAGCCCTGGTCTGGGAAGATCCCACATGCCGCGGAGCAACTAGGCCCGTGAGCCACAACTACTGAGCCTGCGCGTCTGGAGCCTGTGCTCCGCAACAAGAGAGGCCGCGATAGTGAGAGGCCCGTGCACCGCGATGAAGAGTGGCCCCCGCTTGCCACAACTAGAGAAAGCCTTCGCACAGAAACGAAGACCCAACGCAGACAAAAATAAATTAATTAATTAATCAATTTAAAAAAAAAAGCTCTCTCTCAAATTTAACTTCCAGAATATATTCAGGCAAAACGCATACGCCCTTTTTGGCCAACCAAAGAAGCGGGCAATGCAAATCAACACTACAAAGAGGTATCACTTCGAATCAGAAAAAAGGACCATCCTCACAAAGGGTAAAAATCAGATATGCAGGACAAGGACAGGAGAAAAGGGAGCCTTGTTATGCTGAAGGGGGGAATGTAAATTGCCAACGGCCACTCTGGAGAAGTGTGCTGTGTTTCCTGAAACATCTAAAAAACAGAGCTACAAAGCATAGGGCACTTCCACTCATGGGCCTATATGTTGGAAACACCAAAAATCCACAGGACGCAGGCACCCCGTTTACTGCTGCTATGTTTACAACAGCCTCGACTTGGGTACAACTTAAGAGTCCTTGGAAGGAAAAAACGGTGAAAGAAAATTTGGCACTTAAGTAAAACGGAATATTACTCAGCCCTGAAATCAATGAAATGAGGCCAGTTGCAGCAACTCAGGGGGACTTATGTATGGTCATTGAGAGTGAAAGAAGTTAGACAGCAAGAGAAACTTATCATAAGATATCACTTATAAAGGGAATCTAAAAATCGCCAACCATGAACTGAATTACAAACAGAACACCATCACACATTTACAAAACACACTGATGGCTGCTTAAGGAGAAAAGTGTGTGGCGGTGATGCATAAACCAGGAGGTTGAAATTGGCACAGGTACCGTTCCATACGCCAATAATGTAATCGCCAAGACATACTCGTTGTTCAAGGAACTGGGCTCAGCACACTCTATTCACAGAAAAAACATACATCTGACTACTAGAAACTAGAAAAGAATTTATTGATGTCTCTCTGTAAGTGACTCAGGTGGATGTACAGCACCAAGAAACACAACATTGCAAATCAGCTACACCCATTATAAAAATTAATTATAAAAAAAAAGACAGTGAGAGAGAGAGGAATTCTTACAAAATTCAATCAGGGGCTGTGATGCAACTGGACTGACCACATCTACACTCACAGCTGAATGGGACGTAAGGCTGGACACCCTAACCCTAAACCCTAACCCTAACCCTAACCCTAACCCAACCCTAACCCTACCTTAACCCTAACCCTAACCCAACACTAACCCTAACCCTAAACCTCAACCCTAACCCTAAACCCTAGCCCTAACCCAACCCTAAGCCTAACCCTAACCCCTAGCCCTAGCCCTAACCCTGACCCTAACCCCTAACCCTTAACCTCTAACCCTAACCAAGTTCACAAGTAAACTTCTCGCCCACCTGGAGAGAGTGATTTAATTTTAAAGAGTAAAGACACAATCAGCTCAGTAATTGGCCACGGGGATGGAGGGGCCAAGGCTAACCTGAGCTGGAGGAACGTGGGTGCCTGCCTGGATGCTCAGAGGCCAAGGGCTGTTCTGAGAGCTGCTTGGACACCCGTGCAGATGGAACAAAGGATCCGTCCAGTCCCAAGAGGGCCCCACCAGCCCTCACGAACGCAACACCAGACTTCCCTGGTGGCGCAGTGGTTAAGAATCCACCTGTCAATGCAGGGGACACGGGTTTGAGCCCTGGTCCGGGAAGATCCCACATGCTGTGGAGCAACTAAGCCGGTGTACCACAACTACTGAGCCTGCGTTCTAGAACCCGCGAGCCCCAACTGCTGAAGCCCACGCGCTTAGAGCGTGTGCTCTGCATCAAGAGAAGCCACCGCAATGAGAAGCCCCCTCTCGCCGCAACTAGAGAAAGCCTCCGTGCAGCAATGCAGACCCAACACAGCCCAAAATTAATTAATTAATTAATTAAGAAAAAAAAAGGCAGCCCCTGGGGGCTGGCAGACTGATGCACCAAGTCTTACATCACGCCTACTTAGTAGCCTGCATGTCAGGGCCATGCTGGACCTGGGGCTGCCCACACAGAGTGGGGCCTGCATCACCCTTCCCAGGAGGGAGGGTGGAGGGAAACCCTGCATGACCTCTGAGGCCCTAAGAACCCTTGACTAAGGCTGAGCTCAATTTGAAACAGTGGATGACCAGAGCAGACATTTCATTCATGTATCAATGAGAATCCAGCACTGGAGGAGCAGAAAACAACGGCCTCGCTCAACCTTGACGCTAATCCTGACATGGACCCTAATCCTAAACTCTGATCCTGACCCTAAGCCCTGACCTAACCTTAGCCTAACCCGTACGCTAAACCTGTACCTTACGCTAACCGATGCTCTACCCGCATCCTACCTGTACCCAAATTCTCACCCATACCCTAACACCCACTCTAACACAGAACCCTAACACCCTGAGACCAAAACCATAAACCTTAACCAATAAGCAAAACCATAACCATAACCAAGGCATAAAATATATTCATTAACCATACCCATAAATAACTCATTAACCATAAAACTTAAACCATCACAGCAACCATACACCGTACACAGCCCCAACCCTCACACCAGCCCCAGCCCTAATGCTAACCCTCCAAACCACTTACACCAAGCCAAGTCTAATCAGATTATACAAATACATCTTGAAAAAGAAAACTGGGGAATTCCCTGGTGGCCCAGTGGTTAGGACTCTGTGCTTTCACTGCCAAGGGCTCGGTTTCGATCCCTGACTGGGGAACTAAGATCCCACAAGCCATGGGACGTGGCCAAAATAAATAAATAATAAAAATGAAATAAAACCACTATTTTAAAAACGATTTTAAAAATACAGGAAAAAAACAAGAAAACTACCCCAGTACAACTTATAAATATGAATGTAAAAATCTATCACACAATAATAGCAACATGAAACCAACAGAACTTTAAATGGATAATGCCATAAGCAAGTATCTCTACACCAGGAATTTCAGGTTGCTCAACATATTAAAAGTAAGCAAGGTTTTCAACCACAATAATGGTGTGAAGCAAAAACACATAACCATATCAATTAATGCAAAAAATCTACAATGAAAATCCAGTGTTATTTCATGAAAAACACTCAAGAAAGCAGGAATAAAAGGAAATGTGTTCAATAGGGAAAAGAGTAGTACAAAAAGCCACAGCAAACATCATGCTCCACGATAAAGACTGAAAGATTTACTCCTGACATCAGGAACAGGGCCAGGAAGCTGGCCTTCATCACCGTTACTCAATGGTGTACTGGAAGTTCTACCCAGAATCTTGAGGAAAGAAATAAAAGGCATCCATGGGTGAATGGAAAAATTAAAACCGTGTCTCTTCACAGAACATAGGTCACATCATCTTATATATGAAACTACCTATAATCAGCAAAGAAATTCTTTGAGCTAATCAACTAATTAATAAGCAAAGTTATAGAACAAAATATCAATTCATGAAAATCTATCTTATATGCATACGCTGGCAAAAAATAATCCGAAAAAGAATTTCTGAGAACAATTCCATTTGTAATAATGTCAACATCAATATTTAGGAGTATATTTAATCAAGGTACAAGACTTGTTTTTATGTATGTAAAGTTGTATGTTTGAAATTACTGGAAAGTCAATTACTTTTCAAAACATCATGTATGTCAACAGCATGCCAGAAAAGCAGAGAAAACATCAAACTTCCATATAGAAGCCAAGCCTTACCCAGATCCAGTTCACCCAAAGTCCACATGTCATTTAGAGGCACTGTGGGAAGGTTATATTAGGAGCCGCTGTCCTCCGTGTTGTGGACGACCTGGATATGGTAGAAACAGTGGGACTTTTGAATTCCAATTTTCCACTTCATTCCACAAAAAAACGATTAGAACTAATAAATAAATTCAGTAAAGTTGCAAAATCAATACACAGAAACCAGTTGCATTTCTAAACACTAATAATGAACCATCAGGAAGAGAAAGAAAGCAACCCTATTTACAACTGCATCAAAAAGAACAAAATACCTGGGAATAAAGTCAACCAAGGAGGTGAAAGACCTGCACACTGAAAACTTGAAGACATTGATGAAGACATTGCAAAACACACCAATAAATGGAAAGATATCCTGTTCTCATGGAATGGAACAATTAATATTGTTAAAACATCCATGCTACCCAAAGCAGTGGACACAGTGAATGCAATCCCTCCCAAACTTCCATGGTATTTTCCCCCCAAATAGAGCAAATCCTCCTAATATCTGTGGGGAACCACAAAGGACCCCAAATAGCCAAAGAAACCCTGAAAAAAGAGAACGGGCTGGAGGCATCTCCCTCCCTGACGTCACACTCTGCTGAGAAGCTACAGTCACCAAAACAGCGTGGAACTGGCTCAAAACGGGCACAGGGACCAGAGGAACAGGACAGAGAGACCAGAATGCAACCCACACGGACGGGGTCGGTGAATTTATGACACAGGGACCAAGGACACACCAAGGAGCACGACACTCCCCACGATAAATGGTGCTGGGAAAACTGGACGCCCCATAACTCACGCTGGCTACCCTGCACACAAACCTGACCAAAAACCCAGCTTTCCACACCAAGCCCTCCCTCGCTCACACAAAGACGGACCCCTTCAACGGTCAGTCGCCCACAGGAAGCTTCTCCCCACTTTTCCTCACCCTCTCTTCACCTTTTCCTCAGGCATCACCTGGGTCCTCAGGAAACCTAGTTCCCTAGTCAGCGTGGACACAGCCCCACTTTGTCCTGAAGCCAAAACCCCAGCGAGTCCTAAGGAGACGGAGACCGAGCTCCTCTCAGCAGAGACGCTGAGCCGTGCGTCCTACCGGAAGGCCTCCGCCCCCGCCCCCGCGCCTGAGGAGGCTCAACTCCTCTCAGCTGACCTCACAATCGAGTTCGCAGGGAACGAGCATGCGCTGTGGGTCAGAGAGGCGAACTCGGCGCCACCCTGTGGTCAGTGCAGGAAGTGCAGGCCGCGCCTCCCTCACAGGTCACTGGAGGCAGCGTGCCCTACTGACAGGACTGCTGAATCCATTAAACTGGAAATTCAAACTAAAATGGAGTCTCTATCCCAAAACTTTTCTAAAAGTAGTTAAGGAACAATTAATTGGAAACCATTTGGAATGAAGTGAATGTAGATGCAAACTTTACAACTTATACCAAATTCACTCAAAGTTATTCAGAGGCAAATTTGATTGTAGTTTCTAATTTATGTTTGGCTGCGTTGGGTCTTTGTTGCTGCATGTGGGCTTTCTCTAGTTGCATCGAGCGGGGCTTCTCTTCGTTGCGGTGCACGGGCTTCTCATTGCGGTGGCTTCTCTTGTGGGCGAGCACGGGCTCTAGGCGCGCAGGCTTCAGTAGTTGTGCCGCGCAGGCTTGGTTGCTCTGCGGCATGTGGGAGCTTCCCGGACCAGGGCTCGAGCCCGTGTCCCCTGCATTGGCAGGCGGACTCTTAACCACTGTGTCACCAGGGAAGTCCCCACAGACAAACTTTAAATACAAAACTATTCCAGGGGCTTTTCTGGTGGCACAGTGGTTGAGAATCTGCCTGCTAATGCAGGGGACACGGCTTCGAGCCCTGGTCTGGGAAGATCCCACATGCCGCGGAGCAACTAGGCCCGTGAGCCACAACTACTGAGCCTGCGCGTCTGGAGCCTGTGCTCCGCAACAAGAGAGGCCGCGATAGTGAGAGGCCCGTGCACCGCGATGAAGAGTGGCCCCCGCTTGCCACAACTAGAGAAAGCCTTCGCACAGAAACGAAGACCCAACGCAGACAAAAATAAATTAATTAATTAATCAATTTAAAAAAAAAAGCTCTCTCTCAAATTTAACTTCCAGAATATATTCAGGCAAAACGCATACGCCCTTTTTGGCCAACCAAAGAAGCGGGCAATGCAAATCAACACTACAAAGAGGTATCACTTCGAATCAGAAAAAAGGACCATCCTCACAAAGGGTAAAAATCAGATATGCAGGACAAGGACAGGAGAAAAGGGAGCCTTGTTATGCTGAAGGGGGGAATGTAAATTGCCAACGGCCACTCTGGAGAAGTGTGCTGTGTTTCCTGAAACATCTAAAAAACAGAGCTACAAAGCATAGGGCACTTCCACTCATGGGCCTATATGTTGGAAACACCAAAAATCCACAGGACGCAGGCACCCCGTTTACTGCTGCAATGTTTACAACAGCCTCGACTTGGGTACAACTTAAGAGTCCTTGGAAGGAAAAAACGGTGAAAGAAAATTTGGCACTTAAGCACAATGGAATATTACTCAGCCCTGAAATCAATGAAATGAGGCCAGTTGCAGCAACTCAGGGGGACTTATGTATGGTCATTGAGAGTGAAAGAAGTTAGACAGCAAGAGAAACTTATCATAAGATATCACTTATAAAGGGAATCTAAAAATCGCCAACCATGAACTGAATTACAAACAGAACACCATCACACATTTACAAAACACACTTATGGCTGCTTAAGGAGAAAAGTGTGGTGCGGTGATGCATAAACCAGGAGGTTGAAATTGGCACAGATACCGTTCCATACGCCAATAATGTAATCGCCAAGACATACTCGTTGTTCAAGGAACTGGGCTCAGCACACTCTATTCACAGAAAAAACATACATCTGACTACTAGAAACTAGAAAAGAATTTATTGATGTCTCTCTGTAAGTGACTCAGGTGGATGTACAGCACCAAGAAACACAACATTGCAAATCAGCTACACCCCATTATAAAAATTAATTATAAAAAAAAAGACAGTGAGAGAGAGAGGAATTCTTACAAAATTCAATCAGGGGCTGTGATGCAACTGGACTGACCACATCTACACTCACAGCTGAATGGGACGTAAGGCTGGACACCCTAACCCTAAACCCTAACCCAAACCCTAACCCTAACCCAACCCTAACCCTAACCCTAACCCAACACTAACCCTAACCCTAAACCTCAACCCTAACCCTAAACCCTAACCCTAACCCAACCCTAAGCCTAACCCTAACCCCTAGCCCTAGCCCTAACCCTGACCCTAACCCCTAACCCTTAACCTCTAACCCTAACCAAGTTCACAAGTAAACTTCTCGCCCACCTGGAGAGAGTGATTTAATTTTAAAGAGTAAAGACACAATCAGCTCAGTAATTGGCCACGGGGATGGAGGGGCCAAGGCTAACCTGAGCTGGAGGAACGTGGGTGCCTGCCTGGATGCTCAGAGGCCAAGGGCTGTTCTGAGAGCTGCTTGGACACCCGTGCAGATGGAACAAAGGATCCGTCCAGTCCCAAGAGGGCCCCACCAGCCCTCACGAACGCAACACCAGACTTCCCTGGTGGCGCAGTGGTTAAGAATCCACCTGCCAATGCAGGGGACACGGGTTTGAGCCCTGGTCCGGGAAGATCCCACATGCTGTGGAGCAACTAAGCCGGTGTACCACAACTACTGAGCCTGCGCTCTAGAACCCGCGAGCCCCAACTGCTGAAGCCCACGGGCTTAGAGCGTGTGCTCTGCATCAAGAGAAGCCACCGCAATGAGAAGCCCCCTCTCGCCGCAACTAGAGAAAGCCTCCGTGCAGCAATGCAGACCCAACACAGCCCAAAATTAATTAATTAATTAATTAAGAAAAAAAAAGGCAGCCCCTGGGGGCTGGCAGACTGATGCACCAAGTCTTACATCACGCCTACTTAGTACCCTGCATGTCAGGGCCATGCTGGACCTGGGGCTGCCCACACAGAGTGGGGCCTGCATCACCCTTCCCAGGAGGGAGGGTGGAGGGAAACCCTGCATGACCTCTGAGGCCCTAAGAACCCTTGACTAAGGCTGAGCTCAATTTGAAACAGTGGATGACCAGAGCAGACATTTCATTCATGTATCAATGAGAATCCAGCACTGGAGGAGCAGAAAACAACGGCCTCGCTCAACCTTGACGCTAATCCTGACATGGACCCTAATCCTAAACTCTGATCCTGACCCTAAGCCCTGACCTAACCTTAGGCTAACCCATACGCTAAACCTGTACCTTACCCTAACCCATGCTCTACCCGCATCCTACCTGTACCCCAATTCTCACCCATACCCTAACACCCACTCTAACACAGAACCCTAACACCCTGAGACCAAAACCATAAACCTTAACCAATAAGCAAAACCATAACCATAACCAAAGCATAAAATATATTCATTAACCATACCCATAAATAACTCATTAACCATAAAACTTAAACCATCACAGCAACCATAAACCACACACAGCCCCAACCCTCACACCAGCCCCAGCCCTAATGCTAACCCTCCAAACCACTTACACCAAGCCAAGTCTAATCAGATTATACAAATACATCTTGAAAAAGAAAACTGGGGAATTCCCTGGTGGCCCAGTGGTTAGGACTCTGTGCTTTCACTGCCAAGGGCTCGGTTTCGATCCCTGACTGGGGAACTAAGATCCCACAAGCCATGGGACGTGGCCAAAATAAATAAATAATAAAAATGAAATAAAACCACTATTTTAAAAACGATTTTAAAAATACAGGAAAAAAACAAGAAAACTACCCCAGTACAACTTATAAATATGAATGTAAAAATCTATCACACAATAATAGCAACATGAAACCAACAGAACTTTAAATGGATAATGCCATAAGCAAGTATCTCTACACCAGGAATTTCAGGTTGCTCAACATATTAAAAGTAAGCAAGGTTTTCAACCACAATAATGGTGTGAAGCAAAAACACATAACCATATCAATTAATGCAAAAAATCTACAATGAAAATCCAGTGTTATTTCATGAAAAACACTCAAGAAAGCAGGAATAAAAGGAAATGTGTTCAATAGGGAAAAGAGTAGTACAAAAAGCCACAGCAAACATCATGCTCCACGATAAAGACTGAAAGATTTACTCCTGACATCAGGAACAGGGCCAGGAAGCTGGCCTTCATCACCGTTACTCAATGGTGTACTGGAAGTTCTACCCAGAATCTTGAGGAAAGAAATAAAAGGCATTCATGGGTGAATGGAAAAATTAAAACCGTGTCTCTTCACAGAACATAGGTCACATCATCTTATATATGAAACTACCTATAATCAGCAAAGAAATTCTTTGAGCTAATCAACTAATTAATAAGCAAAGTTATAGAACAAAATATCAATTCATGAAAATCTATCTTATATGCATACGCTGGCAAAAAATAATCCGAAAAAGAATTTCTGAGAACAAGTCCATTTGTAATAATGTCAACATCAATATTTAGGAGTATATTTAATCAAGGTACAAGACTTGTTTTTATGTATGTAAAGTTGTATGTTTGAAATTACTGGAAAGTCAATTACTTTTCAAAACATCATGTATGTCAACAGCATGCCAGAAAAGCAGAGAAAACATCAAACTTCCATATAGAAGCCAAGCCTTACCCAGATCCAGTTCACCCAAAGTCCACATGTCATTTAGAGGCACTGTGGGAAGGTTATATTAGGAGCCGCTGTCTTCCGTGTTTTGGACGACCTGGATATGGTAGAAACAGTGGGACTTTTGAATTCCAATTTTCCACTTCATTCCACAAAAAAACGATTAGAACTAATAAATAAATTCAGTAAAGTTGCAAAATCAATACACAGAAACCAGTTGCATTTCTAAACACTAATAATGAACCATCAGGAAGAGAAAGAAAGCAACCCTATTTACAACTGCATCAAAAAGAACAAAATACCTGGGAATAAAGTCAACCAAGGAGGTGAAAGACCTGCACACTGAAAACTTGAAGACATTGATGAAGACATTGCAAAACACACCAATAAATGGAAAGATATCCTGTTCTCATGGAATGGAACAATTAATATTGTTAAAACATCCATGCTACCCAAAGCAGTGGACACAGTGAATGCAATCCCTCCCAAACTTCCATGGTATTTTCCCCCCAAATAGAGCAAATCCTCCTAATATCTGTGGGGAACCACAAAGGACCCCAAATAGCCAAAGAAACCCTGAAAAAAGAGAACGGGCTGGAGGCATCTCCCTCCCTGACGTCACACTCTGCTGAGAAGCTACAGTCACCAAAACAGCGTGGAACTGGCTCAAAACGGGCACAGGGACCAGAGGAACAGGACAGAGAGACCAGAATGCAACCCACACGGACGGGGTCGGTGAATTTATGACACAGGGACCAAGGACACACCAAGGAGCACGACACTCCCCACGATAAATGGTGCTGGGAAAACTGGAGGCCCCATAACTCACGCTGGCTACCCTGCACACAAACCTGACCAAAAACCCAGCTTTCCACACCAAGCCCTCCCTCGCTCACACAAAGACGGACCCCTTCAACGGTCAGTCGCCCACAGGAAGCTTCTCCCCACTTTTCCTCACCCTCTCTTCACCTTTTCCTCAGGCATCACCTGGGTCCTCAGGAAACCTAGTTCCCTAGTCAGCGTGGACACAGCCCCACTTTGTCCTGAAGCCAAAACCCCAGCGAGTCCTAAGGAGACGGAGACCGAGCTCCTCTCAGCAGAGACGCTGAGCCGTGCGTCCTACCGGAAGGCCTCCGCCCCCGCCCCCGCGCCTGAGGAGGCTCAACTCCTCTCAGCTGACCTCACAATCGAGTTCGCAGGGAACGAGCATGCGCTGTGGGTCAGAGAGGCGAACTCGGCGCCACCCTGTGGTCAGTGCAGGAAGTGCAGGCCGCGCCTCCCTCACAGGTCACTGGAGGCAGCGTGCCCTACTGACAGGACTGCTGAATCCATTAAACTGGAAATTCAAACTAAAATGGAGTCTCTATCCCAAAACTTTTCTAAAAGTAGTTAAGGAACAATTAATTGGAAACCATTTGGAATGAAGTGAATGTAGATGCAAACTTTACAACTTATACCAAATTCACTCAAAGTTATTCAGAGGCAAATTTGATTGTAGTTTCTAATTTATGTTTGGCTGCGTTGGGTCTTTGTTGCTGCATGTGGGCTTTCTCTAGTTGCATCGAGCGGGGCTTCTCTTCGTTGCGGTGCACGGGCTTCTCATTGCGGTGGCTTCTCTTGTGGGCGAGCACGGGCTCTAGGCGCGCAGGCTTCAGTAGTTGTGCCGCGCAGGCTTGGTTGCTCTGCGGCATGTGGGAGCTTCCCGGACCAGGGCTCGAGCCCGTGTCCCCTGCATTGGCAGGCGGACTCTTAACCACTGCGTCACCAGGGAAGTCCCCACAGACAAACTTTAAATACAAAACTATTCAAGGGGCTTTTCTGGTGGCACAGTGGTTGAGAATCTGCCTGCTAATGCAGGGGACACGGCTTCGAGCCCTGGTCTGGGAAGATCCCACATGCCGCGGAGCAACTAGGCCCGTGAGCCACAACTACTGAGCCTGCGCGTCTGGAGCCTGTGCTCCGCAACAAGAGAGGCCGCGATAGTGAGAGGCCCGTGCACCGCGATGAAGAGTGGCCCCCGCTTGCCACAACTAGAGAAAGCCTTCGCACAGAAACGAAGACCCAACGCAGACAAAAATAAATTAATTAATTAATCAATTTAAAAAAAAAAGCTCTCTCTCAAATTTAACTTCCAGAATATATTCAGGCAAAACGCATACGCCCTTTTTGGCCAACCAAAGAAGCGGGCAATGCAAATCAACACTACAAAGAGGTATCACTTCGAATCAGAAAAAAGGACCATCCTCACAAAGGGTAAAAATCAGATATGCAGGACAAGGAGAGGAGAAAAGGGAGCCTTGTTATGCTGAAGGGGGGAATGTAAATTGCCAACGGCCACTCTGGAGAAGTGTGCTGTGTTTCCTGAAACATCTAAAAAACAGAGCTACAAAGCATAGGGCACTTCCACTCATGGGCCTATATGTTGGAAACACCAAAAATCCACAGGACGCAGGCACCCCGTTTACTGCTGCAATGTTTACAACAGCCTCGACTTGGGTACAACTTAAGAGTCCTTGGAAGGAAAAAACGGTGAAAGAAAATTTGGCACTTAAGCACAATGGAATATTACTCAGCCCTGAAATCAATGAAATGAGGCCAGTTGCAGCAACTCAGGGGGACTTATGTATGGTCATTGAGAGTGAAAGAAGTTAGACAGCAAG
Source organism: Balaenoptera physalus (assembly GCF_965194825.1). NCBI lineage: Eukaryota > Metazoa > Chordata > Mammalia > Artiodactyla > Balaenopteridae > Balaenoptera > Balaenoptera physalus. The sequence goes on from NW_028126162.1 coordinate 205,460, forward strand.
AGAAACTTATCATAAGATATCACTTATAAAGGGAATCTAAAAATCGCCAACCATGAACTGAATTACAAACAGAACACCATCACACATTTACAAAACACACTTATGGCTGCTTAAGGAGAAAAGTGTGGTGCGGTGATGCATAAACCAGGAGGTTGAAATTGGCACAGATACCGTTCCATACGCCAATAATGTAATCGCCAAGACATACTCGTTGTTCAAGGAACTGGGCTCAGCACACTCTATTCACAGAAAAAACATACATCTGACTACTAGAAACTAGAAAAGAATTTATTGATGTCTCTCTGTAAGTGACTCAGGTGGATGTACAGCACCAAGAAACACAACATTGCAAATCAGCTACACCCCATTATAAAAATTAACTATAAAAAAAAAGACAGTGAGAGAGAGAGGAATTCTTACAAAATTCAATCAGGGGCTGTGATGCAACTGGACTGACCACATCTACACTCACAGCTGAATGGGACGTAAGGCTGGACACCCTAACCCTAAACCCTAACCCTAACCCTAACCCTAACCCAACCCTAACCCTAACCCTAACCCAACACTAACCCTAACCCTAAACCTCAACCCTAACCCTAAACCCTAACCCTAACCCAACCCTAAGCCTAACCCTAACCCCTAGCCCTAGCCCTAACCCTGACCCTAACCCCTAACCCTTAACCTCTAACCCTAACCAAGTTCACAAGTAAACTTCTCGCCCACCTGGAGAGAGTGATTTAATTTTAAAGAGTAAAGACACAATCAGCTCAGTAATTGGCCACGGGGATGGAGGGGCCAAGGCTAACCTGAGCTGGAGGAACGTGGGTGCCTGCCTGGATGCTCAGAGGCCAAGGGCTGTTCTGAGAGCTGCTTGGACACCCGTGCAGATGGAACAAAGGATCCGTCCAGTCCCAAGAGGGCCCCACCAGCCCTCACGAACGCAACACCAGACTTCCCTGGTGGCGCAGTGGTTAAGAATCCACCTGCCAATGCAGGGGACACGGGTTTGAGCCCTGGTCCGGGAAGATCCCACATGCTGTGGAGCAACTAAGCCGGTGTACCACAACTACTGAGCCTGCGCTCTAGAACCCGCGAGCCCCAACTGCTGAAGCCCACGGGCTTAGAGCGTGTGCTCTGCATCAAGAGAAGCCACCGCAATGAGAAGCCCCCTCTCGCCGCAACTAGAGAAAGCCTCCGTGCAGCAATGCAGACCCAACACAGCCCAAAATTAATTAATTAATTAATTAAGAAAAAAAAAGGCAGCCCCTGGGGGCTGGCAGACTGATGCACCAAGTCTTACATCACGCCTACTTAGTACCCTGCATGTCAGGGCCATGCTGGACCTGGGGCTGCCCACACAGAGTGGGGCCTGCATCACCCTTCCCAGGAGGGAGGGTGGAGGGAAACCCTGCATGACCTCTGAGGCCCTAAGAACCCTTGACTAAGGCTGAGCTCAATTTGAAACAGTGGATGACCAGAGCAGACATTTCATTCATGTATCAATGAGAATCCAGCACTGGAGGAGCAGAAAACAACGGCCTCGCTCAACCTTGACGCTAATCCTGACATGGACCCTAATCCTAAACTCTGATCCTGACCCTAAGCCCTGACCTAACCTTAGCCTAACCCGTACGCTAAACCTGTACCTTACGCTAACCCATGCTCTACCCGCATCCTACCTGTACCCAAATTCTCACCCATACCCTAACACCCACTCTAACACAGAACCCTAACACCCTGAGACCAAAACCATAAACCTTAACCAATAAGCAAAACCATAACCATAACCAAGGCATAAAATATATTCATTAACCATACCCATAAATAACTCATTAACCATAAAACTTAAACCATCACAGCAACCATAAACCGTACACAGCCCCAACCCTCACACCAGCCCCAGCCCTAATGCTAACCCTCCAAACCACTTACACCAAGCCAAGTCTAATCAGATTATACAAATACATCTTGAAAAAGAAAACTGGGGAATTCCCTGGTGGCCCAGTGGTTAGGACTCTGTGCTTTCACTGCCAAGGGCTCGGGTTCGATCCCTGACTGGGGAACTAAGATCCCACAAGCCATGGGACGTGGCCAAAATAAATAAATAATAAAAATGAAATAAAACCACTATTTTAAAAACGATTTTAAAAATACAGGAAAAAAACAAGAAAACTACCCCAGTACAACTTATAAATATGAATGTAAAAATCTATCACACAATAATAGCAACATGAAACCAACAGAACTTTAAATGGATAATGCCATAAGCAAGTATCTCTACACCAGGAATTTCAGGTTGCTCAACATATTAAAAGTAAGCAAGGTTTTCAACCACATTAATGGTGTGAAGCAAAAACACATAACCATATCAATTAATGCAAAAAATCTACAATGAAAATCCAGTGTTATTTCATGAAAAACACTCAAGAAAGCAGGAATAAAAGGAAATGTGTTCAATAGGGAAAAGAGTAGTACAAAAAGCCACAGCAAACATCATGCTCCACGATAAAGACTGAAAGATTTACTCCTGAAATCAGGAACAGGGCCAGGAAGCTGGCCTTCATCACCGTTACTCAATGGTGTACTGGAAGTTCTACCCAGAATCTTGAGGAAAGAAATAAAAGGCATCCATGGGTGAATGGAAAAATTAAAACCGTGTCTCTTCACAGAACATAGGTCACATCATCTTATATATGAAACTACCTATAATCAGCAAAGAAATTCTTTGAGCTAATCAACTAATTAATAAGCAAAGTTATAGAACAAAATATCAATTCATGAAAATCTATCTTATATGCATACGCTGGCAAAAAATAATCTGAAAAAGAATTTCTGAGAACAATTCCATTTGTAATAATGTCAACATCAATATTTAGGAGTATATTTAATCAAGGGACAAGACTTGTTTTTATGTATGTAAAGTTGTATGTTTGAAATTACTGGAAAGTCAATTACTTTTCAAAACATCATGTATGTCAACAGCATGCCAGAAAAGCAGAGAAAACTTCAAACTTCCATATAGAAGCCAAGCCTTACCCAGATCCAGTTCACCCAAAGTCCACATGTCATTTAGAGGCACTGTGGGAAGGTTATATTAGGAGCCGCTGTCCTCCGTGTTGTGGACGACCTGGATATGGTAGAAACAGTGGGACTTTTGAATTCCAATTTTCCACTTCATTCCACAAAAAAACGATTAGAACTAATAAATAAATTCAGTAAAGTTGCAAAATCAATACACAGAAACCAGTTGCATTTCTAAACACTAATAATGAACCATCAGGAAGAGAAAGAAAGCAACCCTATTTACAACTGCATCAAAAAGAACAAAATACCTGGGAATAAAGTCAACCAAGGAGGTGAAAGACCTGCACACTGAAAACTTGAAGACATTGATGAAGACATTGCAAAACACACCAATAAATGGAAAGATATCCTGTTCTCATGGAATGGAACAATTAATATTGTTAAAACATCCATGCTACCCAAAGCAGTGGACACAGTGAATGCAATCCCTCCCAAACTTCCATGGTATTTTCCCCCCAAATAGAGCAAATCCTCCTAATATCTGTGGGGAACCACAAAGGACCCCAAATAGCCAAAGAAACCCTGAAAAAAGAGAACGGGCTGGAGGCATCTCCCTCCCTGACGTCACACTCTGCTGAGAAGCTACAGTCACCAAAACAGCGTGGAACTGGCTCAAAACGGGCACAGGGACCAGAGGAACAGGACAGAGAGACCAGAATGCAACCCACACGGACGGGGTCGGTGAATTTATGACACAGGGACCAAGGACACACCAAGGAGCACGACACTCCCCACGATAAATGGTGCTGGGAAAACTGGACGCCCCATAACTCACGCTGGCTACCCTGCACACAAACCTGACCAAACACCCAGCTTTCCACGCCAAGCCCTCCCTTGCTCACACGAAGACGGACCCCCTCAATGGTCAGTCGCCCACAGGAAGCTTCTCCCCACTTTTCCTCACCGTCTCTTCACCTTTTCCTCAGGCATCACCTGGGTCCTCAGGAAACCTAGTTCCCTAGTCAGCGTGGACGCAGCCCCACTTTGTCCTGAAGCCGAAACCCCAGCGAGTCCTAAGGAGATGGAGACCGAGCTCCTCTCAGCAGAGACGGTGAGCCTGGTGTCCTACCCAAAGGCCCCCGCCCCCGCCCCCGCCCCCGAGCCTGAGGAGGCTCAACTGCTCTCAGCTGACCTCACAATCGAGTTCGCAGGGAACGAGCATGCGCTGTGGGTCAGAGAGGCGAACTCGGCGCCACCCTGTGGTCAGTGCAGGAAGTGCAGGCCGCGCCTCCCTCACAGGTCACTGGAGGCAGCGTGCCCTACTGACAGGACTGCTGAATCCATTAAACTGGAAATTCAAACTAAAATGGAGTCTCTATCCCAAAACTTTTCTAAAAGTAGTTAAGGAACAATTAATTGGAAACCATTTGGAATGAAGTGAATGTAGATGCAAACTTTACAACTTATACCAAATTCACTCAAAGTTATTCAGAGGCAAATTTTATTTTAGTTTCTAATTTATGTTTGGCTGCGTTGGGTCTTTGTTGCTGCATGTGGGCTTTCTCTAGTTGCATCGAGCGGGGCTTCTCTTCGTTGCGGTGCACGGGCTTCTCATTGCGGTGGCTTCTCTTGTGGGCGAGCACGGGCTCTAGGCGCGCAGGCTTCAGTAGTTGTGCCGCGCAGGCTTGGTTGCTCTGCGGCATGTGGGAGCTTCCCGGACCAGGGCTCGAGCCCGTGTCCCCTGCATTGGCAGGCGGACTCTTAACCACTGCGTCACCAGGGAAGTCCCCACAGACAAACTTTAAATACAAAACTATTCAAGGGGCTTCCCTGGTGGCACAGTGGTTGAGAATCTGCCTGCTAATGCAGGGGACACGGCTTCGAGCCCTGGTCTGGGAAGATCCCACATGCCGCGGAGCAACTAGGCCCGTGAGCCACAACTACTGAGCCTGCGCGTCTGGAGCCTGTGCTCCGCAACAAGAGAGGCCGCGATAGTGAGAGGCCCGTGCACCGCGATGAAGAGTGGCCCCCGCTTGCCACAACTAGAGAAAGCCTTCGCACAGAAACGAAGACCCAACGCAGACAAAAATAAATTAATTAATTAATCAATTTAAAAAAAAAAGCTCTCTCTCAAATTTAACTTCCAGAATATATTCAGGCAAAACGCATACGCCCTTTTTGGCCAACCAAAGAAGCGGGCAATGCAAATCAACACTACAAAGAGGTATCACTTCGAATCAGAAAAAAGGACCATCCTCACAAAGGGTAAAAATCAGATATGCAGGACAAGGACAGGAGAAAAGGGAGCCTTGTTATGCTGAAGGGGGGAATGTAAATTGCCAACGGCCACTCTGGAGAAGTGTGCTGTGTTTCCTGAAACATCTAAAAAACAGAGCTACAAAGCATAGGGCACTTCCACTCATGGGCCTATATGTTGGAAACACCAAAAATCCACAGGACGCAGGCACCCCGTTTACTGCTGCTATGTTTACAACAGCCTCGACTTGGGTACAACTTAAGAGTCCTTGGAAGGAAAAAACGGTGAAAGAAAATTTGGCACTTAAGTAAAACGGAATATTACTCAGCCCTGAAATCAATGAAATGAGGCCAGTTGCAGCAACTCAGGGGGACTTATGTATGGTCATTGAGAGTGAAAGAAGTTAGACAGCAAGAGAAACTTATCATAAGATATCACTTATAAAGGGAATCTAAAAATCGCCAACCATGAACTGAATTACAAACAGAACACCATCACACATTTACAAAACACACTTATGGCTGCTTAAGGAGAAAAGTGTGTGGCGGTGATGCATAAACCAGGAGGTTGAAATTGGCACAGGTACCGTTCCATACGCCAATAATGTAATCGCCAAGACATACTCGTTGTTCAAGGAACTGGGCTCAGCACACTCTATTCACAGAAAAAACATACATCTGACTACTAGAAACTAGAAAAGAATTTATTGATGTCTCTCTGTAAGTGACTCAGGTGGATGTACAGCACCAAGAAACACAACATTGCAAATCAGCTACACCCATTATAAAAATTAATTATAAAAAAAAAGACAGTGAGAGAGAGAGGAATTCTTACAAAATTCAATCAGGGGCTGTGATGCAACTGGACTGACCACATCTACACTCACAGCTGAATGGGACGTAAGGCTGGACACCCTAACCCTAAACCCTAACCCTAACCCTAACCCTAACCCAACCCTAACCCTACCTTAACCCTAACCCTAACCCAACACTAACCCTAACCCTAAACCTCAACCCTAACCCTAAACCCTAGCCCTAACCCAACCCTAAGCCTAACCCTAACCCCTAGCCCTAGCCCTAACCCTGACCCTAACCCCTAACCCTTAACCTCTAACCCTAACCAAGTTCACAAGTAAACTTCTCGCCCACCTGGAGAGAGTGATTTAATTTTAAAGAGTAAAGACACAATCAGCTCAGTAATTGGCCACGGGGATGGAGGGGCCAAGGCTAACCTGAGCTGGAGGAACGTGGGTGCCTGCCTGGATGCTCAGAGGCCAAGGGCTGTTCTGAGAGCTGCTTGGACACCCGTGCAGATGGAACAAAGGATCCGTCCAGTCCCAAGAGGGCCCCACCAGCCCTCACGAACGCAACACCAGACTTCCCTGGTGGCGCAGTGGTTAAGAATCCACCTGCCAATGCAGGGGACACGGGTTTGAGCCCTGGTCCGGGAAGATCCCACATGCTGTGGAGCAACTAAGCCGGTGTACCACAACTACTGAGCCTGCGCTCTAGAACCCGCGAGCCCCAACTGCTGAAGCCCACGCGCTTAGAGCGTGTGCTCTGCATCAAGAGAAGCCACCGCAATGAGAAGCCCCCTCTCGCCGCAACTAGAGAAAGCCTCCGTGCAGCAATGCAGACCCAACAGAGCCCAAAATTAATTAATTAATTAATTAAGAAAAAAAAAGGCAGCCCCTGGGGGCTGGCAGACTGATGCACCAAGTCTTACATCACGCCTACTTAGTACCCTGCATGTCAGGGCCATGCTGGACCTGGGGCTGCCCACACAGAGTGGGGCCTGCATCACCCTTCCCAGGAGGGAGGGTGGAGGGAAACCCTGCATGACCTCTGAGGCCCTAAGAACCCTTGACTAAGGCTGAGCTCAATTTGAAACAGTGGATGACCAGAGCAGACATTTCATTCATGTATCAATGAGAATCCAGCACTGGAGGAGCAGAAAACAACGGCCTCGCTCAACCTTGACGCTAATCCTGACATGGACCCTAATCCTAAACTCTGATCCTGACCCTAAGCCCTGACCTAACCTTAGCCTAACCCGTACGCTAAACCTGTACCTTACGCTAACCGATGCTCTACCCGCATCCTACCTGTACCCAAATTCTCACCCATACCCTAACACCCACTCTAACACAGAACCCTAACACCCTGAGACCAAAACCATAAACCTTAACCAATAAGCAAAACCATAACCATAACCAAGGCATAAAATATATTCATTAACCATACCCATAAATAACTCATTAACCATAAAACTTAAACCATCACAGCAACCATAAACCGTACACAGCCCCAACCCTCACACCAGCCCCAGCCCTAATGCTAACCCTCCAAACCACTTACACCAAGCCAAGTCTAATCAGATTATACAAATACATCTTGAAAAAGAAAACTGGGGAATTCCCTGGTGGCCCAGTGGTTAGGACTCTGTGCTTTCACTGCCAAGGGCTCGGGTTCGATCCCTGACTGGGGAACTAAGATCCCACAAGCCATGGGACGTGGCCAAAATAAATAAATAATAAAAATGAAATAAAACCACTATTTTAAAAACGATTTTAAAAATACAGGAAAAAAACAAGAAAACTACCCCAGTACAACTTATAAATATGAATGTAAAAATCTATCACACAATAATAGCAACATGAAACCAACAGAACTTTAAATGGATAATGCCATAAGCAAGTATCTCTACACCAGGAATTTCAGGTTGCTCAACATATTAAAAGTAAGCAAGGTTTTCAACCACATTAATGGTGTGAAGCAAAAACACATAACCATATCAATTAATGCAAAAAATCTACAATGAAAATCCAGTGTTATTTCATGAAAAACACTCAAGAAAGCAGGAATAAAAGGAAATGTGTTCAATAGGGAAAAGAGTAGTACAAAAAGCCACAGCAAACATCATGCTCCACGATAAAGACTGAAAGATTTACTCCTGACATCAGGAACAGGGCTAGGAAGCTGGCCTTCATCACCGTTACTCAATGGTGTACTGGAAGTTCTACCCAGAATCTTGAGGAAAGAAATAAAAGGCATCCATGGGTGAATGGAAAAATTAAAACCGTGTCTCTTCACAGAACATAGGTCACATCATCTTATATATGAAACTACCTATAATCAGCAAAGAAATTCTTTGAGCTAATCAACTAATTAATAAGCAAAGTTATAGAACAAAATATCAATTCATGAAAATCTATCTTATATGCATACGCTGGCAAAAAATAATCCGAAAAAGAATTTCTGAGAACAATTCCATTTGTAATAATGTCAACATCAATATTTAGGAGTATATTTAATCAAGGTACAAGACTTGTTTTTATGTATGTAAAGTTGTATGTTTGAAATTACTGGAAAGTCAATTACTTTTCAAAACATCATGTATGTCAACAGCATGCCAGAAAAGCAGAGAAAACTTCAAACTTCCATATAGAAGCCAAGCCTTACCCAGATCCAGTTCACCCAAAGTCCACATGTCATTTAGAGGCACTGTGGGAAGGTTATATTAGGAGCCGCTGTCCTCCGTGTTGTGGACGACCTGGATATGGTAGAAACAGTGGGACTTTTGAATTCCAATTTTCCACTTCATTCCACAAAAAAACGATTAGAACTAATAAATAAATTCAGTAAAGTTGCAAAATCAATACACAGAAACCAGTTGCATTTCTAAACACTAATAATGAACCATCAGGAAGAGAAAGAAAGCAACCCTATTTACAACTGCATCAAAAAGAACAAAATACCTGGGAATAAAGTCAACCAAGGAGGTGAAAGACCTGCACACTGAAAACTTGAAGACATTGATGAAGACATTGCAAAACACACCAATAAATGGAAAGATATCCTGTTCTCATGGAATGGAACAATTAATATTGTTAAAACATCCATGCTACCCAAAGCAGTGGACACAGTGAATGCAATCCCTCCCAAACTTCCATGGTATTTTCCCCCCAAATAGAGCAAATCCTCCTAATATCTGTGGGGAACCACAAAGGACCCCAAATAGCCAAAGAAACCCTGAAAAAAGAGAACGGGCTGGAGGCATCTCCCTCCCTGACGTCACACTCTGCTGAGAAGCTACAGTCACCAAAACAGCATGGAACTGGCTCAAAACGGGCACAGGGACCAGAGGAACAGGACAGAGAGACCAGAATTCAACCCACACGGACGGGGTTGGTGAATTTATGACACAGGGACCAAGGACACACCAAGGAGCATGACACTCCCCACGATAAATGGTGCTGGGAAAACTGGACGCCCCATAACTCACGCTGGCTACCCTGCACACAAACCTGACCAAACACCCAGCTTTCCACGCCAAGCCCTCCCTCGCTCACACGAAGACGGACCCCCTCAACGGTCAGTCGCCCACAGGAAGCTTCTCCCCACTTTTCCTCACCGTCTCTTCACCTTTTCCTCAGGCATCACCTGGGTCCTCAGGAAACCTAGTTCCCTAGTCAGCGTGGACGCAGCCCCACTTTGTCCTGAAGCCGAAACCCCAGCGAGTCCTAAGGAGATGGAGACCGAGCTCCTCTCAGCAGAGACGGTGAGCCTGGCGTCCTACCCAAAGGCCCCCGCCCCCGCCCCCGCCCCCGAGCCTGAGGAGGCTCAACTGCTCTCAGCTGACCTCACAATTGAGTTCGCAGGGAACGAGCATGCGCTGTGGGTCAGAGAGGCGAACTCGGCGCCACCCTGTGGTCAGTGCAGGAAGTGCAGGCCGCGCCTCCCTCACAGGTCACTGGAGGCAGCGTGCCCTACTGACAGGACTGCTGAATCCATTAAACTGGAAATTCAAACTAAAATGGAGTCTCTATCCCAAAACTTTTCTAAAAGTAGTTAAGGAACAATTAATTGGAAACCATTTGGAATGAAGTGAATGTAGATGCAAACTTTACAACTTATACCAAATTCACTCAAAGTTATTCAGAGGCAAATTTTATTTTAGTTTCTAATTTATGTTTGGCTGCGTTGGGTCTTTGTTGCTGCATGTGGGCTTTCTCTAGTTGCATCGAGCGGGGCTTCTCTTCGTTGCGGTGCACGGGCTTCTCATTGCGGTGGCTTCTCTTGTGGGCGAGCACGGGCTCTAGGCGCGCAGGCTTCAGTAGTTGTGCCGCGCAGGCTTGGTTGCTCTGCGGCATGTGGGAGCTTCCTGGACCAGGGCTCGAGCCCGTGTCCCCTGCATTGGCAGGCGGACTCTTAACCACTGCGTCACCAGGGAAGTCCCCACAGACAAACTTTAAATACAAAACTATTCAAGGGGCTTTTCTGGTGGCACAGTGGTTGAGAATCTGCCTGCTAATGCAGGGGACACGGCTTCGAGCCCTGGTCTGGGAAGATCCCACATGCCGCGGAGCAACTAGGCCCGTGAGCCACAACTACTGAGCCTGCGCGTCTGGAGCCTGTGCTCCGCAACAAGAGAGGCCGCGATAGTGAGAGGCCCGTGCACCGCGATGAAGAGTGGCCCCCGCTTGCCACAACTAGAGAAAGCCTTCGCACAGAAACGAAGACCCAACGCAGACAAAAATAAATTAATTAATTAATCAATTTAAAAAAAAAAGCTCTCTCTCAAATTTAACTTCCAGAATATATTCAGGCAAAACGCATACGCCCTTTTTGGCCAACCAAAGAAGCGGGCAATGCAAATCAACACTACAAAGAGGTATCACTTCGAATCAGAAAAAAGGACCATCCTCACAAAGGGTAAAAATCAGATATGCAGGACAAGGACAGGAGAAAAGGGAGCCTTGTTATGCTGAAGGGGGGAATGTAAATTGCCAACGGCCACTCTGGAGAAGTGTGCTGTGTTTCCTGAAACATCTAAAAAACAGAGCTACAAAGCATAGGGCACTTCCACTCATGGGCCTATATGTTGGAAACACCAAAAATCCACAGGACGCAGGCACCCCGTTTACTGCTGCTATGTTTACAACAGCCTCGACTTGGGTACAACTTAAGAGTCCTTGGAAGGAAAAAACGGTGAAAGAAAATTTGGCACTTAAGTACAACGGAATATTACTCAGCCCTGAAATCAATGAAATGAGGCCAGTTGCAGCAACTCAGGGGGACTTATGTATGGTCATTGAGAGTGAAAGAAGTTAGACAGCAAGAGAAACTTATCATAAGATATCACTTATAAAGGGAATCTAAAAATCGCCAACCATGAACTGAATTACAAACAGAACACCATCACACATTTACAAAACACACTTATGGCTGCTTAAGGAGAAAAGTGTGTGGCGGTGATGCATAAACCAGGAGGTTGAAATTGGCACAGATACCGTTCCATACGCCAATAATGTAATCGCCAAGACATACTCGTTGTTCAAGGAACTGGGCTCAGCACACTCTATTCACAGAAAAAACATACATCTGACTACTAGAAACTAGAAAAGAATTTATTGATGTCTCTCTGTAAGTGACTCAGGTGGATGTACAGCACCAAGAAACACAACATTGCAAATCAGCTACACCCATTATAAAAATTAATTATAAAAAAAAAGACAGTGAGAGAGAGAGGAATTCTTACAAAATTCAATCAGGGGCTGTGATGCAACTGGACTGACCACATCTACACTCACAGCTGAATGGGACGTAAGGCTGGACACCCTAACCCTAAACCCTAACCCTAACCCTAACCCTAACCCAACCCTAACCCTACCTTAACCCTAACCCTAACCCAACACTAACCCTAACCCTAAACCTCAACCCTAACCCTAAACCCTAACCCTAACCCAACCCTAAGCCTAACCCTAACCCCTAGCCCTAGCCCTAACCCTGACCCTAACCCCTAACCCTTAACCTCTAACCCTAACCAAGTTCACAAGTAAACTTCTCGCCCACCTGGAGAGAGTGATTTAATTTTAAAGAGTAAAGACACAATCAGCTCAGTAATTGGCCACGGGGATGGAGGGGCCAAGGCTAACCTGAGCTGGAGGAACGTGGGTGCCTGCCTGGATGCTCAGAGGCCAAGGGCTGTTCTGAGAGCTGCTTGGACACCCGTGCAGATGGAACAAAGGATCCGTCCAGTCCCAAGAGGGCCCCACCAGCCCTCACGAACGCAACACCAGACTTCCCTGGTGGCGCAGTGGTTAAGAATCCACCTGCCAATGCAGGGGACACGGGTTTGAGCCCTGGTCCGGGAAGATCCCACATGCTGTGGAGCAACTAAGCCGGTGTACCACAACTACTGAGCCTGCGCTCTAGAACCCGCGAGCCCCAACTGCTGAAGCCCACGCGCTTAGAGCGTGTGCTCTGCATCAAGAGAAGCCACCGCAATGAGAAGCCCCCTCTCGCCGCAACTAGAGAAAGCCTCCGTGCAGCAATGCAGACCCAACACAGCCCAAAATTAATTAATTAATTAATTAAGAAAAAAAAAGGCAGCCCCTGGGGGCTGGCAGACTGATGCACCAAGTCTTACATCACGCCTACTTAGTATCCTGCATGTCAGGGCCATGCTGGACCTGGGGCTGCCCACACAGAGTGGGGCCTGCATCACCCTTCCCAGGAGGGAGGGTGGAGGGAAACCCTGCATGACCTCTGAGGCCCTAAGAACCCTTGACTAAGGCTGAGCTCAATTTGAAACAGTGGGTGACCAGAGCAGACATTTCATTCATGTATCAATGAGAATCCAGCACTGGAGGAGCAGAAAACAATGGCCTCGCTCAACCTTGACGCTAATCCTGACATGGACCCTAACCCTAAACTCTGATCCTGACCCTAAGCCCTGACCTAACCTTAGCCTAACCCGTACGCTAAACCTGTACCTTACCCTAACCCATGCTCTACCCGCATCCTACCTGTACCCCAATTCTCACCCATACCCTAACACCCACTCTAACACAGAACCCTAACACCCTGAGAACAAAACCATAAACCTTAACCAATAAGCAAAACCATAACCATAACCAAGGCATAAAATATATTCATTAACCATACCCATAAATAACTCATTAACCATAAAACTTAAACCATCACAGCAACCATAAACCATACACAGCCCCAACCCTCACACCAGCCCCAGCCCTAATGCTAACCCTCCAAACCACTTACACCAAGCCAAGTCTAATCAGATTATACAAATACATCTTGAAAAAGAAAACTGGGGAATTCCCTGGTGGCCCAGTGGTTAGGACTCTGTGCTTTCACTGCCAAGGGCTCGGGTTCGATCCCTGACTGGGGAACTAAGATCCCACAAGCCATGGGACGTGGCCAAAATAAATAAATAATAAAAATGAAATAAAACCACTATTTTAAAAACGATTTTAAAAATACAGGAAAAAAACAAGAAAACTACCCCAGTACAACTTATAAATATGAATGTAAAAATCTATCACACAATAATAGCAACATGAAACCAACAGAACTTTAAATGGATAATGCCATAAGCAAGTATCTCTACACCAGGAATTTCAGGTTGCTCAACATATTAAAAGTAAGCAAGGTTTTCAACCACATTAATGGTGTGAAGCAAAAACACATAACCATATCAATTAATGCAAAAAATCTACAATGAAAATCCAGTGTTATTTCATGAAAAACACTCAAGAAAGCAGGAATAAAAGGAAATGTGTTCAATAGGGAAAAGAGTAGTACAAAAAGCCACAGCAAACATCATGCTCCACGATAAAGACTGAAAGATTTACTCCTGAAATCAGGAACAGGGCCAGGAAGCTGGCCTTCATCACCGTTACTCAATGGTGTACTGGAAGTTCTACCCAGAATCTTGAGGAAAGAAATAAAAGGCATCCATGGGTGAATGGAAAAATTAAAACCGTGTCTCTTCACAGAACATAGGTCACATCATCTTATATATGAAACTACCTATAATCAGCAAAGAAATTCTTTGAGCTAATCAACTAATTAATAAGCAAAGTTATAGAACAAAATATCAATTCATGAAAATCTATCTTATATGCATACGCTGGCAAAAAATAATCTGAAAAAGAATTTCTGAGAACAATTCCATTTGTAATAATGTCAACATCAATATTTAGGAGTATATTTAATCAAGGGACAAGACTTGTTTTTATGTATGTAAAGTTGTATGTTTGAAATTACTGGAAAGTCAATTACTTTTCAAAACATCATGTATGTCAACAGCATGCCAGAAAAGCAGAGAAAACTTCAAACTTCCATATAGAAGCCAAGCCTTACCCAGATCCAGTTCACCCAAAGTCCACATGTCATTTAGAGGCACTGTGGGAAGGTTATATTAGGAGCCGCTGTCCTCCGTGTTGTGGACGACCTGGATATGGTAGAAACAGTGGGACTTTTGAATTCCAATTTTCCACTTCATTCCACAAAAAAACGATTAGAACTAATAAATAAATTCAGTAAAGTTGCAAAATCAATACACAGAAACCAGTTGCATTTCTAAACACTAATAATGAACCATCAGGAAGAGAAAGAAAGCAACCCTATTTACAACTGCATCAAAAAGAACAAAATACCTGGGAATAAAGTCAACCAAGGAGGTGAAAGACCTGCACACTGAAAACTTGAAGACATTGATGAAGACATTGCAAAACACACCAATAAATGGAAAGATATCCTGTTCTCATGGAATGGAACAATTAATATTGTTAAAACATCCATGCTACCCAAAGCAGTGGACACAGTGAATGCAATCCCTCCCAAACTTCCATGGTATTTTCCCCCCAAATAGAGCAAATCCTCCTAATATCTGTGGGGAACCACAAAGGACCCCAAATAGCCAAAGAAACCCTGAAAAAAGAGAACGGGCTGGAGGCATCTCCCTCCCTGACGTCACACTCTGCTGAGAAGCTACAGTCACCAAAACAGCGTGGAACTGGCTCAAAACGGGCACAGGGACCAGAGGAACAGGACAGAGAGACCAGAATGCAACCCACACGGACGGGGTCGGTGAATTTATGACACAGGGACCAAGGACACACCAAGGAGCACGACACTCCCCACGATAAATGGTGCTGGGAAAACTGGACGCCCCATAACTCACGCTGGCTACCCTGCACACAAACCTGACCAAACACCCAGCTTTCCACGCCAAGCCCTCCCTTGCTCACACGAAGACGGACCCCCTCAATGGTCAGTCGCCCACAGGAAGCTTCTCCCCACTTTTCCTCACCGTCTCTTCACCTTTTCCTCAGGCATCACCTGGGTCCTCAGGAAACCTAGTTCCCTAGTCAGCGTGGACGCAGCCCCACTTTGTCCTGAAGCCGAAACCCCAGCGAGTCCTAAGGAGATGGAGACCGAGCTCCTCTCAGCAGAGACGGTGAGCCTGGTGTCCTACCCAAAGGCCCCCGCCCCCGCCCCCGCCCCCGAGCCTGAGGAGGCTCAACTGCTCTCAGCTGACCTCACAATCGAGTTCGCAGGGAACGAGCATGCGCTGTGGGTCAGAGAGGCGAACTCGGCGCCACCCTGTGGTCAGTGCAGGAAGTGCAGGCCGCGCCTCCCTCACAGGTCACTGGAGGCAGCGTGCCCTACTGACAGGACTGCTGAATCCATTAAACTGGAAATTCAAACTAAAATGGAGTCTCTATCCCAAAACTTTTCTAAAAGTAGTTAAGGAACAATTAATTGGAAACCATTTGGAATGAAGTGAATGTAGATGCAAACTTTACAACTTATACCAAATTCACTCAAAGTTATTCAGAGGCAAATTTTATTTTAGTTTCTAATTTATGTTTGGCTGCGTTGGGTCTTTGTTGCTGCATGTGGGCTTTCTCTAGTTGCATCGAGCGGGGCTTCTCTTCGTTGCGGTGCACGGGCTTCTCATTGCGGTGGCTTCTCTTGTGGGCGAGCACGGGCTCTAGGCGCGCAGGCTTCAGTAGTTGTGCCGCGCAGGCTTGGTTGCTCTGCGGCATGTGGGAGCTTCCCGGACCAGGGCTCGAGCCCGTGTCCCCTGCATTGGCAGGCGGACTCTTAACCACTGCGTCACCAGGGAAGTCCCCACAGACAAACTTTAAATACAAAACTATTCAAGGGGCTTCCCTGGTGGCACAGTGGTTGAGAATCTGCCTGCTAATGCAGGGGACACGGCTTCGAGCCCTGGTCTGGGAAGATCCCACATGCCGCGGAGCAACTAGGCCCGTGAGCCACAACTACTGAGCCTGCGCGTCTGGAGCCTGTGCTCCGCAACAAGAGAGGCCGCGATAGTGAGAGGCCCGTGCACCGCGATGAAGAGTGGCCCCCGCTTGCCACAACTAGAGAAAGCCTTCGCACAGAAACGAAGACCCAACGCAGACAAAAATAAATTAATTAATTAATCAATTTAAAAAAAAAAGCTCTCTCTCAAATTTAACTTCCAGAATATATTCAGGCAAAACGCATACGCCCTTTTTGGCCAACCAAAGAAGCGGGCAATGCAAATCAACACTACAAAGAGGTATCACTTCGAATCAGAAAAAAGGACCATCCTCACAAAGGGTAAAAATCAGATATGCAGGACAAGGACAGGAGAAAAGGGAGCCTTGTTATGCTGAAGGGGGGAATGTAAATTGCCAACGGCCACTCTGGAGAAGTGTGCTGTGTTTCCTGAAACATCTAAAAAACAGAGCTACAAAGCATAGGGCACTTCCACTCATGGGCCTATATGTTGGAAACACCAAAAATCCACAGGACGCAGGCACCCCGTTTACTGCTGCTATGTTTACAACAGCCTCGACTTGGGTACAACTTAAGAGTCCTTGGAAGGAAAAAACGGTGAAAGAAAATTTGGCACTTAAGTAAAACGGAATATTACTCAGCCCTGAAATCAATGAAATGAGGCCAGTTGCAGCAACTCAGGGGGACTTATGTATGGTCATTGAGAGTGAAAGAAGTTAGACAGCAAGAGAAACTTATCATAAGATATCACTTATAAAGGGAATCTAAAAATCGCCAACCATGAACTGAATTACAAACAGAACACCATCACACATTTACAAAACACACTTATGGCTGCTTAAGGAGAAAAGTGTGTGGCGGTGATGCATAAACCAGGAGGTTGAAATTGGCACAGGTACCGTTCCATACGCCAATAATGTAATCGCCAAGACATACTCGTTGTTCAAGGAACTGGGCTCAGCACACTCTATTCACAGAAAAAACATACATCTGACTACTAGAAACTAGAAAAGAATTTATTGATGTCTCTCTGTAAGTGACTCAGGTGGATGTACAGCACCAAGAAACACAACATTGCAAATCAGCTACACCCATTATAAAAATTAATTATAAAAAAAAAGACAGTGAGAGAGAGAGGAATTCTTACAAAATTCAATCAGGGGCTGTGATGCAACTGGACTGACCACATCTACACTCACAGCTGAATGGGACGTAAGGCTGGACACCCTAACCCTAAACCCTAACCCTAACCCTAACCCTAACCCAACCCTAACCCTACCTTAACCCTAACCCTAACCCAACACTAACCCTAACCCTAAACCTCAACCCTAACCCTAAACCCTAGCCCTAACCCAACCCTAAGCCTAACCCTAACCCCTAGCCCTAGCCCTAACCCTGACCCTAACCCCTAACCCTTAACCTCTAACCCTAACCAAGTTCACAAGTAAACTTCTCGCCCACCTGGAGAGAGTGATTTAATTTTAAAGAGTAAAGACACAATCAGCTCAGTAATTGGCCACGGGGATGGAGGGGCCAAGGCTAACCTGAGCTGGAGGAACGTGGGTGCCTGCCTGGATGCTCAGAGGCCAAGGGCTGTTCTGAGAGCTGCTTGGACACCCGTGCAGATGGAACAAAGGATCCGTCCAGTCCCAAGAGGGCCCCACCAGCCCTCACGAACGCAACACCAGACTTCCCTGGTGGCGCAGTGGTTAAGAATCCACCTGTCAATGCAGGGGACACGGGTTTGAGCCCTGGTCCGGGAAGATCCCACATGCTGTGGAGCAACTAAGCCGGTGTACCACAACTACTGAGCCTGCGCTCTAGAACCCGCGAGCCCCAACTGCTGAAGCCCACGCGCTTAGAGCGTGTGCTCTGCATCAAGAGAAGCCACCGCAATGAGAAGCCCCCTCTCGCCGCAACTAGAGAAAGCCTCCGTGCAGCAATGCAGACCCAACACAGCCCAAAATTAATTAATTAATTAATTAAGAAAAAAAAAGGCAGCCCCTGGGGGCTGGCAGACTGATGCACCAAGTCTTACATCACGCCTACTTAGTACCCTGCATGTCAGGGCCATGCTGGACCTGGGGCTGCCCACACAGAGTGGGGCCTGCATCACCCTTCCCAGGAGGGAGGGTGGAGGGAAACCCTGCATGACCTCTGAGGCCCTAAGAACCCTTGACTAAGGCTGAGCTCAATTTGAAACAGTGGATGACCAGAGCAGACATTTCATTCATGTATCAATGAGAATCCAGCACTGGAGGAGCAGAAAACAACGGCCTCGCTCAACCTTGACGCTAATCCTGACATGGACCCTAATCCTAAACTCTGATCCTGACCCTAAGCCCTGACCTAACCTTAGCCTAACCCGTACGCTAAACCTGTACCTTACCCTAACCCATGCTCTACCCGCATCCTACCTGTACCCCAATTCTCACCCATACCCTAACACCCACTCTAACACAGAACCCTAACACCCTGAGACCAAAACCATAAACCTTAACCAATAAGCAAAACCATAACCATAACCAAAGCATAAAATATATTCATTAACCATACCCATAAATAACTCATTAACCATAAAACTTAAACCATCACAGCAACCATAAACCACACACAGCCCCAACCCTCACACCAGCCCCAGCCCTAATGCTAACCCTCCAAACCACTTACACCAAGCCAAGTCTAATCAGATTATACAAATACATCTTGAAAAAGAAAACTGGGGAATTCCCTGGTGGCCCAGTGGTTAGGACTCTGTGCTTTCACTGCCAAGGGCTCGGTTTCGATCCCTGACTGGGGAACTAAGATCCCACAAGCCATGGGACGTGGCCAAAATAAATAAATAATAAAAATGAAATAAAACCACTATTTTAAAAACGATTTTAAAAATACAGGAAAAAAACAAGAAAACTACCCCAGTACAACTTATAAATATGAATGTAAAAATCTATCACACAATAATAGCAACATGAAACCAACAGAACTTTAAATGGATAATGCCATAAGCAAGTATCTCTACACCAGGAATTTCAGGTTGCTCAACATATTAAAAGTAAGCAAGGTTTTCAACCACAATAATGGTGTGAAGCAAAAACACATAACCATATCAATTAATGCAAAAAATCTACAATGAAAATCCAGTGTTATTTCATGAAAAACACTCAAGAAAGCAGGAATAAAAGGAAATGTGTTCAATAGGGAAAAGAGTAGTACAAAAAGCCACAGCAAACATCATGCTCCACGATAAAGACTGAAAGATTTACTCCTGACATCAGGAACAGGGCCAGGAAGCTGGCCTTCATCACCGTTACTCAATGGTGTACTGGAAGTTCTACCCAGAATCTTGAGGAAAGAAATAAAAGGCATCCATGGGTGAATGGAAAAATTAAAACCGTGTCTCTTCACAGAACATAGGTCACATCATCTTATATATGAAACTACCTATAATCAGCAAAGAAATTCTTTGAGCTAATCAACTAATTAATAAGCAAAGTTATAGAACAAAATATCAATTCATGAAAATCTATCTTATATGCATACGCTGGCAAAAAATAATCCGAAAAAGAATTTCTGAGAACAATTCCATTTGTAATAATGTCAACATCAATATTTAGGAGTATATTTAATCAAGGTACAAGACTTGTTTTTATGTATGTAAAGTTGTATGTTTGAAATTACTGGAAAGTCAATTACTTTTCAAAACATCATGTATGTCAACAGCATGCCAGAAAAGCAGAGAAAACATCAAACTTCCATATAGAAGCCAAGCCTTACCCAGATCCAGTTCACCCAAAGTCCACATGTCATTTAGAGGCACTGTGGGAAGGTTATATTAGGAGCCGCTGTCCTCCGTGTTGTGGACGACCTGGATATGGTAGAAACAGTGGGACTTTTGAATTCCAATTTTCCACTTCATTCCACAAAAAAACGATTAGAACTAATAAATAAATTCAGTAAAGTTGCAAAATCAATACACAGAAACCAGTTGCATTTCTAAACACTAATAATGAACCATCAGGAAGAGAAAGAAAGCAACCCTATTTACAACTGCATCAAAAAGAACAAAATACCTGGGAATAAAGTCAACCAAGGAGGTGAAAGACCTGCACACTGAAAACTTGAAGACATTGATGAAGACATTGCAAAACACACCAATAAATGGAAAGATATCCTGTTCTCATGGAATGGAACAATTAATATTGTTAAAACATCCATGCTACCCAAAGCAGTGGACACAGTGAATGCAATCCCTCCCAAACTTCCATGGTATTTTCCCCCCAAATAGAGCAAATCCTCCTAATATCTGTGGGGAACCACAAAGGACCCCAAATAGCCAAAGAAACCCTGAAAAAAGAGAACGGGCTGGAGGCATCTCCCTCCCTGACGTCACACTCTGCTGAGAAGCTACAGTCACCAAAACAGCGTGGAACTGGCTCAAAACGGGCACAGGGACCAGAGGAACAGGACAGAGAGACCAGAATGCAACCCACACGGACGGGGTCGGTGAATTTATGACACAGGGACCAAGGACACACCAAGGAGCACGACACTCCCCACGATAAATGGTGCTGGGAAAACTGGACGCCCCATAACTCACGCTGGCTACCCTGCACACAAACCTGACCAAAAACCCAGCTTTCCACACCAAGCCCTCCCTCGCTCACACAAAGACGGACCCCTTCAACGGTCAGTCGCCCACAGGAAGCTTCTCCCCACTTTTCCTCACCCTCTCTTCACCTTTTCCTCAGGCATCACCTGGGTCCTCAGGAAACCTAGTTCCCTAGTCAGCGTGGACACAGCCCCACTTTGTCCTGAAGCCAAAACCCCAGCGAGTCCTAAGGAGACGGAGACCGAGCTCCTCTCAGCAGAGACGCTGAGCCGTGCGTCCTACCGGAAGGCCTCCGCCCCCGCCCCCGCGCCTGAGGAGGCTCAACTCCTCTCAGCTGACCTCACAATCGAGTTCGCAGGGAACGAGCATGCGCTGTGGGTCAGAGAGGCGAACTCGGCGCCACCCTGTGGTCAGTGCAGGAAGTGCAGGCCGCGCCTCCCTCACAGGTCACTGGAGGCAGCGTGCCCTACTGACAGGACTGCTGAATCCATTAAACTGGAAATTCAAACTAAAATGGAGTCTCTATCCCAAAACTTTTCTAAAAGTAGTTAAGGAACAATTAATTGGAAACCATTTGGAATGAAGTGAATGTAGATGCAAACTTTACAACTTATACCAAATTCACTCAAAGTTATTCAGAGGCAAATTTGATTGTAGTTTCTAATTTATGTTTGGCTGCGTTGGGTCTTTGTTGCTGCATGTGGGCTTTCTCTAGTTGCATCGAGCGGGGCTTCTCTTCGTTGCGGTGCACGGGCTTCTCATTGCGGTGGCTTCTCTTGTGGGCGAGCACGGGCTCTAGGCGCGCAGGCTTCAGTAGTTGTGCCGCGCAGGCTTGGTTGCTCTGCGGCATGTGGGAGCTTCCCGGACCAGGGCTCGAGCCCGTGTCCCCTGCATTGGCAGGCGGACTCTTAACCACTGCGTCACCAGGGAAGTCCCCACAGACAAACTTTAAATACAAAACTATTCCAGGGGCTTTTCTGGTGGCACAGTGGTTGAGAATCTGCCTGCTAATGCAGGGGACACGGCTTCGAGCCCTGGTCTGGGAAGATCCCACATGCCGCGGAGCAACTAGGCCCGTGAGCCACAACTACTGAGCCTGCGCGTCTGGAGCCTGTGCTCCGCAACAAGAGAGGCCGCGATAGTGAGAGGCCCGTGCACCGCGATGAAGAGTGGCCCCCGCTTGCCACAACTAGAGAAAGCCTTCGCACAGAAACGAAGACCCAACGCAGACAAAAATAAATTAATTAATTAATCAATTTAAAAAAAAAAGCTCTCTCTCAAATTTAACTTCCAGAATATATTCAGGCAAAACGCATACGCCCTTTTTGGCCAACCAAAGAAGCGGGCAATGCAAATCAACACTACAAAGAGGTATCACTTCGAATCAGAAAAAAGGACCATCCTCACAAAGGGTAAAAATCAGATATGCAGGACAAGGACAGGAGAAAAGGGAGCCTTGTTATGCTGAAGGGGGGAATGTAAATTGCCAACGGCCACTCTGGAGAAGTGTGCTGTGTTTCCTGAAACATCTAAAAAACAGAGCTACAAAGCATAGGGCACTTCCACTCATGGGCCTATATGTTGGAAACACCAAAAATCCACAGGACGCAGGCACCCCGTTTACTGCTGCAATGTTTACAACAGCCTCGACTTGGGTACAACTTAAGAGTCCTTGGAAGGAAAAAACGGTGAAAGAAAATTTGGCACTTAAGCACAATGGAATATTACTCAGCCCTGAAATCAATGAAATGAGGCCAGTTGCAGCAACTCAGGGGGACTTATGTATGGTCATTGAGAGTGAAAGAAGTTAGACAGCAAGAGAAACTTATCATAAGATATCACTTATAAAGGGAATCTAAAAATCGCCAACCATGAACTGAATTACAAACAGAACACCATCACACATTTACAAAACACACTTATGGCTGCTTAAGGAGAAAAGTGTGGTGCGGTGATGCATAAACCAGGAGGTTGAAATTGGCACAGATACCGTTCCATACGCCAATAATGTAATCGCCAAGACATACTCGTTGTTCAAGGAACTGGGCTCAGCACACTCTATTCACAGAAAAAACATACATCTGACTACTAGAAACTAGAAAAGAATTTATTGATGTCTCTCTGTAAGTGACTCAGGTGGATGTACAGCACCAAGAAACACAACATTGCAAATCAGCTACACCCCATTATAAAAATTAATTATAAAAAAAAAGACAGTGAGAGAGAGAGGAATTCTTACAAAATTCAATCAGGGGCTGTGATGCAACTGGACTGACCACATCTACACTCACAGCTGAATGGGACGTAAGGCTGGACACCCTAACCCTAAACCCTAACCCAAACCCTAACCCTAACCCAACCCTAACCCTAACCCTAACCCAACACTAACCCTAACCCTAAACCTCAACCCTAACCCTAAACCCTAACCCTAACCCAACCCTAAGCCTAACCCTAACCCCTAGCCCTAGCCCTAACCCTGACCCTAACCCCTAACCCTTAACCTCTAACCCTAACCAAGTTCACAAGTAAACTTCTCGCCCACCTGGAGAGAGTGATTTAATTTTAAAGAGTAAAGACACAATCAGCTCAGTAATTGGCCACGGGGATGGAGGGGCCAAGGCTAACCTGAGCTGGAGGAACGTGGGTGCCTGCCTGGATGCTCAGAGGCCAAGGGCTGTTCTGAGAGCTGCTTGGACACCCGTGCAGATGGAACAAAGGATCCGTCCAGTCCCAAGAGGGCCCCACCAGCCCTCACGAACGCAACACCAGACTTCCCTGGTGGCGCAGTGGTTAAGAATCCACCTGCCAATGCAGGGGACACGGGTTTGAGCCCTGGTCCGGGAAGATCCCACATGCTGTGGAGCAACTAAGCCGGTGTACCACAACTACTGAGCCTGCGCTCTAGAACCCGCGAGCCCCAACTGCTGAAGCCCACGGGCTTAGAGCGTGTGCTCTGCATCAAGAGAAGCCACCGCAATGAGAAGCCCCCTCTCGCCGCAACTAGAGAAAGCCTCCGTGCAGCAATGCAGACCCAACACAGCCCAAAATTAATTAATTAATTAATTAAGAAAAAAAAAGGCAGCCCCTGGGGGCTGGCAGACTGATGCACCAAGTCTTACATCACGCCTACTTAGTACCCTGCATGTCAGGGCCATGCTGGACCTGGGGCTGCCCACACAGAGTGGGGCCTGCATCACCCTTCCCAGGAGGGAGGGTGGAGGGAAACCCTGCATGACCTCTGAGGCCCTAAGAACCCTTGACTAAGGCTGAGCTCAATTTGAAACAGTGGATGACCAGAGCAGACATTTCATTCATGTATCAATGAGAATCCAGCACTGGAGGAGCAGAAAACAACGGCCTCGCTCAACCTTGACGCTAATCCTGACATGGACCCTAATCCTAAACTCTGATCCTGACCCTAAGCCCTGACCTAACCTTAGGCTAACCCATACGCTAAACCTGTACCTTACCCTAACCCATGCTCTACCCGCATCCTACCTGTACCCCAATTCTCACCCATACCCTAACACCCACTCTAACACAGAACCCTAACACCCTGAGACCAAAACCATAAACCTTAACCAATAAGCAAAACCATAACCATAACCAAAGCATAAAATATATTCATTAACCATACCCATAAATAACTCATTAACCATAAAACTTAAACCATCACAGCAACCATAAACCACACACAGCCCCAACCCTCACACCAGCCCCAGCCCTAATGCTAACCCTCCAAACCACTTACACCAAGCCAAGTCTAATCAGATTATACAAATACATCTTGAAAAAGAAAACTGGGGAATTCCCTGGTGGCCCAGTGGTTAGGACTCTGTGCTTTCACTGCCAAGGGCTCGGTTTCGATCCCTGACTGGGGAACTAAGATCCCACAAGCCATGGGACGTGGCCAAAATAAATAAATAATAAAAATGAAATAAAACCACTATTTTAAAAACGATTTTAAAAATACAGGAAAAAAACAAGAAAACTACCCCAGTACAACTTATAAATATGAATGTAAAAATCTATCACACAATAATAGCAACATGAAACCAACAGAACTTTAAATGGATAATGCCATAAGCAAGTATCTCTACACCAGGAATTTCAGGTTGCTCAACATATTAAAAGTAAGCAAGGTTTTCAACCACAATAATGGTGTGAAGCAAAAACACATAACCATATCAATTAATGCAAAAAATCTACAATGAAAATCCAGTGTTATTTCATGAAAAACACTCAAGAAAGCAGGAATAAAAGGAAATGTGCTCAATAGGGAAAAGAGTAGTACAAAAAGCCACAGCAAACATCATGCTCCACGATAAAGACTGAAAGATTTACTCCTGACATCAGGAACAGGGCCAGGAAGCTGGCCTTCATCACCGTTACTCAATGGTGTACTGGAAGTTCTACCCAGAATCTTGAGGAAAGAAATAAAAGGCATCCATGGGTGAATGGAAAAATTAAAACCGTGTCTCTTCACAGAACATAGGTCACATCATCTTATATATGAAACTACCTATAATCAGCAAAGAAATTCTTTGAGCTAATCAACTAATTAATAAGCAAAGTTATAGAACAAAATATCAATTCATGAAAATCTATCTTATATGCATACGCTGGCAAAAAATAATCCGAAAAAGAATTTCTGAGAACAAGTCCATTTGTAATAATGTCAACATCAATATTTAGGAGTATATTTAATCAAGGTACAAGACTTGTTTTTATGTATGTAAAGTTGTATGTTTGAAATTACTGGAAAGTCAATTACTTTTCAAAACATCATGTATGTCAACAGCATGCCAGAAAAGCAGAGAAAACTTCAAACTTCCATATAGAAGCCAAGCCTTACCCAGATCCAGTTCACCCAAAGTCCACATGTCATTTAGAGGCACTGTGGGAAGGTTATATTAGGAGCCGCTGTCCTCCGTGTTGTGGACGACCTGGATATGGTAGAAACAGTGGGACTTTTGAATTCCAATTTTCCACTTCATTCCACAAAAAAACGATTAGAACTAATAAATAAATTCAGTAAAGTTGCAAAATCAATACACAGAAACCAGTTGCATTTCTAAACACTAATAATGAACCATCAGGAAGAGAAAGAAAGCAACCCTATTTACAACTGCATCAAAAAGAACAAAATACCTGGGAATAAAGTCAACCAAGGAGGTGAAAGACCTGCACACTGAAAACTTGAAGACATTGATGAAGACATTGCAAAACACACCAATAAATGGAAAGATATCCTGTTCTCATGGAATGGAACAATTAATATTGTTAAAACATCCATGCTACCCAAAGCAGTGGACACAGTGAATGCAATCCCTCCCAAACTTCCATGGTATTTTCCCCCCAAATAGAGCAAATCCTCCTAATATCTGTGGGGAACCACAAAGGACCCCAAATAGCCAAAGAAACCCTGAAAAAAGAGAACGGGCTGGAGGCATCTCCCTCCCTGACGTCACACTCTGCTGAGAAGCTACAGTCACCAAAACAGCGTGGAACTGGCTCAAAACGGGCACAGGGACCAGAGGAACAGGACAGAGAGACCAGAATGCAACCCACACGGACGGGGTCGGTGAATTTATGACACAGGGACCAAGGACACACCAAGGAGCACGACACTCCCCACGATAAATGGTGCTGGGAAAACTGGACGCCCCATAACTCACGCTGGCTACCCTGCACACAAACCTGACCAAAAACCCAGCTTTCCACACCAAGCCCTCCCTCGCTCACACAAAGACGGACCCCTTCAACGGTCAGTCGCCCACAGGAAGCTTCTCCCCACTTTTCCTCACCCTCTCTTCACCTTTTCCTCAGGCATCACCTGGGTCCTCAGGAAACCTAGTTCCCTAGTCAGCGTGGACACAGCCCCACTTTGTCCTGAAGCCAAAACCCCAGCGAGTCCTAAGGAGACGGAGACCGAGCTCCTCTCAGCAGAGACGCTGAGCCGTGCGTCCTACTGGAAGGCCTCCGCCCCCGCCCCCGCGCCTGAGGAGGCTCAACTCCTCTCAGCTGACCTCACAATCGAGTTCGCAGGGAACGAGCATGCGCTGTGGGTCAGAGAGGCGAACTCGGCGCCACCCTGTGGTCAGTGCAGGAAGTGCAGGCCGCGCCTCCCTCACAGGTCACTGGAGGCAGCGTGCCCTACTGACAGGACTGCTGAATCCATTAAACTGGAAATTCAAACTAAAATGGAGTCTCTATCCCAAAACTTTTCTAAAAGTAGTTAAGGAACAATTAATTGGAAACCATTTGGAATGAAGTGAATGTAGATGCAAACTTTACAACTTATACCAAATTCACTCAAAGTTATTCAGAGGCAAATTTTATTTTAGTTTCTAATTTATGTTTGGCTGCGTTGGGTCTTTGTTGCTGCATGTGGGCTTTCTCTAGTTGCATCGAGCGGGGCTTCTCTTCGTTGCGGTGCACGGGCTTCTCATTGCGGTGGCTTCTCTTGTGGGCGAGCACGGGCTCTAGGCGCGCAGGCTTCAGTAGTTGTGCCGCGCAGGCTTGGTTGCTCTGCGGCATGTGGGAGCTTCCCGGACCAGGGCTCGAGCCCGTGTCCCCTGCATTGGCAGGCGGACTCTTAACCACTGCGTCACCAGGGAAGTCCCCACAGACAAACTTTAAATACAAAACTATTCCAGGGGCTTTTCTGGTGGCACAGTGGTTGAGAATCTGCCTGCTAATGCAGGGGACACGGCTTCGAGCCCTGGTCTGGGAAGATCCCACATGCCGCGGAGCAACTAGGCCCGTGAGCCACAACTACTGAGCCTGCGCGTCTGGAGCCTGTGCTCCGCAACAAGAGAGGCCGCGATAGTGAGAGGCCCGTGCAACGCGATGAAGAGTGGCCCCCGCTTGCCACAACTAGAGAAAGCCTTCGCACAGAAACGAAGACCCAACGCAGACAAAAATAAATTAATTAATTAATCAATTTAAAAAAAAAAGCTCTCTCTCTGAAATTTAACTTCCAGAATATATTCAGGAAAAACGCATACGCCCTTTTTGGCCAACCAAAGAAGCGGGCAATGCAAATCAACACTACAAAGAGGTATCACTTCGAATCAGAAAAAAGGACCATCCTCACAAAGGGTAAAAATCAGATATGCAGGACAAGGACAGGAGAAAAGGGAGCCTTGTTATGCTGAAGGGGGGAATGTAAATTGCCAACGGCCACTCTGGAGAAGTGTGCTGTGTTTCCTGAAACATCTAAAAAACAGAGCTACAAAGCATAGGGCACTTCCACTCATGGGCCTATATGTTGGAAACACCAAAATTCCACAGGACGCAGGCACCCCGTTTACTGCTGCTATGTTTACAACAGCCTCGACTTGGGTACAACTTAAGAGTCCTTGGAAGGAAAAAACGGTGAAAGAAAATTTGGCACTTAAGTACAACGGAATATTACTCAGCCCTGAAATCAATGAAATGAGGCCAGTTGCAGCAACTCAGGGGGACTTATGTATGGTCATTGAGAGTGAAAGAAGTTAGACAGCAAGAGAAACTTATCATAAGATATCACTTATAAAGGGAATCTAAAAATCGCCAACCATGAACTGAATTACAAACAGAACACCATCACACATTTACAAAACACACTTATGGCTGCTTAAGGAGAAAAGTGTGTGGCGGTGATGCATAAACCAGGAGGTTGAAATTGGCACAGATACCGTTCCATACGCCAATAATGTAATCGCCAAGACATACTCGTTGTTCAAGGAACTGGGCTCAGCACACTCTATTCACAGAAAAAACATACATCTGACTACTAGAAACTAGAAAAGAATTTATTGATGTCTCTCTGTAAGTGACTCAGGTGGATGTACAGCACCAAGAAACACAACATTGCAAATCAGCTACACTCATTATAAAAATTAATTATAAAAAAAAAGACAGTGAGAGAGAGAGGAATTCTTACAAAATTCAATCAGGGGCTGTGATGCAACTGGACTGACCACATCTACACTCACAGCTGAATGGGACGTAAGGCTGGACACCCTAACCCTAAACCCTAACCCTAACCCTAACCCTAACCCAACCCTAACCCTACCTTAACCCTAACCCTAACCCAACACTAACCCTAACCCTAAACCTCAACCCTAACCCTAAACCCTAACCCTAACCCAACCCTAAGCCTAACCCTAACCCCTAGCCCTAGCCCTAACCCTGACCCTAACCCCTAACCCTTAACCTCTAACCCTAACCAAGTTCACAAGTAAACTTCTCGCCCACCTGGAGAGAGTGATTTAATTTTAAAGAGTAAAGACACAATCAGCTCAGTAATTGGCCACGGGGATGGAGGGGCCAAGGCTAACCTGAGCTGGAGGAACGTGGGTGCCTGCCTGGATGCTCAGAGGCCAAGGGCTGTTCTGAGAGCTGCTTGGACACCCGTGCAGATGGAACAAAGGATCCGTCCAGTCCCAAGAGGGCCCCACCAGCCCTCACGAACGCAACACCAGACTTCCCTGGTGGCGCAGTGGTTAAGAATCCACCTGCCAATGCAGGGGACACGGGTTTGAGCCCTGGTCCGGGAAGATCCCACATGCTGTGGAGCAACTAAGCCGGTGTACCACAACTACTGAGCCTGCGCTCTAGAACCCGCGAGCCCCAACTGCTGAAGCCCACGGGCTTAGAGCGTGTGCTCTGCATCAAGAGAAGCCACCGCAATGAGAAGCCCCCTCTCGCCGCAACTAGAGAAAGCCTCCGTGCAGCAATGCAGACCCAACACAGCCCAAAATTAATTAATTAATTAATTAAGAAAAAAAAAGGCAGCCCCTGGGGGCTGGCAGACTGATGCACCAAGTCTTACATCACGCCTACTTAGTACCCTGCATGTCAGGGCCATGCTGGACCTGGGGCTGCCCACACAGAGTGGGGCCTGCATCACCCTTCCCAGGAGGGAGGGTGGAGGGAAACCCTGCATGACCTCTGAGGCCCTAAGAACCCTTGACTAAGGCTGAGCTCAATTTGAAACAGTGGATGACCAGAGCAGACATTTCATTCATGTATCAATGAGAATCCAGCACTGGAGGAGCAGAAAACAACGGCCTCGCTCAACCTTGACGCTAATCCTGACATGGACCCTAATCCTAAACTCTGATCCTGACCCTAAGCCCTGACCTAACCTTAGGCTAACCCATACGCTAAACCTGTACCTTACCCTAACCCATGCTCTACCCGCATCCTACCTGTACCCCAATTCTCACCCATACCCTAACACCCACTCTAACACAGAACCCTAACACCCTGAGACCAAAACCATAAACCTTAACCAATAAGCAAAACCATAACCATAACCAAAGCATAAAATATATTCATTAACCATACCCATAAATAACTCATTAACCATAAAACTTAAACCATCACAGCAACCATAAACCACACACAGCCCCAACCCTCACACCAGCCCCAGCCCTAATGCTAACCCTCCAAACCACTTACACCAAGCCAAGTCTAATCAGATTATACAAATACATCTTGAAAAAGAAAACTGGGGAATTCCCTGGTGGCCCAGTGGTTAGGACTCTGTGCTTTCACTGCCAAGGGCTCGGTTTCGATCCCTGACTGGGGAACTAAGATCCCACAAGCCATGGGACGTGGCCAAAATAAATAAATAATAAAAATGAAATAAAACCACTATTTTAAAAACGATTTTAAAAATACAGGAAAAAAACAAGAAAACTACCCCAGTACAACTTATAAATATGAATGTAAAAATCTATCACACAATAATAGCAACATGAAACCAACAGAACTTTAAATGGATAATGCCATAAGCAAGTATCTCTACACCAGGAATTTCAGGTTGCTCAACATATTAAAAGTAAGCAAGGTTTTCAACCACAATAATGGTGTGAAGCAAAAACACATAACCATATCAATTAATGCAAAAAATCTACAATGAAAATCCAGTGTTATTTCATGAAAAACACTCAAGAAAGCAGGAATAAAAGGAAATGTGTTCAATAGGGAAAAGAGTAGTACAAAAAGCCACAGCAAACATCATGCTCCACGATAAAGACTGAAAGATTTACTCCTGACATCAGGAACAGGGCCAGGAAGCTGGCCTTCATCACCGTTACTCAATGGTGTACTGGAAGTTCTACCCAGAATCTTGAGGAAAGAAATAAAAGGCATTCATGGGTGAATGGAAAAATTAAAACCGTGTCTCTTCACAGAACATAGGTCACATCATCTTATATATGAAACTACCTATAATCAGCAAAGAAATTCTTTGAGCTAATCAACTAATTAATAAGCAAAGTTATAGAACAAAATATCAATTCATGAAAATCTATCTTATATGCATACGCTGGCAAAAAATAATCCGAAAAAGAATTTCTGAGAACAAGTCCATTTGTAATAATGTCAACATCAATATTTAGGAGTATATTTAATCAAGGTACAAGACTTGTTTTTATGTATGTAAAGTTGTATGTTTGAAATTACTGGAAAGTCAATTACTTTTCAAAACATCATGTATGTCAACAGCATGCCAGAAAAGCAGAGAAAACATCAAACTTCCATATAGAAGCCAAGCCTTACCCAGATCCAGTTCACCCAAAGTCCACATGTCATTTAGAGGCACTGTGGGAAGGTTATATTAGGAGCCGCTGTCTTCCGTGTTTTGGACGACCTGGATATGGTAGAAACAGTGGGACTTTTGAATTCCAATTTTCCACTTCATTCCACAAAAAAACGATTAGAACTAATAAATAAATTCAGTAAAGTTGCAAAATCAATACACAGAAACCAGTTGCATTTCTAAACACTAATAATGAACCATCAGGAAGAGAAAGAAAGCAACCCTATTTACAACTGCATCAAAAAGAACAAAATACCTGGGAATAAAGTCAACCAAGGAGGTGAAAGACCTGCACACTGAAAACTTGAAGACATTGATGAAGACATTGCAAAACACACCAATAAATGGAAAGATATCCTGTTCTCATGGAATGGAACAATTAATATTGTTAAAACATCCATGCTACCCAAAGCAGTGGACACAGTGAATGCAATCCCTCCCAAACTTCCATGGTATTTTCCCCCCAAATAGAGCAAATCCTCCTAATATCTGTGGGGAACCACAAAGGACCCCAAATAGCCAAAGAAACCCTGAAAAAAGAGAACGGGCTGGAGGCATCTCCCTCCCTGACGTCACACTCTGCTGAGAAGCTACAGTCACCAAAACAGCGTGGAACTGGCTCAAAACGGGCACAGGGACCAGAGGAACAGGACAGAGAGACCAGAATGCAACCCACACGGACGGGGTCGGTGAATTTATGACACAGGGACCAAGGACACACCAAGGAGCACGACACTCCCCACGATAAATGGTGCTGGGAAAACTGGAGGCCCCATAACTCACGCTGGCTACCCTGCACACAAACCTGACCAAAAACCCAGCTTTCCACACCAAGCCCTCCCTCGCTCACACAAAGACGGACCCCTTCAACGGTCAGTCGCCCACAGGAAGCTTCTCCCCACTTTTCCTCACCCTCTCTTCACCTTTTCCTCAGGCATCACCTGGGTCCTCAGGAAACCTAGTTCCCTAGTCAGCGTGGACACAGCCCCACTTTGTCCTGAAGCCAAAACCCCAGCGAGTCCTAAGGAGACGGAGACCGAGCTCCTCTCAGCAGAGACGCTGAGCCGTGCGTCCTACCGGAAGGCCTCCGCCCCCGCCCCCGCGCCTGAGGAGGCTCAACTCCTCTCAGCTGACCTCACAATCGAGTTCGCAGGGAACGAGCATGCGCTGTGGGTCAGAGAGGCGAACTCGGCGCCACCCTGTGGTCAGTGCAGGAAGTGCAGGCCGCGCCTCCCTCACAGGTCACTGGAGGCAGCGTGCCCTACTGACAGGACTGCTGAATCCATTAAACTGGAAATTCAAACTAAAATGGAGTCTCTATCCCAAAACTTTTCTAAAAGTAGTTAAGGAACAATTAATTGGAAACCATTTGGAATGAAGTGAATGTAGATGCAAACTTTACAACTTATACCAAATTCACTCAAAGTTATTCAGAGGCAAATTTGATTGTAGTTTCTAATTTATGTTTGGCTGCGTTGGGTCTTTGTTGCTGCATGTGGGCTTTCTCTAGTTGCATCGAGCGGGGCTTCTCTTCGTTGCGGTGCACGGGCTTCTCATTGCGGTGGCTTCTCTTGTGGGCGAGCACGGGCTCTAGGCGCGCAGGCTTCAGTAGTTGTGCCGCGCAGGCTTGGTTGCTCTGCGGCATGTGGGAGCTTCCCGGACCAGGGCTCGAGCCCGTGTCCCCTGCATTGGCAGGCGGACTCTTAACCACTGCGTCACCAGGGAAGTCCCCACAGACAAACTTTAAATACAAAACTATTCAAGGGGCTTTTCTGGTGGCACAGTGGTTGAGAATCTGCCTGCTAATGCAGGGGACACGGCTTCGAGCCCTGGTCTGGGAAGATCCCACATGCCGCGGAGCAACTAGGCCCGTGAGCCACAACTACTGAGCCTGCGCGTCTGGAGCCTGTGCTCCGCAACAAGAGAGGCCGCGATAGTGAGAGGCCCGTGCAACGCGATGAAGAGTGGCCCCCGCTTGCCACAACTAGAGAAAGCCTTCGCACAGAAACGAAGACCCAACGCAGACAAAAATAAATTAATTAATTAATCAATTTAAAAAAAAAAGCTCTCTCTCTGAAATTTAACTTCCAGAATATATTCAGGAAAAACGCATACGCCCTTTTTGGCCAACCAAAGAAGCGGGCAATGCAAATCAACACTACAAAGAGGTATCACTTCGAATCAGAAAAAAGGACCATCCTCACAAAGGGTAAAAATCAGATATGCAGGACAAGGACAGGAGAAAAGGGAGCCTTGTTATGCTGAAGGGGGGAATGTAAATTGCCAACGGCCACTCTGGAGAAGTGTGCTGTGTTTCCTGAAACATCTAAAAAACAGAGCTACAAAGCATAGGGCACTTCCACTCATGGGCCTATATGTTGGAAACACCAAAATTCCACAGGACGCAGGCACCCCGTTTACTGCTGCTATGTTTACAACAGCCTCGACTTGGGTACAACTTAAGAGTCCTTGGAAGGAAAAAACGGTGAAAGAAAATTTGGCACTTAAGTACAACGGAATATTACTCAGCCCTGAAATCAATGAAATGAGGCCAGTTGCAGCAACTCAGGGGGACTTATGTATGGTCATTGAGAGTGAAAGAAGTTAGACAGCAAGAGAAACTTATCATAAGATATCACTTATAAAGGGAATCTAAAAATCGCCAACCATGAACTGAATTACAAACAGAACACCATCACACATTTACAAAACACACTTATGGCTGCTTAAGGAGAAAAGTGTGTGGCGGTGATGCATAAACCAGGAGGTTGAAATTGGCACAGATACCGTTCCATACGCCAATAATGTAATCGCCAAGACATACTCGTTGTTCAAGGAACTGGGCTCAGCACACTCTATTCACAGAAAAAACATACATCTGACTACTAGAAACTAGAAAAGAATTTATTGATGTCTCTCTGTAAGTGACTCAGGTGGATGTACAGCACCAAGAAACACAACATTGCAAATCAGCTACACTCATTATAAAAATTAATTATAAAAAAAAAGACAGTGAGAGAGAGAGGAATTCTTACAAAATTCAATCAGGGGCTGTGATGCAACTGGACTGACCACATCTACACTCACAGCTGAATGGGACGTAAGGCTGGACACCCTAACCCTAAACCCTAACCCTAACCCTAACCCTAACCCAACCCTAACCCTACCTTAACCCTAACCCTAACCCAACACTAACCCTAACCCTAAACCTCAACCCTAACCCTAAACCCTAACCCTAACCCAACCCTAAGCCTAACCCTAACCCCTAGCCCTAGCCCTAACCCTGACCCTAACCCCTAACCCTTAACCTCTAACCCTAACCAAGTTCACAAGTAAACTTCTCGCCCACCTGGAGAGAGTGATTTAATTTTAAAGAGTAAAGACACAATCAGCTCAGTAATTGGCCACGGGGATGGAGGGGCCAAGGCTAACCTGAGCTGGAGGAACGTGGGTGCCTGCCTGGATGCTCAGAGGCCAAGGGCTGTTCTGAGAGCTGCTTGGACACCCGTGCAGATGGAACAAAGGATCCGTCCAGTCCCAAGAGGGCCCCACCAGCCCTCACGAACGCAACACCAGACTTCCCTGGTGGCGCAGTGGTTAAGAATCCACCTGCCAATGCAGGGGACACGGGTTTGAGCCCTGGTCCGGGAAGATCCCACATGCTGTGGAGCAACTAAGCCGGTGTACCACAACTACTGAGCCTGCGCTCTAGAACCCGCGAGCCCCAACTGCTGAAGCCCACGGGCTTAGAGCGTGTGCTCTGCATCAAGAGAAGCCACCGCAATGAGAAGCCCCCTCTCGCCGCAACTAGAGAAAGCCTCCGTGCAGCAATGCAGACCCAACACAGCCCAAAATTAATTAATTAATTAATTAAGAAAAAAAAAGGCAGCCCCTGGGGGCTGGCAGACTGATGCACCAAGTCTTACATCACGCCTACTTAGTACCCTGCATGTCAGGGCCATGCTGGACCTGGGGCTGCCCACACAGAGTGGGGCCTGCATCACCCTTCCCAGGAGGGAGGGTGGAGGGAAACCCTGCATGACCTCTGAGGCCCTAAGAACCCTTGACTAAGGCTGAGCTCAATTTGAAACAGTGGATGACCAGAGCAGACATTTCATTCATGTATCAATGAGAATCCAGCACTGGAGGAGCAGAAAACAACGGCCTCGCTCAACCTTGACGCTAATCCTGACATGGACCCTAATCCTAAACTCTGATCCTGACCCTAAGCCCTGACCTAACCTTAGGCTAACCCATACGCTAAACCTGTACCTTACCCTAACCCATGCTCTACCCGCATCCTACCTGTACCCCAATTCTCACCCATACCCTAACACCCACTCTAACACAGAACCCTAACACCCTGAGACCAAAACCATAAACCTTAACCAATAAGCAAAACCATAACCATAACCAAAGCATAAAATATATTCATTAACCATACCCATAAATAACTCATTAACCATAAAACTTAAACCATCACAGCAACCATAAACCACACACAGCCCCAACCCTCACACCAGCCCCAGCCCTAATGCTAACCCTCCAAACCACTTACACCAAGCCAAGTCTAATCAGATTATACAAATACATCTTGAAAAAGAAAACTGGGGAATTCCCTGGTGGCCCAGTGGTTAGGACTCTGTGCTTTCACTGCCAAGGGCTCGGTTTCGATCCCTGACTGGGGAACTAAGATCCCACAAGCCATGGGACGTGGCCAAAATAAATAAATAATAAAAATGAAATAAAACCACTATTTTAAAAACGATTTTAAAAATACAGGAAAAAAACAAGAAAACTACCCCAGTACAACTTATAAATATGAATGTAAAAATCTATCACACAATAATAGCAACATGAAACCAACAGAACTTTAAATGGATAATGCCATAAGCAAGTATCTCTACACCAGGAATTTCAGGTTGCTCAACATATTAAAAGTAAGCAAGGTTTTCAACCACAATAATGGTGTGAAGCAAAAACACATAACCATATCAATTAATGCAAAAAATCTACAATGAAAATCCAGTGTTATTTCATGAAAAACACTCAAGAAAGCAGGAATAAAAGGAAATGTGTTCAATAGGGAAAAGAGTAGTACAAAAAGCCACAGCAAACATCATGCTCCACGATAAAGACTGAAAGATTTACTCCTGACATCAGGAACAGGGCCAGGAAGCTGGCCTTCATCACCGTTACTCAATGGTGTACTGGAAGTTCTACCCAGAATCTTGAGGAAAGAAATAAAAGGCATTCATGGGTGAATGGAAAAATTAAAACCGTGTCTCTTCACAGAACATAGGTCACATCATCTTATATATGAAACTACCTATAATCAGCAAAGAAATTCTTTGAGCTAATCAACTAATTAATAAGCAAAGTTATAGAACAAAATATCAATTCATGAAAATCTATCTTATATGCATACGCTGGCAAAAAATAATCCGAAAAAGAATTTCTGAGAACAAGTCCATTTGTAATAATGTCAACATCAATATTTAGGAGTATATTTAATCAAGGTACAAGACTTGTTTTTATGTATGTAAAGTTGTATGTTTGAAATTACTGGAAAGTCAATTACTTTTCAAAACATCATGTATGTCAACAGCATGCCAGAAAAGCAGAGAAAACATCAAACTTCCATATAGAAGCCAAGCCTTACCCAGATCCAGTTCACCCAAAGTCCACATGTCATTTAGAGGCACTGTGGGAAGGTTATATTAGGAGCCGCTGTCTTCCGTGTTTTGGACGACCTGGATATGGTAGAAACAGTGGGACTTTTGAATTCCAATTTTCCACTTCATTCCACAAAAAAACGATTAGAACTAATAAATAAATTCAGTAAAGTTGCAAAATCAATACACAGAAACCAGTTGCATTTCTAAACACTAATAATGAACCATCAGGAAGAGAAAGAAAGCAACCCTATTTACAACTGCATCAAAAAGAACAAAATACCTGGGAATAAAGTCAACCAAGGAGGTGAAAGACCTGCACACTGAAAACTTGAAGACATTGATGAAGACATTGCAAAACACACCAATAAATGGAAAGATATCCTGTTCTCATGGAATGGAACAATTAATATTGTTAAAACATCCATGCTACCCAAAGCAGTGGACACAGTGAATGCAATCCCTCCCAAACTTCCATGGTATTTTCCCCCCAAATAGAGCAAATCCTCCTAATATCTGTGGGGAACCACAAAGGACCCCAAATAGCCAAAGAAACCCTGAAAAAAGAGAACGGGCTGGAGGCATCTCCCTCCCTGACGTCACACTCTGCTGAGAAGCTACAGTCACCAAAACAGCGTGGAACTGGCTCAAAACGGGCACAGGGACCAGAGGAACAGGACAGAGAGACCAGAATGCAACCCACACGGACGGGGTCGGTGAATTTATGACACAGGGACCAAGGACACACCAAGGAGCACGACACTCCCCACGATAAATGGTGCTGGGAAAACTGGAGGCCCCATAACTCACGCTGGCTACCCTGCACACAAACCTGACCAAAAACCCAGCTTTCCACACCAAGCCCTCCCTCGCTCACACAAAGACGGACCCCTTCAACGGTCAGTCGCCCACAGGAAGCTTCTCCCCACTTTTCCTCACCCTCTCTTCACCTTTTCCTCAGGCATCACCTGGGTCCTCAGGAAACCTAGTTCCCTAGTCAGCGTGGACACAGCCCCACTTTGTCCTGAAGCCAAAACCCCAGCGAGTCCTAAGGAGACGGAGACCGAGCTCCTCTCAGCAGAGACGCTGAGCCGTGCGTCCTACCGGAAGGCCTCCGCCCCCGCCCCCGCGCCTGAGGAGGCTCAACTCCTCTCAGCTGACCTCACAATCGAGTTCGCAGGGAACGAGCATGCGCTGTGGGTCAGAGAGGCGAACTCGGCGCCACCCTGTGGTCAGTGCAGGAAGTGCAGGCCGCGCCTCCCTCACAGGTCACTGGAGGCAGCGTGCCCTACTGACAGGACTGCTGAATCCATTAAACTGGAAATTCAAACTAAAATGGAGTCTCTATCCCAAAACTTTTCTAAAAGTAGTTAAGGAACAATTAATTGGAAACCATTTGGAATGAAGTGAATGTAGATGCAAACTTTACAACTTATACCAAATTCACTCAAAGTTATTCAGAGGCAAATTTGATTGTAGTTTCTAATTTATGTTTGGCTGCGTTGGGTCTTTGTTGCTGCATGTGGGCTTTCTCTAGTTGCATCGAGCGGGGCTTCTCTTCGTTGCGGTGCACGGGCTTCTCATTGCGGTGGCTTCTCTTGTGGGCGAGCACGGGCTCTAGGCGCGCAGGCTTCAGTAGTTGTGCCGCGCAGGCTTGGTTGCTCTGCGGCATGTGGGAGCTTCCCGGACCAGGGCTCGAGCCCGTGTCCCCTGCATTGGCAGGCGGACTCTTAACCACTGCGTCACCAGGGAAGTCCCCACAGACAAACTTTAAATACAAAACTATTCAAGGGGCTTTTCTGGTGGCACAGTGGTTGAGAATCTGCCTGCTAATGCAGGGGACACGGCTTCGAGCCCTGGTCTGGGAAGATCCCACATGCCGCGGAGCAACTAGGCCCGTGAGCCACAACTACTGAGCCTGCGCGTCTGGAGCCTGTGCTCCGCAACAAGAGAGGCCGCGATAGTGAGAGGCCCGTGCACCGCGATGAAGAGTGGCCCCCGCTTGCCACAACTAGAGAAAGCCTTCGCACAGAAACGAAGACCCAACGCAGACAAAAATAAATTAATTAATTAATCAATTTAAAAAAAAAAGCTCTCTCTCAAATTTAACTTCCAGAATATATTCAGGCAAAACGCATACGCCCTTTTTGGCCAACCAAAGAAGCGGGCAATGCAAATCAACACTACAAAGAGGTATCACTTCGAATCAGAAAAAAGGACCATCCTCACAAAGGGTAAAAATCAGATATGCAGGACAAGGAGAGGAGAAAAGGGAGCCTTGTTATGCTGAAGGGGGGAATGTAAATTGCCAACGGCCACTCTGGAGAAGTGTGCTGTGTTTCCTGAAACATCTAAAAAACAGAGCTACAAAGCATAGGGCACTTCCACTCATGGGCCTATATGTTGGAAACACCAAAAATCCACAGGACGCAGGCACCCCGTTTACTGCTGCAATGTTTACAACAGCCTCGACTTGGGTACAACTTAAGAGTCCTTGGAAGGAAAAAACGGTGAAAGAAAATTTGGCACTTAAGCACAATGGAATATTACTCAGCCCTGAAATCAATGAAATGAGGCCAGTTGCAGCAACTCAGGGGGACTTATGTATGGTCATTGAGAGTGAAAGAAGTTAGACAGCAAGAGAAACTTATCATAAGATATCACTTATAAAGGGAATCTAAAAATCGCCAACCATGAACTGAATTACAAACAGAACACCATCACACATTTACAAAACACACTTATGGCTGCTTAAGGAGAAAAGTGTGGTGCGGTGATGCATAAACCAGGAGGTTGAAATTGGCACAGATACCGTTCCATACGCCAATAATGTAATCGCCAAGACATACTCGTTGTTCAAGGAACTGGGCTCAGCACACTCTATTCACAGAAAAAACATACAT
Organism: Balaenoptera physalus; assembly: GCF_965194825.1. Lineage (NCBI taxonomy): Eukaryota > Metazoa > Chordata > Mammalia > Artiodactyla > Balaenopteridae > Balaenoptera > Balaenoptera physalus. The sequence continues at coordinate 245,624 of NW_028126162.1, forward strand.
CTGACTACTAGAAACTAGAAAAGAATTTATTGATGTCTCTCTGTAAGTGACTCAGGTGGATGTACAGCACCAAGAAACACAACATTGCAAATCAGCTACACCCCATTATAAAAATTAACTATAAAAAAAAAGACAGTGAGAGAGAGAGGAATTCTTACAAAATTCAATCAGGGGCTGTGATGCAACTGGACTGACCACATCTACACTCACAGCTGAATGGGACGTAAGGCTGGACACCCTAACCCTAAACCCTAACCCTAACCCTAACCCTAACCCAACCCTAACCCTAACCCTAACCCAACACTAACCCTAACCCTAAACCTCAACCCTAACCCTAAACCCTAACCCTAACCCAACCCTAAGCCTAACCCTAACCCCTAGCCCTAGCCCTAACCCTGACCCTAACCCCTAACCCTTAACCTCTAACCCTAACCAAGTTCACAAGTAAACTTCTCGCCCACCTGGAGAGAGTGATTTAATTTTAAAGAGTAAAGACACAATCAGCTCAGTAATTGGCCACGGGGATGGAGGGGCCAAGGCTAACCTGAGCTGGAGGAACGTGGGTGCCTGCCTGGATGCTCAGAGGCCAAGGGCTGTTCTGAGAGCTGCTTGGACACCCGTGCAGATGGAACAAAGGATCCGTCCAGTCCCAAGAGGGCCCCACCAGCCCTCACGAACGCAACACCAGACTTCCCTGGTGGCGCAGTGGTTAAGAATCCACCTGCCAATGCAGGGGACACGGGTTTGAGCCCTGGTCCGGGAAGATCCCACATGCTGTGGAGCAACTAAGCCGGTGTACCACAACTACTGAGCCTGCGCTCTAGAACCCGCGAGCCCCAACTGCTGAAGCCCACGGGCTTAGAGCGTGTGCTCTGCATCAAGAGAAGCCACCGCAATGAGAAGCCCCCTCTCGCCGCAACTAGAGAAAGCCTCCGTGCAGCAATGCAGACCCAACACAGCCCAAAATTAATTAATTAATTAATTAAGAAAAAAAAAGGCAGCCCCTGGGGGCTGGCAGACTGATGCACCAAGTCTTACATCACGCCTACTTAGTACCCTGCATGTCAGGGCCATGCTGGACCTGGGGCTGCCCACACAGAGTGGGGCCTGCATCACCCTTCCCAGGAGGGAGGGTGGAGGGAAACCCTGCATGACCTCTGAGGCCCTAAGAACCCTTGACTAAGGCTGAGCTCAATTTGAAACAGTGGATGACCAGAGCAGACATTTCATTCATGTATCAATGAGAATCCAGCACTGGAGGAGCAGAAAACAACGGCCTCGCTCAACCTTGACGCTAATCCTGACATGGACCCTAATCCTAAACTCTGATCCTGACCCTAAGCCCTGACCTAACCTTAGCCTAACCCGTACGCTAAACCTGTACCTTACGCTAACCCATGCTCTACCCGCATCCTACCTGTACCCAAATTCTCACCCATACCCTAACACCCACTCTAACACAGAACCCTAACACCCTGAGACCAAAACCATAAACCTTAACCAATAAGCAAAACCATAACCATAACCAAGGCATAAAATATATTCATTAACCATACCCATAAATAACTCATTAACCATAAAACTTAAACCATCACAGCAACCATAAACCGTACACAGCCCCAACCCTCACACCAGCCCCAGCCCTAATGCTAACCCTCCAAACCACTTACACCAAGCCAAGTCTAATCAGATTATACAAATACATCTTGAAAAAGAAAACTGGGGAATTCCCTGGTGGCCCAGTGGTTAGGACTCTGTGCTTTCACTGCCAAGGGCTCGGGTTCGATCCCTGACTGGGGAACTAAGATCCCACAAGCCATGGGACGTGGCCAAAATAAATAAATAATAAAAATGAAATAAAACCACTATTTTAAAAACGATTTTAAAAATACAGGAAAAAAACAAGAAAACTACCCCAGTACAACTTATAAATATGAATGTAAAAATCTATCACACAATAATAGCAACATGAAACCAACAGAACTTTAAATGGATAATGCCATAAGCAAGTATCTCTACACCAGGAATTTCAGGTTGCTCAACATATTAAAAGTAAGCAAGGTTTTCAACCACATTAATGGTGTGAAGCAAAAACACATAACCATATCAATTAATGCAAAAAATCTACAATGAAAATCCAGTGTTATTTCATGAAAAACACTCAAGAAAGCAGGAATAAAAGGAAATGTGTTCAATAGGGAAAAGAGTAGTACAAAAAGCCACAGCAAACATCATGCTCCACGATAAAGACTGAAAGATTTACTCCTGACATCAGGAACAGGGCCAGGAAGCTGGCCTTCATCACCGTTACTCAATGGTGTACTGGAAGTTCTACCCAGAATCTTGAGGAAAGAAATAAAAGGCATCCATGGGTGAATGGAAAAATTAAAACCGTGTCTCTTCACAGAACATAGGTCACATCATCTTATATATGAAACTACCTATAATCAGCAAAGAAATTCTTTGAGCTAATCAACTAATTAATAAGCAAAGTTATAGAACAAAATATCAATTCATGAAAATCTATCTTATATGCATACGCTGGCAAAAAATAATCCGAAAAAGAATTTCTGAGAACAATTCCATTTGTAATAATGTCAACATCAATATTTAGGAGTATATTTAATCAAGGTACAAGACTTGTTTTTATGTATGTAAAGTTGTATGTTTGAAATTACTGGAAAGTCAATTACTTTTCAAAACATCATGTATGTCAACAGCATGCCAGAAAAGCAGAGAAAACTTCAAACTTCCATATAGAAGCCAAGCCTTACCCAGATCCAGTTCACCCAAAGTCCACATGTCATTTAGAGGCACTGTGGGAAGGTTATATTAGGAGCCGCTGTCCTCCGTGTTGTGGACGACCTGGATATGGTAGAAACAGTGGGACTTTTGAATTCCAATTTTCCACTTCATTCCACAAAAAAACGATTAGAACTAATAAATAAATTCAGTAAAGTTGCAAAATCAATACACAGAAACCAGTTGCATTTCTAAACACTAATAATGAACCATCAGGAAGAGAAAGAAAGCAACCCTATTTACAACTGCATCAAAAAGAACAAAATACCTGGGAATAAAGTCAACCAAGGAGGTGAAAGACCTGCACACTGAAAACTTGAAGACATTGATGAAGACATTGCAAAACACACCAATAAATGGAAAGATATCCTGTTCTCATGGAATGGAACAATTAATATTGTTAAAACATCCATGCTACCCAAAGCAGTGGACACAGTGAATGCAATCCCTCCCAAACTTCCATGGTATTTTCCCCCCAAATAGAGCAAATCCTCCTAATATCTGTGGGGAACCACAAAGGACCCCAAATAGCCAAAGAAACCCTGAAAAAAGAGAACGGGCTGGAGGCATCTCCCTCCCTGACGTCACACTCTGCTGAGAAGCTACAGTCACCAAAACAGCATGGAACTGGCTCAAAACGGGCACAGGGACCAGAGGAACAGGACAGAGAGACCAGAATTCAACCCACACGGACGGGGTTGGTGAATTTATGACACAGGGACCAAGGACACACCAAGGAGCATGACACTCCCCACGATAAATGGTGCTGGGAAAACTGGACGCCCCATAACTCACGCTGGCTACCCTGCACACAAACCTGACCAAACACCCAGCTTTCCACGCCAAGCCCTCCCTCGCTCACACGAAGACGGACCCCCTCAACGGTCAGTCGCCCACAGGAAGCTTCTCCCCACTTTTCCTCACCGTCTCTTCACCTTTTCCTCAGGCATCACCTGGGTCCTCAGGAAACCTAGTTCCCTAGTCAGCGTGGACGCAGCCCCACTTTGTCCTGAAGCCGAAACCCCAGCGAGTCCTAAGGAGATGGAGACCGAGCTCCTCTCAGCAGAGACGGTGAGCCTGGCGTCCTACCCAAAGGCCCCCGCCCCCGCCCCTGCCCCCGAGCCTGAGGAGGCTCAACTGCTCTCAGCTGACCTCACAATTGAGTTCGCAGGGAACGAGCATGCGCTGTGGGTCAGAGAGGCGAACTCGGCGCCACCCTGTGGTCAGTGCAGGAAGTGCAGGCCGCGCCTCCCTCACAGGTCACTGGAGGCAGCGTGCCCTACTGACAGGACTGCTGAATCCATTAAACTGGAAATTCAAACTAAAATGGAGTCTCTATCCCAAAACTTTTCTAAAAGTAGTTAAGGAACAATTAATTGGAAACCATTTGGAATGAAGTGAATGTAGATGCAAACTTTACAACTTATACCAAATTCACTCAAAGTTATTCAGAGGCAAATTTTATTTTAGTTTCTAATTTATGTTTGGCTGCGTTGGGTCTTTTTTGCTGCATGTGGGCTTTCTCTAGTTGCATCGAGCGGGGCTTCTCTTCGTTGCGGTGCACGGGCTTCTCATTGCGGTGGCTTCTCTTGTGGGCGAGCACGGGCTCTAGGCGCGCAGGCTTCAGTAGTTGTGCCGCGCAGGCTTGGTTGCTCTGCGGCATGTGGGAGCTTCCTGGACCAGGGCTCGAGCCCGTGTCCCCTGCATTGGCAGGCGGACTCTTAACCACTGCGTCACCAGGGAAGTCCCCACAGACAAACTTTAAATACAAAACTATTCAAGGGGCTTTTCTGGTGGCACAGTGGTTGAGAATCTGCCTGCTAATGCAGGGGACACGGCTTCGAGCCCTGGTCTGGGAAGATCCCACATGCCGCGGAGCAACTAGGCCCGTGAGCCACAACTACTGAGCCTGCGCGTCTGGAGCCTGTGCTCCGCAACAAGAGAGGCCGCGATAGTGAGAGGCCCGTGCACCGCGATGAAGAGTGGGCCCCGCTTGCCACAACTAGAGAAAGCCTTCGCACAGAAACGAAGACCCAACGCAGACAAAAATAAATTAATTAATTAATCAATTTAAAAAAAAAAGCTCTCTCTCAAATTTAACTTCCAGAATATATTCAGGCAAAACGCATACGCCCTTTTTGGCCAACCAAAGAAGCGGGCAATGCAAATCAACACTACAAAGAGGTATCACTTCGAATCAGAAAAAAGGACCATCCTCACAAAGGGTAAAAATCAGATATGCAGGACAAGGACAGGAGAAAAGGGAGCCTTGTTATGCTGAAGGGGGGAATGTAAATTGCCAACGGCCACTCTGGAGAAGTGTGCTGTGTTTCCTGAAACATCTAAAAAACAGAGCTACAAAGCATAGGGCACTTCCACTCATGGGCCTATATGTTGGAAACACCAAAAATCCACAGGACGCAGGCACCCCGTTTACTGCTGCTATGTTTACAACAGCCTCGACTTGGGTACAACTTAAGAGTCCTTGGAAGGAAAAAACGGTGAAAGAAAATTTGGCACTTAAGTAAAACGGAATATTACTCAGCCCTGAAATCAATGAAATGAGGCCAGTTGCAGCAACTCAGGGGGACTTATGTATGGTCATTGAGAGTGAAAGAAGTTAGACAGCAAGAGAAACTTATCATAAGATATCACTTATAAAGGGAATCTAAAAATCGCCAACCATGAACTGAATTACAAACAGAACACCATCACACATTTACAAAACACACTTATGGCTGCTTAAGGAGAAAAGTGTGTGGCGGTGATGCATAAACCAGGAGGTTGAAATTGGCACAGATACCGTTCCATACGCCAATAATGTAATCGCCAAGACATACTCGTTGTTCAAGGAACTGGGCTCAGCACACTCTATTCACAGAAAAAACATACATCTGACTACTAGAAACTAGAAAAGAATTTATTGATGTCTCTCTGTAAGTGACTCAGGTGGATGTACAGCACCAAGAAACACAACATTGCAAATCAGCTACACCCATTATAAAAATTAATTATAAAAAAAAAGACAGTGAGAGAGAGAGGAATTCTTACAAAATTCAATCAGGGGCTGTGATGCAACTGGACTGACCACATCTACACTCACAGCTGAATGGGACGTAAGGCTGGACACCCTAACCCTAAACCCTAACCCTAACCCTAACCCTAACCCAACCCTAACCCTACCTTAACCCTAACCCTAACCCAACACTAACCCTAACCCTAAACCTCAACCCTAACCCTAAACCCTAACCCTAACCCAACCCTAAGCCTAACCCTAACCCCTAGCCCTAGCCCTAACCCTGACCCTAACCCCTAACCCTTAACCTCTAACCCTAACCAAGTTCACAAGTAAACTTCTCGCCCACCTGGAGAGAGTGATTTAATTTTAAAGAGTAAAGACACAATCAGCTCAGTAATTGGCCACGGGGATGGAGGGGCCAAGGCTAACCTGAGCTGGAGGAACGTGGGTGCCTGCCTGGATGCTCAGAGGCCAAGGGCTGTTCTGAGAGCTGCTTGGACACCCGTGCAGATGGAACAAAGGATCCGTCCAGTCCCAAGAGGGCCCCACCAGCCCTCACGAACGCAACACCAGACTTCCCTGGTGGCGCAGTGGTTAAGAATCCACCTGCCAATGCAGGGGACACGGGTTTGAGCCCTGGTCCGGGAAGATCCCACATGCTGAGGAGCAACTAAGCCGGTGTACCACAACTACTGAGCCTGCGCTCTAGAACCCGCGAGCCCCAACTGCTGAAGCCCACGGGCTTAGAGCGTGTGCTCTGCATCAAGAGAAGCCACCGCAATGAGAAGCCCCCTCTCGCCGCAACTAGAGAAAGCCTCCGTGCAGCAATGCAGACCCAACACAGCCCAAAATTAATTAATTAATTAATTAAGAAAAAAAAAGGCAGCCCCTAGGGGCTGGCAGACTGATGCACCAAGTCTTACATCACGCCTACTTAGTACCCTGCATGTCAGGGCCATGCTGGACCTGGGGCTGCCCACACAGAGTGGGGCCTGCATCACCCTTCCCAGGAGGGAGGGTGGAGGGAAACCCTGCATGACCTCTGAGGCCCTAAGAACCCTTGACTAAGGCTGAGCTCAATTTGAAACAGTGGATGACCAGAGCAGACATTTCATTCATGTATCAATGAGAATCCAGCACTGGAGGAGCAGAAAACAACGGCCTCGCTCAACCTTGACGCTAATCCTGACATGGACCCTAATCCTAAACTCTGATCCTGACCCTAAGCCCTGACCTAACCTTAGCCTAACCCGTACGCTAAACCTGTACCTTACCCTAACCCATGCTCTACCCGCATCCTACCTGTACCCCAATTCTCACCCATACCCTAACACCCACTCTAACACAGAACCCTAACACCCTGAGACCAAAACCATAAACCTTAACCAATAAGCAAAACCATAACCATAACCAAAGCATAAAATATATTCATTAACCATACCCATAAATAACTCATTAACCATAAAACTTAAACCATCACAGCAACCATAAACCACACACAGCCCCAACCCTCACACCAGCCCCAGCCCTAATGCTAACCCTCCAAACCACTTACACCAAGCCAAGTCTAATCAGATTATACAAATACATCTTGAAAAAGAAAACTGGGGAATTCCCTGGTGGCCCAGTGGTTAGGACTCTGTGCTTTCACTGCCAAGGGCTCGGTTTCGATCCCTGACTGGGGAACTAAGATCCCACAAGCCATGGGACGTGGCCAAAATAAATAAATAATAAAAATGAAATAAAACCACTATTTTAAAAACGATTTTAAAAATACAGGAAAAAAACAAGAAAACTACCCCAGTACAACTTATAAATATGAATGTAAAAATCTATCACACAATAATAGCAACATGAAACCAACAGAACTTTAAATGGATAATGCCATAAGCAAGTATCTCTACACCAGGAATTTCAGGTTGCTCAACATATTAAAAGTAAGCAAGGTTTTCAACCACAATAATGGTGTGAAGCAAAAACACATAACCATATCAATTAATGCAAAAAATCTACAATGAAAATCCAGTGTTATTTCATGAAAAACACTCAAGAAAGCAGGAATAAAAGGAAATGTGTTCAATAGGGAAAAGAGTAGTACAAAAAGCCACAGCAAACATCATGCTCCACGATAAAGACTGAAAGATTTACTCCTGACATCAGGAACAGGGCCAGGAAGCTGGCCTTCATCACCGTTACTCAATGGTGTACTGGAAGTTCTACCCAGAATCTTGAGGAAAGAAATAAAAGGCATTCATGGGTGAATGGAAAAATTAAAACCGTGTCTCTTCACAGAACATAGGTCACATCATCTTATATATGAAACTACCTATAATCAGCAAAGAAATTCTTTGAGCTAATCAACTAATTAATAAGCAAAGTTATAGAACAAAATATCAATTCATGAAAATCTATCTTATATGCATACGCTGGCAAAAAATAATCCGAAAAAGAATTTCTGTGAACAAGTCCATTTGTAATAATGTCAACATCAATATTTAGGAGTATATTTAATCAAGGTACAAGACTTGTTTTTATGTATGTAAAGTTGTATGTTTGAAATTACTGGAAAGTCAATTACTTTTCAAAACATCATGTATGTCAACAGCATGCCAGAAAAGCAGAGAAAACATCAAACTTCCATATAGAAGCCAAGCCTTACCCAGATCCAGTTCACCCAAAGTCCACATGTCATTTAGAGGCACTGTGGGAAGGTTATATTAGGAGCCGCTGTCTTCCGTGTTTTGGACGACCTGGATATGGTAGAAACAGTGGGACTTTTGAATTCCAATTTTCCACTTCATTCCACAAACAAACGATTAGAACTAATAAATAAATTCAGTAAAGTTGCAAAATCAATACACAGAAACCAGTTGCATTTCTAAACACTAATAATGAACCATCAGGAAGAGAAAGAAAGCAACCCTATTTACAACTGCATCAAAAAGAACAAAATACCTGGGAATAAAGTCAACCAAGGAGGTGAAAGACCTGCACACTGAAAACTTGAAGACATTGATGAAGACATTGCAAAACACACCAATAAATGGAAAGATATCCTGTTCTCATGGAATGGAACAATTAATATTGTTAAAACATCCATGCTACCCAAAGCAGTGGACACAGTGAATGCAATCCCTCCCAAACTTCCATGGTATTTTCCCCCCAAATAGAGCAAATCCTCCTAATATCTGTGGGGAACCACAAAGGACCCCAAATAGCCAAAGAAACCCTGAAAAAAGAGAACGGGCTGGAGGCATCTCCCTCCCTGACGTCACACTCTGCTGAGAAGCTACAGTCACCAAAACAGCATGGAACTGGCTCAAAACGGGCACAGGGACCAGAGGAACAGGACAGAGAGACCAGAATTCAACCCACACGGACGGGGTTGGTGAATTTATGACACAGGGACCAAGGACACACCAAGGAGCATGACACTCCCCACGATAAATGGTGCTGGGAAAACTGGACGCCCCATAACTCACGCTGGCTACCCTGCACACAAACCTGACCAAACACCCAGCTTTCCACGCCAAGCCCTCCCTCGCTCACACGAAGACGGACCCCCTCAACGGTCAGTCGCCCACAGGAAGCTTCTCCCCACTTTTCCTCACCGTCTCTTCACCTTTTCCTCAGGCATCACCTGGGTCCTCAGGAAACCTAGTTCCCTAGTCAGCGTGGACGCAGCCCCACTTTGTCCTGAAGCCGAAACCCCAGCGAGTCCTAAGGAGATGGAGACCGAGCTCCTCTCAGCAGAGACGGTGAGCCTGGCGTCCTACCCAAAGGCCCCCGCCCCCGCCCCTGCCCCCGAGCCTGAGGAGGCTCAACTGCTCTCAGCTGACCTCACAATTGAGTTCGCAGGGAACGAGCATGCGCTGTGGGTCAGAGAGGCGAACTCGGCGCCACCCTGTGGTCAGTGCAGGAAGTGCAGGCCGCGCCTCCCTCACAGGTCACTGGAGGCAGCGTGCCCTACTGACAGGACTGCTGAATCCATTAAACTGGAAATTCAAACTAAAATGGAGTCTCTATCCCAAAACTTTTCTAAAAGTAGTTAAGGAACAATTAATTGGAAACCATTTGGAATGAAGTGAATGTAGATGCAAACTTTACAACTTATACCAAATTCACTCAAAGTTATTCAGAGGCAAATTTTATTTTAGTTTCTAATTTATGTTTGGCTGCGTTGGGTCTTTTTTGCTGCATGTGGGCTTTCTCTAGTTGCATCGAGCGGGGCTTCTCTTCGTTGCGGTGCACGGGCTTCTCATTGCGGTGGCTTCTCTTGTGGGCGAGCACGGGCTCTAGGCGCGCAGGCTTCAGTAGTTGTGCCGCGCAGGCTTGGTTGCTCTGCGGCATGTGGGAGCTTCCTGGACCAGGGCTCGAGCCCGTGTCCCCTGCATTGGCAGGCGGACTCTTAACCACTGCGTCACCAGGGAAGTCCCCACAGACAAACTTTAAATACAAAACTATTCAAGGGGCTTTTCTGGTGGCACAGTGGTTGAGAATCTGCCTGCTAATGCAGGGGACACGGCTTCGAGCCCTGGTCTGGGAAGATCCCACATGCCGCGGAGCAACTAGGCCCGTGAGCCACAACTACTGAGCCTGCGCGTCTGGAGCCTGTGCTCCGCAACAAGAGAGGCCGCGATAGTGAGAGGCCCGTGCACCGCGATGAAGAGTGGGCCCCGCTTGCCACAACTAGAGAAAGCCTTCGCACAGAAACGAAGACCCAACGCAGACAAAAATAAATTAATTAATTAATCAATTTAAAAAAAAAAGCTCTCTCTCAAATTTAACTTCCAGAATATATTCAGGCAAAACGCATACGCCCTTTTTGGCCAACCAAAGAAGCGGGCAATGCAAATCAACACTACAAAGAGGTATCACTTCGAATCAGAAAAAAGGACCATCCTCACAAAGGGTAAAAATCAGATATGCAGGACAAGGACAGGAGAAAAGGGAGCCTTGTTATGCTGAAGGGGGGAATGTAAATTGCCAACGGCCACTCTGGAGAAGTGTGCTGTGTTTCCTGAAACATCTAAAAAACAGAGCTACAAAGCATAGGGCACTTCCACTCATGGGCCTATATGTTGGAAACACCAAAAATCCACAGGACGCAGGCACCCCGTTTACTGCTGCTATGTTTACAACAGCCTCGACTTGGGTACAACTTAAGAGTCCTTGGAAGGAAAAAACGGTGAAAGAAAATTTGGCACTTAAGTAAAACGGAATATTACTCAGCCCTGAAATCAATGAAATGAGGCCAGTTGCAGCAACTCAGGGGGACTTATGTATGGTCATTGAGAGTGAAAGAAGTTAGACAGCAAGAGAAACTTATCATAAGATATCACTTATAAAGGGAATCTAAAAATCGCCAACCATGAACTGAATTACAAACAGAACACCATCACACATTTACAAAACACACTTATGGCTGCTTAAGGAGAAAAGTGTGTGGCGGTGATGCATAAACCAGGAGGTTGAAATTGGCACAGATACCGTTCCATACGCCAATAATGTAATCGCCAAGACATACTCGTTGTTCAAGGAACTGGGCTCAGCACACTCTATTCACAGAAAAAACATACATCTGACTACTAGAAACTAGAAAAGAATTTATTGATGTCTCTCTGTAAGTGACTCAGGTGGATGTACAGCACCAAGAAACACAACATTGCAAATCAGCTACACCCATTATAAAAATTAATTATAAAAAAAAAGACAGTGAGAGAGAGAGGAATTCTTACAAAATTCAATCAGGGGCTGTGATGCAACTGGACTGACCACATCTACACTCACAGCTGAATGGGACGTAAGGCTGGACACCCTAACCCTAAACCCTAACCCTAACCCTAACCCTAACCCAACCCTAACCCTACCTTAACCCTAACCCTAACCCAACACTAACCCTAACCCTAAACCTCAACCCTAACCCTAAACCCTAACCCTAACCCAACCCTAAGCCTAACCCTAACCCCTAGCCCTAGCCCTAACCCTGACCCTAACCCCTAACCCTTAACCTCTAACCCTAACCAAGTTCACAAGTAAACTTCTCGCCCACCTGGAGAGAGTGATTTAATTTTAAAGAGTAAAGACACAATCAGCTCAGTAATTGGCCACGGGGATGGAGGGGCCAAGGCTAACCTGAGCTGGAGGAACGTGGGTGCCTGCCTGGATGCTCAGAGGCCAAGGGCTGTTCTGAGAGCTGCTTGGACACCCGTGCAGATGGAACAAAGGATCCGTCCAGTCCCAAGAGGGCCCCACCAGCCCTCACGAACGCAACACCAGACTTCCCTGGTGGCGCAGTGGTTAAGAATCCACCTGCCAATGCAGGGGACACGGGTTTGAGCCCTGGTCCGGGAAGATCCCACATGCTGAGGAGCAACTAAGCCGGTGTACCACAACTACTGAGCCTGCGCTCTAGAACCCGCGAGCCCCAACTGCTGAAGCCCACGGGCTTAGAGCGTGTGCTCTGCATCAAGAGAAGCCACCGCAATGAGAAGCCCCCTCTCGCCGCAACTAGAGAAAGCCTCCGTGCAGCAATGCAGACCCAACACAGCCCAAAATTAATTAATTAATTAATTAAGAAAAAAAAAGGCAGCCCCTAGGGGCTGGCAGACTGATGCACCAAGTCTTACATCACGCCTACTTAGTACCCTGCATGTCAGGGCCATGCTGGACCTGGGGCTGCCCACACAGAGTGGGGCCTGCATCACCCTTCCCAGGAGGGAGGGTGGAGGGAAACCCTGCATGACCTCTGAGGCCCTAAGAACCCTTGACTAAGGCTGAGCTCAATTTGAAACAGTGGATGACCAGAGCAGACATTTCATTCATGTATCAATGAGAATCCAGCACTGGAGGAGCAGAAAACAACGGCCTCGCTCAACCTTGACGCTAATCCTGACATGGACCCTAATCCTAAACTCTGATCCTGACCCTAAGCCCTGACCTAACCTTAGCCTAACCCGTACGCTAAACCTGTACCTTACCCTAACCCATGCTCTACCCGCATCCTACCTGTACCCCAATTCTCACCCATACCCTAACACCCACTCTAACACAGAACCCTAACACCCTGAGACCAAAACCATAAACCTTAACCAATAAGCAAAACCATAACCATAACCAAAGCATAAAATATATTCATTAACCATACCCATAAATAACTCATTAACCATAAAACTTAAACCATCACAGCAACCATAAACCACACACAGCCCCAACCCTCACACCAGCCCCAGCCCTAATGCTAACCCTCCAAACCACTTACACCAAGCCAAGTCTAATCAGATTATACAAATACATCTTGAAAAAGAAAACTGGGGAATTCCCTGGTGGCCCAGTGGTTAGGACTCTGTGCTTTCACTGCCAAGGGCTCGGTTTCGATCCCTGACTGGGGAACTAAGATCCCACAAGCCATGGGACGTGGCCAAAATAAATAAATAATAAAAATGAAATAAAACCACTATTTTAAAAACGATTTTAAAAATACAGGAAAAAAACAAGAAAACTACCCCAGTACAACTTATAAATATGAATGTAAAAATCTATCACACAATAATAGCAACATGAAACCAACAGAACTTTAAATGGATAATGCCATAAGCAAGTATCTCTACACCAGGAATTTCAGGTTGCTCAACATATTAAAAGTAAGCAAGGTTTTCAACCACAATAATGGTGTGAAGCAAAAACACATAACCATATCAATTAATGCAAAAAATCTACAATGAAAATCCAGTGTTATTTCATGAAAAACACTCAAGAAAGCAGGAATAAAAGGAAATGTGTTCAATAGGGAAAAGAGTAGTACAAAAAGCCACAGCAAACATCATGCTCCACGATAAAGACTGAAAGATTTACTCCTGACATCAGGAACAGGGCCAGGAAGCTGGCCTTCATCACCGTTACTCAATGGTGTACTGGAAGTTCTACCCAGAATCTTGAGGAAAGAAATAAAAGGCATTCATGGGTGAATGGAAAAATTAAAACCGTGTCTCTTCACAGAACATAGGTCACATCATCTTATATATGAAACTACCTATAATCAGCAAAGAAATTCTTTGAGCTAATCAACTAATTAATAAGCAAAGTTATAGAACAAAATATCAATTCATGAAAATCTATCTTATATGCATACGCTGGCAAAAAATAATCCGAAAAAGAATTTCTGTGAACAAGTCCATTTGTAATAATGTCAACATCAATATTTAGGAGTATATTTAATCAAGGTACAAGACTTGTTTTTATGTATGTAAAGTTGTATGTTTGAAATTACTGGAAAGTCAATTACTTTTCAAAACATCATGTATGTCAACAGCATGCCAGAAAAGCAGAGAAAACATCAAACTTCCATATAGAAGCCAAGCCTTACCCAGATCCAGTTCACCCAAAGTCCACATGTCATTTAGAGGCACTGTGGGAAGGTTATATTAGGAGCCGCTGTCTTCCGTGTTTTGGACGACCTGGATATGGTAGAAACAGTGGGACTTTTGAATTCCAATTTTCCACTTCATTCCACAAACAAACGATTAGAACTAATAAATAAATTCAGTAAAGTTGCAAAATCAATACACAGAAACCAGTTGCATTTCTAAACACTAATAATGAACCATCAGGAAGAGAAAGAAAGCAACCCTATTTACAACTGCATCAAAAAGAACAAAATACCTGGGAATAAAGTCAACCAAGGAGGTGAAAGACCTGCACACTGAAAACTTGAAGACATTGATGAAGACATTGCAAAACACACCAATAAATGGAAAGATATCCTGTTCTCATGGAATGGAACAATTAATATTGTTAAAACATCCATGCTACCCAAAGCAGTGGACACAGTGAATGCAATCCCTCCCAAACTTCCATGGTATTTTCCCCCCAAATAGAGCAAATCCTCCTAATATCTGTGGGGAACCACAAAGGACCCCAAATAGCCAAAGAAACCCTGAAAAAAGAGAACGGGCTGGAGGCATCTCCCTCCCTGACGTCACACTCTGCTGAGAAGCTACAGTCACCAAAACAGCATGGAACTGGCTCAAAACGGGCACAGGGACCAGAGGAACAGGACAGAGAGACCAGAATTCAACCCACACGGACGGGGTTGGTGAATTTATGACACAGGGACCAAGGACACACCAAGGAGCATGACACTCCCCACGATAAATGGTGCTGGGAAAACTGGACGCCCCATAACTCACGCTGGCTACCCTGCACACAAACCTGACCAAACACCCAGCTTTCCACGCCAAGCCCTCCCTCGCTCACACGAAGACGGACCCCCTCAACGGTCAGTCGCCCACAGGAAGCTTCTCCCCACTTTTCCTCACCGTCTCTTCACCTTTTCCTCAGGCATCACCTGGGTCCTCAGGAAACCTAGTTCCCTAGTCAGCGTGGACGCAGCCCCACTTTGTCCTGAAGCCGAAACCCCAGCGAGTCCTAAGGAGATGGAGACCGAGCTCCTCTCAGCAGAGACGGTGAGCCTGGCGTCCTACCCAAAGGCCCCCGCCCCCGCCCCTGCCCCCGAGCCTGAGGAGGCTCAACTGCTCTCAGCTGACCTCACAATTGAGTTCGCAGGGAACGAGCATGCGCTGTGGGTCAGAGAGGCGAACTCGGCGCCACCCTGTGGTCAGTGCAGGAAGTGCAGGCCGCGCCTCCCTCACAGGTCACTGGAGGCAGCGTGCCCTACTGACAGGACTGCTGAATCCATTAAACTGGAAATTCAAACTAAAATGGAGTCTCTATCCCAAAACTTTTCTAAAAGTAGTTAAGGAACAATTAATTGGAAACCATTTGGAATGAAGTGAATGTAGATGCAAACTTTACAACTTATACCAAATTCACTCAAAGTTATTCAGAGGCAAATTTTATTTTAGTTTCTAATTTATGTTTGGCTGCGTTGGGTCTTTTTTGCTGCATGTGGGCTTTCTCTAGTTGCATCGAGCGGGGCTTCTCTTCGTTGCGGTGCACGGGCTTCTCATTGCGGTGGCTTCTCTTGTGGGCGAGCACGGGCTCTAGGCGCGCAGGCTTCAGTAGTTGTGCCGCGCAGGCTTGGTTGCTCTGCGGCATGTGGGAGCTTCCTGGACCAGGGCTCGAGCCCGTGTCCCCTGCATTGGCAGGCGGACTCTTAACCACTGCGTCACCAGGGAAGTCCCCACAGACAAACTTTAAATACAAAACTATTCAAGGGGCTTTTCTGGTGGCACAGTGGTTGAGAATCTGCCTGCTAATGCAGGGGACACGGCTTCGAGCCCTGGTCTGGGAAGATCCCACATGCCGCGGAGCAACTAGGCCCGTGAGCCACAACTACTGAGCCTGCGCGTCTGGAGCCTGTGCTCCGCAACAAGAGAGGCCGCGATAGTGAGAGGCCCGTGCACCGCGATGAAGAGTGGCCCCCGCTTGCCACAACTAGAGAAAGCCTTCGCACAGAAACGAAGACCCAACGCAGACAAAAATAAATTAATTAATTAATCAATTTAAAAAAAAAAGCTCTCTCTCAAATTTAACTTCCAGAATATATTCAGGCAAAACGCATACGCCCTTTTTGGCCAACCAAAGAAGCGGGCAATGCAAATCAACACTACAAAGAGGTATCACTTCGAATCAGAAAAAAGGACCATCCTCACAAAGGGTAAAAATCAGATATGCAGGACAAGGACAGGAGAAAAGGGAGCCTTGTTATGCTGAAGGGGGGAATGTAAATTGCCAACGGCCACTCTGGAGAAGTGTGCTGTGTTTCCTGAAACATCTAAAAAACAGAGCTACAAAGCATAGGGCACTTCCACTCATGGGCCTATATGTTGGAAACACCAAAAATCCACAGGACGCAGGCACCCCGTTTACTGCTGCTATGTTTACAACAGCCTCGACTTGGGTACAACTTAAGAGTCCTTGGAAGGAAAAAACGGTGAAAGAAAATTTGGCACTTAAGTAAAACGGAATATTACTCAGCCCTGAAATCAATGAAATGAGGCCAGTTGCAGCAACTCAGGGGGACTTATGTATGGTCATTGAGAGTGAAAGAAGTTAGACAGCAAGAGAAACTTATCATAAGATATCACTTATAAAGGGAATCTAAAAATCGCCAACCATGAACTGAATTACAAACAGAACACCATCACACATTTACAAAACACACTTATGGCTGCTTAAGGAGAAAAGTGTGTGGCGGTGATGCATAAACCAGGAGGTTGAAATTGGCACAGATACCGTTCCATACGCCAATAATGTAATCGCCAAGACATACTCGTTGTTCAAGGAACTGGGCTCAGCACACTCTATTCACAGAAAAAACATACATCTGACTACTAGAAACTAGAAAAGAATTTATTGATGTCTCTCTGTAAGTGACTCAGGTGGATGTACAGCACCAAGAAACACAACATTGCAAATCAGCTACACCCATTATAAAAATTAATTATAAAAAAAAAGACAGTGAGAGAGAGAGGAATTCTTACAAAATTCAATCAGGGGCTGTGATGCAACTGGACTGACCACATCTACACTCACAGCTGAATGGGACGTAAGGCTGGACACCCTAACCCTAAACCCTAACCCTAACCCTAACCCTAACCCAACCCTAACCCTACCTTAACCCTAACCCTAACCCAACACTAACCCTAACCCTAAACCTCAACCCTAACCCTAAACCCTAACCCTAACCCAACCCTAAGCCTAACCCTAACCCCTAGCCCTAGCCCTAACCCTGACCCTAACCCCTAACCCTTAACCTCTAACCCTAACCAAGTTCACAAGTAAACTTCTCGCCCACCTGGAGAGAGTGATTTAATTTTAAAGAGTAAAGACACAATCAGCTCAGTAATTGGCCACGGGGATGGAGGGGCCAAGGCTAACCTGAGCTGGAGGAACGTGGGTGCCTGCCTGGATGCTCAGAGGCCAAGGGCTGTTCTGAGAGCTGCTTGGACACCCGTGCAGATGGAACAAAGGATCCGTCCAGTCCCAAGAGGGCCCCACCAGCCCTCACGAACGCAACACCAGACTTCCCTGGTGGCGCAGTGGTTAAGAATCCACCTGCCAATGCAGGGGACACGGGTTTGAGCCCTGGTCCGGGAAGATCCCACATGCTGAGGAGCAACTAAGCCGGTGTACCACAACTACTGAGCCTGCGCTCTAGAACCCGCGAGCCCCAACTGCTGAAGCCCACGGGCTTAGAGCGTGTGCTCTGCATCAAGAGAAGCCACCGCAATGAGAAGCCCCCTCTCGCCGCAACTAGAGAAAGCCTCCGTGCAGCAATGCAGACCCAACACAGCCCAAAATTAATTAATTAATTAATTAAGAAAAAAAAAGGCAGCCCCTAGGGGCTGGCAGACTGATGCACCAAGTCTTACATCACGCCTACTTAGTACCCTGCATGTCAGGGCCATGCTGGACCTGGGGCTGCCCACACAGAGTGGGGCCTGCATCACCCTTCCCAGGAGGGAGGGTGGAGGGAAACCCTGCATGACCTCTGAGGCCCTAAGAACCCTTGACTAAGGCTGAGCTCAATTTGAAACAGTGGATGACCAGAGCAGACATTTCATTCATGTATCAATGAGAATCCAGCACTGGAGGAGCAGAAAACAACGGCCTCGCTCAACCTTGACGCTAATCCTGACATGGACCCTAATCCTAAACTCTGATCCTGACCCTAAGCCCTGACCTAACCTTAGCCTAACCCGTACGCTAAACCTGTACCTTACCCTAACCCATGCTCTACCCGCATCCTACCTGTACCCCAATTCTCACCCATACCCTAACACCCACTCTAACACAGAACCCTAACACCCTGAGACCAAAACCATAAACCTTAACCAATAAGCAAAACCATAACCATAACCAAAGCATAAAATATATTCATTAACCATACCCATAAATAACTCATTAACCATAAAACTTAAACCATCACAGCAACCATAAACCACACACAGCCCCAACCCTCACACCAGCCCCAGCCCTAATGCTAACCCTCCAAACCACTTACACCAAGCCAAGTCTAATCAGATTATACAAATACATCTTGAAAAAGAAAACTGGGGAATTCCCTGGTGGCCCAGTGGTTAGGACTCTGTGCTTTCACTGCCAAGGGCTCGGTTTCGATCCCTGACTGGGGAACTAAGATCCCACAAGCCATGGGACGTGGCCAAAATAAATAAATAATAAAAATGAAATAAAACCACTATTTTAAAAACGATTTTAAAAATACAGGAAAAAAACAAGAAAACTACCCCAGTACAACTTATAAATATGAATGTAAAAATCTATCACACAATAATAGCAACATGAAACCAACAGAACTTTAAATGGATAATGCCATAAGCAAGTATCTCTACACCAGGAATTTCAGGTTGCTCAACATATTAAAAGTAAGCAAGGTTTTCAACCACAATAATGGTGTGAAGCAAAAACACATAACCATATCAATTAATGCAAAAATCTACAATGAAAATCCAGTGTTATTTCATGAAAAACACTCAAGAAAGCAGGAATAAAAGGAAATGTGTTCAATAGGGAAAAGAGTAGTACAAAAAGCCACAGCAAACATCATGCTCCACGATAAAGACTGAAAGATTTACTCCTGACATCAGGAACAGGGCCAGGAAGCTGGCCTTCATCACCGTTACTCAATGGTGTACTGGAAGTTCTACCCAGAATCTTGAGGAAAGAAATAAAAGGCATTCATGGGTGAATGGAAAAATTAAAACCGTGTCTCTTCACAGAACATAGGTCACATCATCTTATATATGAAACTACCTATAATCAGCAAAGAAATTCTTTGAGCTAATCAACTAATTAATAAGCAAAGTTATAGAACCAAAATATCAATTCATGAAAATCTATCTTATATGCATACGCTGGCAAAAAATAATCCGAAAAAGAATTTCTGTGAACAAGTCCATTTGTAATAATGTCAACATCAATATTTAGGAGTATATTTAATCAAGGTACAAGACTTGTTTTTATGTATGTAAAGTTGTATGTTTGAAATTACTGGAAAGTCAATTACTTTTCAAAACATCATGTATGTCAACAGCATGCCAGAAAAGCAGAGAAAACATCAAACTTCCATATAGAAGCCAAGCCTTACCCAGATCCAGTTCACCCAAAGTCCACATGTCATTTAGAGGCACTGTGGGAAGGTTATATTAGGAGCCGCTGTCTTCCGTGTTTTGGACGACCTGGATATGGTAGAAACAGTGGGACTTTTGAATTCCAATTTTCCACTTCATTCCACAAACAAACGATTAGAACTAATAAATAAATTCAGTAAAGTTGCAAAATCAATACACAGAAACCAGTTGCATTTCTAAACACTAATAATGAACCATCAGGAAGAGAAAGAAAGCAACCCTATTTACAACTGCATCAAAAAGAACAAAATACCTGGGAATAAAGTCAACCAAGGAGGTGAAAGACCTGCACACTGAAAACTTGAAGACATTGATGAAGACATTGCAAAACACACCAATAAATGGAAAGATATCCTGTTCTCATGGAATGGAACAATTAATATTGTTAAAACATCCATGCTACCCAAAGCAGTGGACACAGTGAATGCAATCCCTCCCAAACTTCCATGGTATTTTCCCCCCAAATAGAGCAAATCCTCCTAATATCTGTGGGGAACCACAAAGGACCCCAAATAGCCAAAGAAACCCTGAAAAAAGAGAACGGGCTGGAGGCATCTCCCTCCCTGACGTCACACTCTGCTGAGAAGCTACAGTCACCAAAACAGCATGGAACTGGCTCAAAACGGGCACAGGGACCAGAGGAACAGGACAGAGAGACCAGAATTCAACCCACACGGACGGGGTTGGTGAATTTATGACACAGGGACCAAGGACACACCAAGGAGCATGACACTCCCCACGATAAATGGTGCTGGGAAAACTGGACGCCCCATAACTCACGCTGGCTACCCTGCACACAAACCTGACCAAACACCCAGCTTTCCACGCCAAGCCCTCCCTCGCTCACACGAAGACGGACCCCCTCAACGGTCAGTCGCCCACAGGAAGCTTCTCCCCACTTTTCCTCACCGTCTCTTCACCTTTTCCTCAGGCATCACCTGGGTCCTCAGGAAACCTAGTTCCCTAGTCAGCGTGGACGCAGCCCCACTTTGTCCTGAAGCCGAAACCCCAGCGAGTCCTAAGGAGATGGAGACCGAGCTCCTCTCAGCAGAGACGGTGAGCCTGGCGTCCTACCCAAAGGCCCCCGCCCCCGCCCCTGCCCCCGAGCCTGAGGAGGCTCAACTGCTCTCAGCTGACCTCACAATTGAGTTCGCAGGGAACGAGCATGCGCTGTGGGTCAGAGAGGCGAACTCGGCGCCACCCTGTGGTCAGTGCAGGAAGTGCAGGCCGCGCCTCCCTCACAGGTCACTGGAGGCAGCGTGCCCTACTGACAGGACTGCTGAATCCATTAAACTGGAAATTCAAACTAAAATGGAGTCTCTATCCCAAAACTTTTCTAAAAGTAGTTAAGGAACAATTAATTGGAAACCATTTGGAATGAAGTGAATGTAGATGCAAACTTTACAACTTATACCAAATTCACTCAAAGTTATTCAGAGGCAAATTTTATTTTAGTTTCTAATTTATGTTTGGCTGCGTTGGGTCTTTTTTGCTGCATGTGGGCTTTCTCTAGTTGCATCGAGCGGGGCTTCTCTTCGTTGCGGTGCACGGGCTTCTCATTGCGGTGGCTTCTCTTGTGGGCGAGCACGGGCTCTAGGCGCGCAGGCTTCAGTAGTTGTGCCGCGCAGGCTTGGTTGCTCTGCGGCATGTGGGAGCTTCCTGGACCAGGGCTCGAGCCCGTGTCCCCTGCATTGGCAGGCGGACTCTTAACCACTGCGTCACCAGGGAAGTCCCCACAGACAAACTTTAAATACAAAACTATTCAAGGGGCTTTTCTGGTGGCACAGTGGTTGAGAATCTGCCTGCTAATGCAGGGGACACGGCTTCGAGCCCTGGTCTGGGAAGATCCCACATGCCGCGGAGCAACTAGGCCCGTGAGCCACAACTACTGAGCCTGCGCGTCTGGAGCCTGTGCTCCGCAACAAGAGAGGCCGCGATAGTGAGAGGCCCGTGCACCGCGATGAAGAGTGGCCCCCGCTTGCCACAACTAGAGAAAGCCTTCGCACAGAAACGAAGACCCAACGCAGACAAAAATAAATTAATTAATTAATCAATTTAAAAAAAAAAGCTCTCTCTCAAATTTAACTTCCAGAATATATTCAGGCAAAACGCATACGCCCTTTTTGGCCAACCAAAGAAGCGGGCAATGCAAATCAACACTACAAAGAGGTATCACTTCGAATCAGAAAAAAGGACCATCCTCACAAAGGGTAAAAATCAGATATGCAGGACAAGGACAGGAGAAAAGGGAGCCTTGTTATGCTGAAGGGGGGAATGTAAATTGCCAACGGCCACTCTGGAGAAGTGTGCTGTGTTTCCTGAAACATCTAAAAAACAGAGCTACAAAGCATAGGGCACTTCCACTCATGGGCCTATATGTTGGAAACACCAAAAATCCACAGGACGCAGGCACCCCGTTTACTGCTGCTATGTTTACAACAGCCTCGACTTGGGTACAACTTAAGAGTCCTTGGAAGGAAAAAACGGTGAAAGAAAATTTGGCACTTAAGTAAAACGGAATATTACTCAGCCCTGAAATCAATGAAATGAGGCCAGTTGCAGCAACTCAGGGGGACTTATGTATGGTCATTGAGAGTGAAAGAAGTTAGACAGCAAGAGAAACTTATCATAAGATATCACTTATAAAGGGAATCTAAAAATCGCCAACCATGAACTGAATTACAAACAGAACACCATCACACATTTACAAAACACACTTATGGCTGCTTAAGGAGAAAAGTGTGTGGCGGTGATGCATAAACCAGGAGGTTGAAATTGGCACAGATACCGTTCCATACGCCAATAATGTAATCGCCAAGACATACTCGTTGTTCAAGGAACTGGGCTCAGCACACTCTATTCACAGAAAAAACATACATCTGACTACTAGAAACTAGAAAAGAATTTATTGATGTCTCTCTGTAAGTGACTCAGGTGGATGTACAGCACCAAGAAACACAACATTGCAAATCAGCTACACCCATTATAAAAATTAATTATAAAAAAAAAGACAGTGAGAGAGAGAGGAATTCTTACAAAATTCAATCAGGGGCTGTGATGCAACTGGACTGACCACATCTACACTCACAGCTGAATGGGACGTAAGGCTGGACACCCTAACCCTAAACCCTAACCCTAACCCTAACCCTAACCCAACCCTAACCCTACCTTAACCCTAACCCTAACCCAACACTAACCCTAACCCTAAACCTCAACCCTAACCCTAAACCCTAACCCTAACCCAACCCTAAGCCTAACCCTAACCCCTAGCCCTAGCCCTAACCCTGACCCTAACCCCTAACCCTTAACCTCTAACCCTAACCAAGTTCACAAGTAAACTTCTCGCCCACCTGGAGAGAGTGATTTAATTTTAAAGAGTAAAGACACAATCAGCTCAGTAATTGGCCACGGGGATGGAGGGGCCAAGGCTAACCTGAGCTGGAGGAACGTGGGTGCCTGCCTGGATGCTCAGAGGCCAAGGGCTGTTCTGAGAGCTGCTTGGACACCCGTGCAGATGGAACAAAGGATCCGTCCAGTCCCAAGAGGGCCCCACCAGCCCTCACGAACGCAACACCAGACTTCCCTGGTGGCGCAGTGGTTAAGAATCCACCTGCCAATGCAGGGGACACGGGTTTGAGCCCTGGTCCGGGAAGATCCCACATGCTGAGGAGCAACTAAGCCGGTGTACCACAACTACTGAGCCTGCGCTCTAGAACCCGCGAGCCCCAACTGCTGAAGCCCACGGGCTTAGAGCGTGTGCTCTGCATCAAGAGAAGCCACCGCAATGAGAAGCCCCCTCTCGCCGCAACTAGAGAAAGCCTCCGTGCAGCAATGCAGACCCAACACAGCCCAAAATTAATTAATTAATTAATTAAGAAAAAAAAAGGCAGCCCCTGGGGGCTGGCAGACTGATGCACCAAGTCTTACATCACGCCTACTTAGTACCCTGCATGTCAGGGCCATGCTGGACCTGGGGCTGCCCACACAGAGTGGGGCCTGCATCACCCTTCCCAGGAGGGAGGGTGGAGGGAAACCCTGCATGACCTCTGAGGCCCTAAGAACCCTTGACTAAGGCTGAGCTCAATTTGAAACAGTGGATGACCAGAGCAGACATTTCATTCATGTATCAATGAGAATCCAGCACTGGAGGAGCAGAAAACAACGGCCTCGCTCAACCTTGACGCTAATCCTGACATGGACCCTAATCCTAAACTCTGATCCTGACCCTAAGCCCTGACCTAACCTTAGCCTAACCCGTACGCTAAACCTGTACCTTACCCTAACCCATGCTCTACCCGCATCCTACCTGTACCCCAATTCTCACCCATACCCTAACACCCACTCTAACACAGAACCCTAACACCCTGAGACCAAAACCATAAACCTTAACCAATAAGCAAAACCATAACCATAACCAAAGCATAAAATATATTCATTAACCATACCCATAAATAACTCATTAACCATAAAACTTAAACCATCACAGCAACCATAAACCACACACAGCCCCAACCCTCACACCAGCCCCAGCCCTAATGCTAACCCTCCAAACCACTTACACCAAGCCAAGTCTAATCAGATTATACAAATACATCTTGAAAAAGAAAACTGGGGAATTCCCTGGTGGCCCAGTGGTTAGGACTCTGTGCTTTCACTGCCAAGGGCTCGGTTTCGATCCCTGACTGGGGAACTAAGATCCCACAAGCCATGGGACGTGGCCAAAATAAATAAATAATAAAAATGAAATAAAACCACTATTTTAAAAACGATTTTAAAAATACAGGAAAAAAACAAGAAAACTACCCCAGTACAACTTATAAATATGAATGTAAAAATCTATCACACAATAATAGCAACATGAAACCAACAGAACTTTAAATGGATAATGCCATAAGCAAGTATCTCTACACCAGGAATTTCAGGTTGCTCAACATATTAAAAGTAAGCAAGGTTTTCAACCACAATAATGGTGTGAAGCAAAAACACATAACCATATCAATTAATGCAAAAAATCTACAATGAAAATCCAGTGTTATTTCATGAAAAACACTCAAGAAAGCAGGAATAAAAGGAAATGTGTTCAATAGGGAAAAGAGTAGTACAAAAAGCCACAGCAAACATCATGCTCCACGATAAAGACTGAAAGATTTACTCCTGACATCAGGAACAGGGCCAGGAAGCTGGCCTTCATCACCGTTACTCAATGGTGTACTGGAAGTTCTACCCAGAATCTTGAGGAAAGAAATA
This sequence comes from Balaenoptera physalus, assembly GCF_965194825.1. Classification (NCBI taxonomy): domain Eukaryota; kingdom Metazoa; phylum Chordata; class Mammalia; order Artiodactyla; family Balaenopteridae; genus Balaenoptera; species Balaenoptera physalus. Next base: position 270,806 of record NW_028126162.1, read on the forward strand.
AAAGGCATTCATGGGTGAATGGAAAAATTAAAACCGTGTCTCTTCACAGAACATAGGTCACATCATCTTATATATGAAACTACCTATAATCAGCAAAGAAATTCTTTGAGCTAATCAACTAATTAATAAGCAAAGTTATAGAACAAAATATCAATTCATGAAAATCTATCTTATATGCATACGCTGGCAAAAAATAATCCGAAAAAGAATTTCTGTGAACAAGTCCATTTGTAATAATGTCAACATCAATATTTAGGAGTATATTTAATCAAGGTACAAGACTTGTTTTTATGTATGTAAAGTTGTATGTTTGAAATTACTGGAAAGTCAATTACTTTTCAAAACATCATGTATGTCAACAGCATGCCAGAAAAGCAGAGAAAACATCAAACTTCCATATAGAAGCCAAGCCTTACCCAGATCCAGTTCACCCAAAGTCCACATGTCATTTAGAGGCACTGTGGGAAGGTTATATTAGGAGCCGCTGTCTTCCGTGTTTTGGACGACCTGGATATGGTAGAAACAGTGGGACTTTTGAATTCCAATTTTCCACTTCATTCCACAAACAAACGATTAGAACTAATAAATAAATTCAGTAAAGTTGCAAAATCAATACACAGAAACCAGTTGCATTTCTAAACACTAATAATGAACCATCAGGAAGAGAAAGAAAGCAACCCTATTTACAACTGCATCAAAAAGAACAAAATACCTGGGAATAAAGTCAACCAAGGAGGTGAAAGACCTGCACACTGAAAACTTGAAGACATTGATGAAGACATTGCAAAACACACCAATAAATGGAAAGATATCCTGTTCTCATGGAATGGAACAATTAATATTGTTAAAACATCCATGCTACCCAAAGCAGTGGACACAGTGAATGCAATCCCTCCCAAACTTCCATGGTATTTTCCCCCCAAATAGAGCAAATCCTCCTAATATCTGTGGGGAACCACAAAGGACCCCAAATAGCCAAAGAAACCCTGAAAAAAGAGAACGGGCTGGAGGCATCTCCCTCCCTGACGTCACACTCTGCTGAGAAGCTACAGTCACCAAAACAGCGTGGAACTGGCTCAAAACGGGCACAGGGACCAGAGGAACAGGACAGAGAGACCAGAATGCAACCCACACGGACGGGGTCGGTGAATTTATGACACAGGGACCAAGGACACACCAAGGAGCACGACACTCCCCACGATAAATGGTGCTGGGAAAACTGGACGCCCCATAACTCACGCTGGCTACCCTGCACACAAACCTGACCAAAAACCCAGCTTTCCACACCAAGCCCTCCCTCGCTCACACAAAGACGGACCCCTTCAACGGTCAGTCGCCCACAGGAAGCTTCTCCCCACTTTTCCTCACCCTCTCTTCACCTTTTCCTCAGGCATCACCTGGGTCCTCAGGAAACCTAGTTCCCTAGTCAGCGTGGACACAGCCCCACTTTGTCCTGAAGCCAAAACCCCAGCGAGTCCTAAGGAGACGGAGACCGAGCTCCTCTCAGCAGAGACGCTGAGCCGTGCGTCCTACCGGAAGGCCTCCGCCCCCGCCCCCGCGCCTGAGGAGGCTCAACTCCTCTCAGCTGACCTCACAATCGAGTTCGCAGGGAACGAGCATGCGCTGTGGGTCAGAGAGGCGAACTCGGCGCCACCCTGTGGTCAGTGCAGGAAGTGCAGGCCGCGCCTCCCTCACAGGTCACTGGAGGCAGCGTGCCCTACTGACAGGACTGCTGAATCCATTAAACTGGAAATTCAAACTAAAATGGAGTCTCTATCCCAAAACTTTTCTAAAAGTAGTTAAGGAACAATTAATTGGAAACCATTTGGAATGAAGTGAATGTAGATGCAAACTTTACAACTTATACCAAATTCACTCAAAGTTATTCAGAGGCAAATTTGATTGTAGTTTCTAATTTATGTTTGGCTGCGTTGGGTCTTTGTTGCTGCATGTGGGCTTTCTCTAGTTGCATCGAGCGGGGCTTCTCTTCGTTGCGGTGCACGGGCTTCTCATTGCGGTGGCTTCTCTTGTGGGCGAGCACGGGCTCTAGGCGCGCAGGCTTCAGTAGTTGTGCCGCGCAGGCTTGGTTGCTCTGCGGCATGTGGGAGCTTCCCGGACCAGGGCTCGAGCCCGTGTCCCCTGCATTGGCAGGCGGACTCTTAACCACTGCGTCACCAGGGAAGTCCCCACAGACAAACTTTAAATACAAAACTATTCAAGGGGCTTTTCTGGTGGCACAGTGGTTGAGAATCTGCCTGCTAATGCAGGGGACACGGCTTCGAGCCCTGGTCTGGGAAGATCCCACATGCCGCGGAGCAACTAGGCCCGTGAGCCACAACTACTGAGCCTGCGCGTCTGGAGCCTGTGCTCCGCAACAAGAGAGGCCGCGATAGTGAGAGGCCCGTGCACCGCGATGAAGAGTGGCCCCCGCTTGCCACAACTAGAGAAAGCCTTCGCACAGAAACGAAGACCCAACGCAGACAAAAATAAATTAATTAATTAATCAATTTAAAAAAAAAAGCTCTCTCTCAAATTTAACTTCCAGAATATATTCAGGCAAAACGCATACGCCCTTTTTGGCCAACCAAAGAAGCGGGCAATGCAAATCAACACTACAAAGAGGTATCACTTCGAATCAGAAAAAAGGACCATCCTCACAAAGGGTAAAAATCAGATATGCAGGACAAGGACAGGAGAAAAGGGAGCCTTGTTATGCTGAAGGGGGGAATGTAAATTGCCAACGGCCACTCTGGAGAAGTGTGCTGTGTTTCCTGAAACATCTAAAAAACAGAGCTACAAAGCATAGGGCACTTCCACTCATGGGCCTATATGTTGGAAACACCAAAAATCCACAGGACGCAGGCACCCCGTTTACTGCTGCAATGTTTACAACAGCCTCGACTTGGGTACAACTTAAGAGTCCTTGGAAGGAAAAAACGGTGAAAGAAAATTTGGCACTTAAGCACAATGGAATATTACTCAGCCCTGAAATCAATGAAATGAGGCCAGTTGCAGCAACTCAGGGGGACTTATGTATGGTCATTGAGAGTGAAAGAAGTTAGACAGCAAGAGAAACTTATCATAAGATATCACTTATAAAGGGAATCTAAAAATCGCCAACCATGAACTGAATTACAAACAGAACACCATCACACATTTACAAAACACACTTATGGCTGCTTAAGGAGAAAAGTGTGGTGCGGTGATGCATAAACCAGGAGGTTGAAATTGGCACAGATACCGTTCCATACGCCAATAATGTAATCGCCAAGACATACTCGTTGTTCAAGGAACTGGGCTCAGCACACTCTATTCACAGAAAAAACATACATCTGACTACTAGAAACTAGAAAAGAATTTATTGATGTCTCTCTGTAAGTGACTCAGGTGGATGTACAGCACCAAGAAACACAACATTGCAAATCAGCTACACCCCATTATAAAAATTAATTATAAAAAAAAAGACAGTGAGAGAGAGAGGAATTCTTACAAAATTCAATCAGGGGCTGTGATGCAACTGGACTGACCACATCTACACTCACAGCTGAATGGGACGTAAGGCTGGACACCCTAACCCTAAACCCTAACCCTAACCCTAACCCTAACCCAACCCTAACCCTAACCCTAACCCAACACTAACCCTAACCCTAAACCTCAACCCTAACCCTAAACCCTAACCCTAACCCAACCCTAAGCCTAACCCTAACCCCTAGCCCTAGCCCTAACCCTGACCCTAACCCCTAACCCTTAACCTCTAACCCTAACCAAGTTCACAAGTAAACTTCTCGCCCACCTGGAGAGAGTGATTTAATTTTAAAGAGTAAAGACACAATCAGCTCAGTAATTGGCCACGGGAATGGAGGGGCCAAGGCTAACCTGAGCTGGAGGAACGTGGGTGCCTGCCTGGATGCTCAGAGGCCAAGGGCTGTTCTGAGAGCTGCTTGGACACCCGTGCAGATGGAACAAAGGATCCGTCCAGTCCCAAGAGGGCCCCACCAGCCCTCACGAACGCAACACCAGACTTCCCTGGTGGCGCAGTGGTTAAGAATCCACCTGCCAATGCAGGGGACACGGGTTTGAGCCCTGGTCCGGGAAGATCCCACATGCTGTGGAGCAACTAAGCCGGTGTACCACAACTACTGAGCCTGCGCTCTAGAACCCGCGAGCCCCAACTGCTGAAGCCCACGGGCTTAGAGCGTGTGCTCTGCATCAAGAGAAGCCACCGCAATGAGAAGCCCCCTCTCGCCGCAACTAGAGAAAGCCTCCGTGCAGCAATGCAGACCCAACACAGCCCAAAATTAATTAATTAATTAATTAAGAAAAAAAAAGGCAGCCCCTGGGGGCTGGCAGACTGATGCACCAAGTCTTACATCACGCCTACTTAGTACCCTGCATGTCAGGGCCATGCTGGACCTGGGGCTGCCCACACAGAGTGGGGCCTGCATCACCCTTCCCAGGAGGGAGGGTGGAGGGAAACCCTGCATGACCTCTGAGGCCCTAAGAACCCTTGACTAAGGCTGAGCTCAATTTGAAACAGTGGATGACCAGAGCAGACATTTCATTCATGTATCAATGAGAATCCAGCACTGGAGGAGCAGAAAACAACGGCCTCGCTCAACCTTGACGCTAATCCTGACATGGACCCTAATCCTAAACTCTGATCCTGACCCTAAGCCCTGACCTAACCTTAGCCTAACCCGTACGCTAAACCTGTACCTTACGCTAACCCATGCTCTACCCGCATCCTACCTGTACCCCAATTCTCACCCATACCCTAACACCCACTCTAACACAGAACCCTAACACCCTGAGACCAAAACCATAAACCTTAACCAATAAGCAAAACCATAACCATAACCAAGGCATAAAATATATTCATTAACCATACCCATAAATAACTCATTAACCATAAAACTTAAACCATCACAGCAACCATAAACCGTACACAGCCCCAACCCTCACACCAGCCCCAGCCCTAATGCTAACCCTCCAAACCACTTACACCAAGCCAAGTCTAATCAGATTATACAAATACATCTTGAAAAAGAAAACTGGGGAATTCCCTGGTGGCCCAGTGGTTAGGACTCTGTGCTTTCACTGCCAAGGGCTCGGGTTCGATCCCTGACTGGGGAACTAAGATCCCACAAGCCATGGGACGTGGCCAAAATAAATAAATAATAAAAATGAAATAAAACCACTATTTTAAAAACGATTTTAAAAATACAGGAAAAAAACAAGAAAACTACCCCAGTACAACTTATAAATATGAATGTAAAAATCTATCACACAATAATAGCAACATGAAACCAACAGAACTTTAAATGGATAATGCCATAAGCAAGTATCTCTACACCAGGAATTTCAGGTTGCTCAACATATTAAAAGTAAGCAAGGTTTTCAACCACAATAATGGTGTGAAGCAAAAACACATAACCATATCAATTAATGCAAAAAATCTACAATGAAAATCCAGTGTTATTTCATGAAAAACACTCAAGAAAGCAGGAATAAAAGGAAATGTGTTCAATAGGGAAAAGAGTAGTACAAAAAGCCACAGCAAACATCATGCTCCACGATAAAGACTGAAAGATTTACTCCTGACATCAGGAACAGGGCCAGGAAGCTGGCCTTCATCACCGTTACTCAATGGTGTACTGGAAGTTCTACCCAGAATCTTGAGGAAAGAAATAAAAGGCATTCATGGGTGAATGGAAAAATTAAAACCGTGTCTCTTCACAGAACATAGGTCACATCATCTTATATATGAAACTACCTATAATCAGCAAAGAAATTCTTTGAGCTAATCAACTAATTAATAAGCAAAGTTATAGAACAAAATATCAATTCATGAAAATCTATCTTATATGCATACGCTGGCAAAAAATAATCCGAAAAAGAATTTCTGAGAACAAGTCCATTTGTAATAATGTCAACATCAATATTTAGGAGTATATTTAATCAAGGTACAAGACTTGTTTTTATGTATGTAAAGTTGTATGTTTGAAATTACTGGAAAGTCAATTACTTTTCAAAACATCATGTATGTCAACAGCATGCCAGAAAAGCAGAGAAAACATCAAACTTCCATATAGAAGCCAAGCCTTACCCAGATCCAGTTCACCCAAAGTCCACATGTCATTTAGAGGCACTGTGGGAAGGTTATATTAGGAGCCGCTGTCTTCCGTGTTTTGGACGACCTGGATATGGTAGAAACAGTGGGACTTTTGAATTCCAATTTTCCACTTCATTCCACAAAAAAACGATTAGAACTAATAAATAAATTCAGTAAAGTTGCAAAATCAATACACAGAAACCAGTTGCATTTCTAAACACTAATAATGAACCATCAGGAAGAGAAAGAAAGCAACCCTATTTACAACTGCATCAAAAAGAACAAAATACCTGGGAGTAAAGTCAACCAAGGAGGTGAAAGACCTGCACACTGAAAACTTGAAGACATTGATGAAGACATTGCAAAACACACCAATAAATGGAAAGATATCCTGTTCTCATGGAATGGAACAATTAATATTGTTAAAACATCCATGCTACCCAAAGCAGTGGACACAGTGAATGCAATCCCTCCCAAACTTCCATGGTATTTTCCCCCCAAATAGAGCAAATCCTCCTAATATCTGTGGGGAACCACAAAGGACCCCAAATAGCCAAAGAAACCCTGAAAAAAGAGAACGGGCTGGAGGCATCTCCCTCCCTGACGTCACACTCTGCTGAGAAGCTACAGTCACCAAAACAGCGTGGAACTGGCTCAAAACGGGCACAGGGACCAGAGGAACAGGACAGAGAGACCAGAATGCAACCCACACGGACGGGGTCGGTGAATTTATGACACAGGGACCAAGGACACACCAAGGAGCACGACACTCCCCACGATAAATGGTGCTGGGAAAACTGGACGCCCCATAACTCACGCTGGCTACCCTGCACACAAACCTGACCAAAAACCCAGCTTTCCACACCAAGCCCTCCCTCGCTCACACAAAGACGGACCCCTTCAACGGTCAGTCGCCCACAGGAAGCTTCTCCCCACTTTTCCTCACCCTCTCTTCACCTTTTCCTCAGGCATCACCTGGGTCCTCAGGAAACCTAGTTCCCTAGTCAGCGTGGACACAGCCCCACTTTGTCCTGAAGCCAAAACCCCAGCGAGTCCTAAGGAGACGGAGACCGAGCTCCTCTCAGCAGAGACGCTGAGCCGTGCGTCCTACCGGAAGGCCTCCGCCCCCGCCCCCGCGCCTGAGGAGGCTCAACTCCTCTCAGCTGACCTCACAATCGAGTTCGCAGGGAACGAGCATGCGCTGTGGGTCAGAGAGGCGAACTCGGCGCCACCCTGTGGTCAGTGCAGGAAGTGCAGGCCGCGCCTCCCTCACAGGTCACTGGAGGCAGCGTGCCCTACTGACAGGACTGCTGAATCCATTAAACTGGAAATTCAAACTAAAATGGAGTCTCTATCCCAAAACTTTTCTAAAAGTAGTTAAGGAACAATTAATTGGAAACCATTTGGAATGAAGTGAATGTAGATGCAAACTTTACAACTTATACCAAATTCACTCAAAGTTATTCAGAGGCAAATTTGATTGTAGTTTCTAATTTATGTTTGGCTGCGTTGGGTCTTTGTTGCTGCATGTGGGCTTTCTCTAGTTGCATCGAGCGGGGCTTCTCTTCGTTGCGGTGCACGGGCTTCTCATTGCGGTGGCTTCTCTTGTGGGCGAGCACGGGCTCTAGGCGCGCAGGCTTCAGTAGTTGTGCCGCGCAGGCTTGGTTGCTCTGCGGCATGTGGGAGCTTCCCGGACCAGGGCTCGAGCCCGTGTCCCCTGCATTGGCAGGCGGACTCTTAACCACTGCGTCACCAGGGAAGTCCCCACAGACAAACTTTAAATACAAAACTATTCAAGGGGCTTTTCTGGTGGCACAGTGGTTGAGAATCTGCCTGCTAATGCAGGGGACACGGCTTCGAGCCCTGGTCTGGGAAGATCCCACATGCCGCGGAGCAACTAGGCCCGTGAGCCACAACTACTGAGCCTGCGCGTCTGGAGCCTGTGCTCCGCAACAAGAGAGGCCGCGATAGTGAGAGGCCCGTGCACCGCGATGAAGAGTGGCCCCCGCTTGCCACAACTAGAGAAAGCCTTCGCACAGAAATGAAGACCCAACGCAGACAAAAATAAATTAATTAATTAATCAATTTAAAAAAAAAAGCTCTCTCTCAAATTTAACTTCCAGAATATATTCAGGCAAAACGCATACGCCCTTTTTGGCCAACCAAAGAAGCGGGCAATGCAAATCAACACTACAAAGAGGTATCACTTCGAATCAGAAAAAAGGACCATCCTCACAAAGGGTAAAAATCAGATATGCAGGACAAGGACAGGAGAAAAGGGAGCCTTGTTATGCTGAAGGGGGGAATGTAAATTGCCAACGGCCACTCTGGAGAAGTGTGCTGTGTTTCCTGAAACATCTAAAAAACAGAGCTACAAAGCATAGGGCACTTCCACTCATGGGCCTATATGTTGGAAACACCAAAAATCCACAGGACGCAGGCACCCCGTTTACTGCTGCAATGTTTACAACAGCCTCGACTTGGGTACAACTTAAGAGTCCTTGGAAGGAAAAAACGGTGAAAGAAAATTTGGCACTTAAGCACAATGGAATATTACTCAGCCCTGAAATCAATGAAATGAGGCCAGTTGCAGCAACTCAGGGGGACTTATGTATGGTCATTGAGAGTGAAAGAAGTTAGACAGCAAGAGAAACTTATCATAAGATATCACTTATAAAGGGAATCTAAAAATCGCCAACCATGAACTGAATTACAAACAGAACACCATCACACATTTACAAAACACACTTATGGCTGCTTAAGGAGAAAAGTGTGGTGCGGTGATGCATAAACCAGGAGGTTGAAATTGGCACAGATACCGTTCCATACGCCAATAATGTAATCGCCAAGACATACTCGTTGTTCAAGGAACTGGGCTCAGCACACTCTATTCACAGAAAAAACATACATCTGACTACTAGAAACTAGAAAAGAATTTATTGATGTCTCTCTGTAAGTGACTCAGGTGGATGTACAGCACCAAGAAACACAACATTGCAAATCAGCTACACCCCATTATAAAAATTAATTATAAAAAAAAAGACAGTGAGAGAGAGAGGAATTCTTACAAAATTCAATCAGGGGCTGTGATGCAACTGGACTGACCACATCTACACTCACAGCTGAATGGGACGTAAGGCTGGACACCCTAACCCTAAACCCTAACCCTAACCCTAACCCTAACCCAACCCTAACCCTAACCCTAACCCAACACTAACCCTAACCCTAAACCTCAACCCTAACCCTAAACCCTAACCCTAACCCAACCCTAAGCCTAACCCTAACCCCTAGCCCTAGCCCTAACCCTGACCCTAACCCCTAACCCTTAACCTCTAACCCTAACCAAGTTCACAAGTAAACTTCTCGCCCACCTGGAGAGAGTGATTTAATTTTAAAGAGTAAAGACACAATCAGCTCAGTAATTGGCCACGGGAATGGAGGGGCCAAGGCTAACCTGAGCTGGAGGAACGTGGGTGCCTGCCTGGATGCTCAGAGGCCAAGGGCTGTTCTGAGAGCTGCTTGGACACCCGTGCAGATGGAACAAAGGATCCGTCCAGTCCCAAGAGGGCCCCACCAGCCCTCACGAACGCAACACCAGACTTCCCTGGTGGCGCAGTGGTTAAGAATCCACCTGCCAATGCAGGGGACACGGGTTTGAGCCCTGGTCCGGGAAGATCCCACATGCTGTGGAGCAACTAAGCCGGTGTACCACAACTACTGAGCCTGCGCTCTAGAACCCGCGAGCCCCAACTGCTGAAGCCCACGGGCTTAGAGCGTGTGCTCTGCATCAAGAGAAGCCACCGCAATGAGAAGCCCCCTCTCGCCGCAACTAGAGAAAGCCTCCGTGCAGCAATGCAGACCCAACACAGCCCAAAATTAATTAATTAATTAATTAAGAAAAAAAAAGGCAGCCCCTGGGGGCTGGCAGACTGATGCACCAAGTCTTACATCACGCCTACTTAGTACCCTGCATGTCAGGGCCATGCTGGACCTGGGGCTGCCCACACAGAGTGGGGCCTGCATCACCCTTCCCAGGAGGGAGGGTGGAGGGAAACCCTGCATGACCTCTGAGGCCCTAAGAACCCTTGACTAAGGCTGAGCTCAATTTGAAACAGTGGATGACCAGAGCAGACATTTCATTCATGTATCAATGAGAATCCAGCACTGGAGGAGCAGAAAACAACGGCCTCGCTCAACCTTGACGCTAATCCTGACATGGACCCTAATCCTAAACTCTGATCCTGACCCTAAGCCCTGACCTAACCTTAGCCTAACCCGTACGCTAAACCTGTACCTTACGCTAACCCATGCTCTACCCGCATCCTACCTGTACCCCAATTCTCACCCATACCCTAACACCCACTCTAACACAGAACCCTAACACCCTGAGACCAAAACCATAAACCTTAACCAATAAGCAAAACCATAACCATAACCAAGGCATAAAATATATTCATTAACCATACCCATAAATAACTCATTAACCATAAAACTTAAACCATCACAGCAACCATAAACCGTACACAGCCCCAACCCTCACACCAGCCCCAGCCCTAATGCTAACCCTCCAAACCACTTACACCAAGCCAAGTCTAATCAGATTATACAAATACATCTTGAAAAAGAAAACTGGGGAATTCCCTGGTGGCCCAGTGGTTAGGACTCTGTGCTTTCACTGCCAAGGGCTCGGGTTCGATCCCTGACTGGGGAACTAAGATCCCACAAGCCATGGGACGTGGCCAAAATAAATAAATAATAAAAATGAAATAAAACCACTATTTTAAAAACGATTTTAAAAATACAGGAAAAAAACAAGAAAACTACCCCAGTACAACTTATAAATATGAATGTAAAAATCTATCACACAATAATAGCAACATGAAACCAACAGAACTTTAAATGGATAATGCCATAAGCAAGTATCTCTACACCAGGAATTTCAGGTTGCTCAACATATTAAAAGTAAGCAAGGTTTTCAACCACAATAATGGTGTGAAGCAAAAACACATAACCATATCAATTAATGCAAAAAATCTACAATGAAAATCCAGTGTTATTTCATGAAAAACACTCAAGAAAGCAGGAATAAAAGGAAATGTGTTCAATAGGGAAAAGAGTAGTACAAAAAGCCACAGCAAACATCATGCTCCACGATAAAGACTGAAAGATTTACTCCTGACATCAGGAACAGGGCCAGGAAGCTGGCCTTCATCACCGTTACTCAATGGTGTACTGGAAGTTCTACCCAGAATCTTGAGGAAAGAAATAAAAGGCATTCATGGGTGAATGGAAAAATTAAAACCGTGTCTCTTCACAGAACATAGGTCACATCATCTTATATATGAAACTACCTATAATCAGCAAAGAAATTCTTTGAGCTAATCAACTAATTAATAAGCAAAGTTATAGAACAAAATATCAATTCATGAAAATCTATCTTATATGCATACGCTGGCAAAAAATAATCCGAAAAAGAATTTCTGAGAACAAGTCCATTTGTAATAATGTCAACATCAATATTTAGGAGTATATTTAATCAAGGTACAAGACTTGTTTTTATGTATGTAAAGTTGTATGTTTGAAATTACTGGAAAGTCAATTACTTTTCAAAACATCATGTATGTCAACAGCATGCCAGAAAAGCAGAGAAAACATCAAACTTCCATATAGAAGCCAAGCCTTACCCAGATCCAGTTCACCCAAAGTCCACATGTCATTTAGAGGCACTGTGGGAAGGTTATATTAGGAGCCGCTGTCTTCCGTGTTTTGGACGACCTGGATATGGTAGAAACAGTGGGACTTTTGAATTCCAATTTTCCACTTCATTCCACAAAAAAACGATTAGAACTAATAAATAAATTCAGTAAAGTTGCAAAATCAATACACAGAAACCAGTTGCATTTCTAAACACTAATAATGAACCATCAGGAAGAGAAAGAAAGCAACCCTATTTACAACTGCATCAAAAAGAACAAAATACCTGGGAGTAAAGTCAACCAAGGAGGTGAAAGACCTGCACACTGAAAACTTGAAGACATTGATGAAGACATTGCAAAACACACCAATAAATGGAAAGATATCCTGTTCTCATGGAATGGAACAATTAATATTGTTAAAACATCCATGCTACCCAAAGCAGTGGACACAGTGAATGCAATCCCTCCCAAACTTCCATGGTATTTTCCCCCCAAATAGAGCAAATCCTCCTAATATCTGTGGGGAACCACAAAGGACCCCAAATAGCCAAAGAAACCCTGAAAAAAGAGAACGGGCTGGAGGCATCTCCCTCCCTGACGTCACACTCTGCTGAGAAGCTACAGTCACCAAAACAGCGTGGAACTGGCTCAAAACGGGCACAGGGACCAGAGGAACAGGACAGAGAGACCAGAATGCAACCCACACGGACGGGGTCGGTGAATTTATGACACAGGGACCAAGGACACACCAAGGAGCACGACACTCCCCACGATAAATGGTGCTGGGAAAACTGGACGCCCCATAACTCACGCTGGCTACCCTGCACACAAACCTGACCAAAAACCCAGCTTTCCACACCAAGCCCTCCCTCGCTCACACAAAGACGGACCCCTTCAACGGTCAGTCGCCCACAGGAAGCTTCTCCCCACTTTTCCTCACCCTCTCTTCACCTTTTCCTCAGGCATCACCTGGGTCCTCAGGAAACCTAGTTCCCTAGTCAGCGTGGACACAGCCCCACTTTGTCCTGAAGCCAAAACCCCAGCGAGTCCTAAGGAGACGGAGACCGAGCTCCTCTCAGCAGAGACGCTGAGCCGTGCGTCCTACTGGAAGGCCTCCGCCCCCGCCCCCGCGCCTGAGGAGGCTCAACTCCTCTCAGCTGACCTCACAATCGAGTTCGCAGGGAACGAGCATGCGCTGTGGGTCAGAGAGGCGAACTCGGCGCCACCCTGTGGTCAGTGCAGGAAGTGCAGGCCGCGCCTCCCTCACAGGTCACTGGAGGCAGCGTGCCCTACTGACAGGACTGCGGAATCCATTAAACTGGAAATTCAAACTAAAATGGAGTCTCTATCCCTAAACTTTTCTAAAAGTAGTTAAGGAACAATTAATTGGAAACCATTTGGAATGAAGTGAATGTAGATGCAAACTTTACAACTTATACCAAATTCACTCAAAGTTATTCAGAGGCAAATTTTATTTTAGTTTCTAATTTATGTTTGGCTGCGTTGGGTCTTTGTTGCTGCATGTGGGCTTTCTCTAGTTGCATCGAGCGGGGCTTCTCTTCGTTGCGGTGCACGGGCTTCTCATTGCGGTGGCTTCTCTTGTGGGCGAGCACGGGCTCTAGGCGCGCAGGCTTCAGTAGTTGTGCCGCGCAGGCTTGGTTGCTCTGCGGCATGTGGGAGCTTCCCGGACCAGGGCTCGAGCCCGTGTCCCCTGCATTGGCAGGCGGACTCTTAACCACTGCGTCACCAGGGAAGTCCCCACAGACAAACTTTAAATACAAAACTATTCAAGGGGCTTTTCTGGTGGCACAGTGGTTGAGAATCTGCCTGCTAATGCAGGGGACACGGCTTCGAGCCCTGGTCTGGGAAGATCCCACATGCCGCGGAGCAACTAGGCCCGTGAGCCACAACTACTGAGCCTGCGCGTCTGGAGCCTGTGCTCCGCAACAAGAGAGGCCGCGATAGTGAGAGGCCCGTGCACCGCGATGAAGAGTGGCCCCCGCTTGCCACAACTAGAGAAAGCCTTCGCACAGAAACGAAGACCCAACGCAGACAAAAATAAATTAATTAATTAATCAATTTAAAAAAAAAAGCTCTCTCTCAAATTTAACTTCCAGAATATATTCAGGCAAAACGCATACGCCCTTTTTGGCCAACCAAAGAAGCGGGCAATGCAAATCAACACTACAAAGAGGTATCACTTCGAATCAGAAAAAAGGACCATCCTCACAAAGGGTAAAAATCAGATATTCAGGACAAGGACAGGAGAAAAGGGAGCCTTGTTATGCTGAAGGGGGGAATGTAAATTGCCAACGGCCACTCTGGAGAAGTGTGCTGTGTTTCCTGAAACATCTAAAAAACAGAGCTACAAAGCATAGGGCACTTCCACTCATGGGCCTATATGTTGGAAACACCAAAAATCCACAGGACGCAGGCACCCCGTTTACTGCTGCAATGTTTACAACAGCCTCGACTTGGGTACAACTTAAGAGTCCTTGGAAGGAAAAAACGGTGAAAGAAAATTTGGCACTTAAGCACAATGGAATATTACTCAGCCCTGAAATCAATGAAATGAGGCCAGTTGCAGCAACTCAGGGGGACTTATGTATGGTCATTGAGAGTGAAAGAAGTTAGACAGCAAGAGAAACTTATCATAAGATATCACTTATAAAGGGAATCTAAAAATCGCCAACCATGAACTGAATTACAAACAGAACACCATCACACATTTACAAAACACACTTATGGCTGCTTAAGGAGAAAAGTGTGGTGCGGTGATGCATAAACCAGGAGGTTGAAATTGGCACAGATACCGTTCCATACGCCAATAATGTAATCGCCAAGACATACTCGTTGTTCAAGGAACTGGGCTCAGCACACTCTATTCACAGAAAAAACATACATCTGACTACTAGAAACTAGAAAAGAATTTATTGATGTCTCTCTGTAAGTGACTCAGGTGGATGTACAGCACCAAGAAACACAACATTGCAAATCAGCTACACCCCATTATAAAAATTAATTATAAAAAAAAAGACAGTGAGAGAGAGAGGAATTCTTACAAAATTCAATCAGGGGCTGTGATGCAACTGGACTGACCACATCTACACTCACAGCTGAATGGGACGTAAGGCTGGACACCCTAACCCTAAACCCTAACCCTAACCCTAACCCTAACCCAACCCTAACCCTAACCCTAACCCAACACTAACCCTAACCCTAAACCTCAACCCTAACCCTAAACCCTAACCCTAACCCAACCCTAAGCCTAACCCTAACCCCTAGCCCTAGCCCTAACCCTGACCCTAACCCCTAACCCTTAACCTCTAACCCTAACCAAGTTCACAAGTAAACTTCTCGCCCACCTGGAGAGAGTGATTTAATTTTAAAGAGTAAAGACACAATCAGCTCAGTAATTGGCCACGGGAATGGAGGGGCCAAGGCTAACCTGAGCTGGAGGAACGTGGGTGCCTGCCTGGATGCTCAGAGGCCAAGGGCTGTTCTGAGAGCTGCTTGGACACCCGTGCAGATGGAACAAAGGATCCGTCCAGTCCCAAGAGGGCCCCACCAGCCCTCACGAACGCAACACCAGACTTCCCTGGTGGCGCAGTGGTTAAGAATCCACCTGCCAATGCAGGGGACACGGGTTTGAGCCCTGGTCCGGGAAGATCCCACATGCTGTGGAGCAACTAAGCCGGTGTACCACAACTACTGAGCCTGCGCTCTAGAACCCGCGAGCCCCAACTGCTGAAGCCCACGGGCTTAGAGCGTGTGCTCTGCATCAAGAGAAGCCACCGCAATGAGAAGCCCCCTCTCGCCGCAACTAGAGAAAGCCTCCGTGCAGCAATGCAGACCCAACACAGCCCAAAATTAATTAATTAATTAATTAAGAAAAAAAAAGGCAGCCCCTGGGGGCTGGCAGACTGATGCACCAAGTCTTACATCACGCCTACTTAGTACCCTGCATGTCAGGGCCATGCTGGACCTGGGGCTGCCCACACAGAGTGGGGCCTGCATCACCCTTCCCAGGAGGGAGGGTGGAGGGAAACCCTGCATGACCTCTGAGGCCCTAAGAACCCTTGACTAAGGCTGAGCTCAATTTGAAACAGTGGATGACCAGAGCAGACATTTCATTCATGTATCAATGAGAATCCAGCACTGGAGGAGCAGAAAACAACGGCCTCGCTCAACCTTGACGCTAATCCTGACATGGACCCTAATCCTAAACTCTGATCCTGACCCTAAGCCCTGACCTAACCTTAGCCTAACCCGTACGCTAAACCTGTACCTTACGCTAACCCATGCTCTACCCGCATCCTACCTGTACCCCAATTCTCACCCATACCCTAACACCCACTCTAACACAGAACCCTAACACCCTGAGACCAAAACCATAAACCTTAACCAATAAGCAAAACCATAACCATAACCAAGGCATAAAATATATTCATTAACCATACCCATAAATAACTCATTAACCATAAAACTTAAACCATCACAGCAACCATAAACCGTACACAGCCCCAACCCTCACACCAGCCCCAGCCCTAATGCTAACCCTCCAAACCACTTACACCAAGCCAAGTCTAATCAGATTATACAAATACATCTTGAAAAAGAAAACTGGGGAATTCCCTGGTGGCCCAGTGGTTAGGACTCTGTGCTTTCACTGCCAAGGGCTCGGGTTCGATCCCTGACTGGGGAACTAAGATCCCACAAGCCATGGGACGTGGCCAAAATAAATAAATAATAAAAATGAAATAAAACCACTATTTTAAAAACGATTTTAAAAATACAGGAAAAAAACAAGAAAACTACCCCAGTACAACTTATAAATATGAATGTAAAAATCTATCACACAATAATAGCAACATGAAACCAACAGAACTTTAAATGGATAATGCCATAAGCAAGTATCTCTACACCAGGAATTTCAGGTTGCTCAACATATTAAAAGTAAGCAAGGTTTTCAACCACAATAATGGTGTGAAGCAAAAACACATAACCATATCAATTAATGCAAAAAATCTACAATGAAAATCCAGTGTTATTTCATGAAAAACACTCAAGAAAGCAGGAATAAAAGGAAATGTGTTCAATAGGGAAAAGAGTAGTACAAAAAGCCACAGCAAACATCATGCTCCACGATAAAGACTGAAAGATTAACTCCTGACATCAGGAACAGGGCCAGGAAGCTGGCCTTCATCACCGTTACTCAATGGTGTACTGGAAGTTCTACCCAGAATCTTGAGGAAAGAAATAAAAGGCATTCATGGGTGAATGGAAAAATTAAAACCGTGTCTCTTCACAGAACATAGGTCACATCATCTTATATATGAAACTACCTATAATCAGCAAAGAAATTCTTTGAGCTAATCAACTAATTAATAAGCAAAGTTATAGAACAAAATATCAATTCATGAAAATCTATCTTATATGCATACGCTGGCAAAAAATAATCCGAAAAAGAATTTCTGAGAACAAGTCCATTTGTAATAATGTCAACATCAATATTTAGGAGTATATTTAATCAAGGTACAAGACTTGTTTTTATGTATGTAAAGTTGTATGTTTGAAATTACTGGAAAGTCAATTACTTTTCAAAACATCATGTATGTCAACAGCATGCCAGAAAAGCAGAGAAAACATCAAACTTCCATATAGAAGCCAAGCCTTACCCAGATCCAGTTCACCCAAAGTCCACATGTCATTTAGAGGCACTGTGGGAAGGTTATATTAGGAGCCGCTGTCTTCCGTGTTTTGGACGACCTGGATATGGTAGAAACAGTGGGACTTTTGAATTCCAATTTTCCACTTCATTCCACAAAAAAACGATTAGAACTAATAAATAAATTCAGTAAAGTTGCAAAATCAATACACAGAAACCAGTTGCATTTCTAAACACTAATAATGAACCATCAGGAAGAGAAAGAAAGCAACCCTATTTACAACTGCATCAAAAAGAACAAAATACCTGGGAATAAAGTCAACCAAGGAGGTGAAAGACCTGCACACTGAAAACTTGAAGACATTGATGAAGACATTGCAAAACACACCAATAAATGGAAAGATATCCTGTTCTCATGGAATGGAACAATTAATATTGTTAAAACATCCATGCTACCCAAAGCAGTGGACACAGTGAATGCAATCCCTCCCAAACTTCCATGGTATTTTCCCCCCAAATAGAGCAAATCCTCCTAATATCTGTGGGGAACCACAAAGGACCCCAAATAGCCAAAGAAACCCTGAAAAAAGAGAACGGGCTGGAGGCATCTCCCTCCCTGACGTCACACTCTGCTGAGAAGCTACAGTCACCAAAACAGCGTGGAACTGGCTCAAAACGGGCACAGGGACCAGAGGAACAGGACAGAGAGACCAGAATGCAACCCACACGGACGGGGTCGGTGAATTTATGACACAGGGACCAAGGACACACCAAGGAGCACGACACTCCCCACGATAAATGGTGCTGGGAAAACTGGACGCCCCATAACTCACGCTGGCTACCCTGCACACAAACCTGACCAAAAACCCAGCTTTCCACACCAAGCCCTCCCTCGCTCACACAAAGACGGACCCCTTCAACGGTCAGTCGCCCACAGGAAGCTTCTCCCCACTTTTCCTCACCCTCTCTTCACCTTTTCCTCAGGCATCACCTGGGTCCTCAGGAAACCTAGTTCCCTAGTCAGCGTGGACACAGCCCCACTTTGTCCTGAAGCCAAAACCCAAGCGAGTCCTAAGGAGAAGGAGACCGAGCTCCTCTCAGCAGAGATGCTGAGCCGTGCGTCCTACCGGAAGGCCTCCGCCCCCGCCCCCGCGCCTGAGGAGGCTCAACTCCTCTCAGCTGACCTCACAATCGAGTTCGCAGGGAACGAGCATGCGCTGTGGGTCAGAGAGGCGAACTCGGCGCCACCCTGTGGTCAGTGCAGGAAGTGCAGGCCGCGCCTCCCTCACAGGTCACTGGAGGCAGCGTGCCCTACTGACAGGACTGCGGAATCCATTAAACTGGAAATTCAAACTAAAATGGAGTCTCTATCCCAAAACTTTTCTAAAAGTAGTTAAGGAACAATTAATTGGAAACCATTTGGAATGAAGTGAATGTAGATGCAAACTTTACAACTTATACCAAATTCACTCAAAGTTATTCAGAGGCAAATTTTATTTTAGTTTCTAATTTATGTTTGGCTGCGTTGGGTCTTTGTTGCTGCATGTGGGCTTTCTCTAGTTGCATCGAGCGGGGCTTCTCTTCGTTGCGGTGCACGGGCTTCTCATTGCGGTGGCTTCTCTTGTGGGCGAGCACGGGCTCTAGGCGCGCAGGCTTCAGTAGTTGTGCCGCGCAGGCTTGGTTGCTCTGCGGCATGTGGGAGCTTCCCGGACCAGGGCTCGAGCCCGTGTCCCCTGCATTGGCAGGCGGACTCTTAACCACTGCGTCACCAGGGAAGTCCCCACAGACAAACTTTAAATACAAAACTATTCAAGGGGCTTTTCTGGTGGCACAGTGGTTGAGAATCTGCCTGCTAATGCAGGGGACACGGCTTCGAGCCCTGGTCTGGGAAGATCCCACATGCCGCGGAGCAACTAGGCCCGTGAGCCACAACTACTGAGCCTGCGCGTCTGGAGCCTGTGCTCCGCAACAAGAGAGGCCGCGATAGTGAGAGGCCCGTGCACCGCGATGAAGAGTGGCCCCCGCTTGCCACAACTAGAGAAAGCCTTCGCACAGAAACGAAGACCCAACGCAGACAAAAATAAATTAATTAATTAATCAATTTAAAAAAAAAAGCTCTCTCTCAAATTTAACTTCCAGAATATATTCAGGCAAAACGCATACGCCCTTTTTGGCCAACCAAAGAAGCGGGCAATGTAAATCAACACTACAAAGAGGTATCACTTCGAATCAGAAAAAAGGACCATCCTCACAAAGGGTAAAAATCAGATATGCAGGACAAGGAGAGGAGAAAAGGGAGCCTTGTTATGCTGAAGGGGGGAATGTAAATTGCCAACGGCCACTCTGGAGAAGTGTGCTGTGTTTCCTGAAACATCTAAAAAACAGAGCTACAAAGCATAGGGCACTTCCACTCATGGGCCTATATGTTGGAAACACCAAAAATCCACAGGACGCAGGCACCCCGTTTACTGCTGCAATGTTTACAACAGCCTCGACTTGGGTACAACTTAAGAGTCCTTGGAAGGAAAAAACGGTGAAAGAAAATTTGGCACTTAAGCACAATGGAATATTACTCAGCCCTGAAATCAATGAAATGAGGCCAGTTGCAGCAACTCAGGGGGACTTATGTATGGTCATTGAGAGTGAAAGAAGTTAGACAGCAAGAGAAACTTATCATAAGATATCACTTATAAAGGGAATCTAAAAATCGCCAACCATGAACTGAATTACAAACAGAACACCATCACACATTTACAAAACACACTTATGGCTGCTTAAGGAGAAAAGTGTGGTGCGGTGATGCATAAACCAGGAGGTTGAAATTGGCACAGATACCGTTCCATACGCCAATAATGTAATCGCCAAGACATACTCGTTGTTCAAGGAACTGGGCTCAGCACACTCTATTCACAGAAAAAACATACATCTGACTACTAGAAACTAGAAAAGAATTTATTGATGTCTCTCTGTAAGTGACTCAGGTGGATGTACAGCACCAAGAAACACAACATTGCAAATCAGCTACACCCCATTATAAAAATTAATTATAAAAAAAAAGACAGTGAGAGAGAGAGGAATTCTTACAAAATTCAATCAGGGGCTGTGATGCAACTGGACTGACCACATCTACACTCACAGCTGAATGGGACGTAAGGCTGGACACCCTAACCCTAAACCCTAACCCTAACCCTAACCCTAACCCAACCCTAACCCTAACCCTAACCCAACACTAACCCTAACCCTAAACCTCAACCCTAACCCTAAACCCTAACCCTAACCCAACCCTAAGCCTAACCCTAACCCCTAGCCCTAGCCCTAACCCTGACCCTAACCCCTAACCCTTAACCTCTAACCCTAACCAAGTTCACAAGTAAACTTCTCGCCCACCTGGAGAGAGTGATTTAATTTTAAAGAGTAAAGACACAATCAGCTCAGTAATTGGCCACGGGGATGGAGGGGCCAAGGCTAACCTGAGCTGGAGGAACGTGGGTGCCTGCCTGGATGCTCAGAGGCCAAGGGCTGTTCTGAGAGCTGCTTGGACACCCGTGCAGATGGAACAAAGGATCCGTCCAGTCCCAAGAGGGCCCCACCAGCCCTCACGAACGCAACACCAGACTTCCCTGGTGGCGCAGTGGTTAAGAATCCACCTGCCAATGCAGGGGACACGGGTTTGAGCCCTGGTCCGGGAAGATCCCACATGCTGTGGAGCAACTAAGCCGGTGTACCACAACTACTGAGCCTGCGCTCTAGAACCCGCGAGCCCCAACTGCTGAAGCCCACGCGCTTAGAGCGTGTGCTCTGCATCAAGAGAAGCCACCGCAATGAGAAGCCCCCTCTCGCCGCAACTAGAGAAAGCCTCCGTGCAGCAATGCAAACCCAACACAGCCCAAAATTAATTAATTAATTAATTAAGAAAAAAAAAGGCAGCCCCTGGGGGCTGGCAGACTGATGCACCAAGTCTTACATCACGCCTACTTAGTACCCTGCATGTCAGGGCCATGCTGGACCTGGGGCTGCCCACACAGAGTGGGGCCTGCATCACCCTTCCCAGGAGGGAGGGTGGAGGGAAACCCTGCATGACCTCTGAGGCCCTAAGAACCCTTGACTAAGGCTGAGCTCAATTTGAAACAGTGGATGACCAGAGCAGACATTTCATTCATGTATCAATGAGAATCCAGCACTGGAGGAGCAGAAAACAACGGCCTCGCTCAACCTTGACGCTAATCCTGACATGGACCCTAATCCTAAACTCTGATCCTGACCCTAAGCCCTGACCTAACCTTAGGCTAACCCGTACGCTAAACCTGTACCTTACCCTAACCCATGCTCTACCCGCATCCTACCTGTACCCCAATTCTCACCCATACCCTAACACCCACTCTAACACAGAACCCTAACACCCTGAGACCAAAACCATAAACCTTAACCAATAAGCAAAACCATAACCATAACCAAAGCATAAAATATATTCATTAACCATACCCATAAATAACTCATTAACCATAAAACTTAAACCATCACAGCAACCATACACCACACACAGCCCCAACCCTCACACCAGCCCCAGCCCTAATGCTAACCCTCCAAACCACTTACACCAAGCCAAGTCTAATCAGATTATACAAATACATCTTGAAAAAGAAAACTGGGGAATTCCCTGGTGGCCCAGTGGTTAGGACTCTGTGCTTTCACTGCCAAGGGCTCGGTTTCGATCCCTGACTGGGGAACTAAGATCCCACAAGCCATGGGACGTGGCCAAAATAAATAAATAATAAAAATGAAATAAAACCACTATTTTAAAAACGATTTTAAAAATACAGGAAAAAAACAAGAAAACTACCCCAGTACAACTTATAAATATGAATGTAAAAATCTATCACACAATAATAGCAACATGAAACCAACAGAACTTTAAATGGATAATGCCATAAGCAAGTATCTCTACACCAGGAATTTCAGGTTGCTCAACATATTAAAAGTAAGCAAGGTTTTCAACCACAATAATGGTGTGAAGCAAAAACACATAACCATATCAATTAATGCAAAAAATCTACAATGAAAATCCAGTGTTATTTCATGAAAAACACTCAAGAAAGCAGGAATAAAAGGAAATGTGTTCAATAGGGAAAAGAGTAGTACAAAAAGCCACAGCAAACATCATGCTCCACGATAAAGACTGAAAGATTTACTCCTGACATCAGGAACAGGGCCAGGAAGCTGGCCTTCATCACCGTTACTCAATGGTGTACTGGAAGTTCTACCCAGAATCTTGAGGAAAGAAATAAAAGGCATTCATGGGTGAATGGAAAAATTAAAACCGTGTCTCTTCACAGAACATAGGTCACATCATCTTATATATGAAACTACCTATAATCAGCAAAGAAATTCTTTGAGCTAATCAACTAATTAATAAGCAAAGTTATAGAACAAAATATCAATTCATGAAAATCTATCTTATATGCATACGCTGGCAAAAAATAATCCGAAAAAGAATTTCTGAGAACAATTCCATTTGTAATAATGTCAACATCAATATTTAGGAGTATATTTAATCAAGGTACAAGACTTGTTTTTATGTATGTAAAGTTGTATGTTTGAAATTACTGGAAAGTCAATTACTTTTCAAAACATCATGTATGTCAACAGCATGTCAGAAAAGCAGAGAAAACATCAAACTTCCATATAGAAGCCAAGCCTTACCCAGATCCAGTTCACCCAAAGTCCACATGTCATTTAGAGGCACTGTGGGAAGGTTATATTAGGAGCTGCTGTCTTCCGTGTTTTGGACGACCTGGATATGGTAGAAACAGTGGGACTTTTGAATTCCAATTTTCCACTTCATTCCACAAAAAAACGATTAGAACTAATAAATAAATTCAGTAAAGTTGCAAAATCAATACACAGAAACCAGTTGCATTTCTAAACACTAATAATGAACCATCAGGAAGAGAAAGAAAGCAACCCTATTTACAACTGCATCAAAAAGAACAAAATACCTGGGAATAAAGTCAACCAAGGAGGTGAAAGACCTGCACACTGAAAACTTGAAGACATTGATGAAGACATTGCAAAACACACCAATAAATGGAAAGATATCCTGTTCTCATGGAATGGAACAATTAATATTGTTAAAACATCCATGCTACCCAAAGCAGTGGACACAGTGAATGCAATCCCTCCCAAACTTCCATGGTATTTTCCCCCCAAATAGAGCAAATCCTCCTAATATCTGTGGGGAACCACAAAGGACCCCAAATAGCCAAAGAAACCCTGAAAAAAGAGAACGGGCTGGAGGCATCTCCCTCCCTGACGTCACACTCTGCTGAGAAGCTACAGTCACCAAAACAGCGTGGAACTGGCTCAAAACGGGCACAGGGACCAGAGGAACAGGACAGAGAGACCAGAATGCAACCCACACGGACGGGGTCGGTGAATTTATGACACAGGGACCAAGGACACACCAAGGAGCACGACACTCCCCACGATAAATGGTGCTGGGAAAACTGGACGCCCCATAACTCACGCTGGCTACCCTGCACACAAACCTGACCAAAAACCCAGCTTTCCACACCAAGCCCTCCCTCGCTCACACAAAGACGGACCCCTTCAACGGTCAGTCGCCCACAGGAAGCTTCTCCCCACTTTTCCTCACCCTCTCTTCACCTTTTCCTCAGGCATCACCTGGGTCCTCAGGAAACCTAGTTCCCTAGTCAGCGTGGACACAGCCCCACTTTGTCCTGAAGCCAAAACCCCAGCGAGTCCTAAGGAGAAGGAGACCGAGCTCCTCTCAGCAGAGATGCTGAGCCGTGCGTCCTACCGGAAGGCCTCCGCCCCCGCCCCCGCGCCTGAGGAGGCTCAACTCCTCTCAGCTGACCTCACAATCGAGTTCGCAGGGAACGAGCATGCGCTGTGGGTCAGAGAGGCGAACTCGGCGCCACCCTGTGGTCAGTGCAGGAAGTGCAGGCCGCGCCTCCCTCACAGGTCACTGGAGGCAGCGTGCCCTACTGACAGGACTGCGGAATCCATTAAACTGGAAATTCAAACTAAAATGGAGTCTCTATCCCAAAACTTTTCTAAAAGTAGTTAAGGAACAATTAATTGGAAACCATTTGGAATGAAGTGAATGTAGATGCAAACTTTACAACTTATACCAAATTCACTCAAAGTTATTCAGAGGCAAATTTTATTTTAGTTTCTAATTTATGTTTGGCTGCGTTGGGTCTTTGTTGCTGCATGTGGGCTTTCTCTAGTTGCATCGAGCGGGGCTTCTCTTCGTTGCGGTGCACGGGCTTCTCATTGCGGTGGCTTCTCTTGTGGGCGAGCACGGGCTCTAGGCGCGCAGGCTTCAGTAGTTGTGCCGCGCAGGCTTGGTTGCTCTGCGGCATGTGGGAGCTTCCCGGACCAGGGCTCGAGCCCGTGTCCCCTGCATTGGCAGGCGGACTCTTAACCACTGCGTCACCAGGGAAGTCCCCACAGACAAACTTTAAATACAAAACTATTCAAGGGGCTTTTCTGGTGGCACAGTGGTTGAGAATCTGCCTGCTAATGCAGGGGACACGGCTTCGAGCCCTGGTCTGGGAAGATCCCACATGCCGCGGAGCAACTAGGCCCGTGAGCCACAACTACTGAGCCTGCGCGTCTGGAGCCTGTGCTCCGCAACAAGAGAGGCCGCGATAGTGAGAGGCCCGTGCACCGCGATGAAGAGTGGCCCCCGCTTGCCACAACTAGAGAAAGCCTTCGCACAGAAACGAAGACCCAACGCAGACAAAAATAAATTAATTAATTAATCAATTTAAAAAAAAAAGCTCTCTCTCAAATTTAACTTCCAGAATATATTCAGGCAAAACGCATACGCCCTTTTTGGCCAACCAAAGAAGCGGGCAATGCAAATCAACACTACAAAGAGGTATCACTTCGAATCAGAAAAAAGGACCATCCTCACAAAGGGTAAAAATCAGATATGCAGGACAAGGAGAGGAGAAAAGGGAGCCTTGTTATGCTGAAGGGGGGAATGTAAATTGCCAACGGCCACTCTGGAGAAGTGTGCTGTGTTTCCTGAAACATCTAAAAAACAGAGCTACAAAGCATAGGGCACTTCCACTCATGGGCCTATATGTTGGAAACACCAAAAATCCACAGGACGCAGGCACCCCGTTTACTGCTGCAATGTTTACAACAGCCTCGACTTGGGTACAACTTAAGAGTCCTTGGAAGGAAAAAACGGTGAAAGAAAATTTGGCACTTAAGCACAATGGAATATTACTCAGCCCTGAAATCAATGAAATGAGGCCAGTTGCAGCAACTCAGGGGGACTTATGTATGGTCATTGAGAGTGAAAGAAGTTAGACAGCAAGAGAAACTTATCATAAGATATCACTTATAAAGGGAATCTAAAAATCGCCAACCATGAACTGAATTACAAACAGAACACCATCACACATTTACAAAACACACTTATGGCTGCTTAAGGAGAAAAGTGTGGTGCGGTGATGCATAAACCAGGAGGTTGAAATTGGCACAGATACCGTTCCATACGCCAATAATGTAATCGCCAAGACATACTCGTTGTTCAAGGAACTGGGCTCAGCACACTCTATTCACAGAAAAAACATACATCTGACTACTAGAAACTAGAAAAGAATTTATTGATGTCTCTCTGTAAGTGACTCAGGTGGATGTACAGCACCAAGAAACACAACATTGCAAATCAGCTACACCCCATTATAAAAATTAATTATAAAAAAAAGACAGTGAGAGAGAGAGGAATTCTTACAAAATTCAATCAGGGGCTGTGATGCAACTGGACTGACCACATCTACACTCACAGCTGAATGGGACGTAAGGCTGGACACCCTAACCCTAAACCCTAACCCTAACCCTAACCCTAACCCAACCCTAACCCTAACCCTAACCCAACACTAACCCTAACCCTAAACCTCAACCCTAACCCTAAACCCTAACCCTAACCCAACCCTAAGCCTAACCCTAACCCCTAGCCCTAGCCCTAACCCTGACCCTAACCCCTAACCCTTAACCTCTAACCCTAACCAAGTTCACAAGTAAACTTCTCGCCCACCTGGAGAGAGTGATTTAATTTTAAAGAGTAAAGACACAATCAGCTCAGTAATTGGCCACGGGGATGGAGGGGCCAAGGCTAACCTGAGCTGGAGGAACGTGGGTGCCTGCCTGGATGCTCAGAGGCCAAGGGCTGTTCTGAGAGCTGCTTGGACACCCGTGCAGATGGAACAAAGGATCCGTCCAGTCCCAAGAGGGCCCCACCAGCCCTCACGAACGCAACACCAGACTTCCCTGGTGGCGCAGTGGTTAAGAATCCACCTGCCAATGCAGGGGACACGGGTTTGAGCCCTGGTCCGGGAAGATCCCACATGCTGTGGAGCAACTAAGCCGGTGTACCACAACTACTGAGCCTGCGCTCTAGAACCCGCGAGCCCCAACTGCTGAAGCCCACGGGCTTAGAGCGTGTGCTCTGCATCAAGAGAAGCCACCGCAATGAGAAGCCCCCTCTCGCCGCAACTAGAGAAAGCCTCCGTGCAGCAATGCAGACCCAACACAGCCCAAAATTAATTAATTAATTAATTAAGAAAAAAAAAGGCAGCCCCTGGGGGCTGGCAGACTGATGCACCAAGTCTTACATCACGCCTACTTAGTACCCTGCATGTCAGGGCCATGCTGGACCTGGGGCTGCCCACACAGAGTGGGGCCTGCATCACCCTTCCCAGGAGGGAGGGTGGAGGGAAACCCTGCATGACCTCTGAGGCCCTAAGAACCCTTGACTAAGGCTGAGCTCAATTTGAAACAGTGGGTGACCAGAGCAGACATTTCATTCATGTATCAATGAGAATCCAGCACTGGAGGAGCAGAAAACAACGGCCTCGCTCAACCTTGACGCTAATCCTGACATGGACCCTAATCCTAAACTCTGATCCTGACCCTAAGCCCTGACCTAACCTTAGGCTAACCCGTACGCTAAACCTGTACCTTACCCTAACCCATGCTCTACCCACATCCTACCTGTACCCCAATTCTCACCCATACCCTAACACCCACTCTAACACAGAACCCTAACACCCTGAGACCAAAACCATAAACCTTAACCAATAAGCAAAACCATAACCATAACCAAAGCATAAAATATATTCATTAACCATACCCATAAATAACTCATTAACCATAAAACTTAAACCATCACAGCAACCATAAACCACACACAGCCCCAACCCTCACACCAGCCCCAGCCCTAATGCTAACCCTCCAAACCACTTACACCAAGCCAAGTCTAATCAGATTATACAAATACATCTTGAAAAAGAAAACTGGGGAATTCCCTGGTGGCCCAGTGGTTAGGACTCTGTGCTTTCACTGCCAAGGGCTCGGTTTCGATCCCTGACTGGGGAACTAAGATCCCACAAGCCATGGGACGTGGCCAAAATAAATAAATAATAAAAATGAAATAAAACCACTATTTTAAAAACGATTTTAAAAATACAGGAAAAAAACAAGAAAACTACCCCAGTACAACTTATAAATATGAATGTAAAAATCTATCACACAATAATAGCAACATGAAACCAACAGAACTTTAAATGGATAATGCCATAAGCAAGTATCTCTACACCAGGAATTTCAGGTTGCTCAACATATTAAAAGTAAGCAAGGTTTTCAACCACAATAATGGTGTGAAGCAAAAACACATAACCATATCAATTAATGCAAAAAATCTACAATGAAAATCCAGTGTTATTTCATGAAAAACACTCAAGAAAGCAGGAATAAAAGGAAATGTGTTCAATAGGGAAAAGAGTAGTACAAAAAGCCACAGCAAACATCATGCTCCACGATAAAGACTGAAAGATTTACTCCTGACATCAGGAACAGGGCCAGGAAGCTGGCCTTCATCACCGTTACTCAATGGTGTACTGGAAGTTCTACCCAGAATCTTGAGGAAAGAAATAAAAGGCATTCATGGGTGAATGGAAAAATTAAAACCGTGTCTCTTCACAGAACATAGGTCACATCATCTTATATATGAAACTACCTATAATCAGCAAAGAAATTCTTTGAGCTAATCAACTAATTAATAAGCAAAGTTATAGAACAAAATATCAATTCATGAAAATCTATCTTATATGCATACGCTGGCAAAAAATAATCCGAAAAAGAATTTCTGAGAACAAGTCCATTTGTAATAATGTCAACATCAATATTTAGGAGTATATTTAATCAAGGTACAAGACTTGTTTTTATGTATGTAAAGTTGTATGTTTGAAATTACTGGAAAGTCAATTACTTTTCAAAACATCATGTATGTCAACAGCATGCCAGAAAAGCAGAGAAAACATCAAACTTCCATATAGAAGCCAAGCCTTACCCAGATCCAGTTCACCCAAAGTCCACATGTCATTTAGAGGCACTGTGGGAAGGTTATATTAGGAGCCGCTGTCTTCCGTGTTTTGGACGACCTGGATATGGTAGAAACAGTGGGACTTTTGAATTCCAATTTTCCACTTCATTCCACAAAAAAACGATTAGAACTAATAAATAAATTCAGTAAAGTTGCAAAATCAATACACAGAAACCAGTTGCATTTCTAAACACTAATAATGAACCATCAGGAAGAGAAAGAAAGCAACCCTATTTACAACTGCATCAAAAAGAACAAAATACCTGGGAATAAAGTCAACCAAGGAGGTGAAAGACCTGCACACTGAAAACTTGAAGACATTGATGAAGACATTGCAAAACACACCAATAAATGGAAAGATATCCTGTTCTCATGGAATGGAACAATTAATATTGTTAAAACATCCATGCTACCCAAAGCAGTGGACACAGTGAATGCAATCCCTCCCAAACTTCCATGGTATTTTCCCCCCAAATAGAGCAAATCCTCCTAATATCTGTGGGGAACCACAAAGGACCCCAAATAGCCAAAGAAACCCTGAAAAAAGAGAACGGGCTGGAGGCATCTCCCTCCCTGACGTCACACTCTGCTGAGAAGCTACAGTCACCAAAACAGCGTGGAACTGGCTCAAAACGGGCACAGGGACCAGAGGAACAGGACAGAGAGACCAGAATGCAACCCACACGGACGGGGTCGGTGAATTTATGACACAGGGACCAAGGACACACCAAGGAGCACGACACTCCCCACGATAAATGGTGCTGGGAAAACTGGACGCCCCATAACTCACGCTGGCTACCCTGCACACAAACCTGACCAAAAACCCAGCTTTCCACACCAAGCCCTCCCTCGCTCACACAAAGACGGACCCCTTCAACGGTCAGTCGCCCACAGGAAGCTTCTCCCCACTTTTCCTCACCCTCTCTTCACCTTTTCCTCAGGCATCACCTGGGTCCTCAGGAAACCTAGTTCCCTAGTCAGCGTGGACACAGCCCCACTTTGTCCTGAAGCCAAAACCCCAGCGAGTCCTAAGGAGACGGAGACCGAGCTCCTCTCAGCAGAGACGCTGAGCTGTGCGTCCTAACGGAAGGCCTCCGCCCCCGCCCCCGCGCCTGAGGAGGCTCAACTCCTCTCAGCTGACCTCACAATCGAGTTCGCAGGGAACGAGCATGCGCTGTGGGTCAGAGAGGCGAACTCGGCGCCACCTTGTGGTCAGTGCAGGAAGTGCAGGCCGCGCCTCCCTCACAGGTCACTGGAGGCAGCGTGCCCTACTGACAGGACTGCTGAATCCATTAAACTGGAAATTCAAACTAAAATGGAGTCTCTATCCCAAAACTTTTCTAAAAGTAGTTAAGGAACAATTAATTGGAAACCATTTGGAATGAAGTGAATGTAGATGCAAACTTTACAACTTATACCAAATTCACTCAAAGTTATTCAGAGGCAAATTTTATTTTAGTTTCTAATTTATGTTTGGCTGCGTTGGGTCTTTGTTGCTGCATGTGGGCTTTCTTTAGTTGCATCGAGCGGGGCTTCTCTTCGTTGTGGTGCACGGGCTTCTCATTGCGGTGGCTTCTCTTGTGGGCGAGCACGGGCTCTAGGCGCGCAGGCTTCAGTAGTTGTGCCGCGCAGGCTTGGTTGCTCTGCGGCATGTGGGAGCTTCCCGGACCAGGGCTCGAGCCCGTGTCCCCTGCATTGGCAGGCGGACTCTTAACCACTGCGTCACCAGGGAAGTCCCCACAGACAAACTTTAAATACAAAACTATTCAAGGGGCTTTTCTGGTGGCACAGTGGTTGAGAATCTGCCTGCTAATGCAGGGGACACGGCTTCGAGCCCTGGTCTGGGAAGATCCCACATGCCGCGGAGCAACTAGGCCCGTGAGCCACAACTACTGAGCCTGCGCGTCTGGAGCCTGTGCTCCGCAACAAGAGAGGCCGCGATAGTGAGAGGCCCGTGCACCGCGATGAAGAGTGGCCCCCGCTTGCCACAACTAGAGAAAGCCTTCGCACAGAAACGAAGACCCAACGCAGACAAAAATAAATTAATTAATTAATCAATTTAAAAAAAAAAGCTCTCTCTCAAATTTAACTTCCAGAATATATTCAGGCAAAACGCATACGCCCTTTTTGGCCAACCAAAGAAGCGGGCAATGCAAATCAACACTACAAAGAGGTATCACTTCGAATCAGAAAAAAGGACCATCCTCACAAAGGGTAAAAATCAGATATGCAGGACAAGGAGAGGAGAAAAGGGAGCCTTGTTATGCTGAAGGGGGGAATGTAAATTGCCAACGGCCACTCTGGAGAAGTGTGCTGTGTTTCCTGAAACATCTAAAAAACAGAGCTACAAAGCATAGGGCACTTCCACTCATGGGCCTATATGTTGGAAACACCAAAAATCCACAGGACGCAGGCACCCCGTTTACTGCTGCAATGTTTACAACAGCCTCGACTTGGGTACAACTTAAGAGTCCTTGGAAGGAAAAAACGGTGAAAGAAAATTTGGCACTTAAGCACAATGGAATATTACTCAGCCCTGAAATCAATGAAATGAGGCCAGTTGCAGCAACTCAGGGGGACTTATGTATGGTCATTGAGAGTGAAAGAAGTTAGACAGCAAGAGAAACTTATCATAAGATATCACTTATAAAGGGAATCTAAAAATCGCCAACCATGAACTGAATTACAAACAGAACACCATCACACATTTACAAAACACACTTATGGCTGCTTAAGGAGAAAAGTGTGGTGCGGTGATGCATAAACCAGGAGGTTGAAATTGGCACAGATACCGTTCCATACGCCAATAATGTAATCGCCAAGACATACTCGTTGTTCAAGGAACTGGGCTCAGCACACTCTATTCACAGAAAAAACATACATCTGACTACTAGAAACTAGAAAAGAATTTATTGATGTCTCTCTGTAAGTGACTCAGGTGGATGTACAGCACCAAGAAACACAACATTGCAAATCAGCTACACCCCATTATAAAAATTAATTATAAAAAAAAGACAGTGAGAGAGAGAGGAATTCTTACAAAATTCAATCAGGGGCTGTGATGCAACTGGACTGACCACATCTACACTCACAGCTGAATGGGACGTAAGGCTGGACACCCTAACCCTAAACCCTAACCCTAACCCTAACCCTAACCCAACCCTAACCCTAACCCTAACCCAACACTAACCCTAACCCTAAACCTCAACCCTAACCCTAAACCCTAACCCTAACCCAACCCTAAGCCTAACCCTAACCCCTAGCCCTAGCCCTAACCCTGACCCTAACCCCTAACCCTTAACCTCTAACCCTAACCAAGTTCACAAGTAAACTTCTCGCCCACCTGGAGAGAGTGATTTAATTTTAAAGAGTAAAGACACAATCAGCTCAGTAATTGGCCACGGGGATGGAGGGGCCAAGGCTAACCTGAGCTGGAGGAACGTGGGTGCCTGCCTGGATGCTCAGAGGCCAAGGGCTGTTCTGAGAGCTGCTTGGACACCCGTGCAGATGGAACAAAGGATCCGTCCAGTCCCAAGAGGGCCCCACCAGCCCTCACGAACGCAACACCAGACTTCCCTGGTGGCGCAGTGGTTAAGAATCCACCTGCCAATGCAGGGGACACGGGTTTGAGCCCTGGTCCGGGAAGATCCCACATGCTGTGGAGCAACTAAGCCGGTGTACCACAACTACTGAGCCTGCGCTCTAGAACCCGCGAGCCCCAACTGCTGAAGCCCACGGGCTTAGAGCGTGTGCTCTGCATCAAGAGAAGCCACCGCAATGAGAAGCCCCCTCTCGCCGCAACTAGAGAAAGCCTCCGTGCAGCAATGCAGACCCAACACAGCCCAAAATTAATTAATTAATTAATTAAGAAAAAAAAAGGCAGCCCCTGGGGGCTGGCAGACTGATGCACCAAGTCTTACATCACGCCTACTTAGTATCCTGCATGTCAGGGCCATGCTGGACCTGGGGCTGCCCACACAGAGTGGGGCCTGCATCACCCTTCCCAGGAGGGAGGGTGGAGGGAAACCCTGCATGACCTCTGAGGCCCTAAGAACCCTTGACTAAGGCTGAGCTCAATTTGAAACAGTGGGTGACCAGAGCAGACATTTCATTCATGTATCAATGAGAATCCAGCACTGGAGGAGCAGAAAACAACGGCCTCGCTCAACCTTGACGCTAATCCTGACATGGACCCTAATCCTAAACTCTGATCCTGACCCTAAGCCCTGACCTAACCTTAGGCTAACCCGTACGCTAAACCTGTACCTTACCCTAACCCATGCTCTACCCGCATCCTACCTGTACCCCAATTCTCACCCATACCCTAACACCCACTCTAACACAGAACCCTAACACCCTGAGACCAAAACCATAAACCTTAACCAATAAGCAAAACCATAACCATAACCAAAGCATAAAATATATTCATTAACCATACCCATAAATAACTCATTAACCATAAAACTTAAACCATCACAGCAACCATACACCACACACAGCCCCAACCCTCACACCAGCCCCAGCCCTAATGCTAACCCTCCAAACCACTTACACCAAGCCAAGTCTAATCAGATTATACAAATACATCTTGAAAAAGAAAACTGGGGGAATTCCCTGGTGGCCCAGTGGTTAGGACTCTGTGCTTTCACTGCCAAGGGCTCGGTTTCGATCCCTGACTGGGGAACTAAGATCCCACAAGCCATGGGACGTGGCCAAAATAAAATAAATAATAAAAATGAAATAAAACCACTATTTTAAAAACGATTTTAAAAAATACAGGAAAAAAACAAGAAAACTACCCCAGTACAACTTATAAATATGAATGTAAAAATCTATCACACAATAATAGCAACATGAAACCAACAGAACTTTAAATGGATAATGCCATAAGCAAGTATCTCTACACCAGGAATTTCAGGTTGCTCAACATATTAAAAGTAAGCAAGGTTTTCAACCACAATAATGGTGTGAAGCAAAAACACATAACCATATCAATTAATGCAAAAAATCTACAATGAAAATCCAGTGTTATTTCATGAAAAACACTCAAGAAAGCAGGAATAAAAGGAAATGTGTTCAATAGGGAAAAGAGTAGTACAAAAAGCCACAGCAAACATCATGCTCCACGATAAAGACTGAAAGATTTACTCCTGACATCAGGAACAGGGCCAGGAAGCTGGCCTTCATCACCGTTACTCAATGGTGTACTGGAAGTTCTACCCAGAATCTTGAGGAAAGAAATAAAAGGCATTCATGGGTGAATGGAAAAATTAAAACCGTGTCTCTTCACACATAGGTCACATCATCTTATATATGAAACTACCTATAATCAGCAAAGAAATTCTTTGAGCTAATCAACTAATTAATAAGCAAAGTTATAGAACAAAATATCAATTCATGAAAATCTATCTTATATGCATACGCTGGCAAAAAATAATCCGAAAAAGAATTTCTGAGAACAATTCCATTTGTAATAATGTCAACATCAATATTTAGGAGTATATTTAATCAAGGTACAAGACTTGTTTTTATGTATGTAAAGTTGTATGTTTGAAATTACTGGAAAGTCAATTACTTTTCAAAACATCATGTATGTCAACAGCATGTCAGAAAAGCAGAGAAAACATCAAACTTCCATATAGAAGCCAAGCCTTACCCAGATCCAGTTCACCCAAAGTCCACATGTCATTTAGAGGCACTGTGGGAAGGTTATATTAGGAGCCGCTGTCTTCCGTGTTTTGGACGACCTGGATATGGTAGAAACAGTGGGACTTTTGAATTCCAATTTTCCACTTCATTCCACAAAAAAACGATTAGAACTAATAAATAAATTCAGTAAAGTTGCAAAATCAATACACAGAAACCAGTTGCATTTCTAAACACTAATAATGAACCATCAGGAAGAGAAAGAAAGCAACCCTATTTACAACTGCATCAAAAAGAACAAAATACCTGGGAATAAAGTCAACCAAGGAGGTGAAAGACCTGCACACTGAAAACTTGAAGACATTGATGAAGACATTGCAAAACACACCAATAAATGGAAAGATATCCTGTTCTCATGGAATGGAACAATTAATATTGTTAAAACATCCATGCTACCCAAAGCAGTGGACACAGTGAATGCAATCCCTCCCAAACTTCCATGGTATTTTCCCCCCAAATAGAGCAAATCCTCCTAATATCTGTGGGGAACCACAAAGGACCCCAAATAGCCAAAGAAACCCTGAAAAAAGAGAACGGGCTGGAGGCATCTCCCTCCCTGACGTCACACTCTGCTGAGAAGCTACAGTCACCAAAACAGCGTGGAACTGGCTCAAAACGGGCACAGGGACCAGAGGAACAGGACAGAGAGACCAGAATGCAACCCACACGGACGGGGTCGGTGAATTTATGACACAGGGACCAAGGACACACCAAGGAGCACGACACTCCCCACGATAAATGGTGCTGGGAAAACTGGACGCCCCATAACTCACGCTGGCTACCCTGCACACAAACCTGACCAAAAACCCAGCTTTCCACACCAAGCCCTCCCTCGCTCACACAAAGACGGACCCCTTCAACGGTCAGTCGCCCACAGGAAGCTTCTCCCCACTTTTCCTCACCCTCTCTTCACCTTTTCCTCAGGCATCACCTGGGTCCTCAGGAAACCTAGTTCCCTAGTCAGCGTGGACACAGCCCCACTTTGTCCTGAAGCCAAAACCCCAGCGAGTCCTAAGGAGAAGGAGACCGAGCTCCTCTCAGCAGAGATGCTGAGCCGTGCGTCCTACCGGAAGGCCTCCGCCCCCGCCCCCGCGCCTGAGGAGGCTCAACTCCTCTCAGCTGACCTCACAATCGAGTTCGCAGGGAACGAGCATGCGCTGTGGGTCAGAGAGGCGAACTCGGCGCCACCCTGTGGTCAGTGCAGGAAGTGCAGGCCGCGCCTCCCTCACAGGTCACTGGAGGCAGCGTGCCCTACTGACAGGACTGCGGAATCCATTAAACTGGAAATTCAAACTAAAATGGAGTCTCTATCCCAAAACTTTTCTAAAAGTAGTTAAGGAACAATTAATTGGAAACCATTTGGAATGAAGTGAATGTAGATGCAAACTTTACAACTTATACCAAATTCACTCAAAGTTATTCAGAGGCAAATTTTATTTTAGTTTCTAATTTATGTTTGGCTGCGTTGGGTCTTTGTTGCTGCATGTGGGCTTTCTCTAGTTGCATCGAGCGGGGCTTCTCTTCGTTGCGGTGCACGGGCTTCTCATTGCGGTGGCTTCTCTTGTGGGCGAGCACGGGCTCTAGGCGCGCAGGCTTCAGTAGTTGTGCCGCGCAGGCTTGGTTGCTCTGCGGCATGTGGGAGCTTCCCGGACCAGGGCTCGAGCCCGTGTCCCCTGCATTGGCAGGCGGACTCTTAACCACTGCGTCACCAGGGAAGTCCCCACAGACAAACTTTAAATACAAAACTATTCAAGGGGCTTCCCTGGTGGCACAGTGGTTGAGAATCTGCCTGCTAATGCAGGGGACACGGCTTCGAGCCCTGGTCTGGGAAGATCCCACATGCCGCGGAGCAACTAGGCCCGTGAGCCACAACTACTGAGCCTGCGCGTCTGGAGCCTGTGCTCCGCAACAAGAGAGGCCGCGATAGTGAGAGGCCCGTGCACCGCGATGAAGAGTGGCCCCCGCTTGCCACAACTAGAGAAAGCCTTCGCACAGAAACGAAGACCCAACGCAGACAAAAATAAATTAATTAATTAATCAATTTAAAAAAAAAAGCTCTCTCTCAAATTTAACTTCCAGAATATATTCAGGCAAAACGCATACGCCCTTTTTGGCCAACCAAAGAAGCGGGCAATGCAAATCAACACTACAAAGAGGTATCACTTCGAATCAGAAAAAAGGACCATCCTCACAAAGGGTAAAAATCAGATATGCAGGACAAGGAGAGGAGAAAAGGGAGCCTTGTTATGCTGAAGGGGGGAATGTAAATTGCCAACGGCCACTCTGGAGAAGTGTGCTGTGTTTCCTGAAACATCTAAAAAACAGAGCTACAAAGCATAGGGCACTTCCACTCATGGGCCTATATGTTGGAAACACCAAAAATCCACAGGACGCAGGCACCCCGTTTACTGCTGCAATGTTTACAACAGCCTCGACTTGGGTACAACTTAAGAGTCCTTGGAAGGAAAAAACGGTGAAAGAAAATTTGGCACTTAAGCACAATGGAATATTACTCAGCCCTGAAATCAATGAAATGAGGCCAGTTGCAGCAACTCAGGGGGACTTATGTATGGTCATTGAGAGTGAAAGAAGTTAGACAGCAAGAGAAACTTATCATAAGATATCACTTATAAAGGGAATCTAAAAATCGCCAACCATGAACTGAATTACAAACAGAACACCATCACACATTTACAAAACACACTTATGGCTGCTTAAGGAGAAAAGTGTGGTGCGGTGATGCATAAACCAGGAGGTTGAAATTGGCACAGATACCGTTCCATACGCCAATAATGTAATCGCCAAGACATACTCGTTGTTCAAGGAACTGGGCTCAGCACACTCTATTCACAGAAAAAACATACATCTGACTACTAGAAACTAGAAAAGAATTTATTGATGTCTCTCTGTAAGTGACTCAGGTGGATGTACAGCACCAAGAAACACAACATTGCAAATCAGTTACACCCCATTATAAAAATTAATTATAAAAAAAAAGACAGTGAGAGAGAGAGGAATTCTTACAAAATTCAATCAGGGGCTGTGATGCAACTGGACTGACCACATCTACACTCACAGCTGAATGGGACGTAAGGCTGGACACCCTAACCCTAAACCCTAACCCTAACCCTAACCCTAACCCAACCCTAACCCTACCTTAACCCTAACCCTAACCCAACACTAACCCTAACCCTAAACCTCAACCCTAACCCTAAACCCTAGCCCTAACCCAACCCTAAGCCTAACCCTAACCCCTAGCCCTAGCCCTAACCCTGACCCTAACCCCTAACCCTTAACCTCTAACCCTAACCAAGTTCACAAGTAAACTTCTCGCCCACCTGGAGAGAGTGATTTAATTTTAAAGAGTAAAGACACAATCAGCTCAGTAATTGGCCACGGGGATGGAGGGGCCAAGGCTAACCTGAGCTGGAGGAACGTGGGTGCCTGCCTGGATGCTCAGAGGCCAAGGGCTGTTCTGAGAGCTGCTTGGACACCCGTGCAGATGGAACAAAGGATCCGTCTAGTCCCAAGAGGGCCCCACCAGCCCTCACGAACGCAACACCAGACTTCCCTGGTGGCGCAGTGGTTAAGAATCCACCTGCCAATGCAGGGGACACGGGTTTGAGCCCTGGTCCGGGAAGATCCCACATGCTGTGGAGCAACTAAGCCGGTGTACCACAACTACTGAGCCTGCGCTCTAGAACCCGCGAGCCCCAACTGCTGAAGCCCACGGGCTTAGAGCGTGTGCTCTGCATCAAGAGAAGCCACCGCAATGAGAAGCCCCCTCTCGCCGCAACTAGAGAAAGCCTCCGTGCAGCAATGCAGACCCAACACAGCCCAAAATTAATTAATTAATTAATTAAGAAAAAAAAAGGCAGCCCCTGGGGGCTGGCAGACTGATGCACCAAGTCTTACATCACGCCTACTTAGTACCCTGCATGTCAGGGCCATGCTGGACCTGGGGCTGCCCACACAGAGTGGGGCCTGCATCACCCTTCCCAGGAGGGAGGGTGGAGGGAAACCCTGCATGACCTCTGAGGCCCTAAGAACCCTTGACTAAGGCTGAGCTCAATTTGAAACAGTGGATGACCAGAGCAGACATTTCATTCATGTATCAATGAGAATCCAGCACTGGAGGAGCAGAAAACAACGGCCTCGCTCAACCTTGACGCTAATCCTGACATGGACCCTAATCCTAAACTCTGATCCTGACCCTAAGCCCTGACCTAACCTTAGGCTAACCCGTACGCTAAACCTGTACCTTACCCTAACCCATGCTCTACCCGCATCCTACCTGTACCCCAATTCTCACCCATACCCTAACACCCACTCTAACACAGAACCCTAACACCCTGAGACCAAAACCATAAACCTTAACCAATAAGCAAAACCATAACCATAACCAAAGCATAAAATATATTCATTAACCATACCCATAAATAACTCATTAACCATAAAACTTAAACCATCACAGCAACCATACACCACACACAGCCCCAACCCTCACACCAGCCCCAGCCCTAATGCTAACCCTCCAAACCACTTACACCAAGCCAAGTCTAATCAGATTATACAAATACATCTTGAAAAAGAAAACTGGGGAATTCCCTGGTGGCCCAGTGGTTAGGACTCTGTGCTTTCACTGCCAAGGGCTCGGTTTCGATCCCTGACTGGGGAACTAAGATCCCACAAGCCATGGGACGTGGCCAAAATAAATAAATAATAAAAATGAAATAAAACCACTATTTTAAAAACGATTTTAAAAATACAGGAAAAAAACAAGAAAACTACCCCAGTACAACTTATAAATATGAATGTAAAAATCTATCACACAATAATAGCAACATGAAACCAACAGAACTTTAAATGGATAATGCCATAAGCAAGTATCTCTACACCAGGAATTTCAGGTTGCTCAACATATTAAAAGTAAGCAAGGTTTTCAACCACAATAATGGTGTGAAGCAAAAACACATAACCATATCAATTAATGCAAAAAATCTACAATGAAAATCCAGTGTTATTTCATGAAAAACACTCAAGAAAGCAGGAATAAAAGGAAATGTGTTCAATAGGGAAAAGAGTAGTACAAAAAGCCACAGCAAACATCATGCTCCACGATAAAGACTGAAAGATTTACTCCTGACATCAGGAACAGGGCCAGGAAGCTGGCCTTCATCACCGTTACTCAATGGTGTACTGGAAGTTCTACCCAGAATCTTGAGGAAAGAAATAAAAGGCATTCATGGGTGAATGGAAAAATTAAAACCGTGTCTCTTCACAGAACATAGGTCACATCATCTTATATATGAAACTACCTATAATCAGCAAAGAAATTCTTTGAGCTAATCAACTAATTAATAAGCAAAGTTATAGAACAAAATATCAATTCATGAAAATCTATCTTATATGCATACGCTGGCAAAAAATAATCCGAAAAAGAATTTCTGAGAACAATTCCATTTGTAATAATGTCAACATCAATATTTAGGAGTATATTTAATCAAGGTACAAGACTTGTTTTTATGTATGTAAAGTTGTATGTTTGAAATTACTGGAAAGTCAATTACTTTTCAAAACATCATGTATGTCAACAGCATGTCAGAAAAGCAGAGAAAACATCAAACTTCCATATAGAAGCCAAGCCTTACCCAGATCCAGTTCACCCAAAGTCCACATGTCATTTAGAGGCACTGTGGGAAGGTTATATTAGGAGCTGCTGTCTTCCGTGTTTTGGACGACCTGGATATGGTAGAAACAGTGGGACTTTTGAATTCCAATTTTCCACTTCATTCCACAAAAAAACGATTAGAACTAATAAATAAATTCAGTAAAGTTGCAAAATCAATACACAGAAACCAGTTGCATTTCTAAACACTAATAATGAACCATCAGGAAGAGAAAGAAAGCAACCCTATTTACAACTGCATCAAAAAGAACAAAATACCTGGGAATAAAGTCAACCAAGGAGGTGAAAGACCTGCACACTGAAAACTTGAAGACATTGATGAAGACATTGCAAAACACACCAATAAATGGAAAGATATCCTGTTCTCATGGAATGGAACAATTAATATTGTTAAAACATCCATGCTACCCAAAGCAGTGGACACAGTGAATGCAATCCCTCCCAAACTTCCATGGTATTTTCCCCCCAAATAGAGCAAATCCTCCTAATATCTGTGGGGAACCACAAAGGACCCCAAATAGCCAAAGAAACCCTGAAAAAAGAGAACGGGCTGGAGGCATCTCCCTCCCTGACGTCACACTCTGCTGAGAAGCTACAGTCACCAAAACAGCGAGGAACTGGCTCAAAACGGGCACAGGGACCAGAGGAACAGGACAGAGAGACCAGAATGCAACCCACACGGACGGGGTCGGTGAATTTATGACACAGGGACCAAGGACACACCAAGGAGCACGACACTCCCCACGATAAATGGTGCTGGGAAAACTGGACGCCCCATAACTCACGCTGGCTACCCTGCACACAAACCTGACCAAAAACCCAGCTTTCCACACCAAGCCCTCCCTCGCTCACACAAAGACGGACCCCTTCAACGGTCAGTCGCCCACAGGAAGCTTCTCCCCACTTTTCCTCACCCTCTCTTCACCTTTTCCTCAGGCATCACCTGGGTCCTCAGGAAACCTAGTTCCCTAGTCAGCGTGGACACAGCCCCACTTTGTCCTGAAGCCAAAACCCCAGCGAGTCCTAAGGAGAAGGAGACCGAGCTCCTCTCAGCAGAGATGCTGAGCCGTGCGTCCTACCGGAAGGCCTCCGCCCCCGCCCCCGCGCCTGAGGAGGCTCAACTCCTCTCAGCTGACCTCACAATCGAGTTCGCAGGGAACGAGCATGCGCTGTGGGTCAGAGAGGCGAACTCGGCGCCACCCTGTGGTCAGTGCAGGAAGTGCAGGCCGCGCCTCCCTCACAGGTCACTGGAGGCAGCGTGCCCTACTGACAGGACTGCGGAATCATTAAACTGGAAATTCAAACTAAAATGGAGTCTCTATCCCAAAACTTTTCTAAAAGTAGTTAAGGAACAATTAATTGGAAACCATTTGGAATGAAGTGAATGTAGATGCAAACTTTACAACTTATACCAAATTCACTCAAAGTTATTCAGAGGCAAATTTTATTTTAGTTTCTAATTTATGTTTGGCTGCGTTGGGTCTTTGTTGCTGCATGTGGGCTTTCTCTAGTTGCATCGAGCGGGGCTTCTCTTCGTTGCGGTGCACGGGCTTCTCATTGCGGTGGCTTCTCTTGTGGGCGAGCACGGGCTCTAGGCGCGCAGGCTTCAGTAGTTGTGCCGCGCAGGCTTGGTTGCTCTGCGGCATGTGGGAGCTTCCCGGACCAGGGCTCGAGCCCGTGTCCCCTGCATTGGCAGGCGGACTCTTAACCACTGCGTCACCAGGGAAGTCCCCACAGACAAACTTTAAATACAAAACTATTCAAGGGGCTTCCCTGGTGGCACAGTGGTTGAGAATCTGCCTGCTAATGCAGGGGACACGGCTTCGAGCCCTGGTCTGGGAAGATCCCACATGCCGCGGAGCAACTAGGCCCGTGAGCCACAACTACTGAGCCTGCGCGTCTGGAGCCTGTGCTCCGCAACAAGAGAGGCCGCGATAGTGAGAGGCCCGTGCACCGCGATGAAGAGTGGCCCCCGCTTGCCACAACTAGAGAAAGCCTTCGCACAGAAACGAAGACCCAACGCAGACAAAAATAAATTAATTAATTAATCAATTTAAAAAAAAAAGCTCTCTCTCAAATTTAACTTCCAGAATATATTCAGGCAAAACGCATACGCCCTTTTTGGCCAACCAAAGAAGCGGGCAATGCAAATCAACACTACAAAGAGGTATCACTTCGAATCAGAAAAAAGGACCATCCTCACAAAGGGTAAAAATCAGATATGCAGGACAAGGAGAGGAGAAAAGGGAGCCTTGTTATGCTGAAGGGGGGAATGTAAATTGCCAACGGCCACTCTGGAGAAGTGTGCTGTGTTTCCTGAAACATCTAAAAAACAGAGCTACAAAGCATAGGGCACTTCCACTCATGGGCCTATATGTTGGAAACACCAAAAATCCACAGGACGCAGGCACCCCGTTTACTGCTGCAATGTTTACAACAGCCTCGACTTGGGTACAACTTAAGAGTCCTTGGAAGGAAAAAACGGTGAAAGAAAATTTGGCACTTAAGCACAATGGAATATTACTCAGCCCTGAAATCAATGAAATGAGGCCAGTTGCAGCAACTCAGGGGGACTTATGTATGGTCATTGAGAGTGAAAGAAGTTAGACAGCAAGAGAAACTTATCATAAGATATCACTTATAAAGGGAATCTAAAAATCGCCAACCATGAACTGAATTACAAACAGAACACCATCACACATTTACAAAACACACTTATGGCTGCTTAAGGAGAAAAGTGTGGTGCGGTGATGCATAAACCAGGAGGTTGAAATTGGCACAGATACCGTTCCATACGCCAATAATGTAATCGCCAAGACATACTCGTTGTTCAAGGAACTGGGCTCAGCACACTCTATTCACAGAAAAAACATACATCTGACTACTAGAAACTAGAAAAGAATTTATTGATGTCTCTCTGTAAGTGACTCAGGTGGATGTACAGCACCAAGAAACACAACATTGCAAATCAGCTACACCCCATTATAAAAATTAATTATAAAAAAAAAGACAGTGAGAGAGAGAGGAATTCTTACAAAATTCAATCAGGGGCTGTGATGCAACTGGACTGACCACATCTACACTCACAGCTGAATGGGACGTAAGGCTGGACACCCTAACCCTAAACCCTAACCCTAACCCTAACCCTAACCCAACCCTAAACCTACCTTAACCCTAACCCTAACCCAACACTAACCTTAACCCTAAACCTCAACCCTAACCCTAACCCCTAACCCTAACCCAACCCTAAGCCTAACCCTAACCCCTAGCCCTAGCCCTAACCCTGACTCTAACCCCTAAACCTTAACCTCTAACCCTAACCAAGTTCACAAGTAAACTTCTCGCCCACCTGGAGAGAGTGATTTAATTTTAAAGAGTAAAGACACAATCAGCTCAGTATTTGGCCACGGGGGCTTGAGCGGCCAAGGCTAACCTGAGCTGGAGGAACGTG
Source organism: Balaenoptera physalus (assembly GCF_965194825.1). NCBI lineage: Eukaryota > Metazoa > Chordata > Mammalia > Artiodactyla > Balaenopteridae > Balaenoptera > Balaenoptera physalus. Next base: position 314,550 of record NW_028126162.1, read on the forward strand.
GGTGCCTGCCTGGATGCTCAGAGGCCAAGGGCTGTTCTGAGAGCTGCTTGGACACCCGTGCAGATGGAACAAAGGATCCGTCCAGTCCCAAGAGGGCCCCACCAGCCCTCACGAACGCAACACCAGACTTCCCTGGTGGCGCAGTGGTTAAGAATCCACCTGCCAATGCAGGGGACATGGGTTTGAGCCCTGGTCCGGGAAGATCCCACATGCTGTGGAGCAACTAAGCCGGTGTACCACAACTACTGAGCCTGCGCTCTAGAACCCGCGAGCCCCAACTGCTGAAGCCCACGGGCTTAGAGCGTGTGCTCTGCATCAAGAGAAGCCACCGCAATGAGAAGCCCCCTCTCGCCGCAACTAGAGAAAGCCTCCGTGCAGCAATGCAGACCCAACACAGCCCAAAATTAATTAATTAATTAATTAAGAAAAAAAAAGGCAGCCCCTGGGGGCTGGCAGACTGATGCACCAAGTCTTACATCACGCCTACTTAGTACCCTGCATGTCAGGGCCATGCTGGACCTGGGGCTGCCCACACAGAGTGGGGCCTGCATCACCCTTCCCAGGAGGGAGGGTGGAGGGAAACCCTGCATGACCTCTGAGGCCCTAAGAACCCTTGACTAAGGCTGAGCTCAATTTGAAACAGTGGATGACCAGAGCAGACATTTCATTCATGTATCAATGAGAATCCAGCACTGGAGGAGCAGAAAACAACGGCCTCGCTCAACCTTGACGCTAATCCTGACATGGACCCTAATCCTAAACTCTGATCCTGACCCTAAGCCCTGACCTAACCTTAGGCTAACCCGTACGCTAAACCTGTACCTTACCCTAACCCATGCTCTACCCGCATCCTACCTGTACCCCAATTCTCACCCATACCCTAACACCCACTCTAACACAGAACCCTAACACCCTGAGACCAAAACCATAAACCTTAACCAATAAGCAAAACCATAACCATAACCAAAGCATAAAATATATTCATTAACCATACCCATAAATAACTCATTAACCATAAAACTTAAACCATCACAGCAACCATAAACCACACACAGCCCCAACCCTCACACCAGCCCCAGCCCTAATGCTAACCCTCCAAACCACTTACACCAAGCCAAGTCTAATCAGATTATACAAATACATCTTGAAAAAGAAAACTGGGGAATTCCCTGGTGGCCCAGTGGTTAGGACTCTGTGCTTTCACTGCCAAGGGCTCGGTTTCGATCCCTGACTGGGGAACTAAGATCCCACAAGCCATGGGACGTGGCCAAAATAAATAAATAATAAAAATGAAATAAAACCACTATTTTAAAAACGATTTTAAAAATACAGGAAAAAAACAAGAAAACTACCCCAGTACAACTTATAAATATGAATGTAAAAATCTATCACACAATAATAGCAACATGAAACCAACAGAACTTTAAATGGATAATGCCATAAGCAAGTATCTCTACACCAGGAATTTCAGGTTGCTCAACATATTAAAAGTAAGCAAGGTTTTCAACCACAATAATGGTGTGAAGCAAAAACACATAACCATATCAATTAATGCAAAAAATCTACAATGAAAATCCAGTGTTATTTCATGAAAAACACTCAAGAAAGCAGGAATAAAAGGAAATGTGTTCAATAGGGAAAAGAGTAGTACAAAAAGCCACAGCAAACATCATGCTCCACGATAAAGACTGAAAGATTTACTCCTGACATCAGGAACAGGGCCAGGAAGCTGGCCTTCATCACCGTTACTCAATGGTGTACTGGAAGTTCTACCCAGAATCTTGAGGAAAGAAATAAAAGGCATTCATGGGTGAATGGAAAAATTAAAACCGTGTCTCTTCACAGAACATAGGTCACATCATCTTATATATGAAACTACCTATAATCAGCAAAGAAATTCTTTGAGCTAATCAACTAATTAATAAGCAAAGTTATAGAACAAAATATCAATTCATGAAAATCTATCTTATATGCATACGCTGGCAAAAAATAATCCGAAAAAGAATTTCTGAGAACAAGTCCATTTGTAATAATGTCAACATCAATATTTAGGAGTATATTTAATCAAGGTACAAGACTTGTTTTTATGTATGTAAAGTTGTATGTTTGAAATTACTGGAAAGTCAATTACTTTTCAAAACATCATGTATGTCAACAGCATGCCAGAAAAGCAGAGAAAACATCAAACTTCCATATAGAAGCCAAGCCTTACCCAGATCCAGTTCACCCAAAGTCCACATGTCATTTAGAGGCACTGTGGGAAGGTTATATTAGGAGCCGCTGTCTTCCGTGTTTTGGACGACCTGGATATGGTAGAAACAGTGGGACTTTTGAATTCCAATTTTCCACTTCATTCCACAAAAAAACGATTAGAACTAATAAATAAATTCAGTAAAGTTGCAAAATCAATACACAGAAACCAGTTGCATTTCTAAACACTAATAATGAACCATCAGGAAGAGAAAGAAAGCAACCCTATTTACAACTGCATCAAAAAGAACAAAATACCTGGGAATAAAGTCAACCAAGGAGGTGAAAGACCTGCACACTGAAAACTTGAAGACATTGATGAAGACATTGCAAAACACACCAATAAATGGAAAGATATCCTGTTCTCATGGAATGGAACAATTAATATTGTTAAAACATCCATGCTACCCAAAGCAGTGGACACAGTGAATGCAATCCCTCCCAAACTTCCATGGTATTTTCCCCCCAAATAGAGCAAATCCTCCTAATATCTGTGGGGAACCACAAAGGACCCCAAATAGCCAAAGAAACCCTGAAAAAAGAGAACGGGCTGGAGGCATCTCCCTCCCTGACGTCACACTCTGCTGAGAAGCTACAGTCACCAAAACAGCGTGGAACTGGCTCAAAACGGGCACAGGGACCAGAGGAACAGGACAGAGAGACCAGAATGCAACCCACACGGACGGGGTCGGTGAATTTATGACACAGGGACCAAGGACACACCAAGGAGCACGACACTCCCCACGATAAATGGTGCTGGGAAAACTGGACGCCCCATAACTCACGCTGGCTACCCTGCACACAAACCTGACCAAAAACCCAGCTTTCCACACCAAGCCCTCCCTCGCTCACACAAAGACGGACCCCTTCAACGGTCAGTCGCCCACAGGAAGCTTCTCCCCACTTTTCCTCACCCTCTCTTCACCTTTTCCTCAGGCATCACCTGGGTCCTCAGGAAACCTAGTTCCCTAGTCAGCGTGGACACAGCCCCACTTTGTCCTGAAGCCAAAACCCCAGCGAGTCCTAAGGAGACGGAGACCGAGCTCCTCTCAGCAGAGACGCTGAGCCGTGCGTCCTACCGGAAGGCCTCCGCCCCCGCCCCCGCGCCTGAGGAGGCTCAACTCCTCTCAGCTGACCTCACAATCGAGTTCGCAGGGAACAAGCATGCGCTGTGGGTCAGAGAGGCGAACTCGGCGCCACCTTGTGGTCAGTGCAGGAAGTGCAGGCCGCGCCTCCCTCACAGGTCACTGGAGGCAGCGTGCCCTACTGACAGGACTGCTGAATCCATTAAACTGGAAATTCAAACTAAAATGGAGTCTCTATCCCAAAACTTTTCTAAAAGTAGTTAAGGAACAATTAATTGGAAACCATTTGGAATGAAGTGAATGTAGATGCAAACTTTACAACTTATACCAAATTCACTCAAAGTTATTCAGAGGCAAATTTTATTTTAGTTTCTAATTTATGTTTGGCTGCGTTGGGTCTTTGTTGCTGCATGTGGGCTTTCTCTAGTTGCATCGAGCGGGGCTTCTCTTCGTTGTGGTGCACGGGCTTCTCATTGCGGTGGCTTCTCTTGTGGGCGAGCACGGGCTCTAGGCGCGCAGGCTTCAGTAGTTGTGCCGCGCAGGCTTGGTTGCTCTGCGGCATGTGGGAGCTTCCCGGACCAGGGCTCGAGCCCGTGTCCCCTGCATTGGCAGGCGGACTCTTAACCACTGCGTCACCAGGGAAGTCCCCACAGACAAACTTTAAATACAAAACTATTCAAGGGGCTTTTCTGGTGGCACAGTGGTTGAGAATCTGCCTGCTAATGCAGGGGACACGGCTTCGAGCCCTGGTCTGGGAAGATCCCACATGCCGCGGAGCAACTAGGCCCGTGAGCCACAACTACTGAGCCTGCGCGTCTGGAGCCTGTGCTCCGCAACAAGAGAGGCCGCGATAGTGAGAGGCCCGTGCACCGCGATGAAGAGTGGCCCCCGCTTGCCACAACTAGAGAAAGCCTTCGCACAGAAACGAAGACCCAACGCAGACAAAAATAAATTAATTAATTAATCAATTTAAAAAAAAAAGCTCTCTCTCAAATTTAACTTCCAGAATATATTCAGGCAAAACGCATACGCCCTTTTTGGCCAACCAAAGAAGCGGGCAATGCAAATCAACACTACAAAGAGGTATCACTTCGAATCAGAAAAAAGGACCATCCTCACAAAGGGTAAAAATCAGATATGCAGGACAAGGAGAGGAGAAAAGGGAGCCTTGTTATGCTGAAGGGGGGAATGTAAATTGCCAACGGCCACTCTGGAGAAGTGTGCTGTGTTTCCTGAAACATCTAAAAAACAGAGCTACAAAGCATAGGGCACTTCCACTCATGGGCCTATATGTTGGAAACACCAAAAATCCACAGGACGCAGGCACCCCGTTTACTGCTGCAATGTTTACAACAGCCTCGACTTGGGTACAACTTAAGAGTCCTTGGAAGGAAAAAACGGTGAAAGAAAATTTGGCACTTAAGCACAATGGAATATTACTCAGCCCTGAAATCAATGAAATGAGGCCAGTTGCAGCAACTCAGGGGGACTTATGTATGGTCATTGAGAGTGAAAGAAGTTAGACAGCAAGAGAAACTTATCATAAGATATCACTTATAAAGGGAATCTAAAAATCGCCAACCATGAACTGAATTACAAACAGAACACCATCACACATTTACAAAACACACTTATGGCTGCTTAAGGAGAAAAGTGTGGTGCGGTGATGCATAAACCAGGAGGTTGAAATTGGCACAGATACCGTTCCATACGCCAATAATGTAATCGCCAAGACATACTCGTTGTTCAAGGAACTGGGCTCAGCACACTCTATTCACAGAAAAAACATACATCTGACTACTAGAAACTAGAAAAGAATTTATTGATGTCTCTCTGTAAGTGACTCAGGTGGATGTACAGCACCAAGAAACACAACATTGCAAATCAGCTACACCCCATTATAAAAATTAATTATAAAAAAAAGACAGTGAGAGAGAGAGGAATTCTTACAAAATTCAATCAGGGGCTGTGATGCAACTGGACTGACCACATCTACACTCACAGCTGAATGGGACGTAAGGCTGGACACCCTAACCCTAAACCCTAACCCTAACCCTAACCCTAACCCAACCCTAACCCTAACCCTAACCCAACACTAACCCTAACCCTAAACCTCAACCCTAACCCTAAACCCTAACCCTAACCCAACCCTAAGCCTAACCCTAACCCCTAGCCCTAGCCCTAACCCTGACCCTAACCCCTAACCCTTAACCTCTAACCCTAACCAAGTTCACAAGTAAACTTCTCGCCCACCTGGAGAGAGTGATTTAATTTTAAAGAGTAAAGACACAATCAGCTCAGTAATTGGCCACGGGGATGGAGGGGCCAAGGCTAACCTGAGCTGGAGGAACGTGGGTGCCTGCCTGGATGCTCAGAGGCCAAGGGCTGTTCTGAGAGCTGCTTGGACACCCGTGCAGATGGAACAAAGGATCCGTCCAGTCCCAAGAGGGCCCCACCAGCCCTCACGAACGCAACACCAGACTTCCCTGGTGGCGCAGTGGTTAAGAATCCACCTGCCAATGCAGGGGACACGGGTTTGAGCCCTGGTCCGGGAAGATCCCACATGCTGTGGAGCAACTAAGCCGGTGTACCACAACTACTGAGCCTGCGCTCTAGAACCCGCGAGCCCCAACTGCTGAAGCCCACGGGCTTAGAGCGTGTGCTCTGCATCAAGAGAAGCCACCGCAATGAGAAGCCCCCTCTCGCCGCAACTAGAGAAAGCCTCCGTGCAGCAATGCAGACCCAACACAGCCCAAAATTAATTAATTAATTAATTAAGAAAAAAAAAGGCAGCCCCTGGGGGCTGGCAGACTGATGCACCAAGTCTTACATCACGCCTACTTAGTACCCTGCATGTCAGGGCCATGCTGGACCTGGGGCTGCCCACACAGAGTGGGGCCTGCATCACCCTTCCCAGGAGGGAGGGTGGAGGGAAACCCTGCATGACCTCTGAGGCCCTAAGAACCCTTGACTAAGGCTGAGCTCAATTTGAAACAGTGGGTGACCAGAGCAGACATTTCATTCATGTATCAATGAGAATCCAGCACTGGAGGAGCAGAAAACAACGGCCTCGCTCAACCTTGACGCTAATCCTGACATGGACCCTAATCCTAAACTCTGATCCTGACCCTAAGCCCTGACCTAACCTTAGGCTAACCCGTACGCTAAACCTGTACCTTACCCTAACCCATGCTCTACCCACATCCTACCTGTACCCCAATTCTCACCCATACCCTAACACCCACTCTAACACAGAACCCTAACACCCTGAGACCAAAACCATAAACCTTAACCAATAAGCAAAACCATAACCATAACCAAAGCATAAAATATATTCATTAACCATACCCATAAATAACTCATTAACCATAAAACTTAAACCATCACAGCAACCATAAACCACACACAGCCCCAACCCTCACACCAGCCCCAGCCCTAATGCTAACCCTCCAAACCACTTACACCAAGCCAAGTCTAATCAGATTATACAAATACATCTTGAAAAAGAAAACTGGGGAATTCCCTGGTGGCCCAGTGGTTAGGACTCTGTGCTTTCACTGCCAAGGGCTCGGTTTCGATCCCTGACTGGGGAACTAAGATCCCACAAGCCATGGGACGTGGCCAAAATAAATAAATAATAAAAATGAAATAAAACCACTATTTTAAAAACGATTTTAAAAATACAGGAAAAAAACAAGAAAACTACCCCAGTACAACTTATAAATATGAATGTAAAAATCTATCACACAATAATAGCAACATGAAACCAACAGAACTTTAAATGGATAATGCCATAAGCAAGTATCTCTACACCAGGAATTTCAGGTTGCTCAACATATTAAAAGTAAGCAAGGTTTTCAACCACAATAATGGTGTGAAGCAAAAACACATAACCATATCAATTAATGCAAAAAATCTACAATGAAAATCCAGTGTTATTTCATGAAAAACACTCAAGAAAGCAGGAATAAAAGGAAATGTGTTCAATAGGGAAAAGAGTAGTACAAAAAGCCACAGCAAACATCATGCTCCACGATAAAGACTGAAAGATTTACTCCTGACATCAGGAACAGGGCCAGGAAGCTGGCCTTCATCACCGTTACTCAATGGTGTACTGGAAGTTCTACCCAGAATCTTGAGGAAAGAAATAAAAGGCATTCATGGGTGAATGGAAAAATTAAAACCGTGTCTCTTCACAGAACATAGGTCACATCATCTTATATATGAAACTACCTATAATCAGCAAAGAAATTCTTTGAGCTAATCAACTAATTAATAAGCAAAGTTATAGAACAAAATATCAATTCATGAAAATCTATCTTATATGCATACGCTGGCAAAAAATAATCCGAAAAAGAATTTCTGAGAACAAGTCCATTTGTAATAATGTCAACATCAATATTTAGGAGTATATTTAATCAAGGTACAAGACTTGTTTTTATGTATGTAAAGTTGTATGTTTGAAATTACTGGAAAGTCAATTACTTTTCAAAACATCATGTATGTCAACAGCATGCCAGAAAAGCAGAGAAAACATCAAACTTCCATATAGAAGCCAAGCCTTACCCAGATCCAGTTCACCCAAAGTCCACATGTCATTTAGAGGCACTGTGGGAAGGTTATATTAGGAGCCGCTGTCTTCCGTGTTTTGGACGACCTGGATATGGTAGAAACAGTGGGACTTTTGAATTCCAATTTTCCACTTCATTCCACAAAAAAACGATTAGAACTAATAAATAAATTCAGTAAAGTTGCAAAATCAATACACAGAAACCAGTTGCATTTCTAAACACTAATAATGAACCATCAGGAAGAGAAAGAAAGCAACCCTATTTACAACTGCATCAAAAAGAACAAAATACCTGGGAATAAAGTCAACCAAGGAGGTGAAAGACCTGCACACTGAAAACTTGAAGACATTGATGAAGACATTGCAAAACACACCAATAAATGGAAAGATATCCTGTTCTCATGGAATGGAACAATTAATATTGTTAAAACATCCATGCTACCCAAAGCAGTGGACACAGTGAATGCAATCCCTCCCAAACTTCCATGGTATTTTCCCCCCAAATAGAGCAAATCCTCCTAATATCTGTGGGGAACCACAAAGGACCCCAAATAGCCAAAGAAACCCTGAAAAAAGAGAACGGGCTGGAGGCATCTCCCTCCCTGACGTCACACTCTGCTGAGAAGCTACAGTCACCAAAACAGCGTGGAACTGGCTCAAAACGGGCACAGGGACCAGAGGAACAGGACAGAGAGACCAGAATGCAACCCACACGGACGGGGTCGGTGAATTTATGACACAGGGACCAAGGACACACCAAGGAGCACGACACTCCCCACGATAAATGGTGCTGGGAAAACTGGACGCCCCATAACTCACGCTGGCTACCCTGCACACAAACCTGACCAAAAACCCAGCTTTCCACACCAAGCCCTCCCTCGCTCACACAAAGACGGACCCCTTCAACGGTCAGTCGCCCACAGGAAGCTTCTCCCCACTTTTCCTCACCCTCTCTTCACCTTTTCCTCAGGCATCACCTGGGTCCTCAGGAAACCTAGTTCCCTAGTCAGCGTGGACACAGCCCCACTTTGTCCTGAAGCCAAAACCCCAGCGAGTCCTAAGGAGACGGAGACCGAGCTCCTCTCAGCAGAGACGCTGAGCTGTGCGTCCTAACGGAAGGCCTCCGCCCCCGCCCCCGCGCCTGAGGAGGCTCAACTCCTCTCAGCTGACCTCACAATCGAGTTCGCAGGGAACGAGCATGCGCTGTGGGTCAGAGAGGCGAACTCGGCGCCACCTTGTGGTCAGTGCAGGAAGTGCAGGCCGCGCCTCCCTCACAGGTCACTGGAGGCAGCGTGCCCTACTGACAGGACTGCTGAATCCATTAAACTGGAAATTCAAACTAAAATGGAGTCTCTATCCCAAAACTTTTCTAAAAGTAGTTAAGGAACAATTAATTGGAAACCATTTGGAATGAAGTGAATGTAGATGCAAACTTTACAACTTATACCAAATTCACTCAAAGTTATTCAGAGGCAAATTTTATTTTAGTTTCTAATTTATGTTTGGCTGCGTTGGGTCTTTGTTGCTGCATGTGGGCTTTCTTTAGTTGCATCGAGCGGGGCTTCTCTTCGTTGTGGTGCACGGGCTTCTCATTGCGGTGGCTTCTCTTGTGGGCGAGCACGGGCTCTAGGCGCGCAGGCTTCAGTAGTTGTGCCGCGCAGGCTTGGTTGCTCTGCGGCATGTGGGAGCTTCCCGGACCAGGGCTCGAGCCCGTGTCCCCTGCATTGGCAGGCGGACTCTTAACCACTGCGTCACCAGGGAAGTCCCCACAGACAAACTTTAAATACAAAACTATTCAAGGGGCTTTTCTGGTGGCACAGTGGTTGAGAATCTGCCTGCTAATGCAGGGGACACGGCTTCGAGCCCTGGTCTGGGAAGATCCCACATGCCGCGGAGCAACTAGGCCCGTGAGCCACAACTACTGAGCCTGCGCGTCTGGAGCCTGTGCTCCGCAACAAGAGAGGCCGCGATAGTGAGAGGCCCGTGCACCGCGATGAAGAGTGGCCCCCGCTTGCCACAACTAGAGAAAGCCTTCGCACAGAAACGAAGACCCAACGCAGACAAAAATAAATTAATTAATTAATCAATTTAAAAAAAAAAGCTCTCTCTCAAATTTAACTTCCAGAATATATTCAGGCAAAACGCATACGCCCTTTTTGGCCAACCAAAGAAGCGGGCAATGCAAATCAACACTACAAAGAGGTATCACTTCGAATCAGAAAAAAGGACCATCCTCACAAAGGGTAAAAATCAGATATGCAGGACAAGGAGAGGAGAAAAGGGAGCCTTGTTATGCTGAAGGGGGGAATGTAAATTGCCAACGGCCACTCTGGAGAAGTGTGCTGTGTTTCCTGAAACATCTAAAAAACAGAGCTACAAAGCATAGGGCACTTCCACTCATGGGCCTATATGTTGGAAACACCAAAAATCCACAGGACGCAGGCACCCCGTTTACTGCTGCAATGTTTACAACAGCCTCGACTTGGGTACAACTTAAGAGTCCTTGGAAGGAAAAAACGGTGAAAGAAAATTTGGCACTTAAGCACAATGGAATATTACTCAGCCCTGAAATCAATGAAATGAGGCCAGTTGCAGCAACTCAGGGGGACTTATGTATGGTCATTGAGAGTGAAAGAAGTTAGACAGCAAGAGAAACTTATCATAAGATATCACTTATAAAGGGAATCTAAAAATCGCCAACCATGAACTGAATTACAAACAGAACACCATCACACATTTACAAAACACACTTATGGCTGCTTAAGGAGAAAAGTGTGGTGCGGTGATGCATAAACCAGGAGGTTGAAATTGGCACAGATACCGTTCCATACGCCAATAATGTAATCGCCAAGACATACTCGTTGTTCAAGGAACTGGGCTCAGCACACTCTATTCACAGAAAAAACATACATCTGACTACTAGAAACTAGAAAAGAATTTATTGATGTCTCTCTGTAAGTGACTCAGGTGGATGTACAGCACCAAGAAACACAACATTGCAAATCAGCTACACCCCATTATAAAAATTAATTATAAAAAAAAGACAGTGAGAGAGAGAGGAATTCTTACAAAATTCAATCAGGGGCTGTGATGCAACTGGACTGACCACATCTACACTCACAGCTGAATGGAACGTAAGGCTGGACACCCTAACCCTAAACCCTAACCCTAACCCTAACCCTAACCCAACCCTAACCCTAACCCTAACCCAACACTAACCCTAACCCTAAACCTCAACCCTAACCCTAAACCCTAACCCTAACCCAACCCTAAGCCTAACCCTAACCCCTAGCCCTAGCCCTAACCCTGACCCTAACCCCTAACCCTTAACCTCTAACCCTAACCAAGTTCACAAGTAAACTTCTCGCCCACCTGGAGAGAGTGATTTAATTTTAAAGAGTAAAGACACAATCAGCTCAGTAATTGGCCACGGGGATGGAGGGGCCAAGGCTAACCTGAGCTGGAGGAACGTGGGTGCCTGCCTGGATGCTCAGAGGCCAAGGGCTGTTCTGAGAGCTGCTTGGACACCCGTGCAGATGGAACAAAGGATCCGTCCAGTCCCAAGAGGGCCCCACCAGCCCTCACGAACGCAACACCAGACTTCCCTGGTGGCGCAGTGGTTAAGAATCCACCTGCCAATGCAGGGGACACGGGTTTGAGCCCTGGTCCGGGAAGATCCCACATGCTGTGGAGCAACTAAGCCGGTGTACCACAACTACTGAGCCTGCGCTCTAGAACCCGCGAGCCCCAACTGCTGAAGCCCACGGGCTTAGAGCGTGTGCTCTGCATCAAGAGAAGCCACCGCAATGAGAAGCCCCCTCTCGCCGCAACTAGAGAAAGCCTCCGTGCAGCAATGCAGACCCAACACAGCCCAAAATTAATTAATTAATTAATTAAGAAAAAAAAAGGCAGCCCCTGGGGGCTGGCAGACTGATGCACCAAGTCTTACATCACGCCTACTTAGTATCCTGCATGTCAGGGCCATGCTGGACCTGGGGCTGCCCACACAGAGTGGGGCCTGCATCACCCTTCCCAGGAGGGAGGGTGGAGGGAAACCCTGCATGACCTCTGAGGCCCTAAGAACCCTTGACTAAGGCTGAGCTCAATTTGAAACAGTGGGTGACCAGAGCAGACATTTCATTCATGTATCAATGAGAATCCAGCACTGGAGGAGCAGAAAACAACGGCCTCGCTCAACCTTGACGCTAATCCTGACATGGACCCTAATCCTAAACTCTGATCCTGACCCTAAGCCCTGACCTAACCTTAGGCTTACCCGTACGCTAAACCTGTACCTTACCCTAACCCATGCTCTACCCGCATCCTACCTGTACCCCAATTCTCACCCATACCCTAACACCCACTCTAACACAGAACCCTAACACCCTGAGACCAAAACCATAAACCTTAACCAATAAGCAAAACCATAACCATAACCAAAGCATAAAATATATTCATTAACCATACCCATAAATAACTCATTAACCATAAAACTTAAACCATCACAGCAACCATAAACCACACACAGCCCCAACCCTCACACCAGCCCCAGCCCTAATGCTAACCCTCCAAACCACTTACACCAAGCCAAGTCTAATCAGATTATACAAATACATCTTGAAAAAGAAAACTGGGGAATTCCCTGGTGGCCCAGTGGTTAGGACTCTGTGCTTTCACTGCCAAGGGCTCGGTTTCGATCCCTGACTGGGGAACTAAGATCCCACAAGCCATGGGACGTGGCCAAAATAAATAAATAATAAAAATGAAATAAAACCACTATTTTAAAAACGATTTTAAAAATACAGGAAAAAAACAAGAAAACTACCCCAGTACAACTTATAAATATGAATGTAAAAATCTATCACACAATAATAGCAACATGAAACCAACAGAACTTTAAATGGATAATGCCATAAGCAAGTATCTCTACACCAGGAATTTCAGGTTGCTCAACATATTAAAAGTAAGCAAGGTTTTCAACCACAATAATGGTGTGAAGCAAAAACACATAACCATATCAATTAATGCAAAAAATCTACAATGAAAATCCAGTGTTATTTCATGAAAAACACTCAAGAAAGCAGGAATAAAAGGAAATGTGTTCAATAGGGAAAAGAGTAGTACAAAAAGCCACAGCAAACATCATGCTCCACGATAAAGACTGAAAGATTTACTCCTGACATCAGGAACAGGGCCAGGAAGCTGGCCTTCATCACCGTTACTCAATGGTGTACTGGAAGTTCTACCCAGAATCTTGAGGAAAGAAATAAAAGGCATTCATGGGTGAATGGAAAAATTAAAACCGTGTCTCTTCACAGAACATAGGTCACATCATCTTATATATGAAACTACCTATAATCAGCAAAGAAATTCTTTGAGCTAATCAACTAATTAATAAGCAAAGTTATAGAACAAAATATCAATTCATGAAAATCTATCTTATATGCATACGCTGGCAAAAAATAATCCGAAAAAGAATTTCTGAGAACAATTCCATTTGTAATAATGTCAACATCAATATTTAGGAGTATATTTAATCAAGGTACAAGACTTGTTTTTATGTATGTAAAGTTGTATGTTTGAAATTACTGGAAAGTCAATTACTTTTCAAAACATCATGTATGTCAACAGCATGCCAGAAAAGCAGAGAAAACATCAAACTTCCATATAGAAGCCAAGCCTTACCCAGATCCAGTTCACCCAAAGTCCACATGTCATTTAGAGGCACTGTGGGAAGGTTATATTAGGAGCCGCTGTCTTCCGTGTTTTGGACGACCTGGATATGGTAGAAACAGTGGGACTTTTGAATTCCAATTTTCCACTTCATTCCACAAAAAAACGATTAGAACTAATAAATAAATTCAGTAAAGTTGCAAAATCAATACACAGAAACCAGTTGCATTTCTAAACACTAATAATGAACCATCAGGAAGAGAAAGAAAGCAACCCTATTTACAACTGCATCAAAAAGAACAAAATACCTGGGAATAAAGTCAACCAAGGAGGTGAAAGACCTGCACACTGAAAACTTGAAGACATTGATGAAGACATTGCAAAACACACCAATAAATGGAAAGATATCCTGTTCTCATGGAATGGAACAATTAATATTGTTAAAACATCCATGCTACCCAAAGCAGTGGACACAGTGAATGCAATCCCTCCCAAACTTCCATGGTATTTTCCCCCCAAATAGAGCAAATCCTCCTAATATCTGTGGGGAACCACAAAGGACCCCAAATAGCCAAAGAAACCCTGAAAAAAGAGAACGGGCTGGAGGCATCTCCCTCCCTGACGTCACACTCTGCTGAGAAGCTACAGTCACCAAAACAGCGTGGAACTGGCTCAAAACGGGCACAGGGACCAGAGGAACAGGACAGAGAGACCAGAATGCAACCCACACGGACGGGGTCGGTGAATTTATGACACAGGGACCAAGGACACACCAAGGAGCACGACACTCCCCACGATAAATGGTGCTGGGAAAACTGGACGCCCCATAACTCACGCTGGCTACCCTGCACACAAACCTGACCAAAAACCCAGCTTTCCACACCAAGCCCTCCCTCGCTCACACAAAGACGGACCCCTTCAACGGTCAGTCGCCCACAGGAAGCTTCTCCCCACTTTTCCTCACCCTCTCTTCACCTTTTCCTCAGGCATCACCTGGGTCCTCAGGAAACCTAGTTCCCTAGTCAGCGTGGACACAGCCCCACTTTGTCCTGAAGCCAAAACCCAAGCGAGTCCTAAGGAGAAGGAGACCGAGCTCCTCTCAGCAGAGACGCTGAGCCGTGCGTCCTACCGGAAGGCCTCCGCCCCCGCCCCCGCGCCTGAGGAGGCTCAACTCCTCTCAGCTGACCTCACAATCGAGTTCGCAGGGAATGAGCATGCGCTGTGGGTCAGAGAGGCGAACTCGGCGCCACCCTGTGGTCAGTGCAGGAAGTGCAGGCCGCGCCTCCCTCACAGGTCACTGGAGGCAGCGTGCCCTACTGACAGGACTGCTGAATCCATTAAACTGGAAATTCAAACTAAAATGGAGTCTCTATCCCAAAACTTTTCTAAAAGTAGTTAAGGAACAATTAATTGGAAACCATTTGGAATGAAGTGAATGTAGATGCAAACTTTACAACTTATACCAAATTCACTCAAAGTTATTCAGAGGCAAATTTTATTTTAGTTTCTAATTTATGTTTGGCTGCGTTGGGTCTTTGTTGCTGCATGTGGGCTTTCTCTAGTTGCATCGAGCGGGGCTTCTCTTCGTTGCGGTGCACGGGCTTCTCATTGCGGTGGCTTCTCTTGTGGGCGAGCACGGGCTCTAGGCGCGCAGGCTTCAGTAGTTGTGCCGCGCAGGCTTGGTTGCTCTGCGGCATGTGGGAGCTTCCCGGACCAGGGCTCGAGCCCGTGTCCCCTGCATTGGCAGGCGGACTCTTAACCACTGTGTCACCAGGGAAGTCCCCACAGACAAACTTTAAATACAAAACTATTCAAGGGGCTTCCCTGGTGGCACAGTGGTTGAGAATCTGCCTGCTAATGCAGGGGACACGGCTTCGAGCCCTGGTCTGGGAAGATCCCACATGCCGCGGAGCAACTAGGCCCGTGAGCCACAACTACTGAGCCTGCGCGTCTGGAGCCTGTGCTCCGCAACAAGAGAGGCCGCGATAGTGAGAGGCCCGTGCACCGCGATGAAGAGTGGCCCCCGCTTGCCACAACTAGAGAAAGCCTTCGCACAGAAACGAAGACCCAACGCAGACAAAAATAAATTAATTAATTAATCAATTTAAAAAAAAAATCTCTCTCTCAAATTTAACTTCCAGAATATATTCAGGAAAAACGCATACGCCCTTTTTGGCCAACCAAAGAAGCGGGCAATGCAAATCAACACTACAAAGAGGTATCACTTCGAATCAGAAAAAAGGACCATCCTCACAAAGGGTAAAAATCAGATATGCAGGACAAGGACAGGAGAAAAGGGAGCCTTGTTATGCTGAAGGGGGGAATGTAAATTGCCAACGGCCACTCTGGAGAAGTGTGCTGTGTTTCCTGAAACATCTAAAAAACAGAGCTACAAAGCATAGGGCACTTCCACTCATGGGCCTATATGTTGGAAACACCAAAAATCCACAGGACGCAGGCACCCCGTTTACTGCTGCAATGTTTACAACAGCCTCGACTTGGGTACAACTTAAGAGTCCTTGGAAGGAAAAAACGGTGAAAGAAAATTTGGCACTTAAGCACAATGGAATATTACTCAGCCCTGAAATCAATGAAATGAGGCCAGTTGCAGCAACTCAGGGGGACTTATGTATGGTCATTGAGAGTGAAAGAAGTTAGACAGCAAGAGAAACTTATCATAAGATATCACTTATAAAGGGAATCTAAAAATCGCCAACCATGAACTGAATTACAAACAGAACACCATCACACATTTACAAAACACACTTATGGCTGCTTAAGGAGAAAAGTGTGGTGCGGTGATGCATAAACCAGGAGGTTGAAATTGGCACAGATACCGTTCCATACGCCAATAATGTAATCGCCAAGACATACTCGTTGTTCAAGGAACTGGGCTCAGCACACTCTATTCACAGAAAAAACATACATCTGACTACTAGAAACTAGAAAAGAATTTATTGATGTCTCTCTGTAAGTGACTCAGGTGGATGTACAGCACCAAGAAACACAACATTGCAAATCAGCTACACCCCATTATAAAAATTAATTATAAAAAAAAAGACAGTGAGAGAGAGAGGAATTCTTACAAAATTCAATCAGGGGCTGTGATGCAACTGGACTGACCACATCTACACTCACAGCTGAATGGGACGTAAGGCTGGACACCCTAACCCTAAACCCTAACCCTAACCCTAACCCTAACCCAACCCTAACCCTACCTTAACCCTAACCCTAACCCAACACTAACCCTAACCCTAAACCTCAACCCTAACCCTAAACCCTAACCCTAACCCAACCCTAAGCCTAACCCTAACCGCTAGCCCTAGCCCTAACCCTGACCCTAACCCCTAACCCTTAACCTCTAACCCTAACCAAGTTCACAAGTAAACTTCTCGCCCACCTGGAGAGAGTGATTTAATTTTAAAGAGTAAAGACACAATCAGCTCAGTAATTGGCCACGGGGATGGAGGGGCCAAGGCTAACCTGAGCTGGAGGAACGTGGGTGCCTGCCTGGATGCTCAGAGGCCAAGGGCTGTTCTGAGAGCTGCTTGGACACCCGTGCAGATGGAACAAAGGATCCGTCCAGTCCCAAGAGGGCCCCACCAGCCCTCACGAACGCAACACCAGACTTCCCTGGTGGCGCAGTGGTTAAGAATCCACCTGCCAATGCAGGGGACACGGGTTTGAGCCCTGGTCCGGGAAGATCCCACATGCTGTGGAGCAACTAAGCCGGTGTACCACAACTACTGAGCCTGCGCTCTAGAACCCGCGAGCCCCAACTGCTGAAGCCCACGGGCTTAGAGCGTGTGCTCTGCATCAAGAGAAGCCACCGCAATGAGAAGCCCCCTCTCGCCGCAACTAGAGAAAGCCTCCGTGCAGCAATGCAGACCCAACACAGCCCAAAATTAATTAATTAATTAATTAAGAAAAAAAAAGGCAGCCCCTGGGGGCTGGCAGACTGATGCACCAAGTCTTACATCACGCCTACTTAGTACCCTGCATGTCAGGGCCATGCTGGACCTGGGGCTGCCCACACAGAGTGGGGCCTGCATCACCCTTCCCAGGAGGGAGGGTGGAGGGAAACCCTGCATGACCTCTGAGGCCCTAAGAACCCTTGACTAAGGCTGAGCTCAATTTGAAACAGTGGATGACCAGAGCAGACATTTCATTCATGTATCAATGAGAATCCAGCACTGGAGGAGCAGAAAACAACGGCCTCGCTCAACCTTGACGCTAATCCTGACATGGACCCTAATCCTAAACTCTGATCCTGACCCTAAGCCCTGACCTAACCTTAGGCTAACCCGTACGCTAAACCTGTACCTTACCCTAACCCATGCTCTACCCGCATCCTACCTGTACCCCAATTCTCACCCATACCCTAACACCCACTCTAACACAGAACCCTAACACCCTGAGACCAAAACCATAAACCTTAACCAATAAGCAAAACCATAACCATAACCAAAGCATAAAATATATTCATTAACCATACCCATAAATAACTCATTAACCATAAAACTTAAACCATCACAGCAACCATAAACCACACACAGCCCCAACCCTCACACCAGCCCCAGCCCTAATGCTAACCCTCCAAACCACTTACACCAAGCCAAGTCTAATCAGATTATACAAATACATCTTGAAAAAGAAAACTGGGGAATTCCCTGGTGGCCCAGTGGTTAGGACTCTGTGCTTTCACTGCCAAGGGCTCGGTTTCGATCCCTGACTGGGGAACTAAGATCCCACAAGCCATGGGACGTGGCCAAAATAAATAAATAATAAAAATGAAATAAAACCACTATTTTAAAAACGATTTTAAAAATACAGGAAAAAAACAAGAAAACTACCCCAGTACAACTTATAAATATGAATGTAAAAATCTATCACACAATAATAGCAACATGAAACCAACAGAACTTTAAATGGATAATGCCATAAGCAAGTATCTCTACACCAGGAATTTCAGGTTGCTCAACATATTAAAAGTAAGCAAGGTTTTCAACCACAATAATGGTGTGAAGCAAAAACACATAACCATATCAATTAATGCAAAAAATCTACAATGAAAA
This sequence comes from Balaenoptera physalus, assembly GCF_965194825.1. Lineage (NCBI taxonomy): Eukaryota > Metazoa > Chordata > Mammalia > Artiodactyla > Balaenopteridae > Balaenoptera > Balaenoptera physalus. The sequence goes on from NW_028126162.1 coordinate 333,203, forward strand.
TCCAGTGTTATTTCATGAAAAACACTCAAGAAAGCAGGAATAAAAGGAAATGTGTTCAATAGGGAAAAGAGTAGTACAAAAAGCCACAGCAAACATCATGCTCCACGATAAAGACTGAAAGATTTACTCCTGACATCAGGAACAGGGCCAGGAAGCTGGCCTTCATCACCGTTACTCAATGGTGTACTGGAAGTTCTACCCAGAATCTTGAGGAAAGGAATAAAAGGCATTCATGGGTGAATGGAAAAATTAAAACCGTGTCTCTTCACAGAACATAGGTCACATCATCTTATATATGAAACTACCTATAATCAGCAAAGAAATTCTTTGAGCTAATCAACTAATTAATAAGCAAAGTTATAGAACAAAATATCAATTCATGAAAATCTATCTTATATGCATACGCTGGCAAAAAATAATCCGAAAAAGAATTTCTGAGAACAAGTCCATTTGTAATAATGTCAACATCAATATTTAGGAGTATATTTAATCAAGGTACAAGACTTGTTTTTATGTATGTAAAGTTGTATGTTTGAAATTACTGGAAAGTCAATTACTTTTCAAAACATCATGTATGTCAACAGCATGCCAGAAAAGCAGAGAAAACATCAAACTTCCATATAGAAGCCAAGCCTTACCCAGATCCAGTTCACCCAAAGTCCACATGTCATTTAGAGGCACTGTGGGAAGGTTATATTAGGAGCCGCTGTCTTCCGTGTTTTGGACGACCTGGATATGGTAGAAACAGTGGGACTTTTGAATTCCAATTTTCCACTTCATTCCACAAAAAAACGATTAGAACTAATAAATAAATTCAGTAAAGTTGCAAAATCAATACACAGAAACCAGTTGCATTTCTAAACACTAATAATGAACCATCAGGAAGAGAAAGAAAGCAACCCTATTTACAACTGCATCAAAAAGAACAAAATACCTGGGAATAAAGTCAACCAAGGAGGTGAAAGACCTGCACACTGAAAACTTGAAGACATTGATGAAGACAATGCAAAACACACCAATAAATGGAAAGATATCCTGTTCTCATGGAATGGAACAATTAATATTGTTAAAACATCCATGCTACCCAAAGCAGTGGACACAGTGAATGCAATCCCTCCCAAACTTCCATGGTATTTTCCCCCCAAATAGAGCAAATCCTCCTAATATCTGTGGGGAACCACAAAGGACCCCAAATAGCCAAAGAAACCCTGAAAAAAGAGAACGGGCTGGAGGCATCTCCCTCCCTGACGTCACACTCTGCTGAGAAGCTACAGTCACCAAAACAGCGTGGAACTGGCTCAAAACGGGCACAGGGACCAGAGGAACAGGACAGAGAGACCAGAATGCAACCCACACGGACGGGGTCGGTGAATTTATGACACAGGGACCAAGGACACACCAAGGAGCACGACACTCACCACGATAAATGGTGCTGGGAAAACTGGACGCCCCATAACTCACGCTGGCTACCCTGCACACAAACCTGACCAAAAACCCAGCTTTCCACACCAAGCCCTCCCTCGCTCACACAAAGACGGACCCCTTCAACGGTCAGTCGCCCACAGGAAGCTTCTCCCCACTTTTCCTCACCCTCTCTTCACCTTTTCCTCAGGCATCACCTGGGTCCTCAGGAAACCTAGTTCCCTAGTCAGCGTGGACACAGCCCCACTTTGTCCTGAAGCCAAAACCCCAGCGAGTCCTAAGGAGAAGGAGACCGAGCTCCTCTCAGCATAGATGCTGAGCCGTGCGTCCTACCGGAAGGCCTCCGCCCCCGCCCCCGCGCCTGAGGAGGCTCAACTCCTCTCAGCTGACCTCACAATCGAGTTCGCAGGGAACGAGCATGCGCTGTGGGTCAGAGAGGCGAACTCGGCGCCACCCTGTGGTCAGTGCAGGAAGTGCAGGCCGCGCCTCCCTCACAGGTCACTGGAGGCAGCGTGCCCTACTGACAGGACTGCTGAATCCATTAAACTGGAAATTCAAACTAAAATGGAGTCTCTATCCCAAAACTTTTCTAAAAGTAGTTAAGGAACAATTAATTGGAAACCATTTGGAATGAAGTGAATGTAGATGCAAACTTTACAACTTATACCAAATTCACTCAAAGTTATTCAGAGGCAAATTTTATTTTAGTTTCTAATTTATGTTTGGCTGCGTTGGGTCTTTGTTGCTGCATGTGGGCTTTCTCTAGTTGCATCGAGCGGGGCTTCTCTTCGTTGCGGTGCACGGGCTTCTCATTGCGGTGGCTTCTCTTGTGGGCGAGCACGGGCTCTAGGCACGCAGGCTTCAGTAGTTGTGCCGCGCAGGCTTGGTTGCTCTGCGGCATGTGGGAGCTTCCCGGACCAGGGCTCGAGCCCGTGTCCCCTGCATTGGCAGGCGGACTCTTAACCACTGTGTCACCAGGGAAGTCCCCACAGACAAACTTTAAATACAAAACTATTCAAGGGGCTTCCCTGGTGGCACAGTGGTTGAGAATCTGCCTGCTAATGCAGGGGACACGGCTTCGAGCCCTGGTCTGGGAAGATCCCACATGCCGCGGAGCAACTAGGCCCGTGAGCCACAACTACTGAGCCTGCGCGTCTGGAGCCTGTGCTCCGCAACAAGAGAGGCCGCGATAGTGAGAGGCCCGTGCACCGCGATGAAGAGTGGCCCCCGCTTGCCACAACTAGAGAAAGCCTTCGCACAGAAACGAAGACCCAACGCAGACAAAAATAAATTAATTAATTAATCAATTTAAAAAAAAAAGCTCTCTCTCAAATTTAACTTCCAGAATATATTCAGGAAAAACGCATACGCCCTTTTTGGCCAACCAAAGAAGCGGGCAATGCAAATCAACACTACAAAGAGGTATCACTTCGAATCAGAAAAAAGGACCATCCTCACAAAGGGTAAAAATCAGATATGCAGGACAAGGACAGGAGAAAAGGGAGCCTTGTTATGCTGAAGGGGGGAATGTAAATTGCCAACGGCCACTCTGGAGAAGTGTGCTGTGTTTCCTGAAACATCTAAAAAACAGAGCTACAAAGCATAGGGCACTTCCACTCATGGGCCTATATGTTGGAAACACCAAAAATCCACAGGACGCAGGCACCCCGTTTACTGCTGCAATGTTTACAACAGCCTCGACTTGGGTACAACTTAAGAGTCCTTGGAAGGAAAAAACGGTGAAAGAAAATTTGGCACTTAAGCACAATGGAATATTACTCAGCCCTGAAATCAATGAAATGAGGCCAGTTGCAGCAACTCAGGGGGACTTATGTATGGTCATTGAGAGTGAAAGAAGTTAGACAGCAAGAGAAACTTATCATAAGATATCACTTATAAAGGGAATCTAAAAATCGCCAACCATGAACTGAATTACAAACAGAACACCATCACACATTTACAAAACACACTTATGGCTGCTTAAGGAGAAAAGTGTGGTGCGGTGATGCATAAACCAGGAGGTTGAAATTGGCACAGATACCGTTCCATACGCCAATAATGTAATCGCCAAGACATACTCGTTGTTCAAGGAACTGGGCTCAGCACACTCTATTCACAGAAAAAACATACATCTGACTACTAGAAACTAGAAAAGAATTTATTGATGTCTCTCTGTAAGTGACTCAGGTGGATGTACAGCACCAAGAAACACAACATTGCAAATCAGCTACACCCCATTATAAAAATTAATTATAAAAAAAAAGACAGTGAGAGAGAGAGGAATTCTTACAAAATTCAATCAGGGGCTGTGATGCAACTGGACTGACCACATCTACACTCACAGCTGAATGGGACGTAAGGCTGGACACCCTAACCCTAAACCCTAACCCTAACCCTAACCCTAACCCAACCCTAAACCTACCTTAACCCTAACCCTAACCCAACACTAACCTTAACCCTAAACCTCAACCCTAACCCTAACCCCTAACCCTAACCCAACCCTAAGCCTAACCCTAACCCCTAGCCCTAGCCCTAACCCTGACTCTAACCCCTAAACCTTAACCTCTAACCCTAACCAAGTTCACAAGTAAACTTCTCGCCCACCTGGAGAGAGTGATTTAATTTTAAAGAGTAAAGACACAATCAGCTCAGTATTTGGCCACGGGGGCTTGAGCGGCCAAGGCTAACCTGAGCTGGAGGAACGTGGGTGCCTGCCTGGATGCTCAGAGGCCAAGGGCTGTTCTGAGAGCTGCTTGGACACCCGTGCAGATGGAACAAAGGATCCGTCCAGTCCCAAGAGGGCCCCACCAGCCCTCACGAACGCAACACCAGACTTCCCTGGTGGCGCAGTGGTTAAGAATCCACCTGCCAATGCAGGGGACACGGGTTTGAGCCCTGGTCCGGGAAGATCCCACATGCTGTGGAGCAACTAAGCCGGTGTACCACAACTACTGAGCCTGCGCTCTAGAACCCGCGAGCCCCAACTGCTGAAGCCCACGGGCTTAGAGCGTGTGCTCTGCATCAAGAGAAGCCACCGCAATGAGAAGCCCCCTCTCGCCGCAACTAGAGAAAGCCTCCGTGCAGCAATGCAGACCCAACACAGCGCAAAATTAATTAATTAATTAATTAAGAAAAAAAAAAAAGGCAGCCCCTGGGGGCTGGCAGACTGATGCACCAAGTCTTACATCACGTCTACTTAGTATCCTGCATGTCAGGGCCATGCTGGACCTCCAGCTGCCCAGACAGAGTGGGGCCTGCATAACCCTTCCCCGGAGGGAGGGTGGAGGGAAACCCTGCATGACCTCTGAGGCCCTAAGAACCCTTGACTAAGGCTGAGCTCAATTTGAAACAATGGTTGACCAGAGCAGACATTTCATTCATGTATCAATGAGAATCCAGCACTGGAGGAGCAGAAAACAACGGCCTCGCTCAACCTTGACGCTAATCCTGACATGGACCCTAACCCTAAACTCTGATCCTGACCCTAAGCCCTGACCTAACCTTAGCCTAACCCGTACCCTAAACCTGTACCTTACCCTAACCCATGCTCTACCCGCATCCTACCTGTACCCCAATTCTCACCCATACCCTAACACCCACTCTAACACAGAACCCTAACACCCTGAGAACAAAACCATAAACCTTAACCAATAAGCAAAACCATAACCGTAACCAAACCATAAAATATATTCATTAACCATACCCATAAATAACTCATTAACCATAAAACTTAAACCATCACAGCAACCATAAACCATACACAGCCCCAACCCTCACACCAGCCCCAGCCCTAATGCTAACCCTCCAAAGCACTTACACCAAGCCAAGTCTAATCAGATTATACAAATACATCTTGAAAAAGAAAACTGGGGAATTCCCTGGTGGCCCAGTGGTTAGGACTCTGTGCTTTCACTGCCAAGGGCTCGGGTTCGATCCCTGACTGGGGAACGAAGATCCCACAAGCCATGGGACGTGGCCAAAATAAATAAATAATTAAAATGAAATAAAACCACTATTTTAAAAACGATTTTAAAAATACAGGAAAAAAACAAGAAAACTACCCCAGTAAAACTTATAAACATGAATGTAAAAATCTATCACACAATAATAGCAACATGAAACCAACAGAACTTTAAATGGATAATGCCATAAGCAAGTATCTCTACACCAGGAATTTCGGGTTGCTCAACATATTAAAAGTAAGCAATGTATTCAACAACAATTATGGTGTGAAGTAAAAACACATAACCATATCAATTAATGCAAAAAAACTACAATGAAAATCCAGTGTTATTTCATGAAAAACACTCAAGAAAGCAGGAATTAAAGGAAATTTGTTCAATATGGAAAAGAGTTGGGGACTGTCAGGCAACTGTGATGCGGTGACATCAGGGGGATTTCAAACACCTCTGATGGGGAGAGAGCTGGGGGCTTTCACTCACCTGTAATGGGGAGAGAGCTGGGGGCTGTCACATACGTGTGATGAGGAGAGAAATGGGAAGTGTCAAACACCTGTGATGGGGAGAGAGTTTGGTGCTTTCACATACCTGTGATGTGGACAGTGCTGGGGGCTCTCACGCACCTGTGATGGGGAGAGAGGTGGGAGCTGTCACACACCTGTGACGGGGAGGGCGATGGGGACTGTCAAACACATGCAATGGGGAGAGAGCTGGTGGGTATCACATACCTGTGACTGGGAAGGGTGCTGGGGGCTCTCACTCACCTGTGATGCGGAGACAGCTGGGGGCTGTCACATACCTGTGAGGGGGAGAGAGTTGTGGTTGTCAGTCACCTGTGATGGGGAGACACCTGGGGACTGTCACATACCTATAATGGGGAGAGAGCTGGGTGCTTACAATCACCTGTGATGGGAGGAGAGCAGCGGGCTGTCACTCACCTGTGATGGGGAAAGACATGGGGAATGTCAAACACCTGTGATAGGGAGAGACATGGGTGCTGTCACATACCTGTGATGGGCAGAAAGCTGGGGGCTGTCAGGCACCTGTGATGCGGAGACAGCTGGGGGCTCTCACACACCTGTGATGGGGAAAGAGCTGGGTTCTGTCACTCAGATGTGATGGGCAGAGAGCTGGGTACTGTCACTCACCTGTGATGGGGAGAGAGCTGGGGGCTGTCACTCACCTGTAATGGGGAGATAGCTGGGGTCTTTCACTCACCAGTGATGGGGAGAGAGATGGGGCTGTCACATACCTGTGATGCGGAGGCAGCTGGGGGCCGTCACTAACCTGTGATGGGGAGAGAGCTGGTGGTTGTCACAAGCATGTAATGGGCAGAGAGATGGGGACTGTCACATACCTGAGATGTGAGATAGCTGTGTGCTGTCACATGCCAGTGATGGGGAGAGAGCTGCGGGCTGCCACTCACTTTAGATGAGGAAAGAGATGGGGACTGTCAATCACCTATGATGGGGAGAGACCTGGGGTTTGTCACCACCTGTGAAGGGGTGAGAGATGGGGGCTGTCACGCACCTGTGATATGGAGAGGGATGGTGACAGTCACACACCTCTGATGGGGAGAGAGCTTGGTGTTGTCACATACCTGTGATGTGGAGACAGCTGGGGGTTATCATATACTTGTAATGGGGAGAGAGCTGGGGTCTCTCACATACCTGTGATGTTGAGACAGCTGGGGGCTGTCATATACTTGTGATGGGGGGAGAGTTGGCGGCTATCACGAACCAGTGATGGGGAGAGACCTGAGGTCTGTCACACACCTTTGATGGGGAGAGAACTAGGGGCTATCACATACCTGTGATGCGGAGACAGCTGGCGGCTGTTACATACCTGTGATGTGGAGAAAGCTGGGGGCTGTCACATACCTGTGATGGGGAGAGAGCTGGGGGCTGTCACTCCCCTGTCTTGGGGAGAGACCGGGGGCCTGTAACACACCTGTGATGGGGAGAGAGCTGGGGGCTGTCATTCACCTGTAATGGGGAGAGAGCTGGGCGCTGTCACTCCTCTGTCTTGGGGAGACACCTGGGGCCTGTCACACAACTGTGATGGGGAGAGAGCTGGGGCTGTTACTCACCTGTGATGGTGAGAGAGCTGGGGGCAGTCACACACCTTGATGGGGAGAGAGATGGGAACTGTCAAACAGCTATGATGGGGAGAGGGCTGTGGGCTGTCGCATACCTGTGATGCGGAGAGAGCTGGTGGCTGTCACATACATGTGATGGGGAGACAGATGGGGGCTGTCATTCACCTCTTATGGGGAGAGAGATGGGGACTGTCACACAACTTTAATGGGGAGAGAGCTGGGGGCTCCCACATACCTGTGATGTGGGGACAGCTGGGAACTGTCACATAACTGTCATGGGGAGAGAGGTGGGGGCTGTCACTCACCTGAGATGCGGAGAGAGCTGGGCGCTGTCTCACACCTGTGAGGGGGAGAGAGATGGGGACTGTCAAACACCTGTAATGTAGTGAGAGCTGGGGATTGTCACATACCTGTGATGCGGAGACAGCTAGTGGCTGTCCGATACATGTGATGTGGAGACAGCTGGGGGAAGTCACAAACCTGTGATGGGGAGAGAGTTGGGAGCTGTCAGGCACCTGTAATGCGGTGACAGCTGGGGGCTGTCAAATATCTGTGATGGGAAGAGAGCTGGGGTCTGTCACTCACCTGTGATGGGGAGAGAAATGGGGCTGTCACACACCTGTGAAGGGGAGAGAGATGGGGACTGTCTCATAGCTGTGATGCTGAGACAGCTGGGAGCTGTCAAACACCTGTGATGGGGAGAGAGCTGGGGGCTGTCACACACCTGTGATGGTGAGAGATATGTGGACTCTCAAACACCTGTGATGGGGAGAGAGCTGGGGTCTCACACATACCTGTGACGTGGAGAAAGCTGGGGGCTCTCACATACCTTTGATGCAGAGAGAGCTGGTGGCTGTAACATACCTGTGATGTGGAGACAGCTGGGCGCTGTCACATACCTTTGATGGGGAGAGAGTTGGGGGCTGTCAGGCACCTGTGATGCGGAGGCAGGGGTGGGCTGTCACATCCCTGTGATGTGGAGACAGCTGGGGGCTGTCACATATCTTTGATGCGGAGACTACTGGTGGCTTTCACATACCTGTGATGTGGAGACAGCTGGGGGCTGCCACATACCTGTGATGGGGAGAGAGTTGGGGGTTTCACACACCTGTGATGTGGAGACAGTTGGGGGCTGTCACTCACCTGTGATGAGGAGAGAGCTGATGGCTTTCACATACCTGTGATGTGGACACAGCTGGCAGCTGTAACTTACCTGTGATGGGGAGAGAGTTGGGGGCTGTCAGGCAACTGTGATGCGGTGACAGCTGGGGGCTGTCAAATACCTCTGACGGGGAGATAGATGGCTGCTGTTGCACACATGTGATGGGGAGAGAGCTAGGGGTTTTCACTCACTTGTGATGGGTAGAGAGCTGGGGGCTTTCACACACCTATGATGGGGAGAGAGATGAGGACTGTCAAACACCTGTGATAGGGAGATAGCTGGGGGCTGTCACACACCTGTGATGGGGAGAGAGATGGGGACTGTCAAACACCTGAGATGCGGAGAGAGCTGGGGGATGCCACATACCTGTAAGGTGGAGACAGATGGGGGCTCTCTAATACCTGTGATGGGGAGAGATTTGAGGGCTGTCAGGCACCTGTGATGCGGACACAGCTGGGGGTTGTCACATACCTGTGATTGGGAGAGAGCTGGAGGCTGTCACACACCTCTGATGGGGAGAGAGATGGGGGCTGTCACTCACCTGTGATGGGGAGAGAGCTGTGGACTGTCAAACCAAAATGATGGGGAGAGTGCTGGGAACTGTCAAATACCTGTGATGCGGAGAGAGCTGGTGGTTTTCACATACCTGTGATGTGGACACAGCTGGCAGCTCTAACATACCTGTGATGGGGATAGAGTTGGGAGATGTCAGGCAACTGTGATGCGGTGATAGCTGGGGGCTGTCAAATACCTCTAACGGGGGGAGAGCTGGAGGCTGTAACTCACCTGTGATGGGGAGAGAGTTGGGGACTGTCGGGCACCTGTGATGCGAAGACAGCTGGGGGCTGTCACATACCTGAGATTGGGAGAGAGCTGTGGGCTGTCACTCAGCTGTGATTTCGAGAGAGCTGGGGTCTTTCACACACCTATGATGGGGAGAGAGCTGGGGGATGCCACATACCTCTAATGTGGAGACAGATGGGGGCTGTCAGATACATGTGATGGGTAGGGAGCCTGGGGCTGTCACTCACCAGTGAAGGGGAGAGAGATGAGGACTGTCAAACACCTGTGATAGGGATAGAGCTGGGGCTCACACATACCTGTGATGCGTAGACAGCTAATGGTTGTCACATACCTGTGATGGGGAGTGAGGTGGGGGTTCTCACTCACCTGTAATGGGGAGAGAGATAGGGGCTGTCACTCAGCTGTGATGTGGAGAGAGCTGGGCATTGTCACTCACCTGTGATATGGAGACACCTGTGGACGGTAACACACCTGTGATGAGGAGAGAGCTTGGGGTTGTCACATACCTGTGAGGTGGATAGAGCTGGTGGCTGTCACATACCTAAAATGGGGAGACTGCTGGGGGCTGACATATACCTGTGATGTGGAGACAGCTGGGGGCTGTCACATACCTGTGAAGGAGAGAGAGCTGGGGTCTGTCACGCACCTTTGATGCAGAGACAGCTGGTGGTTGTCACATACCAGTGATGGGGAGAAAGCTAGGGACTGTCACTCACCTGTGATGGGGAGAGAGCTGGGGACTGTCACTCACCTGTGATGGGGAGAGAGATGGGGGCTGTCACTCACCTGTGATGGGGAGAGAGCTGGGGGCTGCCACCCACCTTTGAAGGGGAGAGAGCCGTGCGTTGTCACACACCTGTGATATGGAGACACCTGGGGACAGTCACACACCTGTGATGGGGAGAGAGCGTGGGGTTGTCACATACCTGTGATGTGGAGACATCTGGGGGCTGTCACATACATATAATTGGGAGACAGCTGGGGCCTCTCATATACCTGTGATAGGGAGAGCTGGGGTCTCTCACTCACCTGTGATAGGGAGATTGCTGGGGGCTGTCACACACCTCTGATGGGGAGAGAGATGGGGACTGTCAAACACCTGTGATGGGGTGAGAGCTGGGGGCTGTCACACACCTGTGATGGGGAGAGTGTTGGGGACTGTTACTCACCTGTGATGGGAAGAGAGATGGGGCTGGCACACACCTGTGAAGAGAAGAGAGATGGGGACTGTCTCATAGCTGTGATGCTGAGACAGCTGGGAGCTGTCACACACCTGTGATGGAGAGAGAGTTGGGGGCTTCACACACCTGTGGTGGGTAGAGAGCTGGGAGCTGTCACACAACTGTGATGGTGAGAGATATGTGGACTGTCAAACACCTGTGATGGTGAGAGAGCTGGGGGCTCACACATACCTGTGATGTGGAGACAGCTGGGGGCTGTCTCATACCTGTGATTGGGAGAGATTTGGGGGCTGTCAGGCACGTGTGATGCCGAGGCAGGTGTGGGCTGTCACATCCCTGTGATGGGGAGACAGCTGAGGGCTGTCACTGACCTGTGATGGGGAGAGAGATGGGGACCGTGAAACATCTGTGATATGGAGAGAGCTGGGGTCTGTCACATATCTTTGATGCGGAGACTACTGGTGGCTTTCACATACCTGTGATGTGGAGACAGCTGGGGGCTGGCACATACCTGTGATGGGGAGAGAGTTGGGGGCTTCACACACCTGTGATGTGGAAACAGCTGGGGGCTGTCACTCACCTGTGATGAGGAGAGAGTTGGGGGCTATCAGGCACCTGTGATACAGAGACAGCTATGAACTGTCCCATACCATTGATGGGGAGAGAGTTGGGGGCTGTCGGGCATCTGTGATGCGGAGACAGCTGTGGGCTGTCACATACCTGTGATGAGGAGAGACCTGGGGGGTGTTGCGCACCTGTGATTGGGAGAGATCTGGGGGCTATCACTCACTACCAATGGGGAGAGAGCTGGGGACTGTCAAACACCAGTGATAGGGAGAGAGCTGGGGCTCACACATACCTGTGATGCGTAGACAGCTAATGGTTGTCACATACCTGTGATGTGGACACAGCTGGGGGCTACCAGATACCTGTGATGGGGAGAGAGCTGGGGGCTCTCACTCACCTGTAATGGAGAGAGAGATGGTGGCTGTCACTCAGCTGTGATGGGGTGAGAGCTGGGGTGTGGCACTCACCTGTGAAGGGTAGAGAGCTGGGGGCTGTCACTCACCTGTGAAGGGTAGAGAGCTGGGCATTGTCACTCACCTTTGATATGGAGACACCTAGGGACGGTAACACACCTGTGATGAGGAGAGAGCTTGGGGTTGTCACATACCTGTGAGGTGGAGAGAGCTGGGGGCTGTCACATACCTAAAATGGGGAGACTGCTGGGGGCTGACATATACCTGTGATGTGGAGACAGCTGGTGGCTGTCACATACCTGTGAAGGAGAGAGAGCTGGGACCTGTCACGCACCTTTGATGCAGAGACAGCTGGTGGTTGTCACATACAAGTGATGGGGAGAAAGCTAGGGACTGTCACTCACCTGTGATGGGGAGAGAGCTGGGGACTGTCACTCACCTGTGATGGGGAGAGAGATGGGGGCTGTCACTCACCTGTGATGGGGAGAGAGCTGGGGGCTGTCACCCACCTTTGAAGGGGAGAGAGCCGTGCGTTGTCACACACTTGTGATATGGAGACACCTGGGGACAGTCACACACCTGTGATGGGGAGAGAGCGTGGGGTTGTCACATACCTGTGATGTGGAGACATCTGGGGGCTGTTACATACATATAATTGGGAGACAGCTGGGGCCTCTCATATACCTGTGATAGGGAGAGCTGGGGTCTCTCACTCACCTGTGACGGGGAGATTGCTGGGGACTGTCACACACCTCTGATGGGGAGAGAGATGGGGACTGTCAAACACCTGTGATGGGGAGAGAGCTGGGGGCTGTCACACACCTGTGATGGGGAGAGTGATGGGGACTGTTACTCACCTGTGATGGGAAGAGAGATGGGGCTGGCACACACCTGTGAAGAGGAGAGAGATGGGGACTGTCTCATAGCTGTGATGCTGAGACAGCAGGGAGCTGTCACACACCTGTGATGGAGAGAGAGTTGGGGGCTTCACACACCTGTGGTGGGTAGACAGCTGGGAGCTGTCACACAACTGTGATGGTGAGAGATATGTGGACTGTCAAACACCTGTGATGGTGAAAGAGCTGGGGGCTCACACATACCTGTGATGTGGAGACAGCTGGGGGCTGTCTCATACCGGTGATTGGGAGAGATTTGGGGGCTGTCAGGCACGTGTGATGCCGAGGCAGGTGTGGGCTGTCACATCCCTGTGATGGGGAGACAGCTGAGGGCTGTCACTCACCTGTGATGGGGAGAGAGATGGGGACGGTGACTGTGGAGAAAATAATAATAATAAAAAATAATAATAATGCTTTTTGTAGTTCTTTCCAGTTTACATAGCACTTTTGTATATTTTATTATGTTTATTTTTCTCTGCAAGCCTTAGGGGGTTATACTGTTTATATTCTTATTATTCCCATTGTCCATATGGGGAACTGAGGCCTAAGGGAGTTATGTGATTGACCAAAAGGCCCCACAGCTAGTAGGTAATGGAGCCAGAATTGGAATCCCAGGTTGCTGATTCCAAAGCCTCGCCTTTTCCTCTATCCTCTACTCTCTCTTAAAGAAGGCATATTTTAAGAGTACAGGGAGGAGGTTCCATGCTTAGGGAACGTAGGGATTGTGGCTAGAAACAAGACTTCCCAGGGTGTGTTTCAGGAAGGTGGAATGGGCAAGCCTGGATGGAAGGGTTGGGGGTAACACGGAGGTGAGGCTGGAGAAGTGGGCTGGGCTTGTCTGTGATGGGCTCCCAATGCCCATGGAAGGAGTCAGGACATTATTCTGAGATCATTGGGGAACCTTTCAAGGTTTTAAGCAGAAAAGTGAACGTGTGTGTGTGTGTGTGTGTGTGTAGACACACACATATATCTGAAGATTAGTATAGAACTGATGGTAGGATATAATGGAGAGGGAGAACCTGAGGTCCTAGAACCACTTAGCAACTATTTAGAAAATCTTGGTGTACAACTTGCCAAGATGATTATACAGGCTCTGATATGATTTATGGGAGTAGGTGGGCAGTTAGAATTAACCCCTGGATGACCCTATAAATTCAGATGTGTGTTAAAATTCTCCATAGCACCAGAGGGCTGGCTTTCCCAGTGATTGTCCCCTGGTATCTCCGGATCCATCCCGTAGGTTCAAGAAGAGTATTGTGTGGGCTTAAAGTTGTCTGCCTCACTGTCCCATTTAGGCCTGGCAAAAAGAGAACCCCAGGAGGTGAAAGGAATATGTTTAGCTCATTTAAGACCTCTCTGAGCTCTAGACTTATTGTTATTATTTTTAACATTTATTTATTTATTTAGGCTGCTCCAGGTCTTAGTTGCGGCATGTGAGATCCTCTTTGTGGCATGCGGGATCTTTAGTTGTGGCATGCACGTGGGATCTAGTTCCCCGACCAGGGATCGACCCCGGGCCCCCTGCATTGGGAGCGCGGAGTCTTACCCACTGGACCACTGGGAAGTCCTCTAGACTTATTTTTCGAGGCCCTATCCCACATTAATATATTACAATCCTCTCAACATAATATTAAACATGCAAATAATATCTATTTGCATTGAATATAAAAATAATCATGGTGTAAAATGAAGAGGGCCTTGATTAAGCAGTACAGAAATGAGATGTAAAAGGAAAGAGAAAACCCAAGGGATACCCTGAAGGCAGGATCCACAAGACTTTGATGATGCCGAGTTTGAGGAGGAAAAAGGAATCAGAGGATCCTACCTTTCATCCAGCCCTCATTGCAGCCTAGAAATCTAGGGGCATGATACCTGCCCAGGAGAAATAGTGAAGGGGGGGAATAGGAATTTCGATTTTGGACAGATTGAGATTGAGGTGATGGTGATATCCAGCTATGTAGGTAGAGATAAGGATTCAAAGTTTACATACAGGAGACATTAAGACTGAAGATGTAGGTCTGTGAGTATGAGGGTGTCACCTGTATGCAGTTGATAGTTGAACTTATTAAGGAAGCTGAGTTCTCAGAGAAAGGCTGCATGTTGTGGAGGTGAGAGGCGGAAATGAAGAGAAAAAGAGTGGAAAAAAAAAAGGTTATTCTTCAGGTAAACAAATACCTGAGTGAGATCTTGCTGGAGTCAAAAGAGCCACGTGGATCCATATTTTACTTCTGTCATTTACTGCCATAAATGGCAAGTCCCATCACCTCTCTTCGCAGCTGTGATGTTTTCTCCTTCTGCTGCAAAATCAGAAACATAATTCTGTTTCTGCCCAAGTCATGAGGATAGTGTGGGGATCAAATGAGATACTGTCAAGATGTGGCTGTCTCCACAGGCAGTCTCTTTCCAGCCAGTGCCAAACAGTATGCTTCAATCTGTATCAACCTTGACACAGACCTTGGCAAATAATCCACTAGCACAAAAAACATAAGTGAGCAATGCAGGCTTTACTGAAGATTTTGTAGAGCAGACTAGAAGAGGATTATATTACATCCCCTAAAGTATTCAGTTTCCATCAGCAATGACTTCCACGAAGTCCATTTTCCTTCACACTGATGCAGGTGGTTGATTTCCTTTCTTCCCCTGAGGTGTCTGCCCGACCCCTACGGGTACTCAGTTGTTCCTCTGTTACATGGGGCCTCTTAGCTCTGCCATTGACCTGCATGCCTACTCATCTGGTTACTCAACAAAATAAAAGTCCTCAAGTAAAGAGCACCACTTTTATCCTTAGAAAGTTAGGTGATCACCTATTTTTACTCACATACTCCCTTTGGGAGCTTCATCTTTATCCCACCACTATGCCCTGCAGTCCCCAGCTCACACCCCACACCATCATTCCATCTCTCCCAAACCTGAGAGGAGTTCTGTCAATGAGGGTTTTCTCCAGTCTTGTTACAAAATCATTTTGTCAAGTCTAAAGTGATGGGAACTTCATTATTAGTGTCAGAAGAAGTCAAGGGAGGTGGTATTTTCGAGAGGGTGGTATTTTCAAGAGAGAGGATATAGTAAAAAGCTCTACAGAGAAGATGGAGAAAAGGAGGACCATGAAAAGGGCATTGGGTCAGTCAGAGAGGTGATCCTGACATTAATGTCAGCAGGATGGTGGGGGTGGAAGCTTTGAAGGCAAGGATTAAGGAGTGAGCAGGTGTTAAGGAGGAGGAACAAGTTTTCCTGATTTCCCTGGGAGCAAATCTCTCCACCAATCACTATATAAGGTGCATTCAGAGGAAATGCAGATTTGGATGGAGAAAGCAGCAGCAGGGCCAAATAGAGAGGCCCAGGAAACAAGTGTAATCAAGTTCATTCCGCAGAGGGCTACTTGAGAAGAAAGGGCAGTTAATTGTGCTGATAGGAGGATTATCCCTTACCCGTTACAACTATCTAAGAGCTATGTAACAGATGAAATTTCCAAAAGCAGCAAGAAGTTCCCCAGCCAGAAACAGAAATTTCTGGGCAAAAGTCACAGGACAGGTATATTAGTGAATGATACAAATTTATATTTAATCGCCTAATTAAAAATATTGAGTGAGAATATTAGATCCAGAACTAGAGGGGAACCTTGAATATTACCTAATCTAACCCTGATGTTACAGAATCAGAAACTGAGGTTCTGGACAGGTTACCTAATTAATGCTAATTAATTAGACAGACCCCCTTCCCATTCTACTCTCAGATCCAAGAGCGCTAGTTCAGAACTCTTTCAAGTGCAATACATAAACTTCCATACTGCTGGCATTTCTACACTACAATTTTGCAAAGCAAAAAGTTGATGGGGGATTATCCAGAGAAATGTTTAAACTGATTTTCCTTCAATCAGTGAGGACATAGATTTATCAGTTTTACAGGTTGGAAAACTGAGGCTTGGTGAGATTAAGTGACTAGTCATACAGCTATTAAGTGGCAGAATGGGAGCTAGAACAAGTTTGGTTTGAATCCAAGTCCAGTTTGTGTTTTCACTACAAGACAGCTGTTTCTGGCTTTGCAAGATCCTGTTAAGACACTAACGCTCTCAGAATTATACATGCTTCTCAGAATTACACGCAAATGAGGCATCCTTCTTTGAAAATATCATGGAGAGAGTGTGTGCATGGCCTGGGAACATTGTGTTCAGAGAAGAAATTCTACCAGTTAGGTCTGTCCAGTAAACTGGAGACTTTCTTATCTGGCCTCATAATCTTGACTGATGCCTGTGAGACTTCGGGTCTATGTCATTTGCCCTTTTTTGTCTAGTAGTTGTATTTTTTTTGTTGGTTTCTTCAGTGCTTAAAGCCTCATTAGAACTAAGAAACGCGTGATCAATTACTTTTAATTTCAACTGTTGGGGTATGAAACAACATAGCCTAAAAAAAAAAAAAAAGATTTTATGCCCTTGGCTAGGCATAGCCCAAATGTATATTTACATTGTTAAGAGCTGCATGATAATGTAGTGACTAAGAGTGGACTTTGAGAGTCAGAATACTGAGGTTCAAATCCTGACTTCACTATTTAAACTATTTGAATTTGCACAACTTATTCTACTTTTCTGAGCCTCAGTTTCTTCATTTGTAAAATGGGGATAATAACAATACCTAACTCATGGGGTTCTTGTGACAACTGAGTTAATAAATGCATGATAGGCTACTTTTTGAAAGTGACATGGAGTGGGTGAGGCCATGTCAACAGCAGAGCCTGAGACTTAGAAGCCAGGAACTTTCTCTAGAGAATGTACCAACAATTGCCTGTGCCAGAGGGCTCTGGAAGCCAGGACAGCATCTTCTATGTTGTTCTTTCATCTCTTTTTTGTTGCTGTTTGGTAAGGCCCATCAGCTGACCACAGCCTCACTACTGGCCATCCAGCCCTCCCATTCTACCCACTACATATAGCCAATTTCCTCTCCAGATGGCCCAGAACACTCTTAAGTCACCGCCATCCCCCACCCCCACCCCCTCATTCCACACACTCACAACAATAAACCAAGACGAGGAAGATGGAGCCTAGATACCTCAAAGCAGGGTGACCAACCTTCCTAATTTGCTTGGAATTGAAGAGATTCCTGAGACTTCAGTTTTAAAATCAGGACAATCCTGGGCAAACCCAGATAAATTTATCACCCTACCCAAAAGGTGGTTGGGGGTATGATGGCAAAATCCTCAAACTTGACCAAGATGGGGCTAGATGGAACCAGCTTGAGATCTCTCACAAAACCAGGATGGTGATGAAATTCACATATGGAATTGCTAATTTTGAAGCTGTAATGCACAGAACCGGTAACAGGGAGCATGCACGTATTCAATTGTTTATTCATCAAACATTCATTGAGGGCTTACTACATGCTGGGAAGATTTTAAGCACTAGGGAACAGAACAGGCAAAGTCTCTGCCCTCATGGAAATTCTATTCTAGTGTGTGTGTATGTGGGGACAGACAACAAACAAACAGATATCAAATGTCAATTAGTGATAAATTCTCTGAAGGAAAGGAAAATTAGGATAAGGAAACAGTGGCTGTGTGGGTTTGAAATGGATCAATCAGGATAAGTTTGTCTAAAGAGATGGTATTTGAGCACTTAGAGGAAGAGCAAGCCAGGAGAATATCAACGGGGCACAGTATTCCAGGCAGAGGAAACAAATGCAAAGGCTCTGGGAGGGGAACTTGCCTGCAGAGGAACAGAATAAAGGCCAGTAGGGCAGGGATGAAAGGAGCCAGGGATACAGTAGCAAGGAATGAAGTGGCAGAAGCGACTAGGGGCCAGATGCTTAGAGCCTTGCAAACTAAGGTAAGGATTTAGGGTTTTAAATGTCAGCTGTTATTATAAAGGTAACGCTATTCTTCCATATTCTCTGCTGAGCGTTGGCTCTGTTATCTGCTGTTTTTCTACTCAGCTTTGCTTCACTCTGTCAAACAAAAAGTTTAGCTGCTCTTCATTTAGCAAATGGCTTATAAAGACACCATTCCAGGCATTGGGGATTAGAAGTTGGTTCTCTCAAACAGCTTACCATCTACTTCGGGGAGGGTGGGTGGATCACAGTATTGAAAACTCGTGAAAAAATCAGCAGCCGTCGACTTCCAAGGAAACACACGGTAACTACCGAGAAGAAAGGCGGTTTCAATTTCCCAGAGAGGTGAGGAGTTGCTTCCGTTGCACCCTGGGGCATCATGGGAGGGGTGCGCCCCGGGGCATCATGGGAGGAGTGTGCCCTGGGGCATCATGGGAGGGCTGCACCCCGGGGCATCATGGGAGGAGTGCGCCCTGGGGCATCATGGGAGGAGTGCGCCCTGGGGCATCATGGGAGGAGTGCGCCCTGGGGCATCATGGGAGGGGTGCGCCCCATGGCATCATGGGAGGAGTGCCCCCTGGGGCATCATGGGAGGGCTGCACCCCGGGGCATCATGGGAGGAGTGCGCCCCGGGGCATCATGGGAGGGGTGCGCCCCGGGGCATCATGGGAGGGGTGCGCCCCGGGGCATCATGGGAGGGGTGCGCCCCGAGGCATCATGGGAGGAGTGCACCACTGGGGAAGGAAAGGCTGGAAGTGATTCCGCCAGGGTTGGGACCAGCCTGGAGATGGTGAGGGGCCCTGGCCGGTGAGTGTACATTTGGAGTTTGTGAGAGAGGCAGGCGTTTCTCGTCAGCTCCGCGATACCAGAGCTTAACTGTGCGTGTGGTGGGAGGGTGTGAAGCCGGAAGTGGCGAGGGAATTTGAACCCCCGGCTCTTGACGTGACTGGGCTGCAAGGAAATTTCTGAAAATTCTCAAGTCGCCAAATTCCATTTGAAGTTTTTCAGTACATTTATAGGCATTTTATTACATTGCATATACATATACTTATGTAATATATAGGGCTAAATCCATTTTTGGGTACTAAAAACTGTGGGTATCAATAGAATTATTTTTCAGAATATACCGGAAAAAAATATGATTCTGTTGCTCCAAAGATACCACCCTTCCCATCCATCCTCCTAACAACATTTTTCATAATTTGAGGGCTCCCCCTGTGTTGTACCTCAGTTGCCCCAAGAGAGAGCCATAAGCCGTTGTTTCTGTGAGGAGCTGAGAAAATAGCCCGCCCTCTTGGGAAGGTCAGGCTACTATAATATAAGAAAAGCCCTGTTTGGGGTGTGTTCCCCAAGGGGAATATTTTTCTCCTTCATCAGCGAAGAGGCTTTCTTTTCTCTCGTGGGCTCCGGGAGCAGCATCTTGGTGGCGCTTGGAGCCAGGAGGAAGGAATCAGGCTGGTAAATTCCATCCTTAAGGAAGTAAGGTTCTTTGCATCTGCCCACAGCTGATTCTTCAGCTTCCCACTTAGGAAAATGGGACCGACTAAGTCCGCAGTGAAGGTGCCTGGGGACACTGGTGTCAATGTAACATGTGTCCAAACCTCTGTCACAGCCAGGAGGCAAAATTTAAGTTTGCTCACCGACAGCTGCTGTGTTAGCCCTGGAATGTTAATGCTTACCGAAAACTTGGATGAAAGGCAACAGCTTTTAGTAGTTGTGCTAATGGTCTCGTCCATCAAATGACCCTCTCCTCTTCACCTTTCTCTTGTCAGTTATACCCATGTCTTTGATGAGAATTGGATATGAAGTCCTCTTAAGAAGCACGTTCCTTTTATTTATTGTATTTAAAAAATACGAGCCTTTAAAAAAATTCCCAAAGTGAGGTACACATTGTAGAAAGATTGAAAAACATAATCAAACACTGAAGGAAAATGTTAAATCACTCCTAAGATTTTAGCATAGAAGTAATCTCTACCGGAATTTGGATTAAGTCCTTTTACACTTTTTTTTATGTTTGTAAACACATACACAGTTTTTTTTTTAAACACGTGCTTTAAACAAATACACAATTAGGGTATCAGCCTGTAAGCATGGTTTTGTATTCTGCCTTTACAACTTAACAGATTATAGGAAATTTTATCATGATATTAACTCTTCTTCTACATCATGATTTTTAATAGTTACATATCGTTCCATCCTATGACTGTACTCAGTTTTCTATTTTGGGGCACTTAGGGTGCGCTAATTTTTTTTTCTTTTAAATATTCCTGTAAACATATGTGTGCATATGTTTATGCATATCTTGACGATATTTATAGAATAGACTTTCTGGGCAAAGGGTATGACTGTTTTAAGGTTTGCAGTAGTACAATGCCTGTTATTAGAGTCTCCACAGTAGCGATGTGGCATAAGAAAACAATAAGTATTCTCTAATGATCGTTACGGAGCCCAAGCTCATATTGCTTGCCGCACAACAGGTCAACAAATCGAGAGACGAGTGGTTGGGGCAAGGAATAGTGACTTTATTCAGAAAGCCAGCAGACCGAGAAGATGGTGGGCTAGGGTCCTCAGGTAAGATGGGCTAGAACGATCTTCCCTGAGGTAGAATTCAGGCTTTTTTTATACTAAAAGGGGAGAGAGTGTTGTTAGCTGTTGCAAACTTGGTGTCGGAATCCTTTGCTCTTGCACTGTCCACTTAGGTCAGGTCATGGTGTTCCTGTAAACCTCCAACAAGACAAATGTTATTCTCTGTTCTGCAACTTTTTATCTCTCTATGAATGGAAAAGTGTTACACCTGTAAAGGCCAGAGCCTTGAGAATTGGCTATCCTGTATATTTCAGGCTATAGGCAACATTAAGTTGTAGCAAAAACGAAGTACAAAGGTTAAAGTAAAAGAAACAGATCTGATATGGAGTCAGTTTTGTTATCCCCTAGTACATGAGCATACTGATTATCAGGTGTTGTAAATATGCAATAGTTAGTGCAACATGACTGCAAAATAAAATGACAAATACTGCAAAATTTTCAGAATTTAATGAAGTTGATGAAAGTGGTATTAGAAACCTGCTTGAATTCTGCAAAGCCACTGGCCAGGGTGATGCAGCAGCACTGAACAAGTTAATAATTATAAAGTTCTGAACATGGACAGTGATGATCTAATAAGTGCTTCAAGAGAGTGAGTTTAGGATCAAAGGATTAGGAAGACCCTTAAAATATCAATGAAGACATGATACAGTTTTTGCAAAAAAGGACATTCTTTATGATTGCATTGCAAAAGTTAAACATAAAGGGTGCCACATCATACAAGATTGTGAGAAGGATGTTCCTTCCCTCCCAACTCCAACATTGATTCATTCTTTGTTCTGAGAATTAACAGAGATGCAGTTATAACGTAAATCTTATGAAGTATAAGAGAAAATAAATTTATTTCAGTAGTTCTGGCTTGATTTTTATGATAAAATCCCAATCAGACTTTTTCCCCACAGTTTACTGTGTAATTTTGGACTTCATTTTAATTAATTTAGATTCACCTTAAGTGGTTGTTTTCTGAGGTACATGATTGTTGATGTAGAAAATCCCAAAGAATTTCCCCCCAATCTCAAAACTATGAAGTGAGTTCAGTAGGGTTTCAGTGTATAACATAAACATACAAAAATCAGTTGTATTTCTTTAGGCTGTATGCTAGCAGTGAACATGTGGACACCGAAATTAGAAATACAGGGACTTCCCTGGTGGCGCAGTGGTTAAAAATCTGCCTGCCAATGCAGGGGACACAGGTTTGATCCCTGGTCCGGGAAGATCCCACATGCCATGGAGCAACTCAGGCCGTGCACCACAACAACTGAGCCTATGCTCTAGAGCCCGAGAGCCACAACTACTGAAGCCCATGTGCCTAGAGCCCGTGCTCCACAACAAGAGAAGCCACCGCAGTGAGAAGCCCGCGCATCGCAATGAAGAGTAGCCCCCCGCTCGCTGCAACTAGAGAAAGCCTGCGTGCAGCAACGAAGGCCCAATGCAGCCACAAAAAAAAAACAACAAAGAAATACAATACAATTTACAATTACTTAAAAACAAAAAGAAAGAAAAAGAAGAATTTAGGTGTAAATCTAACAAAACATGTACAGGACTTGTATGCTGGAAACTGTAAAACAAGGAAGACAGAAATTGAAGAGGATCTGAATAAATGGAAAAACATACTTTATTCACGAATTGGAAGAATCAACATAGTAAGTAAGCTAATTTTCCCCAAACTGGTAAATAGATTTAATGTAATTCCTATCAAAAATTATAACTCTGGCTTTAAAGTTTGACATACAATATCCTAATTATTATTTTCCCAAAGCACTATAATTGTAGTATTTCCCTCAATGAAACATTTTAACAGCTTTATGGGGATATAATTGATGTATAATGAACTGTACATATTTAAAGAGTCTCGACATATGTATACACTGTGACACCATCATCTGAAACAAGATAATGAACATGTCCATCACCCCCAAAGTTTCCTCCTGGTCTTTTGTAATACATCCTACTGTCCTTCTGTGCCTCCCATAAATCCTGCCTCTCTATCCCTAGGCAACCACTAGTCAGCTTTCAGTCACTATAGATTCATTTTTTTTCCCTAAAATTTTATATAAATGGAATAATAGAGTCTACACATTTTTGGTCTGGCTACTTTCCATCAGCATTATTATTTTGAGATCCATCCATGTTTTTGTGTGTGTTAATAGTTTATATTTATCATTTTTTAAAAAATTTTATTTATTTTATTTATTTATTGTTTCTGGCTGCGTTGGGTCTTCGTTGCTGCGGGTGGGCTTTTCTCTGGTTGTGGCGAGCGGAGGCTACTCTTCGTTGCGATGTGCGGGCTTCTCATTGTGGTGGCTTCTCTTGTTGTGAAGCACGGGCTCTAGGTGCGTGGGCTTCAGTAGTTGTGGCTCTCGGGCTCTAGAGCGCAGGCTCAGTAGTTGTGGTGCATGGACTTAGTTGCTCCACGGCATGTGGGATCTTCCTGGACCAGGGCTCGAACCCGTGTCCCCTACATTGGCAGGCGGATTCTTAACCACTGCGCCACCAGGGAAACCCAATAGTTTATTTTTATCATTTTGTAGTATTACATTATATGGATTTACCACAATGTGTTTGTCCATTCACCTGTTAATGGCCATTTGGGTGGTTTTCAGTTGGGGCTATTACAGATAAATATGCTGTGAGTATTTGTGTGGACATACGTTTTCATTTCTCTTGAGTAAATACCTAGAAGTGGAACGACTGGAACAAATGGGTAATTTCTTAACTTTTTAAGAGGCTGCCAAACTATTTTCCAAAATGTTTTACATGACCACTAGCCAGTGTGAGAGGTCCAGTACCTCCACCTCTTGGCCAACACTTGGACTTTTAGTCATTGTAATAGGTGTGTTGTGATATCTCATTATGTTTTAATTTTTAGTCCCCTAATGATTCATGATGAGCATTTTTCATGTGCTCTGTGTATATCTTCTTTGGTGAAATGTTTGTTTAAATCTTTTGGCTCTTTAAAAATTGGGTGATTTGTTTTCTTTTTAGTGAAGATGTAGATTTCTGTATGTATTCTGGACACAAGTCCTTTATCAGGGGTATAATTTGCAAATACTTTTTCTCAGTCGGTGGCTTGTCCTTTCATTCTGTTTAACAGTGTTTTTCAAAGTGCAGAAACTGAATTTTGATGAAATCTAGTTTATCAATTTTTTCTCTCATGGCTTGTGCTTTTGGTGTTGGCATCTAAGAAATCTTTGTGTAAACCAAGGTCACAAAGATTTACTCTTATGTTTACTTCTAGAAGTTTTTGTGATTCTACTTTTGGTTGCCTCTTTGATCCAAAATTTAATTTAGGAGAGTATTTTGAATTTTTTTGTTTTAAACTGTTATTAATTTTAGACATTTTTGCGATTGAGGCCTGTGCAGTTTATACTGTAAAGGAGTGAGGCTGATAGGGGTTGGGAGGCAAGGGAGTGTGGATGGTAGAAGGTGGAAGAGGGACAGGAGTGCATAAAGTACAATTTTTGTCTAGATTGCATTTTTGTTCTACTGCTTCCTCTCTTTCTAGATACCAAACTTCTCATGTTTATACTGCACTAAATCTTTCTTGTTTTATTCTTCCTCTTTTCATAAGTCCTTTCTCTCTCTCTCTCTCTCTCTCTCTCTCTCACCCTCACCCACTCATCCATCCAATCTGTCAGAAAACCCTATGTGCGCTACCTTCACAGTACATCTAGAATCCATCTGCTTCTCGTCATCTCCCACTGCCTATCTCTCTGGTCTAAGCCACTGTCATTTTTATCTTTTATTTTGCAGTAGACTCCTAACTGGTCTCACAGTTTCTACCTCTGCCCCCTTCATTGTATTCTCAATGCAGCAGAGTGATTCTTTTTTTTTAAAGATTTATTTATTCATTTTGGCTGTGTTGGGTCTTCTTTGCTGTGCACGGGCTTTCTCTAGTTGCGGTGAGAGGGGGCTACTCTCCCTTGCAGTGCAGAGGCTTCTCATTGCAGTGGCTTCTCTTGTTGCGGAGCACGGGCTCTAGGTGTGAGGGCTTCAGTAGTTGCAGCATGTGGGCTCAGTAGTTGTGGCTTGCGGGCTCTAGAGCACAGGATTAGTAGTTGTGGTGCATGGGCTTAGTTGCTCCGCGGCATGTGGGATCTTCCAGGACCAGGGCTCGAACCCGTGTCCCCTGCATTGGCAGGCAGATTCTCAACCACTGCACCACCAGGGAAGTCCCCAGAGTGATTCTTTTAAAATGTGTGTTAATATCACTCCTCTGCTCAAAACACTCCAAAGATTTCCCATCTCACTCTGAGTGAAGAAAAAAGTCTTCAGGTGGCCCTGAAGCCCTACATGATCCCTGGGGTCCCAGGTTCCTCTCTTATGCCGTAACTATCTTGCTCATTCTCCTCTAGCCCTGCTGGCCTCCTTCCTGTCCCTGGGACATGCCAAACTGCCCCTGCCTCAGGGCCTTTGCATTTTCTTTTGTTCCCTCTGCCTGGAATACTCTTGCCTCCTTCAGGTCTCAGCTCAAATGTGTTTTTCTTAGAGAGGCCTTGCTTGACTCCTCTCTACAAAGTACTAACTGCCTCCCTCTTACTTTTTTCATTTCTCATGAGCACTTACCTGACACATTACACAGCTTCTTATTTTTTTTGTAGATCTTTTTACAAAAATTTTATGTTGGAGTCTAGTTGATTAACAATGATGTGTTAGTTACAGGTGTACAGCAGAGTGAATCATTTATACCCATACAAGTGTCCATTCTTTTTCGAATTCTTTTCCCGTTTAGGTTATTACAGAATACTGAGCCGAGTTCCCTGTGCTATACAGTAGGTTCTTGTTGATTATCTATTTTAAATATAGTAGACACAGCTTCTTATTTGTTGTCTGCCTTTCTTTCCTTGCAGAATATAAGTTCCCAGAGGGAGGGAAGTATGCTTTGTTCACTGCTATTCCCATAGTACTGAGAGCAGTGCCCGGCGCATAGTAGATGCTCAGTAACCACCTGTTCAGTGGGTGCATGAGTGTGTCCTGTCTGAAGGGGTAACCTCCATGAGTGGTTTCCTTAGTCATTTGTAACAGTCTAGAGAGATTTAATAAAATTAAGTCCAGTAAAAGGTAATTGTGTGTGTGTGTGGTGGAGCTGGAGATGGGAACAGGGATGCGGGGTGGTGAGGGAGGTACAGATATTGAATGTTCCACAAAGCCATATATAATGTTAAAAAATAATAGCTAGGTGAGAACTGTGTTTGAGAATAAATAATTTTGGAAGTAAATAAGTCTGGTTCAGTTTATCAGTTCACTGTAGTTTTTATTTATTCAACATGAAGAGAAAAACATCACAAAGCAAGTGACCCAAAATAGCACATTTTGTGCATTTCTTCAGCCCCTTGGCAGCATCAGGCAGATGTGTTCACTCTGCACTGACTTGTGTGTGAATCTCCCGGCTCTTCACCCGCAGCTTGTTGACCTGGGACTCGGCAATGTCAGCCCGTTCCTCGGCCTCCTCCAGCTCGTGCTGGAGCTTGCGGAACCTGGCAAGATTAGCATTGGATTGTTCCTCCTAAGAATAGAGTTGTGAGAGTTAGACTTTGTGGTTCTCATTGCACTTTTCACAAACAGGATTATTTTCTCAACTCAGATATTTTCTTCTTACGGTTTGTTTGTCATATCTGATTTCAAATGCAGACAGAAGTTGTAACTTCAATTACATTTTTTATTCTAAAGAATGAAAGAAGAAATAGTTTTGAAATGGAAGAGACGAGCTCATTATGTCAAACCCAGGTATACGTGAAGTCTATTTACGATGTATGGACTGAGTGAAAAGGAGGAAGAGACCCATGTGCGCTCGCTCACAGAGGTTAGACAATAAATGTAAGGTCAAATTCTAACTTCGGGAAAATCCCAGTTGAAATGTTTTTGCCATATATTTTGACTCTGGTATACAGAGACGCTGCGGGTGGGGGGATGGGGATAGGAAGAAAGTATGCCCTTTGTTGGTTGGACTTACTACCATTCGTGCCTCTCCCTTTCGTGTTCCCTTTTCTTACCTCTTTCCCACTCCACTGTGTCTGGAAGAGTGGGGAACAACCAGGAAAAGTGAAGCTGGAGAACCTTCCAACACATCCTAATTTGCTACAGCGAATGTGCAGGGATAAGTCCCTGCTGATGACAGTGGTAGTGAGGGAAGGAGTCAGCTGGGGTAAAAGATTTCTGTTTGGCTTTTGGGAACAATTGATTTTGTGCATTTCTAGAGGGAGAGGAATATTTATCATGGTGTTAGATTTTCTGCTGGATATTCTTTGCAGCTATCAAGTAAGGTGGGTTATTTGGAATTTTCTTTTTTTCCCCCAACCCCTACAAATTGCTTAATAATAAAAATATCTCGTTTTGAGGTCTTATTCTATAATTAGGATTTGGGGGTAAATTCATATTTATATCATCTCTCTTAAAATAAGAATGACATATTCTTACTTGGTCTCTTTCTTTCTCATTAACACATTCTCTTAATATACTTTCTACCCCCAACGAAGTTTTCTTCTTCCCTCAAGGGCTTAAAGATACTTACAGCCTCCTCAGCTTGTCTCTTGTATGATTTCACCTTTGCCTGTAATTTATCTACCAGGTCTTGCAGCCTGAGAACATTCTTGCGGTCTTCCTCAGTCTGGAAGTTTGACAAAAATGGTCTGCATTGAATCCAACAAAATCAACCCACTACAGGTGGTGAAGTAAATCACTTTGATATGATGGCAGGTGGGCCTGGGGTAAATGTGGCCCACTCTGAGGCTTCCTTCATAGTATTAACAGTAGCCACTCTTGTTTAATGTCCACTGTGTGCAGGCACTATATTGGACAGTTATACACGTCTCTAATCCTTACCTCCCTACTCTGGTGAGTAGATGTTTTTATTCTATTTTACAGGTGATGAATTAAGGTTGAGAGTGTTAGGTAACCTATCCGAGTTTAAAAAGTAAGAGGCCAAACTAGGACTAATACCAGTTTATCTGTCTTTGAAACCTGTATTCTTTCCTCACTTACACGATTTTCTAAAGGCCTTCCTGATTTTCCTAGCTTAGGAAAGGGTCTGTGATAGGTGATTGTGTCATTTGCCCCTTATGTATATCAAGTTAACATGTAGCTATTTGTGAGTACGACATAGTCACCAGGTTTTCAATTTCCCTTTGTTCAGGAAGTCTGGATATTCTAGAAAGCTCTTCCCCTTACCTGGTAGGTGAGTTCCTTTACTCTTCTCTCGTGTTTCCGCAAACCTTTAACAGCCTCAGCATTACGTTTCTGCTCACTTTCAACCTACCTCTCCTTCAAGCTCACGTACCTACAATCAAGAAAGATACTTATATAGTCAGTCTTGGGGGATGTTAATTAACTCAGGACCTACTGACGATATTGGGTGGCTGTCCCCAGCCACAGGATAAGGATGGGAGTCAATATACAAGAAGAGAGAAGGATCGGGGAGTGCCGTTTTCACTTCCCAGATTCAGAGAGATTGAGAGACCCACACTGGCCTCCAGCTTCTGGATGTGCTTCTTGCCGCCCTTCAAGGCCAGCTGCTCAGCCTCGTCCAGGCGGTGCTGCAGGTCCTTCACCGTCTGCTCCAGGTGCTTCTTCATCCGTGCCAGGTGGGCGCTGGTGTCCTGCTCCTTCTCTGTCAGCACCTCGGCCATCATGGCCGCCTGGTTAAGTTCACAAGAGGCATCAGTGGGCCACCCACCCCGCCTATGCGGGCACACGGAGGGTGCTGTGAGGCTGGTACTAGGCACGCTGATGCTTTCCTCCTTCCCGCAGCCACCACTGATGCTGCATGGTTCCCCTCCCACTTTGCCTCTGCTGAGGCTCCGTCTCCTTCCGTCTCTCCGGGAAGCCACCACTGACTGAATGCAGGGGTGAGGAGAGGAAACCTACTTGCAGGTCCCAAAGGGGTGGCGTAGAAGCCCCTTTCTTATCTCCAGACAGCATCTCTGATAAGAAAGAATGGAGTGCACATCCGTGACGGCCTTCTTGGCCTTCTCCTCTGCATTTTTGGACTCCTGGATAGACTTCTCCACCTCTGCCTGGCATTGGGCTATGTCAGCTGCCAGTTTTTTCTTGGTATTTATCAGGCACGTGTTCTACAAGAAAAATTAGATAAGAGGTTCGGGCTACATTTGGACACTTACAACGATTGGAAGGGAGAGGGTTGGGTGGGGAAAGAAGTCAAGCTCGAGAACGTTCCATTTCTTATTTTTCACACAGGTGAAAAAAAAATTAAAAAGACTTTCATTTTTGATAGGACAGATATCCCAAAACAGGCCCGAGAATTGTACATAAAAGAAGTGAGTAAATGATAAATGTGGACATTCAAATATTTGAGGAAGGATAAATTATTTAGTTAAAGGTGCTGGAACAAGGAAATGGTTGACATAACTATGTGAAATGAAAAATAATTCTCATGATCAAAACATTGTACAGAGTTGTTAGGTTGATGACAAACGAGAAAACATTTGCAATGTGCATTACTGAAAAAATATTTCCTTCCTTAATATGTAAAAAAGACAAATCATTAAGAAAAAAGGGCAAAAGTACAAATAGCTAAGACACACCAGAAGAAATACAAATAGCCAACAAATACGACAAAAATGTTCCACCTCATTAGTAATCAAACAAATAAGAATTTTTAAAATGAGGCATTTCCAACCATAAAATCGGTGAAGATTAAAAAAAATAATAGCTAAGCACTCTCACTTCTTTTCCCCATGGGAGTAAAAATTGGGACAACTTTGTTAAAGACCAATTTACAACATATCATAAATGTCTTTGCTGTTTTGACCATGAATATATACTTACAGGAATTTACTTACTTTTAGGAATATTAAGGAAATAGTAATCATGGATATATGTGAAAATTTAGTTATGAAGAAGTTAGTCATACAATCTTCTAATCCTAAAAATTTTTATTGGGAACAGTCTAAAAATATCCAACCGTAGAAGACTGATTAAATAAATGTGCCATAATACACAACTAAAATGGACTGCTTTTCTGCCATTAAAAACTGTATCATAGGAGACTATTTTAAAATATAGAAATATGTTCACAACACGTTGTTAAATGAAAAAAAGTTGCAAAAGGATTGATCACGTTTACAAAAAATAGCATATTTATGTATAGAAACAAGAACCTAGAATAGGAGATCCCCAAAATGCTAACAATATGGTTGGTATTTTTCTAGTTTTTTGGCTAATTCAAAAAATAGTTTTTAAAGCAAGGAATTTTGGGGGAATTCCCTGGCGGTCCAGTGATTAGGGCTTTGTGTTTCCACCACGCAGGGTGCGGGTTCGATCCCTGGTTGGGGAACTAAGATCCCTTATGCCATGTGGTGTGGTCCAAAAAAATAAGAAATGAAACAAGAAATTCTTTAACTTTCCTAAAAGTAATTATTTCAAAAGACAATCCTAATTTTCTAAGCTTGCAGCTTAAATGTTACCACCTCTGTGAAGCCTCTTCCAGCCCTTATATGCAATAATTTGTCATGCCTTGCTCTGATTTCCCCATGATCTTTTATCTTCAGATAAAAGAAAGCTCAGCAATCTGTCCATCTAGAGACCAAGTTATTCCGAGAACTAGGCCTAATGAAAGTTTGTCTTGACCACTAGCCTGGAAGGAGTGGTGGGATCTCCTCTCCATCAAGCCTGGGTCCTGCCTGCCTCCAGGGTGGACCCAGAGTGGAGTGAGGACGGACACACGTGGGGTTGAAGGAGCTGCATGCGGTCGCTGGCCTCCAGCAGCTCGCGCTCCGCCAGCTTGCGGGTGCGCTCCGTCCGCGCCAGGGCCACCTTCCTCTCCTCCGGCTCCTCCAGCAAGAGGCCATTCCTGCGCTCCACGAGGGCCAGCTGCTCCTTAAGGTCCTCGTTGCTCCTCAGGGCATCATCCAGATGCAGCTGGGAGTCCTTCACGAGAAACCAGGGGTGAGACCGGAGCCCAGGGCAGGCTGAGGTCCCGCCAGGTCCTCCAGGGGCCGTGCACTCACCTTGAGCTGGCTCTGGACTGAGCACAGGTGTTTCTGGGTCTCTGCCACCTGGCGGTTGGAGTGGCCCAGCTGAATCTCCATCTCACTGAGGTCTCTCTCCATCTTCTTCTTCAGCCTCAGAGCAACATTCCGGCTCTGGATCTCAGCATCCAGCACACTCTGCATGGCCTTTGCTGCCCGCTGTTTCTTTTCAGCTTCTCGATTTCTTCTTCCTTCTCAATGATCTTGCGGTCAAGCTCAGATTTCAGCTGGTTCAACTCTAGCTGGACACGCAAAATCTTGCCCTCTTCATGCTGCAAGGAACCCTGATAAAAGTAGAGGAGTGATTGGGATTGCCGGGGGCAGCCACCTTCTTGAATGAGGTTTTTCATCCCCATTATGATAAAAAGGGTATTATTAGGCTCATTTTACAAATAAATAGAACAGTACTCAAGAAGGTCAAAGAGTTTGCTCCCAAATTGTTACTGGTAATGAAACTAGAACTGAAGCTTTGTTGTTAACAATCTTATGTCTTGAGGAGGACAGAGCATCGTTTTCAATTAGTAAAAATTTTGATTACTGTGTCTTTTTAAATAGTGACCATAAGTCAGGAGCCAACCTCTTCTCAAAAAAGACAGAGAAAGACAGAGGAATTGCTCTCCTGTTATCCTGCATAGGGCAAATTTCCCTAGACCCTCTTAAGCATCCGCCCCTCTCTGGCCACAGCTGGTGATAGCATCAGGATCCTGCACTCTTTGGACCACACAGAAGTCCCAGCAGCCAAAGATGACCGTGTATAACTCTCTGTTAAAACTAAGGGATTCTGAGCTGGCTCTCTGGATGTTTAGTGATTGATTGATTGAGTTCTTGCTTTCTGAGAGGAAGACGTTGAGGACATAATGAACAAGTTTATTTATTCAATAGGAGAAATACGATGGAGTAGAGAACACCCATGAGGCGAGGCAGCAGAGAGCAGCTGGTCCCCCCCAGGGCGGGGTTGGGGCTGGATTCTTCCCATTGGAGACACAGAGCCTACTGCAGGAAGGGCCACTGGGGGTGGTCTAGTCCCCTTCCACAGCGCCCCGCCCTCCTTCACATTTCAGACACGTGCCTCCATCTCTTCCAGGGCAGCCTGGAGGTCTGACTTTTCTCGCTGCACTTGCTTCCTGGTCTTCTCCACTTCCTGAAGATTCTTGCTCATTTCTGCAATCTGCATGGTTAAGTCGGAAATCTCTTCTGCAAAGGACAGGCTTGATTTAGGCTGTTTTCACAGGCTCTGTCTGATAGCACAGGCATTTGCCAGGGAATTTGGGGATTGGTGATTCATTCATGACTTTCATTTAGGAGAGGACAAATACAGTGAAACCTTTCGGGGGAGGTGTCAACAAGACACAGGTGTGTGGCCTCACCTGAAGATCCAGAGGGAGGAACAACAGAATACCTGTATGACCCTAAACTTTCACACGGTACACAAAAGGGTCACAGAGAGGACCGGGGGAGACTACTGTGGAGAAAACACATAGAATCATGGTTTCAGAAATAGAAGGGGCTTTAGAGGGCATTGGGTCTGGTCTAGTTTTGTAGGTCAGCGGTCTGAGATCCTAAGGGATCTGGTGACAGGATCAAGGACAAACAGCCATGTAGAGACAGAAACCATGGAAGATATGTTCTGTAGAAGAGCACGGAGCATAGCAGCCCAGCAAACAAACACTCTGTTCTCGAGAACAAGGTTTGGCTCTGACTATACCTTACATTGGGGAAGTTTGGGTCTCAGGGAAAACTGAGTAGATGTGAGGATTTTGTGGGGCGTCGGGAAGGAGGAGGCTGTGGCCAAATGGGGGAGGGGTGACCAGAAGAGAAGGGGGGCTGTCACACACCTGTGATAGGGAGAGAGCTGAGGGCTGTCACACCCCTGTGATGGGAAGACAGCTGGGGGCTGCCACATACCGGTGATGGGGAGACAGCTGGGGGCTGTCACATAGCTGTGATGTGGAGACAGCTGGGGGCTGTCACCTACCTGTGATGGGGAGAGAGTTGGGGGCTGTCAGGCACCTGTGGGGCGGAGACAGCTGGGGATTTTCACATACCTGTGATGGGGAGAGACCTGGGAGCTGTCACATACTTGTGATGGGGAGACAGCTGGGGGCTGTGACTCACCTGTGATGGGGAGAGAGGTGGGGGCTGTCACCTACCTGAGATTGGGAGAGAGATAGGGGCTATCACCTACCTGTGATGGGGAGAGAGCGGGGGGCTGTCAGGCACATGTGATATGGAGACAGATGGGGAGTGTCACACACCGGTGATGGGGAGAGAGCTTCGGGCTGTCACACACTTGTGATGTGGAGACAGCTGGGGGTTGTCACATAGAAGTGATGGGGAGAGTGATGCGGACTGTCACAAACCCGTGATGGGGAGAGAGATGGGGGCTGTCACCCATCTGTGAAGGGGAGAGGGTAGCGGGCTGTCACGCAACTGTGATATGGAGACAGCTGGGGACGGTCACACACCTGTGATGGGGAGAGAGCTTGTGATTGTCACATACACGTGATGTGGAGACAGCTGGGGGTTGTTATATACCTATAATGGGGACACAGCTGGGGGCTGTCACATACCTGTGATGTGGAGACAGCTGGGGGCTGTCACATACCTGTGATGGGGAGAGAGCAGGGGGGTGTCACATACCTGAGATGGGGAGAGAGCTGGGGGCTGTCACGCACCTGTGATGTGCAGACAGCTGTGGGCTGTCACATACCAGTGATGGGGAGAGAGCTAGGGGCTGTGACTCACCTGTGATGGGGAGAGAGATGGGGGCTGTCACACACCTGTGATGGGGAGATAGCTGGGGGCTGTCACTCACCGGTGATGGGGAGAGAGATAGAGGCAGTTACATAACTGTGATGGGGAGAGAGCTGGGTAGTTTCACACACCTGTGATGGGGAGAGAGATGTGGACTGTCAAACACCTGTGAAGGGGAGAGAGATGGGGACGGTCACACACCTGTGACGGGGAGAGAGATGGGGACTGTCAAACACCTATGATGGGGAGAGAGCTGGTTGTTGTCACATACCTGTGATCAGGAGACAGGTGGCGGCTGTAACATACCTGTGATAGGGAGAGAGCTGGGGGCTCTTACTCAGCTGTGATGGGAAGAAAGATGGGGCTGTCACATACCTGTGATGGGGAGAGTGCTGGAGGCGGTCACACACCTGTGATGGGGAGGGAATTGGGGGCTGACAGGCAACTTTGATGAGGTAACAGCTGGGGACTGTCAAATACGTCAGAAGGGGAGAGAGCTGGGGACTGTCACTCACCTGTGATGGGGAGAGAGTTGGGGGCTGTCACATACGTGTGATGAGGAGAGAGATGGGGACTGTCAAACACCTGTGAGGCGGGGACAGCTGGAGGCTGTCGCATACCTGTGATGGGGAGAGAGCTGGGGTCTTTTACTCACCTGTAATGGGAAGAGAGATGGGGGCTGTCAAATACCTGTGATAGGGAGAGAGTTGGGGGCTGTCGGGCAACTGTGATGCAGAGACAACTGGGGGCTCTCAAATACCTGTGATGGGGAGAGTGCTGGTGGCTGTCACTCACCTGTGATGGGTAGAGAGCTGGTGGCTGTCACGCACCAGTGATGGGGAGAGACCTGGCGGCTGTCACACACCTGTGATGGGCAGAGTTATGGGGACAGTCAAACACCTGTGATGGAGAGAGACTTTGGGTCTGTCACATAACGATAATGGGGAGAACGTTGGGGGCTGCCAGGCACCTGTGATGCGGAGACAGCAGGGGGCTGTTACATACTTGTGATGCGGAAAAACCTGGTGGCTGTTACATACCTGTGATGTGGAGAAAGCTGGGGGCTGTCACATACCTGTGATGTGAAGACAGCTGGCGGCTATAATATACCTGTGATGGGGAGAGACCTGGCGGCTGTCACACACCTGTTACGGGGAGAGAGATGGGGACTGTCAAAAACATATGATGGGGAGAGAGCTGGTGGTTGTCACATACTTGTGATGTGGAGACAGGTGGCGGCTGTAACATACCTGGGATGGGGCGTGAGCTGGGGTCTCTTACTCACCTGAAATGGGAAGAGAGGTGGGGGATCTCAATCACATGTTATATGCAGAGAGCTGGGCACGGTCACACACCTGTGACAAGGAGAGATATGGGGACTGTCAAACACCTATGATGGGGAGAGAGCTGGTGGTTGTCACATACTTTTGATGTGGAGACAGGTGGCGGCTGTAACATACCTGTGATGGGGAGAGTGCTGGGGGCTGTCACGCACCTGTGATGGGGAAAGAGATGGGGACTGTCAGATACCTGTGATGCGGAGACAGCTGGTTTCTTTCACATACCTGTGATGAAGAGAGAGCTGGGGGCTGTCACTTACCTGTGATGGGGAGACAGCTGGGGGCCGTCACTCACCTGTGATGGGAGGAGAGCTTGGGGCTGACACTCACTTGTGATGTGGAAAGAGATGGGGTCTGTCAATCAATTTTGATGGGGCTAGAGCTGGGGGCTGTCACCCACCTGTGAAGGGGAGAGAGCGAGGAACTTTCACAACCCTGTGATATGGAGACAGCTGGGGATGGTCACACAAATGTGATGGGGAAAGAGCTTTGCGTTGTCACATACCTGTGATGTGGAGATAGCTGGGGGCTGTCACGTACCTATGATAGGGAGAAAGCTGGGGGCTGTCAGGCAACTGTGATGCAGTGACTGCTGGGGGATGTCATATAGCTCTGATGGGTAGAGAGCTGGGGGCTGTCACATACCTGTGATGTGGACACAGGTGGGGGCTGTCACATACCTGTGATGGGGAGAGAGCTGGGGGCTGTCACTCACCTGTGATCAGGAGAGAGCTTGGGGCTGTCACCCACATGTGAAGGGGAGAGAGCTGGGGGCTTTCATGCACCTGTGA
This sequence comes from Balaenoptera physalus, assembly GCF_965194825.1. Lineage (NCBI taxonomy): Eukaryota > Metazoa > Chordata > Mammalia > Artiodactyla > Balaenopteridae > Balaenoptera > Balaenoptera physalus. The sequence goes on from NW_028126162.1 coordinate 368,972, forward strand.
TATGGAGAAAACTGGGGACGTTCACACACCTGTGATGTGCAGACCGCTGGGGGCGTTAATATACCAGTGATGCGGAGAGAGTTGGGGGCTGTCAGGCACCTTTGATGCGGAGACAGCTGGGGGCTGTCACATACATGTGATGGGGAGACAGCTGGGGGCCGTCACTCACCTGTGATGGGGAGAGTGATGGGGACTGTCACATACCCGTTGTGCTGAGACAGCTGGGGCTGTCAAATATCTGTGATGCTCTGACAGCTGGGAGCTGTCACATACCTGTGATGGGGAGAGAGCTGGGGACTGTCACACACCTGTGATGGGGAGAGAGATATGGAATATCAAACACCTGTGATGGGGAGAGAGCTGGGGGCTGTCACTCACCTGTGATCAGGAGAGAGCTTGGGGCTCTCACCCATTGGTGAAGGGGAGAGAGCTGGGGGCTTTCACGCACCTGTGATATGGAGACAACTGGGGACGGTAACACACCTGTGATGGGGAGAGAGCTTGGCGTTGTCATATACCTGTGATATGGAGACTGCTGGGGGCTCATATACCTGTAATTCGGAGAGAGCTGGGAGCCGTCACTCACCTGTGATGGGGAGAGAGCTGGGGGCTGTGACTCACCTGTGATCAGGAGAGAGCTTGGGGCTGTCACCCACCTGTGAAGGGGAGAGAGCTGGGCATAGTCACGCACCTGTGATATGGAGATAGATGGGGACGGTCACACACCTGTGATGGAGGGAGAGCTGTGGGCTGTCACACACCTGTGATGGAGCGTGAGATGGGGACTGTCAAACACCTGTGATGGGGAGAGAGCTGGGGTCTGTCACATACCTGTGATGTGGAGACAACTGGAGGCTGTCACATACCTGTGATGGGGAGAGAGTTGGGGGCTTTCAGGCACCTGTGATGCGGACACAGCTGGGGACTGTCACACACCTGTGATGTGGAGATAGCTGTGGGCTGTCACATACCTGTGATCAGGAGAGAGCTTGGGGCTGTCACCCACCTGTGAAGGGGAGAGAGCTGGGCGTAGTCACGCACCTGAGATATGGAGATAGATGGGGACGGTCACACACCTGTGATGCAGGGAGAGCTGGGGACTGTCACACACCTGTGATGGAGCGAGAGATGGGGACTGTCAAACACCTGTGATGGGGAGAGAGCTGGGGTCTGTCACAAACCTGTGATGTGGAGACAACTGGGGGCTGTCACATACCTGTGATGGGGAGAGAGATGAAGATTGTCAAACACCTGTGATGGGGAGAGAGCTGGGGACTGTCACATACCTGTGATGTGGACACAGGTGGGGGCTGTCACATACCTGTGATGGGGAGAGAGCTGGGGGCTGTCACTCACCTGTGATCAGGAGAGAGCTTGGGGCTGTCACCCACATGTGAAAGGGAGAGAGCTGGGGGCTTTCACGCACCTGTGATATGGAGACAACTGGGGACGTTCACACACCTGTGATGTGCAGACAGCTGGGGGCGTTAACATACCAGTGATGTTGAGAGAGTTGGGGACTCTCAGGCACCTTTGATGTGGAGACAGCTGGGGTCTGTCACATACATGTGATGGGGAGACAGCTGGGGGCCGTCACTCACCTGTGATGGGGAGAGAGCTGGGGGCTGTGACACACCTGTGATGGGGAGAGAGATGGGGACACTCACATACCTGTGATGCTGAGACAGCTGAGGGGTGTCACATACCTGTGATGCTGTGACAGCTGGGAGCTGTCACATACCTGTGATGGGGAGAGAGCTGGGGGCTGTAACTCACCGGTGATGGGGAGAGAGCTGGGGGATGTCACACACCTGTGATGGGGAGAGAGTTTGGGGTTGTCACACACCTGTGATGGTGAGAGAGATGGGGATTGTCACTTGCTTGTCATTCTAAGACAGATGTGGACTGCCACACTGCTGTGTTTGGGAGAGAGCTGGGGGCTGTCACTCACGGGGGATGGGGAGAGACCTGGGGGATGTCACACACCTGTGATGGGAAAGGAGCTTGGGGCTGTCACTCACTTGTGAAGGGGAAAGAGATGGGGACTGTCAAACACTCCTGATGGGGAGAGTGCTGGGGCCAGTTCCATACGTTTAATGCGGAATCAGGTAGTTGCTGTCACATCCTTGTGATGTGGAGACAGCTGGGTGTTGTCACACACCTGTGATGGGGAGAGAGCTGGGGGCTCACACATACCTATGATACAGAGACAGCTAGTCGTTGTCACATCCCTGTGCTGTGGAGACAATGGCGGTTGTGACATACCTGTGATGGGTAGAGAGTTGGGGGCTGTTAGGCTCCTGTGATACGGGGACAGATGGGGGCTCTCAGATACCTGGGATGGGGAGAGAGCTGGGATTTCTTACTCACCTGAAATGGCGAGAGAGCTGGGGTCTGTCAAACACCTGTGATGGGGAAAGAGATGGGGACTGTCAGATACCTGTGATGCGGAGACAGCTGGTTTCTTTCACATACCTGTGATGCAGAGAGAGCTGGGGGCTGTCACATACCTGTGATGGGGAGACAGCTGGGGGCCGTCACTCCCCTGTGATGGGGCGAGAGCTTGGGGCTGTCACTCACTTGTGATGTGGAAAGAGATGGGGTCTGTCAATCAATTTTGATGGGGCTAGAGCTGGGGGCTCTCACCCACCTGTGAAGGGGAGAGAGCGGGGGCCTTTCACACCCCTGTGATATGGAGACAGCTGGGGACGGTCACACAAATGTGATGGGGAGAGAGCTTTGCGTTGTCACATACCTGTGATGTGGAGACAGCTGGGGTCTGTCACATACGTATAACGGGGAGAGAGCTGGGGGCTATCACATACCTGCGATGGAGAGAGACCTGGTGGCTGTCACATACCTGTGATGTGGACAGAGATGGGGACTGCCACATACCTGTGATGCTGAGAAAGCAGGGGTCTGTCACATGCCTGTGATGGGGAGAAAGCTGGGGGCTGTCAGGCAACTGTGATGCAGTGACAGCTGGGGGATGTCAAATAGCTCTGATGGGTAGAGATCTGGGGGCTGTCACACACCTGTGATGGGGAGAGAGCTGGGGGCTGTAATTCACTGGTGATGGGGATAGAGCTGGGGGATGTCACACACCTCTGATGGGGAGAGAGCTTGGGGTTGTCACACACCTGTGATGGAGAGAGAGATGGGGATTGTAATTTACTTGTAATTCTAGGACAGCTGGGGGCTGTCACACTGCTGTGATTGGGAGAGAGCTGGGGGCTGTCACTCACCGGGGATGGGGAGAGAGCTGGGGGATGTCACACACCTGTGATGGGAAGGGAGCTTGGGGCTTTCACTCACTTGTGAACGGGAAAGAGATGGGGACTGTCAAACACCTCTGATGGTGAGAGTGCTGGGGTCAGTTACATACCTGTGATGCCGAGTCAGGCAGTTGCTGTCACATACTTGTGATATAGAGACAGCTGGGGGCTGTCACATACCTGAGATGGGGAGAGAGCTGGGACCTATCACTCACCTGTGATGGGGAGAGAGCTGGGGCTTCACACACCTGTGATGGGTAGACAGCTGGGGGCTGTCACTCACCGGGGATGGGGAGACAGCTGGGGGATGTCACACACCTGTGATGGGAAAAAAGATGGGGACTGTCAAACACCTGTGATGGGGAGAGACCTGGGGGCTGTCAGATACCTGTGATGCGGAGACAGCTGGTGTGTTTCACATACCTGTGATGTGGAGACAGCTTGGGGTTGACACACAACTGTGATGGGGAGAAAGTTGGGGGCTGTCAGGCTCCTGTGATGCGGAATCAGCTGGGGGCTGTCACATACCTGTGATGGGGAGAAAGCTGGCGCCTACCACTCACCTGTGATGGGGAGACAGCAGGGGTCTGTCACACTCCTGTGATGGGGAGAGAGCTGGGGGCTGTCACTCACCTGTGATCAGGAGAGAGCTTGGGGCTGTCACCCACCTGTGAAGGGGAGAGAGGTGGGCGTAGTCACTCACCTGTGATATGCAGATAGATGGGGACGGTCACACACCTGTGATGGAGGGAGAGCTGGGGGCTGTCACACAAATGTGATGGAGCGAGAAATGGGGACTGTCAAACACCTGTGATGGGGAGAGAGCTGGGGTCTGTCACATACCTGTGATGTGGAGACAACTGGGGGCTGTCACACACCTGTGATGTGGAGAGAGCTGGGGGCCGTCGCTCACCTGTGATGGGGAGAGAGCTGGGGGCTGTCACACACCTGTGAAGGGGAAGGGATGGGGATTGTCACTCCCCTGTGATGTGGAGAGAGCTGGGGGCTGTCACTCACCTGTAATGGGGAGAGAGCTGGCGGCTATCACACACCTGTGATGGGGAAAGACATGCGGACTATCAAACACCTGTGATGGTGAGAGACGTGGGCCTGTCACATAACAGTGATGGGGAGAGACTTGAGGTTTGTCAGGCACCTGTGATACGGAGACAATTGGGGGCTGTCATATACCAGTGATGGCGAGAGAGCTGGGGGCTGTAACTCACCGGTGATGGGGAGAGAGCTGGGGGATGTCACACACCTGTGATGGGGAGCGAGCTTGAGGTTGTCACACACCTGTGATGGGGAGAGAGATGGGGATTGTCACTTACTTGTAATTCTAAGACAGATGTCGACTGTCACACTGCTGTGATTGGGAGAGAGCTGGGGGCTGTCACTTACCGGGGATGGGGAGAGAGCAGTGGGATGTCACACACCTGTGATGGGAAAGGAGCTTGGGGCTGTCACTCACTTGTGAAGGGGAAAGAGATGGGGACTGCAAAACATTTCTGATGGGGAGAGTGCTGGGTCCAGTTCCATACCTTTAATGCGGAATCAGGAAGTTGCTGTCACATACTTGTGATGTGGAGACAGCTGGGTGTTGTCACACACCTGTAATGGGGAGAGAGCTGGGGGCTCACACATACCTATGATACAGAGACAGCTAGTGGTTGTCACACCCCTGTGCTGTGGAGAGAATGGCGGTTGTGACATACCTGTGATGTGTAGAGAGCTGGGGGCTGTCACATTCCTGTGATCGGGAGAGAGCTGGGGGCTGTCACACACCTGTGAAGGGGAAGGGATGGGGACTGTCACTCCCCTGTGATTGGGAGAGAGTTGGGGACTGACACACCTGTGTTGGGGAGCGAGCTAGGGACTGTGACTCACCTGTAATGGGGAGAGAGCTGGCGGCTATCACACACCTGTGATGGGGAAAGACATGCGGACTATCAAACACTTCTGATGGTGAGAGATGTGGGGGCTGTCACATACCTGTGATGGGGAGAGACTTGGGGTTTGTCAGGCACCTGTGATATGGAGACTGTTGGGGGCTGTCACATAGCAGTGATGGGGAGAGAGCTGGGGTCTGTAATTCACTGGTGATGGGGATAGAGCTGGGGCATGTCACACACCTCTGATGGGGAGAGAGCTTGGGGTTGTCACACACCTGTGATGGAGAGAGAGATGGGTATTGTAACTTACTTGTAATTCTAGGACACCTGCGGGCTGTCACACTGCTGTGATTGGGAGAGAGCTGGGGGCTGTCACTCACCGGCGATGGGGAGAGAGCGGGGGGATGTCACACACCTGTGATGGGAAGGGAGCTTGGGGCTTTCACTCACTTGTGAACGGGAAAGAGATGGGGACTGTCAAACACATCTGATGGTGAGAGTGCTGGGGTCAGTTACATACCTGTGATGCCGAGTCAGGCAGTTCCTGTCACATACTTGTGATGTAGAGACAGCTGGGGGCTGTCACATACCTGAGATGGGGAGAGAGCTGGGACCTATCACTCACCTGTGATGGGGAGAGAGCTGGGGGCTGTCACTCACCGGGGATGGGGAGAGAGCTGGGGGATGTCACACACCTGTGATGGGAAAAAAGATGGGGACTGTCAAACACCTGTGATGGGGAGAGACCTGGGGGCTGTCAGATACCTGTGATGCGGAGACAGCTGGTGTGTTTCACATACCTGTGATGTGGAGACAGCTTGGGGTTGACACACAACTGTGATGGGGAGAAAGTTGGGGGCTGTCAGGCTCCTGTGATGTGGAATCAGCTGGGGGCTGTCACATACCTGTGATGGGGAGAAAGCTGGCGCCTACCACTCACCTGTGATGGGGAGACAGCAGGGGTCTGTCACACTCCTGTGATGGGGAGAGAGCTGGGGGTTGTCACTCACCTGTGATGGGGAGAGAGCTGGGGCTCACACATACCTGTGATGTGTAGACAGCTAGTGGTTGCCACATACCGGTGATGTGGAGACAATGGGCGTTGTGACATACATGTGATGGGGAGAGAGGTGGGGGATGTTTGGCTCCTGTGATGCGGAGACGGATGGGGGCTCTCAGATACATGTGATGGGGAGAGAGCTGGGGGCTGTCACTCACCTGTGATGGGGAGAAAGCTGGTGGCTGTCACACACCTGTGAATGGGAGAGAGCTGGACATTGTCACTCACCTGTGATATGGAGACACCTGGGGACGGTCACACAACTGTGATAGGGAGAGAGCTGGGGGCGTTAACATACCAGTGATGTGGAGAGAGTTGGGGACTGTCAGGCACCTTTGATGCGCAGACAGCTGCGGTCTGTCACATACATGTGATGGGGAGACAGCCGAGGGCCGTTACTCACCTGTGATGGGGAGAGAGTTGAGGGCTGTCACACACCTGTGATGCGGAGAGAGATGGGGACTGCCACATACCTGTGATCCTGAGACAGCTGGGGGCTGTCACATACCAGTGATGGGGAGAAAGCTGGGGGCTGTCAGGCAACTGTGATGCAGTGACAGCTGGGGAATGTCAAATAGCTCTGATGGGTAGAGAGCTGGGGGCTGTCACACACCTGTGATGGGGAGAGAGATGATGAATGTCAAACACCTGTGATGGGGAGAGAGCTGGGGGCTGTCACATACCTGTGATGTGGACACAGGTGGGGGCTGTCACATACCTGTGATGGGGAGAGAGCTGGGGTCTGTCACTCACCTGTGATCAGGAGAGAGCTTGGGGCTGTCACCCACATGTGAAGGGGAGAGAGCTGGGGGCTTTCACGCACCTGTGATATGGAGATAACTGGGGACGGTCACACACCTGTGATGTGCAGACAGCTGGGGGCGTTAACATACCAGTGATGCGGAGAGAGTTGGGGGCTGTCAGGCACCTTTGATGCGGAGACAGCTGGGGGCTGTCACATACATGTGATGGGGAGAAAGCTGGGGGCCGTCACTCACCTGTGATGGGGAGAGAGCTGGGGGCTGTGACACACCTGTGATGGGGAGAGTGATGGGGACTGAAACATACCTGTTTTGCTGAGACAGCTGGGGGCTGTCAAATACCTTTGATGCAGTGACAGCTGGGAGCTGTCACATACCTGTGATGGGGAGAGAGCTGGGGGCTGTCACACACCTGTGATAGGGAGAGAGATGGGGAATATCAAACACCTGTGATGGGGAGAGAGCTGGGGGCTTGTTCTCACCTGTGATAAGGAGAGAGCTTGGGGCTCTCACCCACCGGTGAAGGGAAGAGAGCTGGGGGCTTTCACGCACCTCTGATATGGAGACAACTGGGGAAGGTAACACACCTGTGATGGGGAGAGAGCTTGGCGTTGTCACATACCTGTGATGTGAAGACTTCTGGGGGCTATCATATACCTGAAATTCGGAGAGAGCTTGGAGCCGTCACTCACCTGTAATGGGGAGACAGTTTGGGGCTATCACACACCTGTGATGGGGAGAGAGATGGGGACTGTAAAACACCTGTGATGCTGTTACAGTTGGGGGCTTTCACATACCTATGATGGGGAGAGTGTTGAGGGCGGTTACTCACCTGTGATGGGAAGAGAGATGGGGGATATCAGTCACCTGTGATGGGGAGAGAGCTGGGGGCTGTCACTCACCTGTGATCAGGAGAGAGCTTGGGGCTGTCACCCACCTGTGAACGGGAGAGAGCTGGGCGTAGTCACGCACCTGTGATATGGAGATAGATGGGGACGGTCACACACCTGTGATGGAGGGAGAGCTGGGGACTGTCACACACCTGTGATGGAGGGAGAGATGGGGACTGTCAAACACCTGTGATGGGGAGAGAGCTGGGGTCTGTCACAAACCTGTGATGTGGAGACAACTGGGGGCTCTCACATACCTGTGATGGGGAGAGAGATGCAAATTGTCAAACACCTGTGATGGGGAGAGAGCTGGGGACTGTCACATACCTGTGATGTGGACACAGGTGGGGGCTGTCACATACCTGTGATGGGGAGAGAGCTGGGGGCTGTCACTCACCTGTGATCAGGAGAGAGCTTGGGGCTGTCACCCACATGTGAAAGGGAGAGAGCTGGGGGCTTTCACGCACCTGTGATATGGAGACAACTGGGGACGTTCACACACCTGTGATGTGCAGACAGCTGGGGGCGTTAACATACCAGTGATGTGGAGAGAGTTGGGGACTCTCAGGCACCTTTGATGCGGAGACAGCTGGGGTCTGTCACATACATGTGATGGGGAGACAGCTGGGGGCCGTCACTCACCTGTGATGGGGAGAGAGCTGGGGGCTGTGACACACCTGTGATGGGGAGAGAGATGGGGACACTCACATACCTGTGATGCTGAGACAGCTGAGGGGTGTCACATACCTGTGATGCTGTGACAGCTGGGAGCTGTCACATACCTGTGATGGGGAGAGAGCTGGGGGCTGTAACTCACCGGTGATGGGGAGAGAGCTGGGGGATGTCACACACCTGTGATGGGGAGAGAGTTTGGGGTTGTCACACACCTGTGATGGTGAGAGAGATGGGGATTGTCACTTGCTTGTCATTCTAAGACAGATGTGGACTGCCACACTGCTGTGATTGGGAGAGAGCTGGGGGCTGTCACTCACCGGGGATGGGGAGAGACCAGGGGGATGTCACACACCTGTGATGGGAAAGGAGCTTGGGGCTGTCACTCACTTGTGAAGGGGAAAGAGATGGGGACTGTCAAACACTTCTGATGGGGAAAGTGCTGGGGCCATTTCCATACCTTTAATGCGGAGTCAGGTAGTTGCTGTCACATACTTGTGATGTGGAGACAGCTGGGTGTTGTCACACACCTGTGATGGGGAGAGAGCTGGGGGCTCACACATACCTATGATACAGAGACAGCTAGTGGTTGTCACATCCCTGTGCTGTGGAGACAATGGCGGTTGTGACATACCTGTGATGGGTAGAGAGTTGGGGGCTGTTAGGCTCCTGTGATACGGGGACAGATGAGGGCTCTCAGATACCTGGAATGGGGAGAGAGCTGGGATTTCTTTCTCACCTGAAATGGGGAGAGAGCTGGGGTCTGTCAAACACCTGTGATGGGGAAAGAGATGGGGACTGTCAGATACCTGTGATGCGGAGACAGCTGGTTTCTTTCACATACCTGTGATGCAGAGAGAGCTGGGGGCTGTCACATACCTGTGATGGGGAGACAGCTGGGGGCCATCACTCACCTGTGATGGGGAGAGAGCTTGGGGCTGTCACTCACTTGTGATGTGGAAAAGGATGGGGTCTGTCAATCAATTTTGATGGGGCTAGAGCTGGGGGCTGTCACCCACCTGTGAAGGGGAGGGAGCGGGGGCCTTTCACACCCCTGTGATATGGAGACAGCTGGGGACGGTCACACAAATGTGATGGGGAGAGAGCTTTGCGTTGTCACATACCTGTGATGTGGAGACAGCTGGGGGCTGTCACATACGTATAACGGGGAGAGAGCTGGGGGCTATCACATACCTGCGATGGGGAGAGACCTGGTGGCTGTCACATACCTGTGATGTGGAGACAGTTGTCGGCTGTAACATACTTGTGATGGGGAGAGAGTTGAGGGGTTGTCAGGCACCTTTAATGCGGAGACAGCTGGGGGCTGTCACATACATGTGATGGGGAGACAGCCGGAGGCCGTTACTCACCTGAGATGGGGAGAGAGCTGAGGGCTGTCACACACCTGTGATGTGGAGAGAGATGGGGACTGCCACATACCTGTGATGCTGAGACAGCTGGGGGCTGTCACATGCCTGTGATGGGGAGAAAGCTGGGGGCTGTCAGGCAACTGTGATGCAGTGACAGCTGGGGGATGTCAAATAGCACTGATGGGTAGAGATCTGGGGGCTGTCACACACCTGTGATGGGGAGAGAGCTGGGGGCTGTAATTCACTGGTGATGGGGATAGAGCTGGGGGATGTCACACACCTCTGATGGGGAGAGAGCTTGGGGTTGTCACACACCTGTGATGGAGAGAGAGATGGGGATTGTAATTTACTTGTAATTCTAGGACAGCTGGGGGCTGTCACACTGCTGTGATTGGGAGAGAGCTGGGGGCTGTCACTCACCGGGGATGGGGAGAGAGCTGGGGGATGTCACACACCTGTGATGGGAAGGGAGCTTGGGGCTTTCACTCACTTGTGAACGGGAAAGAGATGGGGACTGTCAAACACCTCTGATGGTGAGAGTGCTGGGGTCAGTTACATACCTGTGATGCCGAGTCAGGCAGTTGCTGTCACATACTTGTGATGTAGAGACAGCTGGGGGCTGTCACATACCTGAGATGGGGAGAGAGCTGGGACCTATCACTCACCTGTGATGGGGAGAGAGCTGGGGCTTCACACACCTGTGATGGGTAGACAGCTGGGGGCTGTCACTCACCGGGGATGGGGAGACAGCTGGGGGATGTCACACACCTGTGATGGGAAAAAAGATGGGGACTGTCAAACACCTGTGATGGGGAGAGACCTGGGGGCTGTCAGATACCTGTGATGCGGAGACAGCTGGTGTGTTTCACATACCTGTGATGTGGAGACAGCTTGGGGTTGACACACAACTGTGATGGGGAGAAAGTTGGGGGCTGTCAGGCTCCTGTGATGCGGAATCAGCTGGGGGCTGTCACATACCTGTGATGGGGAGAAAGCTGGCGCCTACCACTCACCTGTGATGGGGAGACAGCAGGGGTCTGTCACACTCCTGTGATGGGGAGAGAGCTGGGGGTTGTCACTCACCTGTGATGGGGAGAGAGCTGGGGCTCACACATACCTGTGATGTGTAGACAGCTAGTGGTTGCCACATACCGGTGATGTGGAGACAATGGGCGTTGTGACATACATGTGATGGGGAGAGAGGTGGGGGATGTTTGGCTCCTGTGATGCGGAGACGGATGGGGGCTCTCAGATACCTGTGATGGGGAGAGAGCTGGGGGCTGTCACTCACCTGTGATGGGGAGAAAGCTGGTGGCTGTCACACACCTGTGAATGGGAGAGAGCTGGACATTGTCACTCACCTGTGATATGGAGACACCTGGGGAAGGTAACACACCTGTGATGGGGAGAGTGCTTGGCGTTGTCACATACTTGTGATGTGAAGACTGCTGGGGGCTATCATATACCTGTTATTCGGAGAGAGCTTGGAGCCGTCACTCACCTGTAATGGGGAGACAGTTTGGGGCTATCACACACCTGTGATGGGGAGAGAGATGGGGACTGTAAAACACCTGTGATGCTGTTACAGTTGGGGGCTTTCACATACCTATGATGGGGAGAGAGTTGAGGGCGGTTACTCACCTGAGATGGGAAGAGAGATGGGGGATATCAGTCACCTGTGATGGGGAGAGAGCTGGGGGCTGTCACTCACCTGTGATCAGGAGAGAGCTTGGGGCTGTCACCCACCTGTGAAGGGGAGAGAGCTGGGCGTAGTCACGCACCTGTGATATGGAGATAGATGGGGACGGTCACACACCTGTGATGGAGGGAGAGCTGGGGACTGTCACACACCTGTGATGGAGGGAGAGATGGGGACTGTCAAACACCTGTGATGGGGAGAGAGCTGGGGTCTGTCACAAACCTGTGATGTGGAGACAACTGGGGGCTCTCACATACCTGTGATGGGGAGAGAGATGCAAATTGTCAAACACCTGTGATGGGGAGAGAGCTGGGGACTGTCACATACCTGTGATGTGGACACAGGTGGGGGCTGTCACATACCTGTGATGGGGAGAGAGCTGGGGGCTGTCACTCACCTGTGATCAGGAGAGAGCTTGGGGCTGTCACCCACATGTGAAAGGGAGAGAGCTGGGGGCTTTCACGCACCTGTGATATGGAGACAACTGGGGACGTTCACACACCTGTGATGTGCAGACAGCTGGGGGCGTTAACATACCAGTGATGTGGAGAGAGTTGGGTACTCTCAGGCACCTTTGATGCGGAGACAGCTGGGGTCTGTCACATACATGTGATGGGGAGACAGCTGGGGGCCGTCACTCACCTGTGATGGGGAGAGAGCTGGGGGCTGTGACACACCTGTGATGGGGAGAGAGATGGGGACACTCACATACCTGTGATGCTGAGACAGCTGAGGGGTGTCACATACCTGTGATGCTGTGACAGCTGGGAGCTGTCACATACCTGTGATGGGGAGAGAGCTGGGGGCTGTAACTCACCGGTGATGGGGAGAGAGCTGGGGGATGTCACACACCTGTGATGGGGAGAGAGTTTGGGGTTGTCACACACCTGTGATGGTGAGAGAGATGGGGATTGTCACTTGCTTGTCATTCTAAGACAGATGTGGACTGCCACACTGCTGTGATTGGGAGAGAGCTGGGGGCTGTCACTCACCGGGGATGGGGAGAGACCAGGGGGATGTCACACACCTGTGATGGGAAAGGAGCTTGGGGCTGTCACTCACTTGTGAAGAGGAAAGAGATGGGGACTGTCAAACACTTCTGATGGGGAAAGTGCTGGGGCCAGTTCCATACCTTTAATGCGGAGTCAGGTAGTTGCTGTCACATACTTGTGATGTGGAGACAGCTGGGTGTTGTCACACACCTGTGATGGGGAGAGAGCTGGGGGCTCACACATACCTATGATACAGAGACAGCTAGTGGTTGTCACATCCCTGTGCTGTGGAGACAATGGCGGTTGTGACATACCTGTGATGGGTAGAGAGTTGGGGGCTGTTAGGCTCCTGTGATACGGGGACAGATGAGGGCTCTCAGATACCTGGAATGGGGAGAGAGCTGGGATTTCTTTCTCACCTGAAATGGGGAGAGAGCTGGGGTCTGTCAAACACCTGTGATGGGGAAAGAGATGGGGACTGTCAGATACCTGTGATGCGGAGACAGCTGGTTTCTTTCACATACCTGTGATGCAGAGAGAGCTGGGGGCTGTCACATACCTGTGATGGGGAGACAGCTGGGGGCCATCACTCACCTGTGATGGGGAGAGAGCTTGGGGCTGTCACTCACTTGTGATGTGGAAAGAGATGGGGTCTGTCAATCAATTTTGATGGGGCTAGAGCTGGGGGCTGTCACCCACCTGTGAAGGGGAGAGAGCGGGGGCCTTTCACACCCCTGTGATATGGAGACAGCTGGGGACGGTCACACAAATGTGATGGGGAGAGAGCTTTGCGTTGTCACATACCTGTGATGTGGAGACAGCTGGGGGCTGTCACATACGTATAACGGGGAGAGAGCTGGGGGCTATCACATACCTGCGATGGGGAGAGACCTGGTGGCTGTCACATACCTGTGATGTGGAGACAGTTGTCGGCTGTAACATACTTGTGATGGGGAGAGAGTTGAGGGGTTGTCAGGCACCTTTAATGCGGAGACAGCTGGGGGCTGTCACATACATGTGATGGGGAGACAGCCGGAGGCCGTTACTCACCTGAGATGGGGAGAGAGCTGAGGGCTGTCACACACCTGTGATGTGGAGAGAGATGGGGACTGCCACATACCTGTGATGCTGAGAAAGCAGGGGGCTGTCACATGCCTGTGATGGGGAGAAAGCTGGGGGCTGTCAGACAACTGTGATGCAGTGACAGCTGGGGGATGTCAAATAGCACTGATGGGTAGAGATCTGGGGGCTGTCACACACCTGTGATGGGGAGAGAGCTGGGGGCTGTAATTCACTGGTGATGGGGATAGAGCTGGGGGATGTCACACACCTCTGATGGGGAGAGAGCTTGGGGTTGTCACACACCTGTGATGGAGAGAGAGATGGGGATTGTAATTTACTTGTAATTCTAGGACAGCTGGGGGCTGTCACACTGCTGTGATTGGGAGAGAGCTGGGGGCTGTCACTCACCGGGGATGGGGAGAGAGCTGGGGGATGTCACACACCTGTGATGGGAAGGGAGCTTGGGGCTTTCACTCACTTGTGAACGGGAAAGAGATGGGGACTGTCAAACACCTCTGATGGTGAGAGTGCTGGGGTCAGTTACATACCTGTGATGCCGAGTCAGGCAGTTGCTGTCACATACTTGTGATGTAGAGACAGCTGGGGGCTGTCACATACCTGAGATGGGGAGAGAGCTGGGACCTATCACTCACCTGTGATGGGGAGAGAGCTGGGGCTTCACACACCTGTGATGGGTAGACAGCTGGGGGCTGTCACTCACCGGGGATGGGGAGACAGCTGGGGGATGTCACACACCTGTGATGGGAAAAAAGATGGGGACTGTCAAACACCTGTGATGGGGAGAGACCTGGGGGCTGTCAGATACCTGTGATGCGGAGACAGCTGGTGTGTTTCACATACCTGTGATGTGGAGACAGCTTGGGGTTGACACACAACTGTGATGGGGAGAAAGTTGGGGGCTGTCAGGCTCCTGTGATGCGGAATCAGCTGGGGGCTGTCACATACCTGTGATGGGGAGAAAGCTGGCGCCTACCACTCACCTGTGATGGGGAGACAGCAGGGGTCTGTCACACTCCTGTGATGGGGAGAGAGCTGGGGGTTGTCACTCACCTGTGATGGGGAGAGAGCTGGGGCTCACACATACCTGTGATGTGTAGACAGCTAGTGGTTGCCACATACCGGTGATGTGGAGACAATGGGCGTTGTGACATACATGTGATGGGGAGAGAGGTGGGGGATGTTTGGCTCCTGTGATGCGGAGACGGATGGGGGCTCTCAGATACCTGTGATGGGGAGAGAGCTGGGGGCTGTCACTCACCTGTGATGGGGAGAAAGCTGGTGGCTGTCACACACCTGTGAATGGGAGAGAGCTGGACATTGTCACTCACCTGTGATATGGAGACACCTGGGGACGGTCACACAACTGTGATAGGGAGAGAGCTGGGGGCGTTAACATACCAGTGATGTGGAGAGAGTTGGGGACTGTCAGGCACCTTTGATGCGCAGACAGCTGCGGTCTGTCACATACATGTGATGGGGAGACAGCCGAGGGCCGTTACTCACCTGTGATGGGGAGAGAGCTGAGGGCTGTCACACACCTGTGATGCGGAGAGAGATGGGGACTGCCACATACCTGTGATCCTGAGACAGCTGGGGGCTGTCACATACCTGTGATGGGGAGAAAGCTGGGGGCTGTCAGGCAACAGTGATGCAGTGACAGCTGGGGAATGTCAAATAGCTCTGATGGGTAGAGAGCTGGGGTCTGTCACACACCTGTGATGGGGAGAGAGGTGATGAATGTCAAACACCTGTGATGGGGAGAGAGCTGGGGGCTGTCACATACCTGTGATGTGGACACAGGTGGGGGCTGTCACATACCTGTGATGGGGAGAGAGCTGGGGTCTGTCACTCACCTGTGATCAGGAGAGAGCTTGGGGCTGTCACCCACATGTGAAGGGGAGAGAGCTGGGGGCTTTCACGCACCTGTGATATGGAGATAACTGGGGACGGTCACACACCTGTGATGTGCAGACAGCTGGGGGCGTTAACATACCAGTGATGCGGAGAGAGTTGGGGGCTGTCAGGCACCTTTGATGCGGAGACTGCTGGGGGCTGTCACATACATGTGATGGGGAGAAAGCTGGGGGCCGTCACTCACCTGTGATGGGGAGAGAGCTGGGGGCTGTGACACACCTGTGATGGGGAGAGTGATGGGGACTGAAACATACCTGTTTTGCTGAGACAGCTGGGGGCTGTCAAATACCTTTGATGCAGTGACAGCTGGGAGCTGTCACATACCTGTGATGGTGAGAGAGCTGGGGGCTGTCACACACCTGTGATAGGGAGAGAGATGGGGAATATCAAACACCTGTGATGGGGAGAGAGCTGGGGGCTTGTTCTCACCTGTGATAAGGAGAGAGCTTGGGGCTCTCACCCACCGGTGAAGGGAAGAGAGCTGGGGGCTTTCACGCACCTCTGATATGGAGACAACTGGGGAAGGTAACACACCTGTGATGGGGAGAGAGCTTGGCGTTGTCACATACCTGTGATGTGAAGACATCTGGGGGCTATCATATACCTGAAATTCGGAGAGAGCTTGGAACCGTCACTCACCTGTAATGGGGAGACAGTTTGGGGCTATCACACACCTGTGATGGGGAGAGAGATGGGGACTGTAAAACACCTCTGATGCTGTTACAGTTGGGGGCTTTCACATACCTATGATGGGGAGAGTGTTGAGGGCGGTTACTCACGTGTGATGGGAAGAGAGATGGGGGATATCAGTCACCTGTGATGGGGAGAGAGCTGGGGGCTGTCACTCCCCTGTGATCAGGAGAGAGCTTGGGGCTGTCACCCACCTGTGAAGGGGAGAGAGCTGGGCGTAGTCACGCACCTGTGATATGGAGATAGATGGGGACGGTCACACACCTGTGATGGAGGGAGAGCTGGGGACTGTCACACACCTGTGATCGAGGGAGAGATGGGGACTGTCAAACACCTGTGATGGGGAGAGAGCTGGGGTCTGTCACAAACCTGTGATGTGGAGACAACTGGGGGCTCTCACATACCTGTGATGGGGAGAGAGATGCAAATTGTCAAACACCTGTGATGGGGAGAGAGCTGGGGACTGTCACATACCTGTGATGTGGACACAGGTGGGGGCTGTCACATACCTGTGATGGGGAGAGAGCTGGGGGCTGTCACTCACCTGTGATCAGGAGAGAGCTTGGGGCTGTCACCCACATGTGAAAGGGAGAGAGCTGGGGGCTTTCACGCACCTGTGATATGGAGACAACTGGGGACGTTCACACACCTGTGATGTGCAGACAGCTGGGGGCGTTAACATACCAGTGATGTGGAGAGAGTTGGGGACTCTCAGGCACCTTTGATGCGGAGACAGCTGGGGTCTGTCACATACATGTGATGGGGAGACAGCTGGGGGCCGTCACTCACCTGTGATGGGGAGAGAGCTGGGGGCTGTGACACACCTGTGATGGGGAGAGAGATGGGGACACTCACATACCTGTGATGCTGAGACAGCTGAGGGGTGTCACATACCTGTGATGCTGTGACAGCTGGGAGCTGTCACATACCTGTGATGGGGAGAGAGCTGGGGGCTGTAACTCACCGGTGATGGGGAGAGAGCTGGGGGATGTCACACACCTGTGATGGGGAGAGAGTTTGGGGTTGTCACACACCTGTGATGGTGAGAGAGATGGGGATTGTCACTTGCTTGTCATTCTAAGACAGATGTGGACTGCCACACTGCTGTGATTGGGAGAGAGCTGGGGGCTGTCACTCACCGGGGATGGGGAGAGACCAGGGGGATGTCACACACCTGTGATGGGAAAGGAGCTTGGGGCTGTCACTCACTTGTGAAGGGGAAAGAGATGGGGACTGTCAAACACTTCTGATGGGGAAAGTGCTGGGGCCAGTTCCATACCTTTAATGCGGAGTCAGGTAGTTGCTGTCACATACTTGTGATGTGGAGACAGCTGGGTGTTGTCACACACCTGTGATGGGGAGAGAGCTGGGGGCTCACACATACCTATGATACAGAGACAGCTAGTGGTTGTCACATCCCTGTGCTGTGGAGACAATGGCGGTTGTGACATACCTGTGATGGGTAGAGAGTTGGGGGCTGTTAGGCTCCTGTGATACGGGGACAGATGAGGGCTCTCAGATACCTGGAATGGGGAGAGAGCTGGGATTTCTTTCTCACCTGAAATGGGGAGAGAGCTGGGGTCTGTCAAACACCTGTGATGGGGAAAGAGATGGGGACTGTCAGATACCTGTGATGCGGAGACAGCTGGTTTCTTTCACATACCTGTGATGCAGAGAGAGCTGGGGGCTGTCACATACCTGTGATGGGGAGACAGCTGGGGGCCATCACTCACCTGTGATGGGGAGAGAGCTTGGGGCTGTCACTCACTTGTGATGTGGAAAGAGATGGGGTCTGTCAATCAATTTTGATGGGGCTAGAGCTGGGGGCTGTCACCCACCTGTGAAGGGGAGAGAGCGGGGGCCTTTCACACCCCTGTGATATGGAGACAGCTGGGGACGGTCACACAAATGTGATGGGGAGAGAGCTTTGCGTTGTCACATACCTGTGATGTGGAGACAGCTGGGGGCTGTCACATACGTATAACGGGGAGAGGCTGGGGGCTATCACATACCTGCGATGGGGAGAGACCTGGTGGCTGTCACATACCTGTGATGTGGAGACAGTTGTCGGCTGTAACATACTTGTGATGGGGAGAGAGTTGAGGGGTTGTCAGGCACCTTTAATGCGGAGACAGCTGGGGGCTGTCACATACATGTGATGGGGAGACAGCCGGAGGCCGTTACTCACCTGAGATGGGGAGAGAGCTGAGGGCTGTCACACACCTGTGATGTGGAGAGAGATGGGGACTGCCACATACCTGTGATACTGAGAAAGCAGGGGGCTGTCACATGCCTGTGATGGGGAGAAAGCTGGGGGCTGTCAGACAACTGTGATGCAGTGACAGCTGGGGGATGTCAAATAGCACTGATGGGTAGAGATCTGGGGGCTGTCACACACCTGTGATGGGGAGAGAGCTGGGGGCTGTAATTCACTGGTGATGGGGATAGAGCTGGGGGATGTCACACACCTCTGATGGGGAGAGAGCTTGGGGTTGTCACACACCTGTGATGGAGAGAGAGATGGGGATTGTAATTTACTTGTAATTCTAGGACAGCTGGGGGCTGTCACACTGCTGTGATTGGGAGAGAGCTGGGGGCTGTCACTCACCGGGGATGGGGAGAGAGCTGGGGGATGTCACACACCTGTGATGGGAAGGGAGCTTGGGGCTTTCACTCACTTGTGAACGGGAAAGAGATGGGGACTGTCAAACACCTCTGATGGTGAGAGTGCTGGGGTCAGTTACATACCTGTGATGCCGAGTCAGGCAGTTGCTGTCACATACTTGTGATGTAGAGACAGCTGGGGGCTGTCACATACCTGAGATGGGGAGAGAGCTGGGACCTATCACTCACCTGTGATGGGGAGAGAGCTGGGGCTTCACACACCTGTGATGGGTAGACAGCTGGGGGCTGTCACTCACCGGGGATGGGGAGACAGCTGGGGGATGTCACACACCTGTGATGGGAAAAAAGATGGGGACTGTCAAACACCTGTGATGGGGAGAGACCTGGGGGCTGTCAGATACCTGTGATGCGGAGACAGCTGGTGTGTTTCACATACCTGTGATGTGGAGACAGCTTGGGGTTGACACACAACTGTGATGGGGAGAAAGTTGGGGGCTGTCAGGCTCCTGTGATGCGGAATCAGCTGGGGGCTGTCACATACCTGTGATGGGGAGAAAGCTGGCGCCTACCACTCACCTGTGATGGGGAGACAGCAGGGGTCTGTCACACTCCTGTGATGGGGAGAGAGCTGGGGGTTGTCACTCACCTGTGATGGGGAGAGAGCTGGGGCTCACACATACCTGTGATGTGTAGACAGCTAGTGGTTGCCACATACCGGTGATGTGGAGACAATGGGCGTTGTGACATACATGTGATGGGGAGAGAGGTGGGGGATGTTTGGCTCCTGTGATGCGGAGACGGATGGGGGCTCTCAGATACCTGTGATGGGGAGAGAGCTGGGGGCTGTCACTCACCTGTGATGGGGAGAAAGCTGGTGGCTGTCACACACCTGTGAATGGGAGAGAGCTGGACATTGTCACTCACCTGTGATATGGAGACACCTGGGGAAGGTAACACACCTGTGATGGGGAGAGTGCTTGGCGTTGTCACATACTTGTGATGTGAAGACTGCTGGGGGCTATCATATACCTGTAATTCGGAGAGAGCTTGGAGCCGTCACTCACCTGTAATGGGGAGACAGTTTGGGGCTATCACACACCTGTGATGGGGAGAGAGATGGGGACTGTAAAACACCTGTGATGCTGTTACAGTTGGGGGCTTTCACATACCTATGATGGGGAGAGAGTTGAGGGCGGTTACTCACCTGAGATGGGAAGAGAGATGGGGGATATCAGTTACCTGTGAGGGGGAGAGAGCTGGGGGCTGTCACTCACCTGTGATCAGGAGAGAGTTTGGGGCTGTCACCCACCTGTGAAGGGGAGAGAGCTGGGCGTAGTCACGCACCTGTGATATGGAGATAGATGGGGACGGTCACACACCTGTGATGGAGGGAGAGCTGGGGACTGTCACACACCTGTGATGGAGGGAGAGATGGGGACTGTCAAACACCTGTGATGGGGAGAGAGCTGGGGTCTGTCACAAACCTGTGATGTGGAGACAACTGGGGGCTCTCACATACCTGTGATGGGGAGAGAGATGCAAATTGTCAAACACCTGTGATGGGGAGAGAGCTGGGGACTGTCACATACCTGTGATGTGGACACAGGTGGGGGCTGTCACATACCTGTGATGGGGAGAGAGCTGGGGGCTGTCACTCACCTGTGATCAGGAGAGAGCTTGGGGCTGTCACCCACATGTGAAAGGGAGAGAGCTGGGGGCCTTCACGCACCTGTGATATGGAGACAACTGGGGACGTTCACACACCTGTGATGTGCAGACAGCTGGGGGCGTTAACATACCAGTGATGTGGAGAGAGTTGGGGACTCTCAGGCACCTTTGATGCGGAGACAGCTGGGGTCTGTCACATACATGTGATGGGGAGACAGCTGGGGGCCGTCACTCACCTGTGATGGGGAGAGAGCTGGGGGCTGTGACACACCTGTGATGGGGAGAGAGATGGGGACACTCACATACCTGTGATGCTGAGACAGCTGAGGGGTGTCACATACCTGTGATGCTGTGACAGCTGGGAGCTGTCACATACCTGTGATGGGGAGAGAGCTGGGGGCTGTCACTCACCGGGGATGGGGAGAGACCAGGGGGATGTCACACACCTGTGATGGGAAAGGAGCTTGGGGCTGTCACTCACTTGTGAAGGGGAAAGAGATGGGGACTGTCAAACACTTCTGATGGGGAAAGTGCTGGGGCCAGTTCCATACCTTTAATGCGGAGTCAGGTAGTTGCTGTCACATACTTGTGATGTGGAGACAGCTGGGTGTTGTCACACACCTGTGATGGGGAGAGAGCTGGGGGCTCACACATACCTATGATACAGAGACAGCTAGTGGTTGTCACATCCCTGTGCTGTGGAGACAATGGCGGTTGTGACATACCTGTGATGGGTAGAGAGTTGGGGGCTGTTAGGCTCCTGTGATACGGGGACAGATGAGGGCTCTCAGATACCTGGAATGGGGAGAGAGCTGGGATTTCTTTCTCACCTGAAATGGGGAGAGAGCTGGGGTCTGTCAAACACCTGTGATGGGGAAAGAGATGGGGACTGTCAGATACCTGTGATGCGGAGACAGGTGGTTTCTTTCACATACCTGTCATGCAGAGAGAGCTGGGGGCTGTCACATACCTGTGATGGGGAGACAGCTGGGGGCCATCACTCACCTGTGATGGGGAGAGAGCTTGGGGCTGTCACTCACTTGTGATGTGGAAAGAGATGGGGTCTGTCAATCAATTTTGATGGGGCTAGAGCTGGGGGCTGTCACCCACCTGTGAAGGGGAGAGAGCGGGGGCCTTTCACACCCCTGTGATATGGAGACAGCTGGGGACGGTCACACAAATGTGATGGGGAGAGAGCTTTGCGTTGTCACATACCTGTGATGTGGAGACAGCTGGGGGCTGTCACATACGTATAACGGGGAGAGAGCTGGGGGCTATCACATACCTGCGATGGGGAGAGACCTGGTGGCTGTCACATACCTGTGATGTGGAGACAGTTGTCGGCTGTAACATACTTGTGATGGGGAGAGAGTTGAGGGGTTGTCAGGCACCTTTAATGCGGAGACAGCTGGGGGCTGTCACATACATGTGATGGGGAGACAGCCGGAGGCCGTTACTCACCTGAGATGGGGAGAGAGCTGAGGGCTGTCACACACCTGTGATGTGGAGAGAGATGGGGACTGCCACATACCTGTGATGCTGAGAAAGCAGGGGGCTGTCACATGCCTGTGATGGGGAGAAAGCTGGGGGCTGTCAGACAACTGTGATGCAGTGACAGCTGGGGGATGTCAAATAGCACTGATGGGTAGAGATCTGGGGGCTGTCACACACCTGTGATGGGGAGAGAGCTGGGGGCTGTAATTCACTGGTGATGGGGATAGAGCTGGGGGATGTCACACACCTCTTATGGGGAGAGAGCTTGGGGTTGTCACACACCTGTGATGGAGAGAGAGATGGGGATTGTAATTTACTTGTAATTCTAGGACAGCTGGGGGCTGTCACACTGCTGTGATTGGGAGAGAGCTGGGGGCTGTCACTCACCGGGGATGGGGAGAGAGCTGGGGGATGTCACACACCTGTGATGGGAAGGGAGCTTGGGGCTTTCACTCACTTGTGAACGGGAAAGAGATGGGGACTGTCAAACACCTCTGATGGTGAGAGTGCTGGGGTCAGTTACATACCTGTGATGCCGAGTCAGGCAGTTGCTGTCACATACTTGTGATGTAGAGACAGCTGGGGGCTGTCACATACCTGAGATGGGGAGAGAGCTGGGACCTATCACTCACCTGTGATGGGGAGAGAGCTGGGGCTTCACACACCTGTGATGGGTAGACAGCTGGGGGCTGTCACTCACCGGGGATGGGGAGACAGCTGGGGGATGTCACACACCTGTGATGGGAAAAAAGATGGGGACTGTCAAACACCTGTGATGGGGAGAGACCTGGGGGCTGTCAGATACCTGTGATGCGGAGACAGCTGGTGTGTTTCACATACCTGTGATGTGGAGACAGCTTGGGGTTGACACACAACTGTGATGGGGAGAAAGTTGGGGGCTGTCAGGCTCCTGTGATGCGGAATCAGCTGGGGGCTGTCACATACCTGTGATGGGGAGAAAGCTGGCGCCTACCACTCACCTGTGATGGGGAGACAGCAGGGGTCTGTCACACTCCTGTGATGGGGAGAGAGCTGGGGGTTGTCACTCACCTGTGATGGGGAGAGAGCTGGGGCTCACACATACCTGTGATGTGTAGACAGCTAGTGGTTGCCACATACCGGTGATGTGGAGACAATGGGCGTTGTGACATACATGTGATGGGGAGAGAGGTGGGGGATGTTTGGCTCCTGTGATGCGGAGACGGATGGGGGCTCTCAGATACCTGTGATGGGGAGAGAGCTGGGGGCTGTCACTCACCTGTGATGGGGAGAAAGCTGGTGGCTGTCACACACCTGTGAATGGGAGAGAGCTGGACATTGTCACTCACCTGTGATATGGAGACACCTGGGGAAGGTAACACACCTGTGATGGGGAGAGTGTTTGGCGTTGTCACATACTTGTGATGTGAAGACTGCTGGGGGCTATCATATACCTGTAATTCGGAGAGAGCTTGGAGCCGTCACTCACCTGTAATGGGGAGACAGTTTGGGGCTATCACACACCTGTGATGGGGAGAGAGATGGGGACTGTAAAACACCTGTGATGCTGTTACAGTTGGGGGCTTTCACATACCTATGATGGGGAGAGAGTTGAGGGCGGTTACTCACCTGAGATGGGAAGAGAGATGGGGGATATCAGTTACCTGTGAGGGGGAGAGAGCTGGGGGCTGTCACTCACCTGTGATCAGGAGAGAGCTTGGGGCTGTCACCCACCTGTGAAGGGGAGAGAGCTGGGCGTAGACACGCACCTGTGATATGGAGATAGATGGGGACGGTCACACACCTGTGATGGAGGGAGAGCTGGGGACTGTCACACACCTGTGATGGAGGGAGAGATGGGGACTGTCAAACACCTGTGATGGGGAGAGAGCTGGGGTCTGTCACAAACCTGTGATGTGGAGACAACTGGGGGCTCTCACATACCTGTGATGGGGAGAGAGATGCAAATTGTCAAACACCTGTGATGGGGAGAGAGCTGGGGACTGTCACATACCTGTGATGTGGACACAGGTGGGGGCTGTCACATACCTGTGATGGGGAGAGAGCTGGGGGCTGTCACTCACCTGTGATCAGGAGAGAGCTTGGGGCTGTCACCCACATGTGAAAGGGAGAGAGCTGGGGGCTTTCACGCACCTGTGATATGGAGACAACTGGGGACGTTCACACACCTGTGATGTGCAGACAGCTGGGGGCGTTAACATACCAGTGATGTGGAGAGAGTTGGGGACTCTCAGGCACCTTTGATGCGGAGACAGCTGGGGTCTGTCACATACATGTGATGGGGAGACAGCTGGGGGCCGTCACTCACCTGTGATGGGGAGAGAGCTGGGGGCTGTGACACACCTGTGATGGGGAGAGAGATGGGGACACTCACATACCTGTGATGCTGAGACAGCTGAGGGGTGTCACATACCTGTGATGCTGTGACAGCTGGGAGCTGTCACATACCTGTGATGGGGAGAGAGCTGGGGGCTGTAACTCACCGGTGATGGGGAGAGAGCTGGGGGATGTCACACACCTGTGATGGGGAGAGAGTTTGGGGTTGTCACACACCTGTGATGGTGAGAGAGATGGGGATTGTCACTTGCTTGTCATTCTAAGACAGATGTGGACTGCCACACTGCTGTGATTGGGAGAGAGCTGGGGGCTGTCACTCACCGGGGATGGGGAGAGACCAGGGGGATGTCACACACCTGTGATGGGAAAGGAGCTTGGGGCTGTCACTCACTTGTGAAGGGGAAAGAGATGGGGACTGTCAAACACTTCTGATGGGGAAAGTGCTGGGGCCAGTTCCATACCTTTAATGCGGAGTCAGGTAGTTGCTGTCACATACTTGTGATGTGGAGACAGCTGGGTGTTGTCACACACCTGTGATGGGGAGAGAGCTGGGGGCTCACACATACCTATGATACAGAGACAGCTAGTGGTTGTCACATCCCTGTGCTGTGGAGACAATGGCGGTTGTGACATACCTGTGATGGGTAGAGAGTTGGGGGCTGTTAGGCTCCTGTGATACGGGGACAGATGAGGGCTCTCAGATACCTGGAATGGGGAGAGAGCTGGGATTTCTTTCTCACCTGAAATGGGGAGAGAGCTGGGGTCTGTCAAACACCTGTGATGGGGAAAGAGATGGGGACTGTCAGATACCTGTGATGCGGAGACAGCTGGTTTCTTTCACATACCTGTGATGCAGAGAGAGCTGGGGGCTGTCACATACCTGTGATGGGGAGACAGCTGGGGGCCATCACTCACCTGTGATGGGGAGAGAGCTTGGGGCTGTCACTCACTTGTGATGTGGAAAGAGATGGGGTCTGTCAATCAATTTTGATGGGGCTAGAGCTGGGGGCTGTCACCCACCTGTGAAGGGGAGAGAGCGGGGGCCTTTCACACCCCTGTGATATGGAGACAGCTGGGGACGGTCACACAAATGTGATGGGGAGAGAGCTTTGCGTTGTCACATACCTGTGATGTGGAGACAGCTGGGGGCTGTCACATACGTATAACGGGGAGAGGCTGGGGGCTATCACATACCTGCGATGGGGAGAGACCTGGTGGCTGTCACATACCTGTGATGTGGAGACAGTTGTCGGCTGTAACATACTTGTGATGGGGAGAGAGTTGAGGGGTTGTCAGGCACCTTTAATGCGGAGACAGCTGGGGGCTGTCACATACATGTGATGGGGAGACAGCCGGAGGCCGTTACTCACCTGAGATGGGGAGAGAGCTGAGGGCTGTCACACACCTGTGATGTGGAGAGAGATGGGGACTGCCACATACCTGTGATACTGAGAAAGCAGGGGGCTGTCACATGCCTGTGATGGGGAGAAAGCTGGGGGCTGTCAGACAACTGTGATGCAGTGACAGCTGGGGGATGTCAAATAGCACTGATGGGTAGAGATCTGGGGGCTGTCACACACCTGTGATGGGGAGAGAGCTGGGGGCTGTAATTCACTGGTGATGGGGATAGAGCTGGGGGATGTCACACACCTCTGATGGGGAGAGAGCTTGGGGTTGTCACACACCTGTGATGGAGAGAGAGATGGGGATTGTAATTTACTTGTAATTCTAGGACAGCTGGGGGCTGTCACACTGCTGTGATTGGGAGAGAGCTGGGGGCTGTCACTCACCGGGGATGGGGAGAGAGCTGGGGGATGTCACACACCTGTGATGGGAAGGGAGCTTGGGGCTTTCACTCACTTGTGAACGGGAAAGAGATGGGGACTGTCAAACACCTCTGATGGTGAGAGTGCTGGGGTCAGTTACATACCTGTGATGCCGAGTCAGGCAGTTGCTGTCACATACTTGTGATGTAGAGACAGCTGGGGGCTGTCACATACCTGAGATGGGGAGAGAGCTGGGACCTATCACTCACCTGTGATGGGGAGAGAGCTGGGGCTTCACACACCTGTGATGGGTAGACAGCTGGGGGCTGTCACTCACCGGGGATGGGGAGACAGCTGGGGGATGTCACACACCTGTGATGGGAAAAAAGATGGGGACTGTCAAACACCTGTGATGGGGAGAGACCTGGGGGCTGTCAGATACCTGTGATGCGGAGACAGCTGGTGTGTTTCACATACCTGTGATGTGGAGACAGCTTGGGGTTGACACACAACTGTGATGGGGAGAAAGTTGGGGGCTGTCAGGCTCCTGTGATGCGGAATCAGCTGGGGGCTGTCACATACCTGTGATGGGGAGAAAGCTGGCGCCTACCACTCACCTGTGATGGGGAGACAGCAGGGGTCTGTCACACTCCTGTGATGGGGAGAGAGCTGGGGGTTGTCACTCACCTGTGATGGGGAGAGAGCTGGGGCTCACACATACCTGTGATGTGTAGACAGCTAGTGGTTGCCACATACCGGTGATGTGGAGACAATGGGCGTTGTGACATACATGTGATGGGGAGAGAGGTGGGGGATGTTTGGCTCCTGTGATGCGGAGACGGATGGGGGCTCTCAGATACCTGTGATGGGGAGAGAGCTGGGGGCTGTCACTCACCTGTGATGGGGAGAAAGCTGGTGGCTGTCACACACCTGTGAATGGGAGAGAGCTGGACATTGTCACTCACCTGTGATATGGAGACACCTGGGGAAGGTAACACACCTGTGATGGGGAGAGTGCTTGGCGTTGTCACATACTTGTGATGTGAAGACTGCTGGGGGCTATCATATACCTGTAATTCGGAGAGAGCTTGGAGCCGTCACTCACCTGTAATGGGGAGACAGTTTGGGGCTATCACACACCTGTGATGGGGAGAGAGATGGGGACTGTAAAACACCTGTGATGCTGTTACAGTTGGGGGCTTTCACATACCTATGATGGGGAGAGAGTTGAGGGCGGTTACTCACCTGAGATGGGAAGAGAGATGGGGGATATCAGTTACCTGTGAGGGGGAGAGAGCTGGGGGCTGTCACTCACCTGTGATCAGGAGAGAGTTTGGGGCTGTCACCCACCTGTGAAGGGGAGAGAGCTGGGCGTAGTCACGCACCTGTGATATGGAGATAGATGGGGACGGTCACACACCTGTGATGGAGGGAGAGCTGGGGACTGTCACACACCTGTGATGGAGGGAGAGATGGGGACTGTCAAACACCTGTGATGGGGAGAGAGCTGGGGTCTGTCACAAACCTGTGATGTGGAGACAACTGGGGGCTCTCACATACCTGTGATGGGGAGAGAGATGCAAATTGTCAAACACCTGTGATGGGGAGAGAGCTGGGGACTGTCACATACCTGTGATGTGGACACAGGTGGGGGCTGTCACATACCTGTGATGGGGAGAGAGCTGGGGGCTGTCACTCACCTGTGATCAGGAGAGAGCTTGGGGCTGTCACCCACATGTGAAAGGGAGAGAGCTGGGGGCCTTCACGCACCTGTGATATGGAGACAACTGGGGACGTTCACACACCTGTGATGTGCAGACAGCTGGGGGCGTTAACATACCAGTGATGTGGAGAGAGTTGGGGACTCTCAGGCACCTTTGATGCGGAGACAGCTGGGGTCTGTCACATACATGTGATGGGGAGACAGCTGGGGGCCGTCACTCACCTGTGATGGGGAGAGAGCTGGGGGCTGTGACACACCTGTGATGGGGAGAGAGATGGGGACACTCACATACCTGTGATGCTGAGACAGCTGAGGGGTGTCACATACCTGTGATGCTGTGACAGCTGGGAGCTGTCACATACCTGTGATGGGGAGAGAGCTGGGGTCTGTCACTCACCGGGGATGGGGAGAGACCAGGGGGATGTCACACACCTGTGATGGGAAAGGAGCTTGGGGCTGTCACTCACTTGTGAAGGGGAAAGAGATGGGGACTGTCAAACACTTCTGATGGGGAAAGTGCTGGGGCCAGTTCCATACCTTTAATGCGGAGTCAGGTAGTTGCTGTCACATACTTGTGATGTGGAGACAGCTGGGTGTTGTCACACACCTGTGATGGGGAGAGAGCTGGGGGCTCACACATACCTATGATACAGAGACAGCTAGTGGTTGTCACATCCCTGTGCTGTGGAGACAATGGCGGTTGTGACATACCTGTGATGGGTAGAGAGTTGGGGGCTGTTAGGCTCCTGTGATACGGGGACAGATGAGGGCTCTCAGATACCTGGAATGGGGAGAGAGCTGGGATTTCTTTCTCACCTGAAATGGGGAGAGAGCTGGGGTCTGTCAAACACCTGTGATGGGGAAAGAGATGGGGACTGTCAGATACCTGTGATGCGGAGACAGGTGGTTTCTTTCACATACCTGTCATGCAGAGAGAGCTGGGGGCTGTCACATACCTGTGATGGGGAGACAGCTGGGGGCCATCACTCACCTGTGATGGGGAGAGAGCTTGGGGCTGTCACTCACTTGTGATGTGGAAAGAGATGGGGTCTGTCAATCAATTTTGATGGGGCTAGAGCTGGGGGCTGTCACCCACCTGTGAAGGGGAGAGAGCGGGGGCCTTTCACACCCCTGTGATATGGAGACAGCTGGGGACGGTCACACAAATGTGATGGGGAGAGAGCTTTGCGTTGTCACATACCTGTGATGTGGAGACAGCTGGGGGCTGTCACATACGTATAACGGGGAGAGAGCTGGGGGCTATCACATACCTGCGATGGGGAGAGACCTGGTGGCTGTCACATACCTGTGATGTGGAGACAGTTGTCGGCTGTAACATACTTGTGATGGGGAGAGAGTTGAGGGGTTGTCAGGCACCTTTAATGCGGAGACAGCTGGGGGCTGTCACATACATGTGATGGGGAGACAGCCGGAGGCCGTTACTCACCTGAGATGGGGAGAGAGCTGAGGGCTGTCACACACCTGTGATGTGGAGAGAGATGGGGACTGCCACATACCTGTGATGCTGAGAAAGCAGGGGGCTGTCACATGCCTGTGATGGGGAGAAAGCTGGGGGCTGTCAGACAACTGTGATGCAGTGACAGCTGGGGGATGTCAAATAGCACTGATGGGTAGAGATCTGGGGGCTGTCACACACCTGTGATGGGGAGAGAGCTGGGGGCTGTAATTCACTGGTGATGGGGATAGAGCTGGGGGATGTCACACACCTCTTATGGGGAGAGAGCTTGGGGTTGTCACACACCTGTGATGGAGAGAGAGATGGGGATTGTAATTTACTTGTAATTCTAGGACAGCTGGGGGCTGTCACACTGCTGTGATTGGGAGAGAGCTGGGGGCTGTCACTCACCGGGGATGGGGAGAGAGCTGGGGGATGTCACACACCTGTGATGGGAAGGGAGCTTGGGGCTTTCACTCACTTGTGAACGGGAAAGAGATGGGGACTGTCAAACACCTCTGATGGTGAGAGTGCTGGGGTCAGTTACATACCTGTGATGCCGAGTCAGGCAGTTGCTGTCACATACTTGTGATGTAGAGACAGCTGGGGGCTGTCACATACCTGAGATGGGGAGAGAGCTGGGACCTATCACTCACCTGTGATGGGGAGAGAGCTGGGGCTTCACACACCTGTGATGGGTAGACAGCTGGGGGCTGTCACTCACCGGGGATGGGGAGACAGCTGGGGGATGTCACACACCTGTGATGGGAAAAAAGATGGGGACTGTCAAACACCTGTGATGGGGAGAGACCTGGGGGCTGTCAGATACCTGTGATGCGGAGACAGCTGGTGTGTTTCACATACCTGTGATGTGGAGACAGCTTGGGGTTGACACACAACTGTGATGGGGAGAAAGTTGGGGGCTGTCAGGCTCCTGTGATGCGGAATCAGCTGGGGGCTGTCACATACCTGTGATGGGGAGAAAGCTGGCGCCTACCACTCACCTGTGATGGGGAGACAGCAGGGGTCTGTCACACTCCTGTGATGGGGAGAGAGCTGGGGGTTGTCACTCACCTGTGATGGGGAGAGAGCTGGGGCTCACACATACCTGTGATGTGTAGACAGCTAGTGGTTGCCACATACCGGTGATGTGGAGACAATGGGCGTTGTGACATACATGTGATGGGGAGAGAGGTGGGGGATGTTTGGCTCCTGTGATGCGGAGACGGATGGGGGCTCTCAGATACCTGTGATGGGGAGAGAGCTGGGGGCTGTCACTCACCTGTGATGGGGAGAAAGCTGGTGGCTGTCACACACCTGTGAATGGGAGAGAGCTGGACATTGTCACTCACCTGTGATATGGAGACACCTGGGGAAGGTAACACACCTGTGATGGGGAGAGTGTTTGGCGTTGTCACATACTTGTGATGTGAAGACTGCTGGGGGCTATCATATACCTGTAATTCGGAGAGAGCTTGGAGCCGTCACTCACCTGTAATGGGGAGACAGTTTGGGGCTATCACACACCTGTGATGGGGAGAGAGATGGGGACTGTAAAACACCTGTGATGCTGTTACAGTTGGGGGCTTTCACATACCTATGATGGGGAGAGAGTTGAGGGCGGTTACTCACCTGAGATGGGAAGAGAGATGGGGGATATCAGTTACCTGTGAGGGGGAGAGAGCTGGGGGCTGTCACTCACCTGTGATCAGGAGAGAGCTTGGGGCTGTCACCCACCTGTGAAGGGGAGAGAGCTGGGCGTAGACACGCACCTGTGATATGGAGATAGATGGGGACGGTCACACACCTGTGATGGAGGGAGAGCTGGGGACTGTCACACACCTGTGATGGAGGGAGAGATGGGGACTGTCAAACACCTGTGATGGGGAGAGAGCTGGGGTCTGTCACAAACCTGTGATGTGGAGACAACTGGGGGCTCTCACATACCTGTGATGGGGAGAGAGATGCAAATTGTCAAACACCTGTGATGGGGAGAGAGCTGGGGACTGTCACATACCTGTGATGTGGACACAGGTGGGGGCTGTCACATACCTGTGATGGGGAGAGAGCTGGGGGCTGTCACTCACCTGTGATCAGGAGAGAGCTTGGGGCTGTCACCCACATGTGAAAGGGAGAGAGCTGGGGGCTTTCACGCACCTGTGATATGGAGACAACTGGGGACGTTCACACACCTGTGATGTGCAGACAGCTGGGGGCGTTAACATACCAGTGATGTGGAGAGAGTTGGGGACTCTCAGGCACCTTTGATGCGGAGACAGCTGGGGTCTGTCACATACATGTGATGGGGAGACAGCTGGGGGCCGTCACTCACCTGTGATGGGGAGAGAGCTGGGGGCTGTGACACACCTGTGATGGGGAGAGAGATGGGGACACTCACATACCTGTGATGCTGAGACAGCTGAGGGGTGTCACATACCTGTGATGCTGTGACAGCTGGGAGCTGTCACATACCTGTGATGGGGAGAGAGCTGGGGGCTGTAACTCACCGGTGATGGGGAGAGAGCTGGAGGATGTCACACACCTGTGATGGGGAGAGAGTTTGGGGTTGTCACACACCTGTGATGGTGAGAGAGATGGGGATTGTCACTTGCTTGTCATTCTAAGACAGATGTGGACTGCCACACTGCTGTGATTGGGAGAGAGCTGGGGGCTGTCACTCACCGGGGATGGGGAGAGACCAGGGGGATGTCACACACCTGTGATGGGAAAGGAGCTTGGGGCTGTCACTCACTTGTGAAGGGGAAAGAGATGGGGACTGTCAAACACTTCTGATGGGGAAAGTGCTGGGGCCAGTTCCATACCTTTAATGCGGAGTCAGGTAGTTGCTGTCACATACTTGTGATGTGGAGACAGCTGGGTGTTGTCACACACCTGTGATGGGGAGAGAGCTGGGGGCTCACACATACCTATGATACAGAGACAGCTAGTGGTTGTCACATCCCTGTGCTGTGGAGACAATGGCGGTTGTGACATACCTGTGATGGGTAGAGAGTTGGGGGCTGTTAGGCTCCTGTGATACGGGGACAGATGAGGGCTCTCAGATACCTGGAATGGGGAGAGAGCTGGGATTTCTTTCTCACCTGAAATGGGGAGAGAGCTGGGGTCTGTCAAACACCTGTGATGGGGAAAGAGATGGGGACTGTCAGATACCTGTGATGCGGAGACAGCTGGTTACTTTCACATACCTGTCATGCAGAGAGAGCTGGGGGCTGTCACATACCTGTGATGGGGAGACAGCTGGGGGCCATCACTCACCTGTGATGGGGAGAGAGCTTGGGGCTGTCACTCACTTGTGATGTGGAAAGAGATGGGGTCTGTCAATCAATTTTGATGGGGCTAGAGCTGGGGGCTGTCACCCACCTGTGAAGGGGAGAGAGCGGGGGCCTTTCACACCCCTGTGATATGGAGACAGCTGGGGACGGTCACACAAATGTGATGGGGAGAGAGCTTTGCGTTGTCACATACCTGTGATGTGGAGACAGCTGGGGGCTCTCACATACGTATAACGGGGAGAGAGCTGGGGGCTATCACATACCTGCGATGGGGAGAGACCTGGTGGCTGTCACATACCTGTGATGTGGAGACAGTTGTCGGCTGTAACATACTTGTGATGGGGAGAGAGTTGAGGGGTTGTCAGGCACCTTTAATGCGGAGACAGCTGGGGGCTGTCACATACATGTGATGGGGAGACAGCCGGAGGCCGTTACTCACCTGAGATGGGGAGAGAGCTGAGGGCTGTCACACACCTGTGATGTGGAGAGAGATGGGGACTGCCACATACCTGTGATGCTGAGAAAGCAGGGGGCTGTCACATGCCTGTGATGGGGAGAAAGCTGGGGGCTGTCAGACAACTGTGATGCAGTGACAGCTGGGGGATGTCAAATAGCACTGATGGGTAGAGATCTGGGGGCTGTCACACACCTGTGATGGGGAGAGAGCTGGGGGCTGTAATTCACTGGTGATGGGGATAGAGCTGGGGGATGTCACACACCTCTGATGGGGAGAGAGCTTGGGGTTGTCACACACCTGTGATGGAGAGAGAGATGGGGATTGTAATTTACTTGTAATTCTAGGACAGCTGGGGGCTGTCACACTGCTGTGATTGGGAGAGAGCTGGGGGCTGTCACTCACCGGGGATGGGGAGAGAGCTGGGGGATGTCACACACCTGTGATGGGAAGGGAGCTTGGGGCTTTCACTCACTTGTGAACGGGAAAGAGATGGGGACTGTCAAACACCTCTGATGGTGAGAGTGCTGGGGTCAGTTACATACCTGTGATGCCGAGTCAGGCAGTTGCTGTCACATACTTGTGATGTAGAGACAGCTGGGGGCTGTCACATACCTGAGATGGGGAGAGAGCTGGGACCTATCACTCACCTGTGATGGGGAGAGAGCTGGGGCTTCACACACCTGTGATGGGTAGACAGCTGGGGGCTGTCACTCACCGGGGATGGGGAGACAGCTGGGGGATGTCACACACCTGTGATGGGAAAAAAGATGGGGACTGTCAAACACCTGTGATGGGGAGAGACCTGGGGGCTGTCAGATACCTGTGATGCGGAGACAGCTGGTGTGTTTCACATACCTGTGATGTGGAGACAGCTTGGGGTTGACACACAACTGTGATGGGGAGAAAGTTGGGGGCTGTCAGGCTCCTGTGATGCGGAATCAGCTGGGGGCTGTCACATACCTGTGATGGGGAGAAAGCTGGCGCCTACCACTCACCTGTGATGGGGAGACAGCAGGGGTCTGTCACACTCCTGTGATGGGGAGAGAGCTGGGGGTTGTCACTCACCTGTGATGGGGAGAGAGCTGGGGCTCACACATACCTGTGATGTGTAGACAGCTAGTGGTTGCCACATACCGGTGATGTGGAGACAATGGGCGTTGTGACATACATGTGATGGGGAGAGAGGTGGGGGATGTTTGGCTCCTGTGATGCGGAGACGGATGGGGGCTCTCAGATACCTGTGATGGGGAGAGAGCTGGGGGCTGTCACTCACCTGTGATGGGGAGAAAGCTGGTGGCTGTCACACACCTGTGAATGGGAGAGAGCTGGACATTGTCACTCACCTGTGATATGGAGACACCTGGGGACGGTCACACAACTGTGATAGGGAGAGAGCTGGGGGCGTTAACATACCAGTGATGTGGAGAGAGTTGGGGACTGTCAGGCACCTTTGATGCGCAGACAGCTGCGGTCTGTCACATACATGTGATGGGGAGACAGCCGAGGGCCGTTACTCACCTGTGATGGGGAGAGAGCTGAGGGCTGTCACACACCTGTGATGCGGAGAGAGATGGGGACTGCCACATACCTGTGATCCTGAGATAGCTGGGGGCTGTCACATCCCTGTGATGGGGAGAAAGCTGGGGGCTGTCAGGCAACTGTGATGCAGTGACAGCTGGGGAATGTCAAATAGCTCTGATGGGTAGAGAGCTGGGGTCTGTCACACACCTGTGATGGGGAGAGAGGTGATGAATGTCAAACACCTGTGATGGGGAGAGAGCTGGGGGCTGTCACATACCTGTGATGTGGACACAGGTGGGGGCTGTCACATACCTGTGATGGGGAGAGAGCTGGGGTCTGTCACTCACCTGTGATCAGGAGAGAGCTTGGGGCTGTCACCCACATGTGAAGGGGAGAGAGCTGGGGGCTTTCACGCACCTGTGATATGGAGATAACTGGGGACGGTCACACACCTGTGATGTGCAGACAGCTGGGGGCGTTAACATACCAGTGATGCGGAGAGAGTTGGGGGCTGTCAGGCACCTTTGATGCGGAGACAGCTGGGGGCTGTCACATACATGTGATGGGGAGAAGGCTGGGGGCCGTCACTCACCTGTGATGGGGAGAGAGCTGGGGGCTGTGACACACCTGTGATGGGGAGAGTGATGGGGACTGATACATACCTGTTTTGCTGAGACAGCTGGGGGCTGTCAAATACCTTTGATGCAGTGACAGCTGGGAGCTGTCACATACCTGTGATGGGGAGAGAGCTGGGGGCTGTCACACACCTGTGATAGGGAGAGAGATGGGGAATATCAAACACCTGTGATGGGGAGAGAGCTGGGGGCTTGTTCTCACCTGTGATAAGGAGAGAGCTTGGGGCTCTCACCCACCGGTGAAGGGAAGAGAGCTGGGGGCTTTCACGCTCCTCTGATATGGAGACAACTGGGGAAGGTAACACACCTGTGATGGGGAGAGAGCTTGGCGTTGTCACATACCTGTGATGTGAAGACTGCTGGGGGCTATCATATACCTGTAATTCGGAGAGAGCTTGGAGCCGTCACTCACCTGTAATGGGGAGACAGTTTGGGGCTATCACACACCTGTGATGGGGAGAGAGATGGGGACTGTAAAACACCTGTGATGCTGTTACAGTTGGGGGCTTTCACATACCTATGATGGGGAGAGAGGTGAGGGCGGTTACTCACCTGAGATGGGAAGAGAGATGGGGGATATCAGTCACCTGTGAGGGGGAGAGAGCTGGGGGCTGTCACTCACCTGTGATCAGGAGAGAGCTTGGGGCTGTCACCCACCTGTGAAGGGGAGAGAGCTGGGCGTAGTCACGCACCTGTGATATGGAGATAGATGGGGACGGTCACACACCTGTGATGGAGGGAGAGCTGGGGACTGTCACACACCTGTGATGGAGGGAGAGATGGGGACTGTCAAACACCTGTGATGGGGAGAGAGCTGGGGTCTGTCACAAACCTGTGATGTGGAGACAACTGGGGGCTCTCACATACCTGTGATGGGGAGAGAGATGCAAATTGTCAAACACCTGTGATGGGGAGAGAGCTGGGGACTGTCACATACCTGTGATGTGGACACAGGTGGGGGCTGTCACATACCTGTGATGGGGAGAGAGCTGGGGGCTGTCACTCACCTGTGATCAGGAGAGAGCTTGGGGCTGTCACCCACATGTGAAAGGGAGAGAGCTGGGGGCTTTCACGCACCTGTGATATGGAGACAACTGGGGACGTTCACACACCTGTGATGTGCAGACAGCTGGGGGCGTTAACATACCAGTGATGTGGAGAGAGTTGGGGACTCTCAGGCACCTTTGATGCGGAGACAGCTGGGGTCTGTCACATACATGTGATGGGGAGACAGCTGGGGGCCGTCACTCACCTGTGATGGGGAGAGAGCTGGGGGCTGTGACACACCTGTGATGGGGAGAGAGATGGGGACACTCACATACCTGTGATGCTGAGACAGCTGAGGGGTGTCACATACCTGTGATGCTGTGACAGCTGGGAGCTGTCACATACCTGTGATGGGGAGAGAGCTGGGGGCTGTAACTCACCGGTGATGGGGAGAGAGCTGGGGGATGTCACACACCTGTGATGGGGAGAGAGTTTGGGGTTGTCACACACCTGTGATGGTGAGAGAGATGGGGATTGTCACTTGCTTGTCATTCTAAGACAGATGTGGACTGCCACACTGCTGTGATTGGGAGAGAGCTGGGGGCTGTCACTCACCGGGGATGGGGAGAGACCAGGGGGATGTCACACACCTGTGATGGGAAAGGAGCTTGGGGCTGTCACTCACTTGTGAAGGGGAAAGAGATGGGGACTGTCAAACACTTCTGATGGGGAAAGTGCTGGGGCCAGTTCCATACCTTTAATGCGGAGTCAGGTAGTTGCTGTCACATTCTTGTGATGTGGAGACAGCTGGGTGTTGTCACACACCTGTGATGGGGAGAGAGCTGGGGGCTCACACATACCTATGATACAGAGACAGCTAGTGGTTGTCACATCCCTGTGCTGTGGAGACAATGGCGGTTGTGACATACCTGTGATGGCTAGAGAGTTGGGGGCTGTTAGGCTCCTGTGATACGGGGACAGATGGGGGCTCTCAGATACCTGGAATGGGGAGAGAGCTGGGATTTCTTTCTCACCTGAAATGGGGAGAGAGCTGGGGTCTGTCAAACACCTGTGATGGGGAAAGAGATGGGGACTGTCAGATACCTGTGATGCGGAGACAGCTGGTTTCTTTCACATACCTGTGATGCAGAGAGAGCTGGGGGCTGTCACATACCTGTGATGGGGAGACAGCTGGGGGCCATCACTCACCTGTGATGGGGAGAGAGCTTGGGGCTGTCACTCACTTGTGATGTGGAAAGAGATGGGGTCTGTCCATCAATTTTGATGGGGCTAGAGCTGGGGGCTGTCACCCACCTGTGAAGGGGAGAGAGCGGGGGCCTTTCACACCCCTGTGATATGGAGACAGCTGGGGACGGTCACACAAATGTGATGGGGAGAGAGCTTTGCGTTGTCACATACCTGTGATGTGGAGACAGCTGGGGGCTGTCACATACGTATAACGGGGAGAGAGCTGGGGGCTATCACATACCTGCGATGGGGAGAGACCTGGTGGCTGTCACATACCTGTGATGTGGAGACAGTTGTCGGCTGTAACATACTTGTGATGGGGAGAGAGTTGAGGGGTTGTCAGGCACCTTTAATGCGGAGACAGCTGGGGGCTGTCACATACATGTGATGGGGAGACAGCCGGAGGCCGTTACTCACCTGAGATGGGGAGAGAGCTGAGGGCTGTCACACACCTGTGATGTGGAGAGAGATGGGGAGTGCCACATACCTGTGATGCTGAGAAAGCAGGGGGCTGTCACATGCCTGTGATGGGGAGAAAGCTGGGGGCTGTCAGACAACTGTGATGCAGTGACAGCTGGGGGATGTCAAATAGCTCTGATGGGTAGAGATCTGGGGGCTGTCACACACCTGTGATGGGGAGAGAGCTGGGGGCTGTAATTCACTGGTGATGGGGATAGAGCTGGGGGATGTAACACACCTCTGATGGGGAGAGAGCTTGGGGTTGTCACACACCTGTGATGGAGAGAGAGATGGGGATTGTAATTTACTTGTAATTCTAGGACAGCTGGGGGCTGTCACACTGCTGTGATTGGGAGAGAGCTGGGGGCTGTCACTCACCGGGGATGGGGAGAGAGCTGGGGGATGTCACACACCTGTGATGGGAAGGGAGCTTGGGGCTTTCACTCACTTGTGAACGGGAAAGAGATGGGGACTGTCAAACACCTCTGATGGTGAGAGTGCTGGGGTCAGTTACATACCTGTGATGCCGAGTCAGGCAGTTGCTGTCACATACTTGTGATGTAGAGACAGCTGGGGGCTGTCACATACCTGAGATGGGGAGAGAGCTGGGACCTATCACTCACCTGTGATGGGGAGAAAGCTGGGGCTTCACACACCTGTGATGGGTAGACAGCTGGGGGCTGTCACTCACCGGGGATGGGGAGACAGCTGGGGGATGTCACACACCTGTGATGGGAAAAAAGATGGGGACTGTCAAACACCTGTGATGGGGAGAGACCTGGGGGCTGTCAGATACCTGTGATGCGGAGACAGCTGGTGTGTTTCACATACCTGTGATGTGGAGACAGCTTGGGGTTGACACACAACTGTGATGGGGAGAAAGTTGGGGGCTGTCAGGCTCCTGTGATGCGGAATCAGCTGGGGGCTGTCACATACCTGTGATGGGGAGAAAGCTGGCGCCTACCACTCACCTGTGATGGGGAGACAGCAGGGGTCTGTCACACTCCTGTGATGGGGAGAGAGCTGGGGGTTGTCACTCACCTGTGATGGGGAGAGAGCTGGGGCTCACACATACCTGTGATGTGTAGACAGCTAGTGGTTGCCACATACCGGTGATGTGGAGACAATGGGCGTTGTGACATACATGTGATGGGGAGAGAGGTGGGGGATGTTTGGCTCCTGTGATGCGGAGACGGATGGGGGCTCTCAGATACCTGTGATGGGGAGAGAGCTGGGGGCTGTCACTCACCTGTGATGGGGAGAAAGCTGGTGGCTGTCACACACCTGTGAATGGGAGAGAGCTGGACATTGTCACTCACCTGTGATATGGAGACACCTGGGGACGGTCACACAACTGTGATAGGGAGAGAGCTGGGGGCGTTAACATACCAGTGATGTGGAGAGAGTTGGGGACTGTCAGGCACCTTTGATGCGCAGACAGCTGCGGTCTGTCACATACATGTGATGGGGAGACAGCCGAGGGCCGTTACTCACCTGTGATGGGGAGAGAGCTGAGGGCTGTCACACACCTGTGATGCGGAGAGAGATGGGGACTGCCACATACCTGTGATCCTGAGACAGCTGGGGGCTGTCACATACCTGTGATGGGGAGAAAGCTGGGGGCTGTCAGGCAACTGTGATGCAGTGACAGCTGGGGAATGTCAAATAGCTCTGATGGGTAGAGAGCTGGGGGCTGTCACACACCTGTGATGGGGAGAGAGATGATGAATGTCAAACACCTGTGATGGGGAGAGAGCTGGGGGCTGTCACATACCTGTGATGTGGACACAGGTGGGGGCTGTCACATACCTGTGATGGGGAGAGAGCTGGGGTCTGTCACTCACCTGTGATCAGGAGAGAGCTTGGGGCTGTCACCCACATGTGAAGGGGAGAGAGCTGGGGGCTTTCACGCACCTGTGATATGGAGATAACTGGGGACGGTCACACACCTGTGATGTGCAGACAGCTGGGGGCGTTAACATACCAGTGATGCGGAGAGAGTTGGGGGCTGTCAGGCACCTTTGATGCGGAGACAGCTGGGGGCTGTCACATACATGTGATGGGGAGAAAGCTGGGGGCCGTCACTCACCTGTGATGGGGAGAGAGCTGGGGGCTGTGACACACCTGTGATGGGGAGAGTGATGGGGACTGAAACATACCTGTTTTGCTGAGACAGCTGGGGGCTGTCAAATACCTTTGATGCAGTGACAGCTGGGAGCTGTCACATACCTGTGATGGGGAGAGAGCTGGGGGCTGTCACACACCTGTGATAGGGAGAGAGATGGGGAATATCAAACACCTGTGATGGGGAGAGAGCTGGGGGCTTGTTCTCACCTGTGATAAGGAGAGAGCTTGGGGCTCTCACCCACCGGTGAAGGGAAGAGAGCTGGGGGCTTTCACGCTCCTCTGATATGGAGACAACTGGGGAAGGTAACACACCTGTGATGGGGAGAGAGCTTGGCGTTGTCACATACCTGTGATGTGAAGACTGCTGGGGGCTATCATATACCTGTAATTCGGAGAGAGCTTGGAGCCGTCACTCACCTGTAATGGGGAGACAGTTTGGGGCTATCACACACCTGTGATGGGGAGAGAGATGGGGACTGTAAAACACCTGTGATGCTGTTACAGTTGGGGGCTTTCACATACCTATGATGGGGAGAGAGGTGAGGGCGGTTACTCACCTGAGATGGGAAGAGAGATGGGGGATATCAGTCACCTGTGAGGGGGAGAGAGCTGGGGGCTGTCACTCACCTGTGATCAGGAGAGAGCTTGGGGCTGTCACCCACCTGTGAAGGGGAGAGAGCTGGGCGTAGTCACGCACCTGTGATATGGAGATAGATGGGGACGGTCACACACCTGTGATGGAGGGAGAGCTGGGGACTGTCACACACCTGTGATGGAGGGAGAGATGGGGACTGTCAAACACCTGTGATGGGGAGAGAGCTGGGGTCTGTCACAAACCTGTGATGTGGAGACAACTGGGGGCTCTCACATACCTGTGATGGGGAGAGAGATGCAAATTGTCAAACACCTGTGATGGGGAGAGAGCTGGGGACTGTCACATACCTGTGATGTGGACACAGGTGGGGGCTGTCACATACCTGTGATGGGGAGAGAGCTGGGGGCTGTCACTCACCTGTGATCAGGAGAGAGCTTGGGGCTGTCACCCACATGTGAAAGGGAGAGAGCTGGGGGCTTTCACGCACCTGTGATATGGAGACAACTGGGGACGTTCACACACCTGTGATGTGCAGACAGCTGGGGGCGTTAACATACCAGTGATGTGGAGAGAGTTGGGGACTCTCAGGCACCTTTGATGCGGAGACAGCTGGGGTCTGTCACATACATGTGATGGGGAGACAGCTGGGGGCCGTCACTCACCTGTGATGGGGAGAGAGCTGGGGGCTGTGACACACCTGTGATGGGGAGAGAGATGGGGACACTCACATACCTGTGATGCTGAGACAGCTGAGGGGTGTCACATACCTGTGATGCTGTGACAGCTGGGAGCTGTCACATACCTGTGATGGGGAGAGAGCTGGGGGCTGTAACTCACCGGTGATGGGGAGAGAGCTGGGGGATGTCACACACCTGTGATGGGGAGAGAGTTTGGGGTTGTCACACACCTGTGATGGTGAGAGAGATGGGGATTGTCACTTGCTTGTCATTCTAAGACAGATGTGGACTGCCACACTGCTGTGATTGGGAGAGAGCTGGGGGCTGTCACTCACCGGGGATGGGGAGAGACCAGGGGGATGTCACACACCTGTGATGGGAAAGGAGCTTGGGGCTGTCACTCACTTGTGAAGGGGAAAGAGATGGGGACTGTCAAACACTTCTGATGGGGAAAGTGCTGGGGCCAGTTCCATACCTTTAATGCGGAGTCAGGTAGTTGCTGTCACATTCTTGTGATGTGGAGACAGCTGGGTGTTGTCACACACCTGTGATGGGGAGAGAGCTGGGGGCTCACACATACCTATGATACAGAGACAGCTAGTGGTTGTCACATCCCTGTGCTGTGGAGACAATGGCGGTTGTGACATACCTGTGATGGCTAGGGAGTTGG
This sequence comes from Balaenoptera physalus, assembly GCF_965194825.1. Classification (NCBI taxonomy): domain Eukaryota; kingdom Metazoa; phylum Chordata; class Mammalia; order Artiodactyla; family Balaenopteridae; genus Balaenoptera; species Balaenoptera physalus. Next base: position 411,008 of record NW_028126162.1, read on the forward strand.
GGGCTGTTAGGCTCCTGTGATACGGGGACAGATGGGGGCTCTCAGATACCTGGAATGTGGAGAGAGCTGGGATTTCTTTCTCACCTGAAATGGGGAGAGAGCTGGGGTCTGTCAAACACCTGTGATGGGGAAAGAGATGGGGACTGTCAGATACCTGTGATGCGGAGACAGCTGGTTTCTTTCACATACCTGTGATGCAGAGAGAGCTGGGGGCTGTCACATACCTGTGATGGGGAGACAGCTGGGGGCCATCACTCACCTGTGATGGGGAGAGAGCTTGGGGCTGTCACTCACTTGTGATGTGGAAAGAGATGGGGTCTGTCCATCAATTTTGATGGGGCTAGAGCTGGGGGCTGTCACCCACCTGTGAAGGGGAGAGAGCGGGGTCCTTTCACACCCCTGTGATATGGAGACAGCTGGGGACGGTCACACAAATGTGATGGGGAGAGAGCTTTGCGTTGTCACATACCTGTGATGTGGAGACAGCTGGGGGCTGTCACATACGTATAACGGGGAGAGAGCTGGGGGCTATCACATACCTGCGATGGGGAGAGACCTGGTGGCTGTCACATACCTGTGATGTGGAGACAGTTGTCGGCTGTAACATACTTGTGATGGGGAGAGAGTTGAGGGGTTGTCAGGCACCTTTAATGCGGAGACAGCTGGGGGCTGTCACATACATGTGATGGGGAGACAGCCGGAGGCCGTTACTCACCTGAGATGGGGAGAGAGCTGAGGGCTGTCACACACCTGTGATGTGGAGAGAGATGGGGACTGCCACATACCTGTGATGCTGAGAAAGCAGGGGGCTGTCACATGCCTGTGATGGGGAGAAAGCTGGGGGCTGTCAGACAACTGTGATGCAGTGACAGCTGGGGGATGTCAAATAGCTCTGATGGGTAGAGATCTGGGGGCTGTCACACACCTGTGATGGGGAGAGAGCTTGGGGTTGTCACACACCTGTGATGGAGAGAGAGATGGGGATTGTAATTTACTTGTAATTCTAGGACAGCTGGGGGCTGTCACACTGCTGTGATTGGGAGAGAGCTGGGGGCTGTCACTCACCGGGGATGGGGAGAGAGCTGGGGGATGTCACACACCTGTGATGGGAAGGGAGCTTGGGGCTTTCACTCACTTGTGAACGGGAAAGAGATGGGGACTGTCAAACACCTCTGATGGTGAGAGTGCTGGGGTCAGTTACATACCTGTGATGCCGAGTCAGGCAGTTGCTGTCACATACTTGTGATGTAGAGACAGCTGGGGGCTGTCACATACCTGAGATGGGGAGAGAGCTGGGACCTATCACTCACCTGTGATGGGGAGAGAGCTGGGGCTTCACACACCTGTGATGGGTAGACAGCTGGGGGCTGTCACTCACCGGGGATGGGGAGACAGCTGGGGGATGTCACACACCTGTGATGGGAAAAAAGATGGGGACTGTCAAACACCTGTGATGGGGAGAGACCTGGGGGCTGTCAGATACCTGTGATGCGGAGACAGCTGGTGTGTTTCACATACCTGTGATGTGGAGACAGCTTGGGGTTGACACACAACTGTGATGGGGAGAAAGTTGGGGGCTGTCAGGCTCCTGTGATGCGGAATCAGCTGGGGGCTGTCACATACCTGTGATGCGGAGAAAGCTGGCGCCTACCACTCACCTGTGATGGGGAGACAGCAGGGGTCTGTCACACTCCTGTGATGGGGAGAGAGCTGGGGGTTGTCACTCACCTGTGATGGGGAGAGAGCTGGGGCTCACACATACCTGTGATGTGTAGACAGCTAGTGGTTGCCACATACCGGTGATGTGGAGACAATGGGCGTTGTGACATACATGTGATGGGGAGAGAGGTGGGGGATGTTTGGCTCCTGTGATGCGGAGACGGATGGGGGCTCTCAGATACCTGTGATGGGGAGAGAGCTGGGGGCTGTCACTCACCTGTGATGGGGAGAAATCTGGTGGCTGTCACACACCTGTGAATGGGAGAGAGCTGGACATTGTCACTCACCTGTGATATGGAGACACCTGGGGACGGTCACACAACTGTGATAGGGAGAGAGCTGGGGGCGTTAACATACCAGTGATGTGGAGAGAGTTGGGGACTGTCAGGCACCTTTGATGCGTAGACAGCTGCGGTCTGTCACATACATGTGATGGGGAGACAGCCGAGGGCCGTTACTCACCTGTGATGGGGAGAGAGCTGAGGGCTGTCACACACCTGTGATGCGGAGAGAGATGGGGACTGCCACATACCTGTGATCCTGAGACAGCTGGGGGCTGTCACATACCTGTGATGGGGAGAAAGCTGGGGGCTGTCAGGCAACTGTGATGCAGTGACAGCTGGGGAATGTCAAATAGCTCTGATGGGTAGAGAGCTGGGGGCTGTCACACACCTGTGATGGGGAGAGAGGTGATGAATGTCAAACACCTGTGATGGGGAGAGAGCTGGGGGCTGTCACATACCTGTGATGTGGACACAGGTGGGGGCTGTCACATACCTGTGATGGGGAGAGAGCTGGGGTCTGTCACTCACCTGTGATCAGGAGAGAGCTTGGGGCTGTCACCCACATGTGAAGGGGAGAGAGCTGGGGGCTTTCACGCACCTGTGATATGGAGATAACTGGGGACGGTCACACACCTGTGATGTGCAGACCGCTGGGGGCGTTAACATACCAGTGATGCGGAGAGAGTTGGGGGCTGTCAGGCACCTTTGATGCGGAGACAGCTGGGGGCTGTCACATACATGTGATGGGGAGAAAGCTGGGGGCCGTCACTCACCTGTGATGGGGAGAGAGCTGGGGGCTGTGACACACCTGTGATGGGGAGAGTGATGGGGACTGAAACATACCTGTTTTGCTGAGACAGCTGGGGGCTGTCAAATACCTTTGATGCAGTGACAGCTGGGAGCTGTCACATACCTGTGATGGGGAGAGAGCTGGGGGCTGTCACAAACCTGTGATAGGGAGAGAGATGGGGAATATCAAACACCTGTGATGGGGAGAGAGCTGGGGGCTTGTTCTCACCTGTGATAAGGAGAGAGCTTGGGGCTCTCACCCACCGGTGAAGGGAAGAGAGCTGGGGGCTTTCACGCACCTCTGATATGGAGACAACTGGGGAAGGTAACACACCTGTGATGGGGAGAGAGCTTGGCGTTGTCACATACCTGTGATGTGAAGACTGCTGGGGGCTATCATATACCTGTAATTCGGAGAGAGCTTGGAGCCGTCACTCACCTGTAATGGGGAGACAGTTTGGGGCTATCACACACCTGTGATGGGGAGAGAGATGGGGACTGTAAAACACCTGTGATGCTGTTACAGTTGGGGGCTTTCACATACCTATGATGGGGAGAGAGTTGAGGGCGGTTACTCACCTGAGATGGGAAGAGAGATGGGGGATATCAGTCACCTGTGATGGGGAGAGAGCTGGGGGCTGTCACTCACCTGTGATCAGGAGAGAGCTTGGGGCTGTCACCCACCTGTGAAGGGGAGAGAGCTGGGCGTAGTCACGCACCTGTGATATGGAGATAGATGGGGACGGTCACACACCTGTGATGGAGGGAGAGCTGGGGACTGTCAAACACCTGTGATGGGGAGAGAGCTGGGGTCTGTCACAAACCTGTGATGTGGAGACAACTGGGGGCTCTCACATACCTGTGATGGGGAGAGAGATGAAAATTGTCAAACACCTGTGATGGGGAGAGAGCTGGGGACTGTCACATACCTGTGATGTGGACACAGGTGGGGGCTGTCACATACCTGTGATGGGGAGAGAGCTGGGGGCTGTCACTCACCTGTGATCAGGAGAGAGCTTGGGGCTGTCACCCACATGTGAAAGGGAGAGAGCTGGGGGCTTTCACGCACCTGTGATATGGAGACAACTGGGGACGTTCACACACCTGTGATGTGCAGACAGCTGGGGGCGTTAACATACCAGTGATGTGGAGAGAGTTGGGGACTCTCAGGCACCTTTGATGCGGAGACAGCTGGGGTCTGTCACATACATGTGATGGGGAGACAGCTGGGGGCCGTCACTCACCTGTGATGGGGAGAGAGCTGGGGGCTGTGACACACCTGTGATGGGGAGAGATATGGGGACACTCACATACCTGTGATGCTGAGACAGCTGAGGGGTGTCACATACCTGTGATGCTGTGACAGCTGGGAGCTGTCACATACCTGTGATGGGGAGAGAGCTGGGGGCTGTAACTCACCGGTGATGGGGAGAGAGCTGGGGGATGTCACACACCTGTGATGGGGAGAGAGTTTGGGGTTGTCACACACCTGTGATGGTGAGAGAGATGGGTATTGTCACTTGCTTGTCATTCTAAGACAGATGTGGACTGCCACACTGCTGTGATTGGGAGAGAGCTGGGGGCTGTCACTCACCGGGGATGGGGAGAGACCAGGGGGATGTCACACACCTGTGATGGGAAAGGAGCTTGGGGCTGTCACTCACTTGTGAAGGGGAAAGAGATGGGGACTGTCAAACACTTCTGATGGGGAAAGTGCTGGGGCCAGTTCCATACCTTTAATGCGGAGTCAGGTAGTTGCTGTCACATACTTGTGATGTGGAGACAGCTGGGTGTTGTCACACACCTGTGATGGGGAGAGAGCTGGGGGCTCACACATACCTATGATACAGAGACAGCTAGTGGTTGTCACATCCCTGTGCTGTGGAGACAATGGCGGTTGTGACATACCTGTGATGGCTAGAGAGTTGGGGGCTGTTAGGCTCCTGTGATACGGGGACAGATGGGGGCTCTCAGATACCTGGAATGGGGAGAGAGCTGGGATTTCTTTCTCACCTGAAATGGGGAGAGAGCTGGGGTCTGTCAAACACCTGTGATGGGGAAAGAGATGGGGACTGTCAGATACCTGTGATGCGGAGACAGCTGGTTTCTTTCACATACCTGTGATGCAGAGAGAGCTGGGGGCTGTCACATACCTGTGATGGGGAGACAGCTGGGGGCCATCACTCACCTGTGATGGGGAGAGAGCTTGGGGCTGTCACTCACTTGTGATGTGGAAAGAGATGGGGTCTGTCCATCAATTTTGATGGGGCTAGAGCTGGGGGCTGTCACCCACCTGTGAAGGGGAGAGAGCGGGGTCCTTTCACACCCCTGTGATATGGAGACAGCTGGGGACGGTCACACAAATGTGATGGGGAGAGAGCTTTGCGTTGTCACATACCTGTGATGTGGAGACAGCTGGGGGCTGTCACATACGTATAACGGGGAGAGAGCTGGGGGCTATCACATACCTGCGATGGGGAGAGACCTGGTGGCTGTCACATACCTGTGATGTGGAGACAGTTGTCGGCTGTAACATACTTGTGATGGGGAGACAGTTGAGGGGTTGTCAGGCACCTTTAATGCGGAGACAGCTGGGGGCTGTCACATACATGTGATGGGGAGACAGCCGGAGGCCGTTACTCACCTGAGATGGGGAGAGAGCTGAGGGCTGTCACACACCTGTGATGTGGAGAGAGATGGGGACTGCCACATACCTGTGATGCTGAGAAAGCAGGGGGCTGTCACATGCCTGTGATGGGGAGAAAGCTGGGGGCTGTCAGACAACTGTGATGCAGTGACAGCTGGGGGATGTCAAATAGCTCTGATGGGTAGAGATCTGGGGGCTGTCACACACCTGTGATGGGGAGATAGCTTGGGGTTGTCACACACCTGTGATGGAGAGAGAGATGGGGATTGTAATTTACTTGTAATTCTAGGACAGCTGGGGGCTGTCACACTGCTGTGATTGGGAGAGAGCTGGGGGCTGTCACTCACCGGGGATGGGGAGAGAGCTGGGGGATGTCACACACCTGTGATGGGAAGGGAGCTTGGGGCTTTCACTCACTTGTGAACGGGAAAGAGATGGGGACTGTCAAACACCTCTGATGGTGAGAGTGCTGGGGTCAGTTACATACCTGTGATGCCGAGTCAGGCAGTTGCTGTCACATACTTGTGATGTAGAGACAGCTGGGGGCTGTCACATACCTGAGATGGGGAGAGAGCTGGGACCTATCACTCACCTGTGATGGGGAGAGAGCTGGGGCTTCACACACCTGTGATGGGTAGACAGCTGGGGGCTGTCACTCACCGGGGATGGGGAGACAGCTGGGGGATGTCACACACCTGTGATGGGAAAAAAGATGGGGACTGTCAAACACCTGTGATGGGGAGAGACCTGGGGGCTGTCAGATACCTGTGATGCGGAGACAGCTGGTGTGTTTCACATACCTGTGATGTGGAGACAGCTTGGGGTTGACACACAACTGTGATGGGGAGAAAGTTGGGGGCTGTCAGGCTCCTGTGATGCGGAATCAGCTGGGGGCTGTCACATACCTGTGATGGGGAGAAAGCTGGCGCCTACCACTCACCTGTGATGGGGAGACAGCAGGGGTCTGTCACACTCCTGTGATGGGGAGAGAGCTGGGGGTTGTCACTCACCTGTGATGGGGAGAGAGCTGGGGCTCACACATACCTGTGATGTGTAGACAGCTAGTGGTTGCCACATACCGGTGATGTGGAGACAATGGGCGTTGTGACATACATGTGATGGGGAGAGAGGTGGGGGATGTTTGGCTCCTGTGATGCGGAGACGGAAGGGGCTCTCAGATACCTGTGATGGGGAGAGAGCTGGGGGCTGTCACTCACCTGTGATGGGGAGAAAGCTGGTGGCTGTCACACACCTGTGAATGGGAGAGAGCTGGACATTGTCACTCACCTGTGATATGGAGACACCTGGGGACGGTCACACAACTGTGATAGGGAGAGAGCTGGGGGCGTTAACATACCAGTGATGTGGAGAGAGTTGGGGACTGTCAGGCACCTTTGATGCGCAGACAGCTGCGGTCTGTCACATACATGTGATGGGGAGACAGCCGAGGGCCGTTACTCACCTGTGATGGGGAGAGAGCTGAGGGCTGTCACACACCTGTGATGCGGAGAGAGATGGGGACTGCCACATACCTGTGATCCTGAGACAGCTGGGGGCTGTCACATACCTGTGATGGGGAGAAAGCTGGGGGCTGTCAGGCAACTGTGATGCAGTGACAGCTGGGGAATGTCAAAGAGCTCTGATGGGTAGAGAGCTGGGGGCTGTCACACACCTGTGATGGGGAGAGAGATGATGAATGTCAAACACCTGTGATGGGGAGAGAGCTGGGGGCTGTCACATACCTGTGATGTGGACACAGGTGGGGGCTGTCACATACCTGTGATGGGGAGAGAGCTGGGGTCTGTCACTCACCTGTGATCAGGAGAGAGCTTGGGGCTGTCACCCACATGTGAAGGGGAGAGAGCTGGGGGCTTTCACGCACCTGTGATATGGAGATAACTGGGGACGTTCACACACCTGTGATGTGCAGACAGCTGGGGGCGTTAACATACCAGTGATGCGGAGAGAGTTGGGGGCTGTCAGGCACCTTTGATGCGGAGACAGCTGGGGTCTGTCACATACATGTGATGGGGAGAAAGCTGGGGGCCGTCACTCACCTGTGATGGGGAGAGAGCTGGGGGCTGTGACACACCTGTGATGGGGAGAGTGATGGGGACTGAAACATACCTGTTTTGCTGAGACAGCTGGGGGCTGTCAAATACCTTTGATGCAGTGACAGCTGGGAGCTGTCACATACCTGTGATGGGGAGAGAGCTGGGGGCTGTCACACACCTGTGATAGGGAGAGAGATGGGGAATATCAAACACCTGTGATGGGGAGAGAGCTGGGGGCTTGTTCTCACCTGTGATAAGGAGAGAGCTTGGGGCTCTCACCCACCGGTGAAGGGAAGAGAGCTGGGGGCTTTCACGCTCCTCTGATATGGAGACAACTGGGGAAGGTAACACACCTGTGATGGGGAGAGAGCTTGGCGTTGTCACATACCTGTGATGTGAAGACTGCTGGGGGCTATCATATACCTGTAATTCGGAGAGAGCTTGGAGCCGTCACTCACCTGTAATGGGGAGACAGTTTGGGGCTATCACACACCTGTGATGGGGAGAGAGATGGGGACTGTAAAACACCTGTGATGCTGTTACAGTTGGGGGCTTTCACATACCTATGATGGGGAGAGAGGTGAGGGCGGTTACTCACCTGAGATGGGAAGAGAGATGGGGGATATCAGTCACCTGTGAGGGGGAGAGAGCTGGGGGCTGTCACTCACCTGTGATCAGGAGAGAGCTTGGGGCTGTCACCCACCTGTGAAGGGGAGAGAGCTGGGCGTAGTCACGCACCTGTGATATGGAGATAGATGGGGACGGTCACACACCTGTGATGGAGGGAGAGCTGGGGACTGTCACACACCTGTGATGGAGGGAGAGATGGGGACTGTCAAACACCTGTGATGGGGAGAGAGCTGGGGTCTGTCACAAACCTGTGATGTGGAGACAACTGGGGGCTCTCACATACCTGTGATGGGGAGAGAGATGCAAATTGTCAAACACCTGTGATGGGGAGAGAGCTGGGGACTGTCACATACCTGTGATGTGGACACAGGTGGGGGCTGTCACATACCTGTGATGGGGAGAGAGCTGGGGGCTGTCACTCACCTGTGATCAGGAGAGAGCTTGGGGCTGTCACCCACATGTGAAAGGGAGAGAGCTGGGGGCTTTCACGCACCTGTGATATGGAGACAACTGGGGACGTTCACACACCTGTGATGTGCAGACAGCTGGGGGCGTTAACATACCAGTGATGTGGAGAGAGTTGGGGACTCTCAGGCACCTTTGATGCGGAGACAGCTGGGGTCTGTCACATACATGTGATGGGGAGACAGCTGGGGGCCGTCACTCACCTGTGATGGGGAGAGAGCTGGGGGCTGTGACACACCTGTGATGGGGAGAGAGATGGGGACACTCACATACCTGTGATGCTGAGACAGCTGAGGGGTGTCACATACCTGTGATGCTGTGACAGCTGGGAGCTGTCACATACCTGTGATGGGGAGAGAGCTGGGGGCTGTAACTCACCGGTGATGGGGAGAGAGCTGGGGGATGTCACACACCTGTGATGGGGAGAGAGTTTGGGGTTGTCACACACCTGTGATGGTGAGAGAGATGGGGATTGTCACTTGCTTGTCATTCTAAGACAGATGTGGACTGCCACACTGCTGTGATTGGGCGAGAGCTGGGGGCTGTCACTCACCGGGGATGGGGAGAGACCAGGGGGATGTCACACACCTGTGATGGGAAAGGAGCTTGGGGCTGTCACTCACTTGTGAAGGGGAAAGAGATGGGGACTGTCAAACACTTCTGATGGGGAAAGTGCTGGGGCCAGTTCCATACCTTTAATGCGGAGTCAGGTAGTTGCTGTCACATTCTTGTGATGTGGAGACAGCTGGGTGTTGTCACACACCTGTGATGGGGAGAGAGCTGGGGGCTCACACATACCTATGATACAGAGACAGCTAGTGGTTGTCACATCCCTGTGCTGTGGAGACAATGGCGGTTGTGACATACCTGTGATGGCTAGAGAGTTGGAGGTTGTTAGGCTCCTGTGATACGGGGACAGATGGGGGCTCTCAGATACCTGGAATGGGGAGAGAGCTGGGATTTCTTTCTCACCTGAAATGGGGAGAGAGCTGGGGTCTGTCAAACACCTGTGATGGGGAAAGAGATGGGGACTGTCAGATACCTGTGATGCGGAGACAGCTGGTTTCTTTCACATACCTGTGATGCAGAGAGAGCTGGGGGCTGTCACATACCTGTGATGGGGAGACAGCTGGGGGCCATCACTCACCTGTGATGGGGAGAGAGCTTGGGGCTGTCACTCACTTGTGATGTGGAAAGAGATGGGGTCTGTCCATCAATTTTGATGGGGCTAGAGCTGGGGGCTGTCACCCACCTGTGAAGGGGAGAGAGCGGGGTCCTTTCACACCCCTGTGATATGGAGACAGCTGGGGACGGTCACACAAATGTGATGGGGAGAGAGCTTTGCGTTGTCACATACCTGTGATGTGGAGACAGCTGGGGGCTGTCACATACGTATAACGGGGAGAGAGCTGGGGGCTATCACATACCTGCGATGGGGAGAGACCTGGTGGCTGTCACATACCTGTGATGTGGAGACAGTTGTCGGCTGTAACATACTTGTGATGGGGAGAGAGTTGAGGGGTTGTCAGGCACCTTTAATGCGGAGACAGCTGGGGGCTGTCACATACATGTGATGGGGAGACAGCCGGAGGCCGTTACTCACCTGAGATGGGGAGAGAGCTGAGGGCTGTCACACACCTGTGATGTGGAGAGAGATGGGGACTGCCACATACCTGTGATGCTGAGAAAGCAGGGGGCTGTCACATGCCTGTGATGGGGAGAAAGCTGGGGGCTGTCAGACAACTGTGATGCAGTGACAGCTGGGGGATGTCAAATAGCTCTGATGGGTAGAGATCTGGGGGCTGTCACACACCTGTGATGGGGAGAGAGCTGGGGGCTGTAATTCACTGGTGATGGGGATAGAGCTGGGGGATGTCACACACCTCTGATGGGGAGAGAGCTTGGGGTTGTCACACACCTGTGATGGAGAGAGAGATGGGGATTGTAATTTACTTGTAATTCTAGGACAGCTGGGGGCTGTCACACTGCTGTGATTGGGAGAGAGCTGGGGGCTGTCACTCACCGGGGATGGGGAGAGAGCTGGGGGATGTCACACACCTGTGATGGGAAGGGAGCTTGGGGCTTTCACTCACTTGTGAACGGGAAAGAGATGGGGACTGTCAAACACCTCTGATGGTGAGAGTGCTGGGGTCAGTTACATACCTGTGATGCCGAGTCAGGCAGTTGCTGTCACATACTTGTGATGTAGAGACAGCTGGGGGCTGTCACATACCTGAGATGGGGAGAGAGCTGGGACCTATCACTCACCTGTGATGGGGAGAGAGCTGGGGCTTCACACACCTGTGATGGGTAGACAGCTGGGGGCTGTCACTCACCGGGGATGGGGAGACAGCTGGGGGATGTCACACACCTGTGATGGGAAAAAAGATGGGGACTGTCAAACACCTGTGATGGGGAGAGACCTGGGGGCTGTCAGATACCTGTGATGCGGAGACAGCTGGTGTGTTTCACATACCTGTGATGTGGAGACAGCTTGGGGTTGACACACAACTGTGATGGGGAGAAAGTTGGGGGCTGTCAGGCTCCTGTGATGCGGAATCAGCTGGGGGCTGTCACATACCTGTGATGGGGAGAAAGCTGGCGCCTACCACTCACCTGTGATGGGGAGACAGCAGGGGTCTGTCACACTCCTGTGATGGGGAGAGAGCTGGGGGTTGTCACTCACCTGTGATGGGGAGAGAGCTGGGGCTCACACATACCTGTGATGTGTAGACAGCTAGTGGTTGCCACATACCGGTGATGTGGAGACAATGGGCGTTGTGACATACATGTGATGGGGAGAGAGGTGGGGGATGTTTGGCTCCTGTGATGCGGAGACGGATGGGGGCTCTCAGATACCTGTGATGGGGAGAGAGCTGGGGGCTGTCACTCACCTGTGATGGGGAGAAAGCTGGTGGCTGTCAAACACCTGTGAATGGGAGAGAGCTGGACATTGTCACTCACCTGTGATATGGAGACACCTGGGGACGGTCACACAACTGTGATAGGGAGAGAGCTGGGGGCGTTAACATACCAGTGATGTGGAGAGAGTTGGGGACTGTCAGGCACCTTTGATGCGCAGACAGCTGCGGTCTGTCACATACATGTGATGGGGAGACAGCCGAGGGCCGTTACTCACCTGTGATGGGGAGAGAGCTGAGGGCTGTCACACACCTGTGATGCGGAGAGAGATGGGGACTGCCACATACCTGTGATCCTGAGACAGCTGGGGGCTGTCACATACCTGTGATGGGGAGAAAGCTGGGGGCTGTCAGGCAACTGTGATGCAGTGACAGCTGGGGAATGTCAAATAGCTCTGATGGGTAGAGAGCTGGGGGCTGTCACACACCTGTGATGGGGAGAGAGATGATGAATGTCAAACACCTGTGATGGGGAGAGAGCTGGGGGCTGTCACATACCTGTGATGTGGACACAGGTGGGGGCTGTCACATACCTGTGATGGGGAGAGAGCTGGGGTCTGTCACTCACCTGTGATCAGGAGAGAGTTTGGGGCTGTCACCCACATGTGAAGGGGAGAGAGCTGGGGGCTTTCACGCACCTGTGATATGGAGATAACTGGGGACGGTCACACACCTGTGATGTGCAGACAGCTGGGGGCGTTAACATACCAGTGATGCGGAGAGAGTTGGGGGCTGTCAGGCACCTTTGATGCGGAGACAGCTGGGGGCTGTCACATACATGTGATGGGGAGAAAGCTGGGGGCCGTCACTCACCTGTGATGGGGAGAGAGCTGGGGGCTGTGACACACCTGTGATGGGGAGAGTGATGGGGACTGAAACATACCTGTTTTGCTGAGACAGCTGGGGGCTGTCAAATACCTTTGATGCAGTGACAGCTGGGAGCTGTCACATACCTGTGATGGGGAGAGAGCTGGGGGCTGTCACACACCTGTGATAGGGAGAGAGATGGGGAATATCAAACACCTGTGATGGGGAGAGAGCTGGGGGCTTGTTCTCACCTGTGATAAGGAGAGAGCTTGGGGCTCTCACCCACCGGTGAAGGGAAGAGAGCTGGGGGCTTTCACGCACCTCTGATATGGAGACAACTGGGGAAGGTAACACACCTGTGATGGGGAGAGAGCTTGGCTTTGTCACATACCTGTGATGTGAAGACTGCTGGGGGCTATCATATACCTGTAATTCGGAGAGAGCTTGGAGCCGTCACTCACCTGTAATGGGGAGACAGTTTGGGGCTATCACACACCTGTGATGGGGAGAGAGATGGGGACTGTAAAACACCTGTGATGCTGTTACAGTTGGGGGCTTTCACATACCTATGATGGGGAGAGAGTTGAGGGCGGTTACTCACCTGAGATGGGAAGAGAGATGGGGGATATCAGTCACCTGTGATGGGGAGAGAGCTGGGGGCTGTCACTCACCTGTGATCAGGAGAGAGCTTGGGGCTGTCACCCACCTGTGAAGGGGAGAGAGCTGGGCGTAGTCACGCACCTGTGATATGGAGATAGATGGGGACGGTCACACACCTGTGATGGAGGGAGAGCTGGGGACTGTCAAACACCTGTGATGGGGAGAGAGCTGGGGTCTGTCACAAACCTGTGATGTGGAGACAACTGGGGGCTCTCACATACCTGTGATGGGGAGAGAGATGAAAATTGTCAAACACCTGTGATGGGGAGAGAGCTGGGGACTGTCACATACCTGTGATGTGGACACAGGTGGGGGCTGTCACATACCTGTGATGGGGAGAGAGCTGGGGGCTGTCACTCACCTGTGATCAGGAGAGAGCTTGGGGCTGTCACCCACATGTGAAAGGGAGAGAGCTGGGGGCTTTCACGCACCTGTGATATGGAGACAACTGGGGACGTTCACACACCTGTGATGTGCAGACAGCTGGGGGCGTTAACATACCAGTGATGTGGAGAGAGTTGGGGACTCTCAGGCACCTTTGATGCGGAGACAGCTGGGGTCTGTCACATACATGTGATGGGGAGACAGCTGGGGGCCGTCACTCACCTGTGATGGGGAGAGAGCTGGGGGCTGTGACACACCTGTGATGGGGAGAGAGATGGGGACACTCACATACCTGTGATGCTGAGACAGCTGAGGGGTGTCACATACCTGTGATGCTGTGACAGCTGGGAGCTGTCACATACCTGTGATGGGGAGAGAGCTGGGGGCTGTAACTCACCGGTGATGGGGAGAGAGCTGGGGGATGTCACACACCTGTGATGGGGAGAGAGTTTGGGGTTGTCACACACCTGTGATGGTGAGAGAGATGGGGATTGTCACTTGCTTGTCATTCTAAGACAGATGTGGACTGCCACACTGCTGTGATTGGGAGAGAGCTGGGGGCTGTCACTCACCGGGGATGGGGAGAGACCAGGGGGATGTCACACACCTGTGATGGGAAAGGAGCTTGGGGCTGTCACTCACTTGTGAAGGGGAAAGAGATGGGGACTGTCAAACACTTCTGATGGGGAAAGTGCTGGGGCCAGTTCCATACCTTTAATGCGGAGTCAGGTAGTTGCTGTCACATACTTGTGATGTGGAGACAGCTGGGTGTTGTCACACACCTGTGATGGGGAGAGAGCTGGGGGCTCACACATACCTATGATACAGAGACAGCTAGTGGTTGTCACATCCCTGTGCTGTGGAGACAATGGCGGTTGTGACATACCTGTGATGGCTAGAGAGTTGGGGGCTGTTAGGCTCCTGTGATACGGGGACAGATGGGGGCTCTCAGATACCTGGAATGGGGAGAGAGCTGGGATTTCTTTCTCACCTGAAATGGGGAGAGAGCTGGGGTCTGTCAAACACCTGTGATGGGGAAAGAGATGGGGACTGTCAGATACCTGTGATGCGGAGACAGCTGGTTTCTTTCACATACCTGTGATGCAGAGAGAGCTGGGGGCTGTCACATACCTGTGATGGGGAGACAGCTGGGGGCCATCACTCACCTGTGATGGGGAGAGAGCTTGGGGCTGTCACTCACTTGTGATGTGGAAAGAGATGGGGTCTGTACATCAATTTTGATGGGGCTAGAGCTGGGGGCTGTCACCCACCTGTGAAGGGGAGAGAGCGGGGGCCTTTCACACCCCTGTGATATGGAGACAGCTGGGGACGGTCACACAAATGTGATGGGGAGAGAGCTTTGCGTTGTCACATACCTGTGATGTGGAGACAGCTGGGGGCTGTCACATACGTATAACGGGGAGAGAGCTGGGGGCTATCACATACCTGCGATGGGGAGAGACCTGGTGGCTGTCACATACCTGTGATGTGGAGACAGTTGTCGGCTGTAACATACTTGTGATGGGGAGAGAGTTGAGGGGTTGTCAGGCACCTTTAATGCGGAGACAGCTGGGGGCTGTCACATACATGTGATGGGGAGACAGCCGGAGGCCGTTACTCACCTGAGATGGGGAGGGAGCTGAGGGCTGTCACACACCTGTGATGTGGAGAGAGATGGGGACTGCCACATACCTGTGATGCTGAGAAAGCAGGGGGCTGTCACATGCCTGTGATGGGGAGAAAGCTGGGGGCTGTCAGACAACTGTGATGCAGTGACAGCTGGGGGATGTCAAATAGCTCTGATGGGTAGAGATCTGGGGGCTGTCACACACCTGTGATGGGGAGATAGCTTGGGGTTGTCACACACCTGTGATGGGGAGAGAGCTGGGGGCTTGTTCTCACCTGTGATAAGGAGAGAGCTTGGGGCTCTCACCCACCGGTGAAGGGAAGAGAGCTGGGGGCTTTCACGCTCCTCTGATATGGAGACAACTGGGGAAGGTAACACACCTGTGATGGGGAGAGAGCTTGGCGTTGTCACATACCTGTGATGTGAAGACTGCTGGGGGCTATCATATACCTGTAATTCGGAGAGAGCTTGGAGCCGTCACTCACCTGTAATGGGGAGACAGTTTGGGGCTATCACACACCTGTGATGGGGAGAGAGATGGGGACTGTAAAACACCTGTGATGCTGTTACAGTTGGGGGCTTTCACATACCTATGATGGGGAGAGAGGTGAGGGCGGTTACTCACCTGAGATGGGAAGAGAGATGGGGGATATCAGTCACCTGTGAGGGGGAGAGAGCTGGGGGCTGTCACTCACCTGTGATCAGGAGAGAGCTTGGGGCTGTCACCCACCTGTGAAGGGGAGAGAGCTGGGCGTAGTCACGCACCTGTGATATGGAGATAGATGGGGACGGTCACACACCTGTGATGGAGGGAGAGCTGGGGACTGTCACACACCTGTGATGGAGGGAGAGATGGGGACTGTCAAACACCTGTGATGGGGAGAGAGCTGGGGTCTGTCACAAACCTGTGATGTGGAGACAACTGGGGGCTCTCACATACCTGTGATGGGGAGAGAGATGCAAATTGTCAAACACCTGTGATGGGGAGAGAGCTGGGGACTGTCACATACCTGTGATGTGGACACAGGTGGGGGCTGTCACATACCTGTGATGGGGAGAGAGCTGGGGGCTGTCACTCACCTGTGATCAGGAGAGAGCTTGGGGCTGTCACCCACATGTGAAAGGGAGAGAGCTGGGGGCTTTCACGCACCTGTGATATGGAGACAACTGGGGACGTTCACACACCTGTGATGTGCAGACAGCTGGGGGCGTTAACATACCAGTGATGTGGAGAGAGTTGGGGACTCTCAGGCACCTTTGATGCGGAGACAGCTGGGGTCTGTCACATACATGTGATGGGGAGACAGCTGGGGGCCGTCACTCACCTGTGATGGGGAGAGAGCTGGGGGCTGTGACACACCTGTGATGGGGAGAGAGATGGGGACACTCACATACCTGTGATGCTGAGACAGCTGAGGGGTGTCACATACCTGTGATGCTGTGACAGCTGGGAGCTGTCACATACCTGTGATGGGGAGAGAGCTGGGGGCTGTAACTCACCGGTGATGGGGAGAGAGCTGGGGGATGTCACACACCTGTGATGGGGAGAGAGTTTGGGGTTGTCACACACCTGTGATGGTGAGAGAGATGGGGATTGTCACTTGCTTGTCATTCTAAGACAGATGTGGACTGCCACACTGCTGTGATTGGGAGAGAGCTGGGGGCTGTCACTCACCGGGGATGGGGAGAGACCAGGGGGATGTCACACACCTGTGATGGGAAAGGAGCTTGGGGCTGTCACTCACTTGTGAAGGGGAAAGAGATGGGGACTGTCAAACACTTCTGATGGGGAAAGTGCTGGGGCCAGTTCCATACCTTTAGTGCGGAATCAGGTAGTTGCTGTCACATTCTTGTGATGTGGAGACAGCTGGGTGTTGTCACACACCTGTGATGGGGAGAGAGCTGGGGGCTCACACATACCTATGATACAGAGACAGCTAGTGGTTGTCACATCCCTGTGCTGTGGAGACAATGGCGGTTGTGACATACCTGTGATGGCTAGAGAGTTGGGGGCTGTTAGGCTCCTGTGATACGGGGACAGATGGGGGCTCTCAGATACCTGGAATGGGGAGAGAGCTGGGATTTCTTTCTCACCTGAAATGGGGAGAGAGCTGGGGTCTGTCAAACACCTGTGATGGGGAAAGAGATGGGGACTGTCAGATACCTGTGATGCGGAGACAGCTGGTTTCTTTCACATACCTGTGATGCAGAGAGAGCTGGGGGCTGTCACATACCTGTGATGGGGAGACAGCTGGGGGCCATCACTCACCTGTGATGGGGAGAGAGCTTGGGGCTGTCACTCACTTGTGATGTGGAAAGAGATGGGGTCTGTCCATCAATTTTGATGGGGCTAGAGCTGGGGGCTGTCACCCACCTGTGAAGGGGAGAGAGCGGGGTCCTTTCACACCCCTGTGATATGGAGACAGCTGGGGACGGTCACACAAATGTGATGGGGAGAGAGCTTTGCGTTGTCACATACCTGTGATGTGGAGACAGCTGGGGGCTGTCACATACGTATAACGGGGAGAGAGCTGGGGGCTATCACATACCTGCGATGGGGAGAGACCTGGTGGCTGTCACATACCTGTGATGTGGAGACAGTTGTCGGCTGTAACATACTTGTGATGGGGAGAGAGTTGAGGGGTTGTCAGGCACCTTTAATGCGGAGACAGCTGGGGGCTGTCACATACATGTGATGGGGAGACAGCCGGAGGCCGTTACTCACCTGAGATGGGGAGAGAGCTGAGGGCTGTCACACACCTGTGATGTGGAGAGAGATGGGGACTGCCACATACCTGTGATGCTGAGAAAGCAGGGGGCTGTCACATGCCTGTGATGGGGAGAAAGCTGGGGGCTGTCAGACAACTGTGATGCAGTGACAGCTGGGGGATGTCAAATAGCTCTGATGGGTAGAGATCTGGGGGCTGTCACACACCTGTGATGGGGAGAGAGCTGGGGGCTGTAATTCACTGGTGATGGGGATAGAGCTGGGGGATGTCACACACCTCTGATGGGGAGAGAGCTTGGGGTTGTCACACACCTGTGATGGAGAGAGAGATGGGGATTGTAATTTACTTGTAATTCTAGGACAGCTGGGGGCTGTCACACTGCTGTGATTGGGAGAGAGCTGGGGGCTGTCACTCACCGGGGATGGGGAGAGAGCTGGGGGATGTCACACACCTGTGATGGGAAGGGAGCTTGGGGCTTTCACTCACTTGTGAACGGGAAAGAGATGGGGACTGTCAAACACCTCTGATGGTGAGAGTGCTGGGGTCAGTTACATACCTGTGATGCCGAGTCAGGCAGTTGCTGTCACATACTTGTGATGTAGAGACAGCTGGGGGCTGTCACATACCTGAGATGGGGAGAGAGCTGGGACCTATCACTCACCTGTGATGGGGAGAGAGCTGGGGCTTCACACACCTGTGATGGGTAGACAGCTGGGGGCTGTCACTCACAGGGGATGGGGAGACAGCTGGGGGATGTCACACACCTGTGATGGGAAGAAAGATGGGGACTGTCAAACACCTGTGATGGGGAGAGACCTGGGGGCTGTCAGATACCTGTGATGCGGAGACAGCTGGTGTGTTTCACATACCTGTGATGTGGAGACAGCTTGGGGTTGACACACAACTGTGATGGGGAGAAAGTTGGGGGCTGTCAGGCTCCTGTGATGCGGAATCAGCTGGGGGCTGTCACATACCTGTGATGGGGAGAAAGCTGGCGCCTACCACTCACCTGTGATGGGGAGACAGCAGGGGTCTGTCACACTCCTGTGATGGGGAGAGAGCTGGGGGTTGTCACTCACCTGTGATGGGGAGAGAGCTGGGGCTCACACATACCTGTGATGTGTAGACAGCTAGTGGTTGCCACATACCGGTGATGTGGAGACAATGGGCGTTGTGACATACATGTGATGGGGAGAGAGGTGGGGGATGTTTGGCTCCTGTGATGCGGAGACGGATGGGGGCTCTCAGATACCTGTGATGGGGAGAGAGCTGGGGGCTGTCACTCACCTGTGAGGGGAGAAAGCTGGTGGCTGTCACACACCTGTGAATGGGAGAGAGCTGGACATTGTCACTCACCTGTGATATGGAGACACCTGGGGACGGTCACACAACTGTGATAGGGAGAGAGCTGTGGGCGTTAACATACCAGTGATGTGGAGAGAGTTGGGGACTGTCAGGCACCTTTGATGCGCAGACAGCTGCGGTCTGTCACATACATGTGATGGGGAGACAGCCGAGGGCCGTTACTCACCTGTGATGGGGAGAGAGCTGAGGGCTGTCACACACCTGTGATGCGGAGAGAGATGGGGACTGCCACATACCTGTGATCCTGAGACAGCTGGGGGCTGTCACATACCTGTGATGGGGAGAGAGATGATGAATGTCAAACACCTGTGATGGGGAGAGAGCTGGGGGCTGTCACACACCTGTGATGGGGAGAGAGATGATGAATGTCAAACACCTGTGATGGGGAGAGAGCTGGGGGCTGTCACATACCTGTGATGTGGACACAGGTGGGGGCTGTCACATACCTGTGATGGGGAGAGAGCTGGGGTCTGTCACTCACCTGTGATCAGGAGAGAGCTTGGGGCTGTCACCCACATGTGAACGGGAGAGAGCTGGGGGCTTTCACGCACCTGTGATATGGAGATAACTGGGGACGTTCACACACCTGTGATGTGCAGACAGCTGGGGGCGTTAACATACCAGTGATGCGGAGAGAGTTGGGGGCTGTCAGGCACCTTTGATGCGGAGACAGCTGGGGTCTGTCACATACATGTGATGGGGAGAAAGCTGGGGGCCGTCACTCACCTGTGATGGGGAGAGAGCTGGGGGGCTGTGACACACCTGTGATGGGGAGAGTGATGGGGACTGAAACATACCTGTTTTGCTGAGACAGCTGGGGGCTGTCAAATACCTTTGATGCAGTGACAGCTGGGAGCTGTCACATACCTGTGATGGGGAGAGAGCTGGGGGCTGTCACACACCTGTGATAGGGAGAGAGATGGGGAATATCAAACACCTGTGATGGGGAGAGAGCTGGGGGCTTGTTCTCACCTGTGATAAGGAGAGAGCTTGGGGCTCTCACCCACCGGTGAAGGGAAGAGAGCTGGGGGCTTTCACGCACCTCTGATATGGAGACAACTGGGGAAGGTAACACACCTGTGATGGGGAGAGAGCTTGGCGTTGTCACATACCTGTGATGTGAAGACTGCTGGGGGCTATCATATCCCTGTAATTCGGAGAGAGCTTGGAGCCGTCACTCACCTGTAATGGGGAGACAGTTTGGGGCTATCACACACCTGTGATGGGGAGAGAGATGGGGACTGTAAAACACCTGTGATGCTGTTACAGTTGGGGGCTTTCACATACCTATGATGGGGAGAGAGGTGAGGGCGGTTACTCACCTGAGATGGGAAGAGAGATGGGGGATATCAGTCACCTGTGAGGGGGAGAGAGCTGGGGGCTGTCACTCACCTGTGATCAGGAGAGAGCTTGGGGCTGTCACCCACCTGTGAAGGGGAGAGAGCTGGGCGTAGTCACGCACCTGTGATATGGAGATAGATGGGGACGGTCACACACCTGTGATGGAGGGAGAGCTGGGGACTGTCACACACCTGTGATGGAGGGAGAGATGGGGACTGTCAAACACCTGTGATGGGGAGAGAGCTGGGGTCTGTCACAAACCTGTGATGTGGAGACAACTGGGGGCTCTCACATACCTGTGATGGGGAGAGAGATGAAAATTGTCAAACACCTGTGATGGGGAGAGAGCTGGGGACTGTCACATACCTGTGATGTGGACACAGGTGGGGGCTGTCACATACCTGTGATGGGGAGAGAGCTGGGGGCTGTCACTCACCTGTGATCAGGAGAGAGCTTGGGGCTGTCACCCACATGTGAAAGGGAGAGAGCTGGGGGCTTTCACGCACCTGTGATATGGAGACAACTGGGGACGTTCACACACCTGTGATGTGCAGACAGCTGGGGGCGTTAACATACCAGTGATGTGGAGAGAGTTGGGGACTCTCAGGCACCTTTGATGCGGAGACAGCTGGGGTCTGTCACATACATGTGATGGGGAGACAGCTGGGGGCCGTCACTCACCTGTGATGGGGAGAGAGCTGGGGGCTGTGACACACCTGTGATGGGGAGAGAGATGGGGACACTCACATACCTGTGATGCTGAGACAGCTGAGGGGTGTCACATACCTGTGATGCTGTGACAGCTGGGAGCTGTCACATACCTGTGATGGGGAGAGAGCTGGGGGCTGTAACTCACCGGTGATGGGGAGAGAGCTGGGGGATGTCACACACCTGTGATGGGGAGAGAGTTTGGGGTTGTCACACACCTGTGATGGTGAGAGAGATGGGGATTGTCACTTGCTTGTCATTCTAAGACAGATGTGGACTGCCACACTGCTGTGATTGGGAGAGAGCTGGGGGCTGTCACTCACCGGGGATGGGGAGAGACCAGGGGGATGTCACACACCTGTGATGGGAAAGGAGCTTGGGGCTGTCACTCACTTGTGAAGGGGAAAGAGATGGGGACTGTCAAACACTTCTGATGGGGAAAGTGCTGGGGCCAGTTCCATACCTTTAGTGCGGAATCAGGTAGTTGCTGTCACATTCTTGTGATGTGGAGACAGCTGGGTGTTGTCACACACCTGTGATGGGGAGAGAGCTGGGGGCTCACACATACCTATGATACAGAGACAGCTAGTGGTTGTCACATCCCTGTGCTGTGGAGACAATGGCGGTTGTGACATACCTGTGATGGCTAGAGAGTTGGGGGCTGTTAGGCTCCTGTGATACGGGGACAGATGGGGGCTCTCAGATACCTGGAATGGGGAGAGAGCTGGGATTTCTTTCTCACCTGAAATGGGGAGAGAGCTGGGGTCTGTCAAACACCTGTGATGGGGAAAGAGATGGGGACTGTCAGATACCTGTGATGCGGAGACAGCTGGTTTCTTTCACATACCTGTGATGCAGAGAGAGCTGGGGGCTGTCACATACCTGTGATGGGGAGACAGCTGGGGGCCATCACTCACCTGTGATGGGGAGAGAGCTTGGGGCTGTCACTCACTTGTGATGTGGAAAGAGATGGGGTCTGTCCATCAATTTTGATGGGGCTAGAGCTGGGGGCTGTCACCCACCTGTGAAGGGGAGAGAGCGGGGTCCTTTCACACCCCTGTGATATGGAGACAGCTGGGGACGGTCACACAAATGTGATGGGGAGAGAGCTTTGCGTTGTCACATACCTGTGATGTGGAGACAGCTGGGGGCTGTCACATACGTATAACGGGGAGAGAGCTGGGGGCTATCACATACCTGCGATGGGGAGAGACCTGGTGGCTGTCACATACCTGTGATGTGGAGACAGTTGTCGGGTGTAACATACTTGTGATGGGGAGAGAGTTGAGGGGTTGTCAGGCACCTTTAATGCGGAGACAGCTGGGGGCTGTCACATACATGTGATGGGGAGACAGCCGGAGGCCGTTACTCACCTGAGATGGGGAGAGAGCTGAGGGCTGTCACACACCTGTGATGTGGAGAGAGATGGGGACTGTCACATACCTGTGATGCTGAGAAAGCAGGGGGCTGTCACATGCCTGTGATGGGGAGAAAGCTGGGGGCTGTCAGACAACTGTGATGCAGTGACAGCTGGGGGATGTCAAATAGCTCTGATGGGTAGAGATCTGGGGGCTGTCACACACCTGTGATGGGGAGAGAGCTGGGGGCTGTAATTCACTGGTGATGGGGATAGAGCTGGGGGATGTCACACACCTCTGATGGGGAGAGAGCTTGGGGTTGTCACACACCTGTGATGGAGAGAGAGATGGGGATTGTAATTTACTTGTAATTCTAGGACAGCTGGGGGCTGTCACACTGCTGTGATTGGGAGAGAGCTGGGGGCTGTCACTCACCGGGGATGGGGAGAGAGCTGGGGGATGTCACACACCTGTGATGGGAAGGGAGCTTGGGGCTTTCACTCACTTGTGAACGGGAAAGAGATGGGGACTGTCAAACACCTCTGATGGTGAGAGTGCTGGGGTCAGTTACATACCTGTGATGCCGAGTCAGGCAGTTGCTGTCACATACTTGTGATGTAGAGACAGTTGGGGGCTGTCACATACCTGAGATGGGGAGAGAGCTGGGACCTATCACTCACCTGTGATGGGGAGAGAGCTGGGGCTTCACACACCTGTGATGGGTAGACAGCTGGGGGCTGTCACTCACAGGGGATGGGGAGACAGCTGGGGGATGTCACACACCTGTGATGGGAAGAAAGATGGGGACTGTCAAACACCTGTGATGGGGAGAGACCTGGGGGCTGTCAGATACCTGTGATGCGGAGACAGCTGGTGTGTTTCACATACCTGTGATGTGGAGACAGCTTGGGGTTGACACACAACTGTGATGGGGAGAAAGTTGGGGGCTGTCAGGCTCCTGTGATGCGGAATCAGCTGGGGGCTGTCACATACCTGTGATGGGGAGAAAGCTGGCGCCTACCACTCACCTGTGATGGGGAGACAGCAGGGGTCTGTCACACTCCTGTGATGGGGAGAGAGCTGGGGGTTGTCACTCACCTGTGATGGGGAGAGAGCTGGGGCTCACACATACCTGTGATGTGTAGACAGCTAGTGGTTGCCACATACCGGTGATGTGGAGACAATGGGCGTTGTGACATACATGTGATGGGGAGAGAGGTGGGGGATGTTTGGCTCCTGTGATGCGGAGACGGATGGGGGCTCTCAGATACCTGTGATGGGGAGAGAGCTGGGGGCTGTCACTCACCTGTGAGGGGAGAAAGCTGGTGGCTGTCACACACCTGTGAATGGGAGAGAGCTGGACATTGTCACTCACCTGTGATATGGAGACACCTGGGGACGGTCACACAACTGTGATAGGGAGAGAGCTGTGGGCGTTAACATACCAGTGATGTGGAGAGAGTTGGGGACTGTCAGGCACCTTTGATGCGCAGACAGCTGCGGTCTGTCACATACATGTGATGGGGAGACAGCCGAGGGCCGTTACTCACCTGTGATGGGGAGAGAGCTGAGGGCTGTCACACACCTGTGATGCGGAGAGAGATGGGGACTGCCACATACCTGTGATCCTGAGACAGCTGGGGGCTGTCACATACCTGTGATGGGGAGAAAGCTGGGGGCTGTCAGGCAACTGTGATGCAGTGACAGCTGGGGAATGTCAAATAGCTCTGATGGGTAGAGAGCTGGGGGCTGTCACACACCTGTGATGGGGAGAGAGATGATGAATGTCAAACACCTGTGATGGGGAGAGAGCTGGGGGCTGTCACATACCTGTGATGTGGACACAGGTGGGGGCTGTCACATACCTGTGATGGGGAGAGAGCTGGGGTCTGTCACTCACCTGTGATCAGGAGAGAGCTTGGGGCTGTCACCCACATGTGAAGGGGAGAGAGCTGGGGGCTTTCACGCACCTGTGATATGGAGATAACTGGGGACGTTCACACACCTGTGATGTGCAGACAGCTGGGGGCGTTAACATACCAGTGATGCGGAGAGAGTTGGGGGCTGTCAGGCACCTTTGATGCGGAGACAGCTGGGGTCTGTCACATACATGTGATGGGGAGAAAGCTGGGGGCCGTCACTCACCTGTGATGGGGAGAGAGCTGGGGGCTGTGACACACCTGTGATGGGGAGAGTGATGGGGACTGAAACATACCTGTTTTGCTGAGACAGCTGGGGGCTGTCAAATACCTTTGATGCAGTGACAGCTGGGAGCTGTCACATACCTGTGATGGGGAGAGAGCTGGGGGCTGTCACACACCTGTGATAGGGAGAGAGATGGGGAATATCAAACACCTGTGATGGGGAGAGAGCTGGGGGCTTGTTCTCACCTGTGATAAGGAGAGAGCTTGGGGCTCTCACCCACCGGTGAAGGGAAGAGAGCTGGGGGCTTTCACGCACCTCTGATATGGAGACAACTGGGGAAGGTAACACAGCTGTGATGGGGAGAGAGCTTGGCGTTGTCACATACCTGTGATGTGAAGACTGCTGGGGGCTATCATATACCTGTAATTCGGAGAGAGCTTGGAGCCGTCACTCACCTGTAATGGGGAGACAGTTTGGGGCTATCACACACCTGTGATGGGGAGAGAGATGGGGACTGTAAAACACCTGTGATGCTGTTACAGTTGGGGGCTTTCACATACCTATGATGGGGAGAGAGGTGAGGGCGGTTACTCACCTGAGATGGGAAGAGAGATGGGGGATATCAGTCACCTGTGATGGGGAGAGAGCTGGGGGCTGTCACTCACCTGTGATCAGGAGAGAGCTTGGGGCTGTCACCCACATGTGAAAGGGAGAGAGCTGGGGGCTTTCACGCACCTGTGATATGGAGACAACTGGGGACGTTCACACACCTGTGATGTGCAGACAGCTGGGGGCGTTAACATACCAGTGATGTGGAGAGAGTTGGGGACTCTCAGGCACCTTTGATGCGGAGACAGCTGGGGTCTGTCACATACATGTGATGGGGAGACAGCTGGGGGCCGTCACTCACCTGTGATGGGGAGAGAGCTGGGGGCTGTGACACACCTGTGATGGGGAGAGAGATGGGGACACTCACATACCTGTGATGCTGAGACAGCTGAGGGGTGTCACATACCTGTGATGCTGTGACAGCTGGGAGCTGTCACATACCTGTGATGGGGAGAGAGCTTGGGGCTGTAACTCACCGGTGATGGGGAGAGAGCTGGGGGATGTCACACACCTGTGATGGGGAGAGAGTTTGGGGTTGTCACACACCTGTGATGGTGAGAGAGATGGGGATTGTCACTTGCTTGTCATTCTAAGACAGATGTGGACTGCCACACTGCTGTGATTGGGAGAGAGCTGGGGGCTGTCACTCACCGGGGATGGGGAGAGACCAGGGGGATGTCACACACCTGTGATGGGAAAGGAGCTTGGGGCTGTCACTCACTTTTGAAGGGGAAAGAGATGGGGACTGTCAAACACTTCTGATGGGTAAAGTGCTGGGGCCAGTTCCATACCTTTAATGCGGAGTCAGGTAGCTGCTGTCACATTCTTGTGATGTGGAGACAGCTGGGTGTTGTCACACACCTGTGATGGGGAGAGAGCTGGGGGCTCACACATACCTATGATACAGAGACAGCTAGTGGTTGTCACATCCCTGTGCTGTGGAGACAATGGCGGTTGTGACATACCTGTGATGGCTAGAGAGTTGGGGGCTGTTAGGCTCCTATGATACGGGGACAGATGGGGGCTCTCAGATACCTGGAATGGGGAGAGAGCTGGGATTTCTTTCTCACCTGAAATGGGAGAGAGCTGGGGTCTGTCAAACACCTGTGATGGGGAAAGAGATGGGGACTGTCAGATACCTGTGATGCGGAGACAGCTGGTTTCTTTCACATACCTGTGATGCAGAGAGAGCTGGGGGCTGTCACATACCTGTGATGGGGAGACAGCTGGGGGCCATCACTCACCTGTGATGGGGAGAGAGCTTGGGGCTGTCACTCACTTGTGATGTGGAAAGAGATGGGGTCTGTCCATCAATTTTGATGGGGCTAGAGCTGGGGGCTGTCACCCACCTGTGAAGGGGAGAGAGCGGGGGCCTTTCACACCCCTGTGATATGGAGACAGCTGGGGACGGTCACACAAATGTGATGGGGAGAGAGCTTTGCGTTGTCACATACCTGTGATGTGGAGACAGCTGGGGGCTGTCACATACGTATAACGGGGAGAGAGCTGGGGGCTATCACATACCTGCGATGGGGAGAGACCTGGTGGCTGTCACATACCTGTGATGTGGAGACAGTTGTCGGCTGTAACATACTTGTGATGGGGAGAGAGTTGAGGGGTTGTCAGGCACCTTTAATGCGGAGACAGCTGGGGGCTGTCACATACATGTGATGGGGAGACAGCCGGAGGCCGTTACTCACCTGAGATGGGGAGAGAGCTGAGGGCTGTCACACACCTGTGATGTGGAGAGAGATGGGGACTGCCACATACCTGTGATCCTGAGACAGCTGGGGGCTGTCACATGCCTGTGATGGGGAGAAAGCTGGGGGCTGTCAGGCAACTGTGATGCAGTGACAGCTGGGGAATGTCAAATAGCTCTGATGGGTAGAGAGCTGGGGTCTGTCACACACCTGTGATGGGGAGAGAGCTGGGGGCTGTAATTCACTGGTGATGGGGATAGAGCTGGGGGATGTCACACACCTCTGATGGGGAGAGAGCTTGGGGTTGTCACACACCTGTGATGGAGAGAGAGATGGGGATTGTAATTTACTTGTAATTCTAGGACAGCTGGGGGCTGTCACACTGCTGTGATTGGGAGAGAGCTGGGGGCTGTCACTCACCGGGGATGGGGAGAGAGCTGGGGGATGTCACACACCTGTGATGGGAAGGGAGCTTGGGGCTTTCACTCACTTGTGAACGGGAAAGAGATGGGGACTGTCAAACACCTCTGATGGTGAGAGTGCTGGGGTCAGTTACATACCTGTGATGCCGAGTCAGGCAGTTGCTGTCACATACTTGTGATGTAGAGACAGCTGGGGGCTGTCACATACCTGAGATGGGGAGAGAGCTGGGACCTATCACTCACCTGTGATGGGGAGAGAGCTGGGGCTTCACACACCTGTGATGGGTAGACAGCTGGGGGCTGTCACTCACCGGGGATGGGGAGACAGCTGGGGGATGTCACACACCTGTGATGGGAAAAAAGATGGGGACTGTCAAACACCTGTGATGGGGAGAGACCTGGGGGCTGTCAGATACCTGTGATGTGGAGACAGCTGGTGTGTTTCACATACCTGTGATGTGGAGACAGCTTGGGGTTGACACACAACTGTGATGGGGAGAAAGTTGGGGGCTGTCAGGCTCCTGTGATGCGGAATCAGCTGGGGGCTGTCACATACCTGTGATGGGGAGAAAGCTGGCGCCTACCACTCACCTGTGATGGGGAGACAGCAGGGGTCTGTCACACTCCTGTGATGGGGAGAGAGCTGGGGGTTGTCACTCACCTGTGATGGGGAGAGAGCTGGGGCTCACACATACCTGTGATGTGTAGACAGCTAGTGGTTGCCACATACCGGTGATGTGGAGACAATGGGCGTTGTGACATACATGTGATGGGGAGAGAGGTGGGGGATGTTTGGCTCCTGTGATGCGGAGACGGATGGGGGCTCTCAGATACCTGTGATGGGGAGAGAGCTGGGGGCTGTCACTCACCTGTGATGGGGAGAAAGCTGGTGGCTGTCACACACCTGTGAATGGGAGAGAGCTGGACATTGTCACTCACCTGTGATATGGAGACACCTGGGGACGGTCACACAACTGTGATAGGGAGAGAGCTGGGGGCGTTAACATACCAGTGATGTGGAGAGAGTTGGGGACTGTCAGGCACCTTTGATGCGCAGACAGCTGCGGTCTGTCACATACATGTGATGGGGAGACAGCCGAGGGCCGTTACTCACCTGTGATGGGGAGAGAGCTGAGGGCTGTCACACACCTGTGATGCGGAGAGAGATGGGGACTGCCACATACCTGTGATCCTGAGACAGCTGGGGGCTGTCACATGCCTGTGATGGGGAGAAAGCTGGGGGCTGTCAGGTAACTGTGATGCAGTGACAGCTGGGGAATGTCAAATATCTCTGATGGATAGAGAGCTGGGGTCTGTCACACACCTGTGATGGGGAGAGAGGTGATGAATGTCAAACACCTGTGATGGGGAGAGAGCTGGGGGCTGTCACATACCTGTGATGTGGACACAGGTGGGGGCTGTCACATACCTGTGATGGGGAGAGAGCTGGGGTCTGTCACTCACCTGTGATCAGGAGAGAGCTTGGGGCTGTCACCCACATGTGAAGGGGAGAGAGCTGGGGGCTTTCACGCACCTGTGATATGGAGATAACTGGGGACGGTCACACACCTGTGATGTGCAGACAGCTGGGGGCGTTAACATACCAGTGATGCGGAGAGAGTTGGGGGCTGTCAGGCACCTTTGATGCGGAGACAGCTGGGGTCTGTCACATACATGTGATGGGGAGAAAGCTGGGGGCCGTCACTCACCTGTGATGGGGAGAGAGCTGGGGGCTGTGACACACCTGTGATGGGGAGAGTGATGGGGACTGAAACATACCTGTTTTGCTGAGACAGCTGGGGGCTGTCAAATACCTTTGATGCAGTGACAGCTGGGAGCTGTCACATACCTGTGATGGGGAGAGAGCTGGGGGCTGTCACACACCTGTGATAGGGAGAGAGATGGGGAATATCAAACACCTGTGATGGGGAGAGAGCTGGGGGCTTGTTCTCACCTGTGATAAGGAGAGAGCTTGGGGCTCTCACCCACCGGTGAAGGGAACAGAGCTGGGGCCTTTCACGCACCTCTGATATGGAGACAACTGGGGAAGGTAACACACCTGTGATGGGGAGAGAGCTTGGCGTTGTCACATACCTGTGATGTGAAGACTGCTGGGGGCTATCATATACCTGTAATTCGGAGAGAGCTTGGAGCCGTCACTCACCTGTAATGGGGAGACAGTTTGGGGCTATCACACACCTGTGATGGGGAGAGAGATGGGGACTGTAAAACACCTGTGATGCTGTTACAGTTGGGGGCTTTCACATACCTATGATGGGGAGAGAGTTGAGGGCGGTTACTCACCTGAGATGGGAAGAGAGATGGGGGATATCAGTCACCTGTGATGGGGAGAGAGCTGGGGGCTGTCACTCACCTGTGATCAGGAGAGAGCTTGGGGCTGTCACCCACCTATGAAGGGGAGAGAGCTGGGCGTAGTCACGCACCTGTGATATGGAGATAGATGGGGACGGTCACACACCTGTGATGGAGGGAAAGCTGGGGACTGTCACACACCTGTGATGGAGGGAGAGATGGGGACTGTCAAACACCTGTGATGGGGAGAGAGCTGGGGTCTGTCACAAACCTGTGATGTGGAGACAACTGGGGGCTCTCACATACCTGTGATGGGGAGAGAGATGAAAATTGTCAAACACCTGTGATGGGGAGAGAGCTGGGGACTGTCACATACCTGTGATGTGGACACAGGTGGGGGCTGTCACATACCTGTGATGGGGAGAGAGCTGGGGGCTGTCAGTCACCTGTGATCAGGAGAGAGCTTGGGGCTGTCACCCACATGTGAAAGGGAGAGAGCTGGGGGCTTTCACGCACCTGTGATATGGAGACAACTGGGGACGTTCACACACCTGTGATGTGCAGACAGCTGGGGGCGTTAACATACCAGTGATGTGGAGAGAGTTGGGGACTCTCAGGCACCTTTGATGCGGAGACAGCTGGGGTCTGTCACATACATGTGATGGGGAGACAGCTGGGGGCCGTCACTCACCTGTGATGGGGAGAGAGCTGGGGGCTGTGACACACCTGTGATGGGGAGAGAGATGGGGACACTCACATACCTGTGGTGCTGAGACTGCTGAGGGGTGTCACATACCTGTGATGCTGTGACAGCTGGGAGCTGTCACATACCTGTGATGGGGAGAGAGCTGGGGGCTGTAACTCACCGGTGATGGGGAGAGAGCTGGGGGATGTCACACACCTGTGATGGGGAGAGAGTTTGGGGTTGTCACACACCTGTGATGGTGAGAGAGATGGGGATTGTCACTTGCTTGTCATTCTAAGACAGATGTGGACTGCCACACTGCTGTGATTGGGAGAGAGCTGGGGGCTGTCACTCACCGGGGATGGGGAGAGACCAGGGGGATGTCACACACCTGTGATGGGAAAGGAGCTTGGGGCTGTCACTCACTTGTGAAGGGGAAAGAGATGGGGACTGTCAAACACTTCTGATGGGGAAAGTGCTGGGGCCAGTTCCAAACCTTTAATGCGGAGTCAGGTAGTTGCTGTCACATTCTTGTGATGTGGAGACAGCTGGGTGTTGTCACACACCTGTGATGGGGAGAGAGCTGGGGGCTCACACATACCTATGATACAGAGACAGCTAGTGGTTGTCACATCCCTGTGCTGTGGAGACAATGGCGGTTGTGACATACCTGTGATGGCTAGAGAGTTGGGGGCTGTTAGGCTCCTGTGATACGGGGACAGATGGGGGCTCTCAGATACCTGGAATGGGGAGAGAGCTGGGATTTCTTTCTCACCTGAAATGGGGAGAGAGCTGGGGTCTGTCAAACACCTGTGATGGGGAAAGAGATGGGGACTGTCAGATACCTGTGATGCGGAGACAGCTGGTTTCTTTCACATACCTGTGATGCAGAGAGAGCTGGGGGCTGTCACATACCTGCGATGGGGAGACAGCTGGGGGCCATCACTCACCTGTGATGGGGAGAGAGCTTGGGGCTGTCACTCACTTGTGATGTGGAAAGAGATGGGGTCTGTCAATCAATTTTGATGGGGCTAGAGCTGGGGGCTGTCACCCACCTGTGAAGGGGAGAGAGCGGGGGCCTTTCACACCCCTGTGATATGGAGACAGCTGGGGACGGTCACACAAATGTGATGGGGAGAGAGCTTTGCGTTGTCACATACCTGTGATGTGGAGACAGCTGGGGGCTGTCACATACGTATAACGGGGAGAGAGCTGGGGGCTATCACATACCTGCGATGGGGAGAGACCTGGTGGCTGTCACATACCTGTGATGCTGAGACAGCTGAGGTGTGTCACATACCTGTGATGCTGTGACAGCTGGGAGCTGTCACATACCTGTGATGGGGAGAGAGCTGGGGGCTGTAACTCACCGGTGATGGGGAGAGAGCTGGGGGATGTCACACACCTGTGATGGGGAGAGAGTTTGGGGTTGTCACACACCTGTGATGGTGAGAGAGATGGAGATTGTCACTTGCTTGTCATTCTAAGACAGATGTGGACTGCCACACTGCTGTGATTGGGAGAGAGCTGGGGGCTGTCACTCACCGGGGATGGGGAGAGACCAGGGGGATGTCACACACCTGTGATGGGAAAGGAGCTTGGGGCTGTCACTCACTTTTGAAGGGGAAAGAGATGGGGACTGTCAAACACTTCTGATGGGGAAAGTGCTGGGGCCAGTTCCATACCTTTAATGCGGAATCAGGTAGCTGCTGTCACATTCTTGTGATGTGGAGACAGCTGGGTGTTGTCACACACCTGTGATGGGGAGAGAGCTGGGGGCTCACACATACCTATGATACAGAGACAGCTAGTGGTTGTCACATCCCTGTGCTGTGGAGACAATGGCGGTTGTGACATACCTGTGAT
Source organism: Balaenoptera physalus (assembly GCF_965194825.1). Lineage (NCBI taxonomy): Eukaryota > Metazoa > Chordata > Mammalia > Artiodactyla > Balaenopteridae > Balaenoptera > Balaenoptera physalus. The sequence continues at coordinate 443,236 of NW_028126162.1, forward strand.
GGCTAGAGAGTTGGGGGCTGTTAGGCTCCTGTGATACGGGGACAGATGGGGGCTCTCAGATACCTGGAATGGGGAGAGAGCTGGGATTTCTTTCTCACCTGAAATGGGGAGAGAGCTGGGGTCTGTCAAACACCTGTGATGGGGAAAGAGATGGGGACTGTCAGATACCTGTGATGCGGAGACAGCTGGTTTCTTTCACATACCTGTGATGCAGAGAGAGCTGGGGGCTGTCACATACCTGTGATGGGGAGACAGCTGGGGGCCATCACTCACCTGTGATGGGGAGAGAGCTTGGGGCTGTCACTCACTTGTGATGTGGAAAGAGATGGGGTCTGTCCATCAATTTTGATGGGGCTAGAGCTGGGGGCTGTCACCCACCTGTGAAGGGGAGAGAGCGGGGGCCTTTCACACCCCTGTGATATGGAGACAGCTGGGGACGGTCACACAAATGTGATGGGGAGAGAGCTTTGCGTTGTCACATACCTGTGATGTGGAGACAGCTGGGGGCTGTCACATACGTATAACGGGGAGAGAGCTGGGGGCTATCACATACCTGCGATGGGGAGAGACCTGGTGGCTGTCACATACCTGTGATGTGGAGACAGTTGTCGGCTGTAACATACTTGTGATGGGGAGAGAGTTGAGGGGTTGTCAGGCACCTTTAATGCGGAGACAGCTGGGGGCTGTCACATACATGTGATGGGGAGACAGCCGGAGGCCGTTACTCACCTGAGATGGGGAGAGAGCTGAGGGCTGTCACACACCTGTGATGTGGAGAGAGATGGGGACTGCCACATACCTGTGATCCTGAGACAGCTGGGGGCTGTCACATGCCTGTGATGGGGAGAAAGCTGGGGGCTGTCAGGCAACTGTGATGCAGTGACAGCTGGGGAATGTCAAATAGCTCTGATGGGTAGAGAGCTGGGGTCTGTCACACACCTGTGATGGGGAGAGAGCTGGGGGCTGTAATTCACTGGTGATGGGGATAGAGCTGGGGGATGTCACACACCTCTGATGGGGAGAGAGCTTGGGGTTGTCACACACCTGTGATGGAGAGAGAGATGGGGATTGTAATTTACTTGTAATTCTAGGACAGCTGGGGGCTGTCACACTGCTGTGATTGGGAGAGAGCTGGGGGCTGTCACTCACCGGGGATGGGGAGAGAGCTGGGGGATGTCACACACCTGTGATGGGAAGGGAGCTTGGGGCTTTCACTCACTTGTGAACGGGAAAGAGATGGGGACTGTCAAACACCTCTGATGGTGAGAGTGCTGGGGTCAGTTACATACCTGTGATGCCGAGTCAGGCAGTTGCTGTCACATACTTGTGATGTAGAGACAGCTGGGGGCTGTCACATACCTGAGATGGGGAGAGAGCTGGGACCTATCACTCACCTGTGATGGGGAGAGAGCTGGGGCTTCACACACCTGTGATGGGTAGACAGCTGGGGGCTGTCACTCACCGGGGATGGGGAGACAGCTGGGGGATGTCACACACCTGTGATGGGAAAAAAGATGGGGACTGTCAAACACCTGTGATGGGGAGAGACCTGGGGGCTGTCAGATACCTGTGATGTGGAGACAGCTGGTGTGTTTCACATACCTGTGATGTGGAGACAGCTTGGGGTTGACACACAACTGTGATGGGGAGAAAGTTGGGGGCTGTCAGGCTCCTGTGATGCGGAATCAGCTGGGGGCTGTCACATACCTGTGATGGGGAGAAAGCTGGCGCCTACCACTCACCTGTGATGGGGAGACAGCAGGGGTCTGTCACACTCCTGTGATGGGGAGAGAGCTGGGGGTTGTCACTCACCTGTGATGGGGAGAGAGCTGGGGCTCACACATACCTGTGATGTGTAGACAGCTAGTGGTTGCCACATACCGGTGATGTGGAGACAATGGGCGTTGTGACATACATGTGATGGGGAGAGAGGTGGGGGATGTTTGGCTCCTGTGATGCGGAGACGGATGGGGGCTCTCAGATACCTGTGATGGGGAGAGAGCTGGGGGCTGTCACTCACCTGTGATGGGGAGAAAGCTGGTGGCTGTCACACACCTGTGAATGGGAGAGAGCTGGACATTGTCACTCACCTGTGATATGGAGACACCTGGGGACGGTCACACAACTGTGATAGGGAGAGAGCTGGGGGCGTTAACATACCAGTGATGTGGAGAGAGTTGGGGACTGTCAGGCACCTTTGATGCGCAGACAGCTGCGGTCTGTCACATACATGTGATGGGGAGACAGCCGAGGGCCGTTACTCACCTGTGATGGGGAGAGAGCTGAGGGCTGTCACACACCTGTGATGCGGAGAGAGATGGGGACTGCCACATACCTGTGATCCTGAGACAGCTGGGGGCTGTCACATGCCTGTGATGGGGAGAAAGCTGGGGGCTGTCAGGCAACTGTGATGCAGTGACAGCTGGGGAATGTCAAATAGCTCTGATGGGTAGAGAGCTGGGGTCTGTCACACACCTGTGATGGGGAGAGAGGTGATGAATGTCAAACACCTGTGATAGGGAGAGAGCTGGGGGCTGTCACATACCTGTGATGTGGACACAGGTGGGGGCTGTCACATACCTGTGATGGGGAGAGAGCTGGGGTCTGTCACTCACCTGTGATCAGGAGAGAGCTTGGGGCTGTCACCCACATGTGAAGGGGAGAGAGCTGGGGGCTTTCACGCACCTGTGATATGGAGATAACTGGGGACGGTCACACACCTGTGATGTGCAGACAGCTGGGGGCGTTAACATACCAGTGATGCGGAGAGAGTTGGGGGCTGTCAGGCACCTTTGATGCGGAGACAGCTGGGGTCTGTCACATACATGTGATGGGGAGAAAGCTGGGGGCCGTCACTCACCTGTGATGGGGAGAGAGCTGGGGGCTGTGACACACCTGTGATGGGGAGAGTGATGGGGACTGAAACATACCTGTTTTGCTGAGACAGCTGGGGGCTGTCAAATACCTTTGATGCAGTGACAGCTGGGAGCTGTCACATACCTGTGATGGGGAGAGAGCTGGGGGCTGTCACACACCTGTGATAGGGAGAGAGATGGGGAATATCAAACACCTGTGATGGGGAGAGAGCTGGGGGCTTGTTCTCACCTGTGATAAGGAGAGAGCTTGGGGCTCTCACCCACCGGTGAAGGGAAGAGAGCTGGGGGCTTTCACGCACCTCTGATATGGAGACAACTGGGGAAGGTAACACAGCTGTGATGGGGAGAGAGCTTGGCGTTGTCACATACCTGTGATGTGAAGACTGCTGGGGGCTATCATATACCTGTAATTCGGAGAGAGCTTGGAGCCGTCACTCACCTGTAATGTGGAGACAGTTTGGGGCTATCACACACCTGTGATGGGGAGAGAGATGGGGACTGTAAAACACCTGTGATGCTGTTACAGTTGGGGGCTTTCACATACCTATGATGGGGAGAGAGGTGAGGGCGGTTACTCACCTGAGATGGGAAGAGAGATGGGGGATATCAGTCACCTGTGATGGGGAGAGAGCTGGGGGCTGTCACTCACCTGTGATCAGGAGAGAGCTTGGGGCTGTCACCCACATGTGAAAGGGAGAGAGCTGGGGGCTTTCACGCACCTGTGATATGGAGACAACTGGGGACGTTCACACACCTGTGATGTGCAGACAGCTGGGGGCGTTAACATACCAGTGATGTGGAGAGAGTTGGGGACTCTCAGGCACCTTTGATGCGGAGACAGCTGGGGTCTGTCACATACATGTGATGGGGAGACAGCTGGGGGCCGTCACTCACCTGTGATGGGGAGAGAGCTGGGGGCTGTGACACACCTGTGATGGGGAGAGAGATGGGGACACTCACATACCTGTGATGCTGAGACAGCTGAGGGGTGTCACATACCTGTGATGCTGTGACAGCTGGGAGCTGTCACATACCTGTGATGGGGAGAGAGCTTGGGGCTGTAACTCACCGGTGATGGGGAGAGAGCTGGGGGATGTCACACACCTGTGATGGGGAGAGAGTTTGGGGTTGTCACACACCTGTGATGGTGAGAGAGATGGGGATTGTCACTTGCTTGTCATTCTAAGACAGATGTGGACTGCCACACTGCTGTGATTGGGAGAGAGCTGGGGGCTGTCACTCACCGGGGATGGGGAGAGACCAGGGGGATGTCACACACCTGTGATGGGAAAGGAGCTTGGGGCTGTCACTCACTTTTGAAGGGGAAAGAGATGGGGACTGTCAAACACTTCTGATGGGTAAAGTGCTGGGGCCAGTTCCATACCTTTAATGCGGAGTCAGGTAGCTGCTGTCACATTCTTGTGATGTGGAGACAGCTGGGTGTTGTCACACACCTGTGATGGGGAGAGAGCTGGGGGCTCACACATACCTATGATACAGAGACAGCTAGTGGTTGTCACATCCCTGTGCTGTGGAGACAATGGCGGTTGTGACATACCTGTGATGGCTAGAGAGTTGGGGGCTGTTAGGCTCCTGTGATACGGGGACAGATGGGGGCTCTCAGATACCTGGAATGGGGAGAGAGCTGGGATTTCTTTCTCACCTGAAATGGGGAGAGAGCTGGGGTCTGTCAAACACCTGTGATGGGGAAAGAGATGGGGACTGTCAGATACCTGTGATGCGGAGACAGCTGGTTTCTTTCACATACCTGTGATGCAGAGAGAGCTGGGGGCTGTCACATACCTGTGATGGGGAGACAGCTGGGGGCCATCACTCACCTGTGATGGGGAGAGAGCTTGGGGCTGTCACTCACTTGTGATGTGGAAAGAGATGGGGTCTGTCCATCAATTTTGATGGGGCTAGAGCTGGGGGCTGTCACCCACCTGTGAAGGGGAGAGAGCGGGGGCCTTTCACACCCCTGTGATATGGAGACAGCTGGGGACGGTCACACAAATGTGATGGGGAGAGAGCTTTGCGTTGTCACATACCTGTGATGTGGAGACAGCTGGGGGCTGTCACATACGTATAACGGGGAGAGAGCTGGGGGCTATCACATACCTGCGATGGGGAGAGACCTGGTGGCTGTCACATACCTGTGATGTGGAGACAGTTGTCGGCTGTAACATACTTGTGATGGGGAGAGAGTTGAGGGGTTGTCAGGCACCTTTAATGCGGAGACAGCTGGGGGCTGTCACATACATGTGATGGGGAGACAGCCGGAGGCCGTTACTCACCTGAGATGGGGAGAGAGCTGAGGGCTGTCACACACCTGTGATGTGGAGAGAGATGGGGACTGCCACATACCTGTGATCCTGAGACAGCTGGGGGCTGTCACATGCCTGTGATGGGGAGAAAGCTGGGGGCTGTCAGACAACTGTGATGCAGTGACAGCTGGGGGATGTCAAATAGCTCTGATGGGTAGAGATCTGGGGGCTGTCACACACCTGTGATGGGGAGAGAGCTGGGGGCTGTAATTCACTGGTGATGGGGATAGAGCTGGGGGATGTCACACACCTCTGATGGGGAGAGAGCTTGGGGTTGTCACACACCTGTGATGGAGAGAGAGATGGGGATTGTAATTTACTTGTAATTCTAGGACAGCTGGGGGCTGTCACACTGCTGTGATTGGGAGAGAGCTGGGGGCTGTCACTCACCGGGGATGGGGAGAGAGCTGGGGGATGTCACACAGCTGTGATGGGAAGGGAGCTTGGGGCTTTCACTCACTTGTGAACGGGAAAGAGATGGGGACTGTCAAACACCTCTGATGGTGAGAGTGCTGGGGTCAGTTACATACCTGTGATGCCGAGTCAGGCAGTTGCTGTCACATACTTGTGATGTAGAGACAGCTGGGGGCTGTCACATACCTGAGATGGGGAGAGAGCTGGGACCTATCACTCACCTGTGATGGGGAGAGAGCTGGGGCTTCACACACCTGTGATGGGTAGACAGCTGGGGGCTGTCACTCACAGGGGATGGGGAGACAGCTGGGGGATGTCACACACCTGTGATGGGAAGAAAGATGGGGACTGTCAAACACCTGTGATGGGGAGAGACCTGGGGGCTGTCAGATACCTGTGATGCGGAGACAGCTGGTGTGTTTCACATACCTGTGATGTGGAGACAGCTTGGGGTTGACACACAACTGTGATGGGGAGAAAGTTGGGGGCTGTCAGGCTCCTGTGATGCGGAATCAGCTGGGGGCTGTCACATACCTGTGATGGGGAGAAAGCTGGCGCCTACCACTCACCTGTGATGGGGAGACAGCAGGGGTCTGTCACACTCCTGTGATGGGGAGAGAGCTGGGGGTTGTCACTCACCTGTGATGGGGAGAGAGCTGGGGCTCACACATACCTGTGATGTGTAGACAGCTAGTGGTTGCCACATACCGGTGATGTGGAGACAATGGGCGTTGTGACATACATGTGATGGGGAGAGAGGTGGGGGATGTTTGGCTCCTGTGATGCGGAGACGGATGGGGGCTCTCAGATACCTGTGATGGGGAGAGAGCTGGGGGCTGTCACTCACCTGTGAGGGGAGAAAGCTGGTGGCTGTCACACACCTGTGAATGGGAGAGAGCTGGACATTGTCACTCACCTGTGATATGGAGACACCTGGGGACGGTCACACAACTGTGATAGGGAGAGAGCTGTGGGCGTTAACATACCAGTGATGTGGAGAGAGTTGGGGACTGTCAGGCACCTTTGATGCGCAGACAGCTGCGGTCTGTCACATACATGTGATGGGGAGACAGCCGAGGGCCGTTACTCACCTGTGATGGGGAGAGAGCTGAGGGCTGTCACACACCTGTGATGCGGAGAGAGATGGGGACTGCCACATACCTGTGATCCTGAGACAGCTGGGGGCTGTCACATACCTGTGATGGGGAGAGAGATGATGAATGTCAAACACCTGTGATGGGGAGAGAGCTGGGGGCTGTCACACACCTGTGATGGGGAGAGAGATGATGAATGTCAAACACCTGTGATGGGGAGAGAGCTGGGGGCTGTCACATACCTGTGATGTGGACACAGGTGGGGGCTGTCACATACCTGTGATGGGGAGAGAGCTGGGGTCTGTCACTCACCTGTGATCAGGAGAGAGCTTGGGGCTGTCACCCACATGTGAACGGGAGAGAGCTGGGGGCTTTCACGCACCTGTGATATGGAGATAACTGGGGACGTTCACACACCTGTGATGTGCAGACAGCTGGGGGCGTTAACATACCAGTGATGCGGAGAGAGTTGGGGGCTGTCAGGCACCTTTGATGCGGAGACAGCTGGGGTCTGTCACATACATGTGATGGGGAGAAAGCTGGGGGCCGTCACTCACCTGTGATGGGGAGAGAGCTGGGGGGCTGTGACACACCTGTGATGGGGAGAGTGATGGGGACTGAAACATACCTGTTTTGCTGAGACAGCTGGGGGCTGTCAAATACCTTTGATGCAGTGACAGCTGGGAGCTGTCACATACCTGTGATGGGGAGAGAGCTGGGGGCTGTCACACACCTGTGATAGGGAGAGAGATGGGGAATATCAAACACCTGTGATGGGGAGAGAGCTGGGGGCTTGTTCTCACCTGTGATAAGGAGAGAGCTTGGGGCTCTCACCCACCGGTGAAGGGAAGAGAGCTGGGGGCTTTCACGCACCTCTGATATGGAGACAACTGGGGAAGGTAACACAGCTGTGATGGGGAGAGAGCTTGGCGTTGTCACATACCTGTGATGTGAAGACTGCTGGGGGCTATCATATCCCTGTAATTCGGAGAGAGCTTGGAGCCGTCACTCACCTGTAATGGGGAGACAGTTTGGGGCTATCACACACCTGTGATGGGGAGAGAGATGGGGACTGTAAAACACCTGTGATGCTGTTACAGTTGGGGGCTTTCACATACCTATGATGGGGAGAGAGGTGAGGGCGGTTACTCACCTGAGATGGGAAGAGAGATGGGGGATATCAGTCACCTGTGAGGGGGAGAGAGCTGGGGGCTGTCACTCACCTGTGATCAGGAGAGAGCTTGGGGCTGTCACCCACCTGTGAAGGGGAGAGAGCTGGGCGTAGTCACGCACCTGTGATATGGAGATAGATGGGGACGGTCACACACCTGTGATGGAGGGAGAGCTGGGGACTGTCACACACCTGTGATGGAGGGAGAGATGGGGACTGTCAAACACCTGTGATGGGGAGAGAGCTGGGGTCTGTCACAAACCTGTGATGTGGAGACAACTGGGGGCTCTCACATACCTGTGATGGGGAGAGAGATGAAAATTGTCAAACACCTGTGATGGGGAGAGAGCTGGGGACTGTCACATACCTGTGATGTGGACACAGGTGGGGGCTGTCACATACCTGTGATGGGGAGAGAGCTGGGGGCTGTCACTCACCTGTGATCAGGAGAGAGCTTGGGGCTGTCACCCACATGTGAAAGGGAGAGAGCTGGGGGCTTTCACGCACCTGTGATATGGAGACAACTGGGGACGTTCACACACCTGTGATGTGCAGACAGCTGGGGGCGTTAACATACCAGTGATGTGGAGAGAGTTGGGGACTCTCAGGCACCTTTGATGCGGAGACAGCTGGGGTCTGTCACATACATGTGATGGGGAGACAGCTGGGGGCCGTCACTCACCTGTGATGGGGAGAGAGCTGGGGGCTGTGACACACCTGTGATGGGGAGAGAGATGGGGACACTCACATACCTGTGATGCTGAGACAGCTGAGGGGTGTCACATACCTGTGATGCTGTGACAGCTGGGAGCTGTCACATACCTGTGATGGGGAGAGAGCTGGGGGCTGTAACTCACCGGTGATGGGGAGAGAGCTGGGGGATGTCACACACCTGTGATGGGGAGAGAGTTTGGGGTTGTCACACACCTGTGATGGTGAGAGAGATGGGGATTGTCACTTGCTTGTCATTCTAAGACAGATGTGGACTGCCACACTGCTGTGATTGGGAGAGAGCTGGGGGCTGTCACTCACCGGGGATGGGGAGAGACCAGGGGGATGTCACACACCTGTGATGGGAAAGGAGCTTGGGGCTGTCACTCACTTGTGAAGGGGAAAGAGATGGGGACTGTCAAACACTTCTGATGGGGAAAGTGCTGGGGCCAGTTCCATACCTTTAGTGCGGAATCAGGTAGTTGCTGTCACATTCTTGTGATGTGGAGACAGCTGGGTGTTGTCACACACCTGTGATGGGGAGAGAGCTGGGGGCTCACACATACCTATGATACAGAGACAGCTAGTGGTTGTCACATCCCTGTGCTGTGGAGACAATGGCGGTTGTGACATACCTGTGATGGCTAGAGAGTTGGGGGCTGTTAGGCTCCTGTGATACGGGGACAGATGGGGGCTCTCAGATACCTGGAATGGGGAGAGAGCTGGGATTTCTTTCTCACCTGAAATGGGGAGAGAGCTGGGGTCTGTCAAACACCTGTGATGGGGAAAGAGATGGGGACTGTCAGATACCTGTGATGCGGAGACAGCTGGTTTCTTTCACATACCTGTGATGCAGAGAGAGCTGGGGGCTGTCACATACCTGTGATGGGGAGACAGCTGGGGGCCATCACTCACCTGTGATGGGGAGAGAGCTTGGGGCTGTCACTCACTTGTGATGTGGAAAGAGATGGGGTCTGTCCATCAATTTTGATGGGGCTAGAGCTGGGGGCTGTCACCCACCTGTGAAGGGGAGAGAGCGGGGTCCTTTCACACCCCTGTGATATGGAGACAGCTGGGGACGGTCACACAAATGTGATGGGGAGAGAGCTTTGCGTTGTCACATACCTGTGATGTGGAGACAGCTGGGGGCTGTCACATACGTATAACGGGGAGAGAGCTGGGGGCTATCACATACCTGCGATGGGGAGAGACCTGGTGGCTGTCACATACCTGTGATGTGGAGACAGTTGTCGGGTGTAACATACTTGTGATGGGGAGAGAGTTGAGGGGTTGTCAGGCACCTTTAATGCGGAGACAGCTGGGGGCTGTCACATACATGTGATGGGGAGACAGCCGGAGGCCGTTACTCACCTGAGATGGGGAGAGAGCTGAGGGCTGTCACACACCTGTGATGTGGAGAGAGATGGGGACTGTCACATACCTGTGATGCTGAGAAAGCAGGGGGCTGTCACATGCCTGTGATGGGGAGAAAGCTGGGGGCTGTCAGACAACTGTGATGCAGTGACAGCTGGGGGATGTCAAATAGCTCTGATGGGTAGAGATCTGGGGGCTGTCACACACCTGTGATGGGGAGAGAGCTGGGGGCTGTAATTCACTGGTGATGGGGATAGAGCTGGGGGATGTCACACACCTCTGATGGGGAGAGAGCTTGGGGTTGTCACACACCTGTGATGGAGAGAGAGATGGGGATTGTAATTTACTTGTAATTCTAGGACAGCTGGGGGCTGTCACACTGCTGTGATTGGGAGAGAGCTGGGGGCTGTCACTCACCGGGGATGGGGAGAGAGCTGGGGGATGTCACACACCTGTGATGGGAAGGGAGCTTGGGGCTTTCACTCACTTGTGAACGGGAAAGAGATGGGGACTGTCAAACACCTCTGATGGTGAGAGTGCTGGGGTCAGTTACATACCTGTGATGCCGAGTCAGGCAGTTGCTGTCACATACTTGTGATGTAGAGACAGTTGGGGGCTGTCACATACCTGAGATGGGGAGAGAGCTGGGACCTATCACTCACCTGTGATGGGGAGAGAGCTGGGGCTTCACACACCTGTGATGGGTAGACAGCTGGGGGCTGTCACTCACAGGGGATGGGGAGACAGCTGGGGGATGTCACACACCTGTGATGGGAAGAAAGATGGGGACTGTCAAACACCTGTGATGGGGAGAGACCTGGGGGCTGTCAGATACCTGTGATGCGGAGACAGCTGGTGTGTTTCACATACCTGTGATGTGGAGACAGCTTGGGGTTGACACACAACTGTGATGGGGAGAAAGTTGGGGGCTGTCAGGCTCCTGTGATGCGGAATCAGCTGGGGGCTGTCACATACCTGTGATGGGGAGAAAGCTGGCGCCTACCACTCACCTGTGATGGGGAGACAGCAGGGGTCTGTCACACTCCTGTGATGGGGAGAGAGCTGGGGGTTGTCACTCACCTGTGATGGGGAGAGAGCTGGGGCTCACACATACCTGTGATGTGTAGACAGCTAGTGGTTGCCACATACCGGTGATGTGGAGACAATGGGCGTTGTGACATACATGTGATGGGGAGAGAGGTGGGGGATGTTTGGCTCCTGTGATGCGGAGACGGATGGGGGCTCTCAGATACCTGTGATGGGGAGAGAGCTGGGGGCTGTCACTCACCTGTGAGGGGAGAAAGCTGGTGGCTGTCACACACCTGTGAATGGGAGAGAGCTGGACATTGTCACTCACCTGTGATATGGAGACACCTGGGGACGGTCACACAACTGTGATAGGGAGAGAGCTGTGGGCGTTAACATACCAGTGATGTGGAGAGAGTTGGGGACTGTCAGGCACCTTTGATGCGCAGACAGCTGCGGTCTGTCACATACATGTGATGGGGAGACAGCCGAGGGCCGTTACTCACCTGTGATGGGGAGAGAGCTGAGGGCTGTCACACACCTGTGATGCGGAGAGAGATGGGGACTGCCACATACCTGTGATCCTGAGACAGCTGGGGGCTGTCACATACCTGTGATGGGGAGAAAGCTGGGGGCTGTCAGGCAACTGTGATGCAGTGACAGCTGGGGAATGTCAAATAGCTCTGATGGGTAGAGAGCTGGGGGCTGTCACACACCTGTGATGGGGAGAGAGATGATGAATGTCAAACACCTGTGATGGGGAGAGAGCTGGGGGCTGTCACATACCTGTGATGTGGACACAGGTGGGGGCTGTCACATACCTGTGATGGGGAGAGAGCTGGGGTCTGTCACTCACCTGTGATCAGGAGAGAGCTTGGGGCTGTCACCCACATGTGAAGGGGAGAGAGCTGGGGGCTTTCACGCACCTGTGATATGGAGATAACTGGGGACGTTCACACACCTGTGATGTGCAGACAGCTGGGGGCGTTAACATACCAGTGATGCGGAGAGAGTTGGGGGCTGTCAGGCACCTTTGATGCGGAGACAGCTGGGGTCTGTCACATACATGTGATGGGGAGAAAGCTGGGGGCCGTCACTCACCTGTGATGGGGAGAGAGCTGGGGGCTGTGACACACCTGTGATGGGGAGAGTGATGGGGACTGAAACATACCTGTTTTGCTGAGACAGCTGGGGGCTGTCAAATACCTTTGATGCAGTGACAGCTGGGAGCTGTCACATACCTGTGATGGGGAGAGAGCTGGGGGCTGTCACACACCTGTGATAGGGAGAGAGATGGGGAATATCAAACACCTGTGATGGGGAGAGAGCTGGGGGCTTGTTCTCACCTGTGATAAGGAGAGAGCTTGGGGCTCTCACCCACCGGTGAAGGGAAGAGAGCTGGGGGCTTTCACGCACCTCTGATATGGAGACAACTGGGGAAGGTAACACAGCTGTGATGGGGAGAGAGCTTGGCGTTGTCACATACCTGTGATGTGAAGACTGCTGGGGGCTATCATATACCTGTAATTCGGAGAGAGCTTGGAGCCGTCACTCACCTGTAATGGGGAGACAGTTTGGGGCTATCACACACCTGTGATGGGGAGAGAGATGGGGACTGTAAAACACCTGTGATGCTGTTACAGTTGGGGGCTTTCACATACCTATGATGGGGAGAGAGGTGAGGGCGGTTACTCACCTGAGATGGGAAGAGAGATGGGGGATATCAGTCACCTGTGATGGGGAGAGAGCTGGGGGCTGTCACTCACCTGTGATCAGGAGAGAGCTTGGGGCTGTCACCCACATGTGAAAGGGAGAGAGCTGGGGGCTTTCACGCACCTGTGATATGGAGACAACTGGGGACGTTCACACACCTGTGATGTGCAGACAGCTGGGGGCGTTAACATACCAGTGATGTGGAGAGAGTTGGGGACTCTCAGGCACCTTTGATGCGGAGACAGCTGGGGTCTGTCACATACATGTGATGGGGAGACAGCTGGGGGCCGTCACTCACCTGTGATGGGGAGAGAGCTGGGGGCTGTGACACACCTGTGATGGGGAGAGAGATGGGGACACTCACATACCTGTGATGCTGAGACAGCTGAGGGGTGTCACATACCTGTGATGCTGTGACAGCTGGGAGCTGTCACATACCTGTGATGGGGAGAGAGCTTGGGGCTGTAACTCACCGGTGATGGGGAGAGAGCTGGGGGATGTCACACACCTGTGATGGGGAGAGAGTTTGGGGTTGTCACACACCTGTGATGGTGAGAGAGATGGGGATTGTCACTTGCTTGTCATTCTAAGACAGATGTGGACTGCCACACTGCTGTGATTGGGAGAGAGCTGGGGGCTGTCACTCACCGGGGATGGGGAGAGACCAGGGGGATGTCACACACCTGTGATGGGAAAGGAGCTTGGGGCTGTCACTCACTTTTGAAGGGGAAAGAGATGGGGACTGTCAAACACTTCTGATGGGTAAAGTGCTGGGGCCAGTTCCATACCTTTAATGCGGAGTCAGGTAGCTGCTGTCACATTCTTGTGATGTGGAGACAGCTGGGTGTTGTCACACACCTGTGATGGGGAGAGAGCTGGGGGCTCACACATACCTATGATACAGAGACAGCTAGTGGTTGTCACATCCCTGTGCTGTGGAGACAATGGCGGTTGTGACATACCTGTGATGGCTAGAGAGTTGGGGGCTGTTAGGCTCCTGTGATACGGGGACAGATGGGGGCTCTCAGATACCTGGAATGGGGAGAGAGCTGGGATTTCTTTCTCACCTGAAATGGGGAGAGAGCTGGGGTCTGTCAAACACCTGTGATGGGGAAAGAGATGGGGACTGTCAGATACCTGTGATGCGGAGACAGCTGGTTTCTTTCACATACCTGTGATGCAGAGAGAGCTGGGGGCTGTCACATACCTGTGATGGGGAGACAGCTGGGGGCCATCACTCACCTGTGATGGGGAGAGAGCTTGGGGCTGTCACTCACTTGTGATGTGGAAAGAGATGGGGTCTGTCCATCAATTTTGATGGGGCTAGAGCTGGGGGCTGTCACCCACCTGTGAAGGGGAGAGAGCGGGGGCCTTTCACACCCCTGTGATATGGAGACAGCTGGGGACGGTCACACAAATGTGATGGGGAGAGAGCTTTGCGTTGTCACATACCTGTGATGTGGAGACAGCTGGGGGCTGTCACATACGTATAACGGGGAGAGAGCTGGGGGCTATCACATACCTGCGATGGGGAGAGACCTGGTGGCTGTCACATACCTGTGATGTGGAGACAGTTGTCGGCTGTAACATACTTGTGATGGGGAGAGAGTTGAGGGGTTGTCAGGCACCTTTAATGCGGAGACAGCTGGGGGCTGTCACATACATGTGATGGGGAGACAGCCGGAGGCCGTTACTCACCTGAGATGGGGAGAGAGCTGAGGGCTGTCACACACCTGTGATGTGGAGAGAGATGGGGACTGCCACATACCTGTGATCCTGAGACAGCTGGGGGCTGTCACATGCCTGTGATGGGGAGAAAGCTGGGGGCTGTCAGGCAACTGTGATGCAGTGACAGCTGGGGAATGTCAAATAGCTCTGATGGGTAGAGAGCTGGGGTCTGTCACACACCTGTGATGGGGAGAGAGCTGGGGGCTGTAATTCACTGGTGATGGGGATAGAGCTGGGGGATGTCACACACCTCTGATGGGGAGAGAGCTTGGGGTTGTCACACACCTGTGATGGAGAGAGAGATGGGGATTGTAATTTACTTGTAATTCTAGGACAGCTGGGGGCTGTCACACTGCTGTGATTGGGAGAGAGCTGGGGGCTGTCACTCACCGGGGATGGGGAGAGAGCTGGGGGATGTCACACACCTGTGATGGGAAGGGAGCTTGGGGCTTTCACTCACTTGTGAACGGGAAAGAGATGGGGACTGTCAAACACCTCTGATGGTGAGAGTGCTGGGGTCAGTTACATACCTGTGATGCCGAGTCAGGCAGTTGCTGTCACATACTTGTGATGTAGAGACAGCTGGGGGCTGTCACATACCTGAGATGGGGAGAGAGCTGGGACCTATCACTCACCTGTGATGGGGAGAGAGCTGGGGCTTCACACACCTGTGATGGGTAGACAGCTGGGGGCTGTCACTCACCGGGGATGGGGAGACAGCTGGGGGATGTCACACACCTGTGATGGGAAAAAAGATGGGGACTGTCAAACACCTGTGATGGGGAGAGACCTGGGGGCTGTCAGATACCTGTGATGTGGAGACAGCTGGTGTGTTTCACATACCTGTGATGTGGAGACAGCTTGGGGTTGACACACAACTGTGATGGGGAGAAAGTTGGGGGCTGTCAGGCTCCTGTGATGCGGAATCAGCTGGGGGCTGTCACATACCTGTGATGGGGAGAAAGCTGGCGCCTACCACTCACCTGTGATGGGGAGACAGCAGGGGTCTGTCACACTCCTGTGATGGGGAGAGAGCTGGGGGTTGTCACTCACCTGTGATGGGGAGAGAGCTGGGGCTCACACATACCTGTGATGTGTAGACAGCTAGTGGTTGCCACATACCGGTGATGTGGAGACAATGGGCGTTGTGACATACATGTGATGGGGAGAGAGGTGGGGGATGTTTGGCTCCTGTGATGCGGAGACGGATGGGGGCTCTCAGATACCTGTGATGGGGAGAGAGCTGGGGGCTGTCACTCACCTGTGATGGGGAGAAAGCTGGTGGCTGTCACACACCTGTGAATGGGAGAGAGCTGGACATTGTCACTCACCTGTGATATGGAGACACCTGGGGACGGTCACACAACTGTGATAGGGAGAGAGCTGGGGGCGTTAACATACCAGTGATGTGGAGAGAGTTGGGGACTGTCAGGCACCTTTGATGCGCAGACAGCTGCGGTCTGTCACATACATGTGATGGGGAGACAGCCGAGGGCCGTTACTCACCTGTGATGGGGAGAGAGCTGAGGGCTGTCACACACCTGTGATGCGGAGAGAGATGGGGACTGCCACATACCTGTGATCCTGAGACAGCTGGGGGCTGTCACATGCCTGTGATGGGGAGAAAGCTGGGGGCTGTCAGGTAACTGTGATGCAGTGACAGCTGGGGAATGTCAAATATCTCTGATGGATAGAGAGCTGGGGTCTGTCACACACCTGTGATGGGGAGAGAGGTGATGAATGTCAAACACCTGTGATGGGGAGAGAGCTGGGGGCTGTCACATACCTGTGATGTGGACACAGGTGGGGGCTGTCACATACCTGTGATGGGGAGAGAGCTGGGGTCTGTCACTCACCTGTGATCAGGAGAGAGCTTGGGGCTGTCACCCACATGTGAAGGGGAGAGAGCTGGGGGCTTTCACGCACCTGTGATATGGAGATAACTGGGGACGGTCACACACCTGTGATGTGCAGACAGCTGGGGGCGTTAACATACCAGTGATGCGGAGAGAGTTGGGGGCTGTCAGGCACCTTTGATGCGGAGACAGCTGGGGTCTGTCACATACATGTGATGGGGAGAAAGCTGGGGGCCGTCACTCACCTGTGATGGGGAGAGAGCTGGGGGCTGTGACACACCTGTGATGGGGAGAGTGATGGGGACTGAAACATACCTGTTTTGCTGAGACAGCTGGGGGCTGTCAAATACCTTTGATGCAGTGACAGCTGGGAGCTGTCACATACCTGTGATGGGGAGAGAGCTGGGGGCTGTCACACACCTGTGATAGGGAGAGAGATGGGGAATATCAAACACCTGTGATGGGGAGAGAGCTGGGGGCTTGTTCTCACCTGTGATAAGGAGAGAGCTTGGGGCTCTCACCCACCGGTGAAGGGAACAGAGCTGGGGCCTTTCACGCACCTCTGATATGGAGACAACTGGGGAAGGTAACACACCTGTGATGGGGAGAGAGCTTGGCGTTGTCACATACCTGTGATGTGAAGACTGCTGGGGGCTATCATATACCTGTAATTCGGAGAGAGCTTGGAGCCGTCACTCACCTGTAATGGGGAGACAGTTTGGGGCTATCACACACCTGTGATGGGGAGAGAGATGGGGACTGTAAAACACCTGTGATGCTGTTACAGTTGGGGGCTTTCACATACCTATGATGGGGAGAGAGTTGAGGGCGGTTACTCACCTGAGATGGGAAGAGAGATGGGGGATATCAGTCACCTGTGATGGGGAGAGAGCTGGGGGCTGTCACTCACCTGTGATCAGGAGAGAGCTTGGGGCTGTCACCCACCTATGAAGGGGAGAGAGCTGGGCGTAGTCACGCACCTGTGATATGGAGATAGATGGGGACGGTCACACACCTGTGATGGAGGGAAAGCTGGGGACTGTCACACACCTGTGATGGAGGGAGAGATGGGGACTGTCAAACACCTGTGATGGGGAGAGAGCTGGGGTCTGTCACAAACCTGTGATGTGGAGACAACTGGGGGCTCTCACATACCTGTGATGGGGAGAGAGATGAAAATTGTCAAACACCTGTGATGGGGAGAGAGCTGGGGACTGTCACATACCTGTGATGTGGACACAGGTGGGGGCTGTCACATACCTGTGATGGGGAGAGAGCTGGGGGCTGTCAGTCACCTGTGATCAGGAGAGAGCTTGGGGCTGTCACCCACATGTGAAAGGGAGAGAGCTGGGGGCTTTCACGCACCTGTGATATGGAGACAACTGGGGACGTTCACACACCTGTGATGTGCAGACAGCTGGGGGCGTTAACATACCAGTGATGTGGAGAGAGTTGGGGACTCTCAGGCACCTTTGATGCGGAGACAGCTGGGGTCTGTCACATACATGTGATGGGGAGACAGCTGGGGGCCGTCACTCACCTGTGATGGGGAGAGAGCTGGGGGCTGTGACACACCTGTGATGGGGAGAGAGATGGGGACACTCACATACCTGTGGTGCTGAGACTGCTGAGGGGTGTCACATACCTGTGATGCTGTGACAGCTGGGAGCTGTCACATACCTGTGATGGGGAGAGAGCTGGGGGCTGTAACTCACCGGTGATGGGGAGAGAGCTGGGGGATGTCACACACCTGTGATGGGGAGAGAGTTTGGGGTTGTCACACACCTGTGATGGTGAGAGAGATGGGGATTGTCACTTGCTTGTCATTCTAAGACAGATGTGGACTGCCACACTGCTGTGATTGGGAGAGAGCTGGGGGCTGTCACTCACCGGGGATGGGGAGAGACCAGGGGGATGTCACACACCTGTGATGGGAAAGGAGCTTGGGGCTGTCACTCACTTGTGAAGGGGAAAGAGATGGGGACTGTCAAACACTTCTGATGGGGAAAGTGCTGGGGCCAGTTCCAAACCTTTAATGCGGAGTCAGGTAGTTGCTGTCACATTCTTGTGATGTGGAGACAGCTGGGTGTTGTCACACACCTGTGATGGGGAGAGAGCTGGGGGCTCACACATACCTATGATACAGAGACAGCTAGTGGTTGTCACATCCCTGTGCTGTGGAGACAATGGCGGTTGTGACATACCTGTGATGGCTAGAGAGTTGGGGGCTGTTAGGCTCCTGTGATACGGGGACAGATGGGGGCTCTCAGATACCTGGAATGGGGAGAGAGCTGGGATTTCTTTCTCACCTGAAATGGGGAGAGAGCTGGGGTCTGTCAAACACCTGTGATGGGGAAAGAGATGGGGACTGTCAGATACCTGTGATGCGGAGACAGCTGGTTTCTTTCACATACCTGTGATGCAGAGAGAGCTGGGGGCTGTCACATACCTGCGATGGGGAGACAGCTGGGGGCCATCACTCACCTGTGATGGGGAGAGAGCTTGGGGCTGTCACTCACTTGTGATGTGGAAAGAGATGGGGTCTGTCAATCAATTTTGATGGGGCTAGAGCTGGGGGCTGTCACCCACCTGTGAAGGGGAGAGAGCGGGGGCCTTTCACACCCCTGTGATATGGAGACAGCTGGGGACGGTCACACAAATGTGATGGGGAGAGAGCTTTGCGTTGTCACATACCTGTGATGTGGAGACAGCTGGGGGCTGTCACATACGTATAACGGGGAGAGAGCTGGGGGCTATCACATACCTGCGATGGGGAGAGACCTGGTGGCTGTCACATACCTGTGATGCTGAGACAGCTGAGGTGTGTCACATACCTGTGATGCTGTGACAGCTGGGAGCTGTCACATACCTGTGATGGGGAGAGAGCTGGGGGCTGTAACTCACCGGTGATGGGGAGAGAGCTGGGGGATGTCACACACCTGTGATGGGGAGAGAGTTTGGGGTTGTCACACACCTGTGATGGTGAGAGAGATGGAGATTGTCACTTGCTTGTCATTCTAAGACAGATGTGGACTGCCACACTGCTGTGATTGGGAGAGAGCTGGGGGCTGTCACTCACCGGGGATGGGGAGAGACCAGGGGGATGTCACACACCTGTGATGGGAAAGGAGCTTGGGGCTGTCACTCACTTTTGAAGGGGAAAGAGATGGGGACTGTCAAACACTTCTGATGGGGAAAGTGCTGGGGCCAGTTCCATACCTTTAATGCGGAATCAGGTAGCTGCTGTCACATTCTTGTGATGTGGAGACAGCTGGGTGTTGTCACACACCTGTGATGGGGAGAGAGCTGGGGGCTCACACATACCTATGATACAGAGACAGCTAGTGGTTGTCACATCCCTGTGCTGTGGAGACAATGGCGGTTGTGACATACCTGTGATGGCTAGAGAGTTGGGGGCTGTTAGGCTCCTGTGATACGGGGACAGATGGGGGCTCTCAGATACCTGGAATGGGGAGAGAGCTGGGATTTCTTTCTCACCTGAAATGGGGAGAGAGCTGGGGTCTGTCAAACACCTGTGATGGGGAAAGAGATGGGGACTGTCAGATACCTGTGATGCGGAGACAGCTGGTTTCTTTCACATACCTGTGATGCAGAGAGAGCTGGGGGCTGTCACATACCTGTGATGGGGAGACAGCTGGGGGCCATCACTCACCTGTGATGGGGAGAGAGCTTGGGGCTGTCACTCACTTGTGATGTGGAAAGAGATGGGGTCTGTCCATCAATTTTGATGGGGCTAGAGCTGGGGGCTGTCACCCACCTGTGAAGGGGAGAGAGCGGGGGCCTTTCACACCCCTGTGATATGGAGACAGCTGGGGACGGTCACACAAATGTGATGGGGAGAGAGCTTTGCGTTGTCACATACCTGTGATGTGGAGACAGCTGGGGGCTGTCACATACGTATAACGGGGAGAGAGCTGGGGGCTATCACATACCTGCGATGGGGAGAGACCTGGTGGCTGTCACATACCTGTGATGTGGAGACAGTTGTCGGCTGTAACATACTTGTGATGGGGAGAGAGTTGAGGGGTTGTCAGGCACCTTTAATGCGGAGACAGCTGGGGGCTGTCACATACATGTGATGGGGAGACAGCCGGAGGCCGTTACTCACCTGAGATGGGGAGAGAGCTGAGGGCTGTCACACACCTGTGATGTGGAGAGAGATGGGGACTGCCACATACCTGTGATCCTGAGACAGCTGGGGGCTGTCACATGCCTGTGATGGGGAGAAAGCTGGGGGCTGTCAGGCAACTGTGATGCAGTGACAGCTGGGGAATGTCAAATAGCTCTGATGGGTAGAGAGCTGGGGTCTGTCACACACCTGTGATGGGGAGAGAGCTGGGGGCTGTAATTCACTGGTGATGGGGATAGAGCTGGGGGATGTCACACACCTCTGATGGGGAGAGAGCTTGGGGTTGTCACACACCTGTGATGGAGAGAGAGATGGGGATTGTAATTTACTTGTAATTCTAGGACAGCTGGGGGCTGTCACACTGCTGTGATTGGGAGAGAGCTGGGGGCTGTCACTCACCGGGGATGGGGAGAGAGCTGGGGGATGTCACACACCTGTGATGGGAAGGGAGCTTGGGGCTTTCACTCACTTGTGAACGGGAAAGAGATGGGGACTGTCAAACACCTCTGATGGTGAGAGTGCTGGGGTCAGTTACATACCTGTGATGCCGAGTCAGGCAGTTGCTGTCACATACTTGTGATGTAGAGACAGCTGGGGGCTGTCACATACCTGAGATGGGGAGAGAGCTGGGACCTATCACTCACCTGTGATGGGGAGAGAGCTGGGGCTTCACACACCTGTGATGGGTAGACAGCTGGGGGCTGTCACTCACCGGGGATGGGGAGACAGCTGGGGGATGTCACACACCTGTGATGGGAAAAAAGATGGGGACTGTCAAACACCTGTGATGGGGAGAGACCTGGGGGCTGTCAGATACCTGTGATGTGGAGACAGCTGGTGTGTTTCACATACCTGTGATGTGGAGACAGCTTGGGGTTGACACACAACTGTGATGGGGAGAAAGTTGGGGGCTGTCAGGCTCCTGTGATGCGGAATCAGCTGGGGGCTGTCACATACCTGTGATGGGGAGAAAGCTGGCGCCTACCACTCACCTGTGATGGGGAGACAGCAGGGGTCTGTCACACTCCTGTGATGGGGAGAGAGCTGGGGGTTGTCACTCACCTGTGATGGGGAGAGAGCTGGGGCTCACACATACCTGTGATGTGTAGACAGCTAGTGGTTGCCACATACCGGTGATGTGGAGACAATGGGCGTTGTGACATACATGTGATGGGGAGAGAGGTGGGGGATGTTTGGCTCCTGTGATGCGGAGACGGATGGGGGCTCTCAGATACCTGTGATGGGGAGAGAGCTGGGGGCTGTCACTCACCTGTGATGGGGAGAAAGCTGGTGGCTGTCACACACCTGTGAATGGGAGAGAGCTGGACATTGTCACTCACCTGTGATATGGAGACACCTGGGGACGGTCACACAACTGTGATAGGGAGAGAGCTGGGGGCGTTAACATACCAGTGATGTGGAGAGAGTTGGGGACTGTCAGGCACCTTTGATGCGCAGACAGCTGCGGTCTGTCACATACATGTGATGGGGAGACAGCCGAGGGCCGTTACTCACCTGTGATGGGGAGAGAGCTGAGGGCTGTCACACACCTGTGATGCGGAGAGAGATGGGGACTGCCACATACCTGTGATCCTGAGACAGCTGGGGGCTGTCACATGCCTGTGATGGGGAGAAAGCTGGGGGCTGTCAGGCAACTGTGATGCAGTGACAGCTGGGGAATGTCAAATAGCTCTGATGGGTAGAGAGCTGGGGTCTGTCACACACCTGTGATGGGGAGAGAGGTGATGAATGTCAAACACCTGTGATAGGGAGAGAGCTGGGGGCTGTCACATACCTGTGATGTGGACACAGGTGGGGGCTGTCACATACCTGTGATGGGGAGAGAGCTGGGGTCTGTCACTCACCTGTGATCAGGAGAGAGCTTGGGGCTGTCACCCACATGTGAAGGGGAGAGAGCTGGGGGCTTTCACGCACCTGTGATATGGAGATAACTGGGGACGGTCACACACCTGTGATGTGCAGACAGCTGGGGGCGTTAACATACCAGTGATGCGGAGAGAGTTGGGGGCTGTCAGGCACCTTTGATGCGGAGACAGCTGGGGTCTGTCACATACATGTGATGGGGAGAAAGCTGGGGGCCGTCACTCACCTGTGATGGGGAGAGAGCTGGGGGCTGTGACACACCTGTGATGGGGAGAGTGATGGGGACTGAAACATACCTGTTTTGCTGAGACAGCTGGGGGCTGTCAAATACCTTTGATGCAGTGACAGCTGGGAGCTGTCACATACCTGTGATGGGGAGAGAGCTGGGGGCTGTCACACACCTGTGATAGGGAGAGAGATGGGGAATATCAAACACCTGTGATGGGGAGAGAGCTGGGGGCTTGTTCTCACCTGTGATAAGGAGAGAGCTTGGGGCTCTCACCCACCGGTGAAGGGAAGAGAGCTGGGGGCTTTCACGCACCTCTGATATGGAGACAACTGGGGAAGGTAACACAGCTGTGATGGGGAGAGAGCTTGGCGTTGTCACATACCTGTGATGTGAAGACTGCTGGGGGCTATCATATACCTGTAATTCGGAGAGAGCTTGGAGCCGTCACTCACCTGTAATGGGGAGACAGTTTGGGGCTATCACACACCTGTGATGGGGAGAGAGATGGGGACTGTAAAACACCTGTGATGCTGTTACAGTTGGGGGCTTTCACATACCTATGATGGGGAGAGAGGTGAGGGCGGTTACTCACCTGAGATGGGAAGAGAGATGGGGGATATCAGTCACCTGTGATGGGGAGAGAGCTGGGGGCTGTCACTCACCTGTGATCAGGAGAGAGCTTGGGGCTGTCACCCACATGTGAAAGGGAGAGAGCTGGGGGCTTTCACGCACCTGTGATATGGAGACAACTGGGGACGTTCACACACCTGTGATGTGCAGACAGCTGGGGGCGTTAACATACCAGTGATGTGGAGAGAGTTGGGGACTCTCAGGCACCTTTGATGCGGAGACAGCTGGGGTCTGTCACATACATGTGATGGGGAGACAGCTGGGGGCCGTCACTCACCTGTGATGGGGAGAGAGCTGGGGGCTGTGACACACCTGTGATGGGGAGAGAGATGGGGACACTCACATACCTGTGATGCTGAGACAGCTGAGGGGTGTCACATACCTGTGATGCTGTGACAGCTGGGAGCTGTCACATACCTGTGATGGGGAGAGAGCTTGGGGCTGTAACTCACCGGTGATGGGGAGAGAGCTGGGGGATGTCACACACCTGTGATGGGGAGAGAGTTTGGGGTTGTCACACACCTGTGATGGTGAGAGAGATGGGGATTGTCACTTGCTTGTCATTCTAAGACAGATGTGGACTGCCACACTGCTGTGATTGGGAGAGAGCTGGGGGCTGTCACTCACCGGGGATGGGGAGAGACCAGGGGGATGTCACACACCTGTGATGGGAAAGGAGCTTGGGGCTGTCACTCACTTTTGAAGGGGAAAGAGATGGGGACTGTCAAACACTTCTGATGGGTAAAGTGCTGGGGCCAGTTCCATACCTTTAATGCGGAGTCAGGTAGCTGCTGTCACATTCTTGTGATGTGGAGACAGCTGGGTGTTGTCACACACCTGTGATGGGGAGAGAGCTGGGGGCTCACACATACCTATGATACAGAGACAGCTAGTGGTTGTCACATCCCTGTGCTGTGGAGACAATGGCGGTTGTGACATACCTGTGATGGCTAGAGAGTTGGGGGCTGTTAGGCTCCTGTGATACGGGGACAGATGGGGGCTCTCAGATACCTGGAATGGGGAGAGAGCTGGGATTTCTTTCTCACCTGAAATGGGGAGAGAGCTGGGGTCTGTCAAACACCTGTGATGGGGAAAGAGATGGGGACTGTCAGATACCTGTGATGCGGAGACAGCTGGTTTCTTTCACATACCTGTGATGCAGAGAGAGCTGGGGGCTGTCACATACCTGTGATGGGGAGACAGCTGGGGGCCATCACTCACCTGTGATGGGGAGAGAGCTTGGGGCTGTCACTCACTTGTGATGTGGAAAGAGATGGGGTCTGTCCATCAATTTTGATGGGGCTAGAGCTGGGGGCTGTCACCCACCTGTGAAGGGGAGAGAGCGGGGGCCTTTCACACCCCTGTGATATGGAGACAGCTGGGGACGGTCACACAAATGTGATGGGGAGAGAGCTTTGCGTTGTCACATACCTGTGATGTGGAGACAGCTGGGGGCTGTCACATACGTATAACGGGGAGAGAGCTGGGGGCTATCACATACCTGCGATGGGGAGAGACCTGGTGGCTGTCACATACCTGTGATGTGGAGACAGTTGTCGGCTGTAACATACTTGTGATGGGGAGAGAGTTGAGGGGTTGTCAGGCACCTTTAATGCGGAGACAGCTGGGGGCTGTCACATACATGTGATGGGGAGACAGCCGGAGGCCGTTACTCACCTGAGATGGGGAGAGAGCTGAGGGCTGTCACACACCTGTGATGTGGAGAGAGATGGGGACTGCCACATACCTGTGATCCTGAGACAGCTGGGGGCTGTCACATGCCTGTGATGGGGAGAAAGCTGGGGGCTGTCAGGCAACTGTGATGCAGTGACAGCTGGGGAATGTCAAATAGCTCTGATGGGTAGAGAGCTGGGGTCTGTCACACACCTGTGATGGGGAGAGAGCTGGGGGCTGTAATTCACTGGTGATGGGGATAGAGCTGGGGGATGTCACACACCTCTGATGGGGAGAGAGCTTGGGGTTGTCACACACCTGTGATGGAGAGAGAGATGGGGATTGTAATTTACTTGTAATTCTAGGACAGCTGGGGGCTGTCACACTGCTGTGATTGGGAGAGAGCTGGGGGCTGTCACTCACCGGGGATGGGGAGAGAGCTGGGGGATGTCACACACCTGTGATGGGAAGGGAGCTTGGGGCTTTCACTCACTTGTGAACGGGAAAGAGATGGGGACTGTCAAACACCTCTGATGGTGAGAGTGCTGGGGTCAGTTACATACCTGTGATGCCGAGTCAGGCAGTTGCTGTCACATACTTGTGATGTAGAGACAGCTGGGGGCTGTCACATACCTGAGATGGGGAGAGAGCTGGGACCTATCACTCACCTGTGATGGGGAGAGAGCTGGGGCTTCACACACCTGTGATGGGTAGACAGCTGGGGGCTGTCACTCACCGGGGATGGGGAGACAGCTGGGGGATGTCACACACCTGTGATGGGAAAAAAGATGGGGACTGTCAAACACCTGTGATGGGGAGAGACCTGGGGGCTGTCAGATACCTGTGATGTGGAGACAGCTGGTGTGTTTCACATACCTGTGATGTGGAGACAGCTTGGGGTTGACACACAACTGTGATGGGGAGAAAGTTGGGGGCTGTCAGGCTCCTGTGATGCGGAATCAGCTGGGGGCTGTCACATACCTGTGATGGGGAGAAAGCTGGCGCCTACCACTCACCTGTGATGGGGAGACAGCAGGGGTCTGTCACACTCCTGTGATGGGGAGAGAGCTGGGGGTTGTCACTCACCTGTGATGGGGAGAGAGCTGGGGCTCACACATACCTGTGATGTGTAGACAGCTAGTGGTTGCCACATACCGGTGATGTGGAGACAATGGGCGTTGTGACATACATGTGATGGGGAGAGAGGTGGGGGATGTTTGGCTCCTGTGATGCGGAGACGGATGGGGGCTCTCAGATACCTGTGATGGGGAGAGAGCTGGGGGCTGTCACTCACCTGTGATGGGGAGAAAGCTGGTGGCTGTCACACACCTGTGAATGGGAGAGAGCTGGACATTGTCACTCACCTGTGATATGGAGACACCTGGGGACGGTCACACAACTGTGATAGGGAGAGAGCTGGGGGCGTTAACATACCAGTGATGTGGAGAGAGTTGGGGACTGTCAGGCACCTTTGATGCGCAGACAGCTGCGGTCTGTCACATACATGTGATGGGGAGACAGCCGAGGGCCGTTACTCACCTGTGATGGGGAGAGAGCTGAGGGCTGTCACACACCTGTGATGCGGAGAGAGATGGGGACTGCCACATACCTGTGATCCTGAGACAGCTGGGGGCTGTCACATGCCTGTGATGGGGAGAAAGCTGGGGGCTGTCAGGTAACTGTGATGCAGTGACAGCTGGGGAATGTCAAATATCTCTGATGGATAGAGAGCTGGGGTCTGTCACACACCTGTGATGGGGAGAGAGGTGATGAATGTCAAACACCTGTGATGGGGAGAGAGCTGGGGGCTGTCACATACCTGTGATGTGGACACAGGTGGGGGCTGTCACATACCTGTGATGGGGAGAGAGCTGGGGTCTGTCACTCACCTGTGATCAGGAGAGAGCTTGGGGCTGTCACCCACATGTGAAGGGGAGAGAGCTGGGGGCTTTCACGCACCTGTGATATGGAGATAACTGGGGACGGTCACACACCTGTGATGTGCAGACAGCTGGGGGCGTTAACATACCAGTGATGCGGAGAGAGTTGGGGGCTGTCAGGCACCTTTGATGCGGAGACAGCTGGGGTCTGTCACATACATGTGATGGGGAGAAAGCTGGGGGCCGTCACTCACCTGTGATGGGGAGAGAGCTGGGGGCTGTGACACACCTGTGATGGGGAGAGTGATGGGGACTGAAACATACCTGTTTTGCTGAGACAGCTGGGGGCTGTCAAATACCTTTGATGCAGTGACAGCTGGGAGCTGTCACATACCTGTGATGGGGAGAGAGCTGGGGGCTGTCACACACCTGTGATAGGGAGAGAGATGGGGAATATCAAACACCTGTGATGGGGAGAGAGCTGGGGGCTTGTTCTCACCTGTGATAAGGAGAGAGCTTGGGGCTCTCACCCACCGGTGAAGGGAACAGAGCTGGGGCCTTTCACGCACCTCTGATATGGAGACAACTGGGGAAGGTAACACACCTGTGATGGGGAGAGAGCTTGGCGTTGTCACATACCTGTGATGTGAAGACTGCTGGGGGCTATCATATACCTGTAATTCGGAGAGAGCTTGGAGCCGTCACTCACCTGTAATGGGGAGACAGTTTGGGGCTATCACACACCTGTGATGGGGAGAGAGATGGGGACTGTAAAACACCTGTGATGCTGTTACAGTTGGGGGCTTTCACATACCTATGATGGGGAGAGAGTTGAGGGCGGTTACTCACCTGAGATGGGAAGAGAGATGGGGGATATCAGTCACCTGTGATGGGGAGAGAGCTGGGGGCTGTCACTCACCTGTGATCAGGAGAGAGCTTGGGGCTGTCACCCACCTATGAAGGGGAGAGAGCTGGGCGTAGTCACGCACCTGTGATATGGAGATAGATGGGGACGGTCACACACCTGTGATGGAGGGAAAGCTGGGGACTGTCACACACCTGTGATGGAGGGAGAGATGGGGACTGTCAAACACCTGTGATGGGGAGAGAGCTGGGGTCTGTCACAAACCTGTGATGTGGAGACAACTGGGGGCTCTCACATACCTGTGATGGGGAGAGAGATGAAAATTGTCAAACACCTGTGATGGGGAGAGAGCTGGGGACTGTCACATACCTGTGATGTGGACACAGGTGGGGGCTGTCACATACCTGTGATGGGGAGAGAGCTGGGGGCTGTCAGTCACCTGTGATCAGGAGAGAGCTTGGGGCTGTCACCCACATGTGAAAGGGAGAGAGCTGGGGGCTTTCACGCACCTGTGATATGGAGACAACTGGGGACGTTCACACACCTGTGATGTGCAGACAGCTGGGGGCGTTAACATACCAGTGATGTGGAGAGAGTTGGGGACTCTCAGGCACCTTTGATGCGGAGACAGCTGGGGTCTGTCACATACATGTGATGGGGAGACAGCTGGGGGCCGTCACTCACCTGTGATGGGGAGAGAGCTGGGGGCTGTGACACACCTGTGATGGGGAGAGAGATGGGGACACTCACATACCTGTGGTGCTGAGACTGCTGAGGGGTGTCACATACCTGTGATGCTGTGACAGCTGGGAGCTGTCACATACCTGTGATGGGGAGAGAGCTGGGGGCTGTAACTCACCGGTGATGGGGAGAGAGCTGGGGGATGTCACACACCTGTGATGGGGAGAGAGTTTGGGGTTGTCACACACCTGTGATGGTGAGAGAGATGGGGATTGTCACTTGCTTGTCATTCTAAGACAGATGTGGACTGCCACACTGCTGTGATTGGGAGAGAGCTGGGGGCTGTCACTCACCGGGGATGGGGAGAGACCAGGGGGATGTCACACACCTGTGATGGGAAAGGAGCTTGGGGCTGTCACTCACTTGTGAAGGGGAAAGAGATGGGGACTGTCAAACACTTCTGATGGGGAAAGTGCTGGGGCCAGTTCCAAACCTTTAATGCGGAGTCAGGTAGTTGCTGTCACATTCTTGTGATGTGGAGACAGCTGGGTGTTGTCACACACCTGTGATGGGGAGAGAGCTGGGGGCTCACACATACCTATGATACAGAGACAGCTAGTGGTTGTCACATCCCTGTGCTGTGGAGACAATGGCGGTTGTGACATACCTGTGATGGCTAGAGAGTTGGGGGCTGTTAGGCTCCTGTGATACGGGGACAGATGGGGGCTCTCAGATACCTGGAATGGGGAGAGAGCTGGGATTTCTTTCTCACCTGAAATGGGGAGAGAGCTGGGGTCTGTCAAACACCTGTGATGGGGAAAGAGATGGGGACTGTCAGATACCTGTGATGCGGAGACAGCTGGTTTCTTTCACATACCTGTGATGCAGAGAGAGCTGGGGGCTGTCACATACCTGCGATGGGGAGACAGCTGGGGGCCATCACTCACCTGTGATGGGGAGAGAGCTTGGGGCTGTCACTCACTTGTGATGTGGAAAGAGATGGGGTCTGTCAATCAATTTTGATGGGGCTAGAGCTGGGGGCTGTCACCCACCTGTGAAGGGGAGAGAGCGGGGGCCTTTCACACCCCTGTGATATGGAGACAGCTGGGGACGGTCACACAAATGTGATGGGGAGAGAGCTTTGCGTTGTCACATACCTGTGATGTGGAGACAGCTGGGGGCTGTCACATACGTATAACGGGGAGAGAGCTGGGGGCTATCACATACCTGCGATGGGGAGAGACCTGGTGGCTGTCACATACCTGTGATGTGGAGACAGTTGTCGGCTGTAACATACTTGTGATGGGGAGAGAGTTGAGGGGTTGTCAGGCACCTTTAATGCGGAGACAGCTGGGGGCTGTCACATACATGTGATGGGGAGACAGCCGGAGGCCGTTACTCACCTGAGATGGGGAGAGAGCTGAGGGCTGTCACACACCTGTGATGTGGAGAGAGATGGGGACTGCCACATACCTGTGATCCTGAGACAGTTGGGGGCTGTCACATGCCTGTGATGGGGAGAAAGCTGGGGGCTGTCAGGCAACTGTGATGCAGTGACAGCTGGGGAATGTCAAATAGCTCTGATGGGTAGAGAGCTGGGGTCTGTCACACACCTGTGATGGGGAGAGAGCTGGGGGCTGTAATTCACTGGTGATGGGGATAGAGCTGGGGGATGTCACACACCTCTGATGGGGAGAGAGCTTGGGGTTGTCACACACCTGTGATGGAGAGAGAGATGGGGATTGTAATTTACTTGTAATTCTAGGACAGCTGGGGGCTGTCACACTGCTGTGATTGGGAGAGAGCTGGGGGCTGTCACTCACCGGGGATGGGGAGAGAGCTGGGGGATGTCACACACCTGTGATGGGAAGGGAGCTTGGGGCTTTCACTCACTTGTGAACGGGAAAGAGATGGGGACTGTCAAACACCTCTGATGGTGAGAGTGCTGGGGTCAGTTACATACCTGTGATGCCGAGTCAGGCAGTTGCTGTCACATACTTGTGATGTAGAGACAGCTGGGGGCTGTCACATACCTGAGATGGGGAGAGAGCTGGGACCTATCACTCACCTGTGATGGGGAGAGAGCTGGGGCTTCACACACCTGTGATGGGTAGACAGCTGGGGGCTGTCACTCACCGGGGATGGGGAGACAGCTGGGGGATGTCACACACCTGTGATGGGAAAAAAGATGGGGACTGTCAAACACCTGTGATGGGGAGAGACCTGGGGGCTGTCAGATACCTGTGATGTGGAGACAGCTGGTGTGTTTCACATACCTGTGATGTGGAGACAGCTTGGGGTTGACACACAACTGTGATGGGGAGAAAGTTGGGGGCTGTCAGGCTCCTGTGATGCGGAATCAGCTGGGGGCTGTCACATACCTGTGATGGGGAGAAAGCTGGCGCCTACCACTCACCTGTGATGGGGAGACAGCAGGGGTCTGTCACACTCCTGTGATGGGGAGAGAGCTGGGGGTTGTCACTCACCTGTGATGGGGAGAGAGCTGGGGCTCACACATACCTGTGATGTGTAGACAGCTAGTGGTTGCCACATACCGGTGATGTGGAGACAATGGGCGTTGTGACATACATGTGATGGGGAGAGAGGTGGGGGATGTTTGGCTCCTGTGATGCGGAGACGGATGGGGGCTCTCAGATACCTGTGATGGGGAGAGAGCTGGGGGCTGTCACTCACCTGTGATGGGGAGAAAGCTGGTGGCTGTCACACACCTGTGAATGGGAGAGAGCTGGACATTGTCACTCACCTGTGATATGGAGACACCTGGGGACGGTCACACAACTGTGATAGGGAGAGAGCTGGGGGCGTTAACATACCAGTGATGTGGAGAGAGTTGGGGACTGTCAGGCACCTTTGATGCGCAGACAGCTGCGGTCTGTCACATACATGTGATGGGGAGACAGCCGAGGGCCGTTACTCACCTGTGATGGGGAGAGAGCTGAGGGCTGTCACACACCTGTGATGCGGAGAGAGATGGGGACTGCCACATACCTGTGATCCTGAGACAGCTGGGGGCTGTCACATGCCTGTGATGGGGAGAAAGCTGGGGGCTGTCAGGTAACTGTGATGCAGTGACAGCTGGGGAATGTCAAATATCTCTGATGGATAGAGAGCTGGGGTCTGTCACACACCTGTGATGGGGAGAGAGGTGATGAATGTCAAACACCTGTGATGGGGAGAGAGCTGGGGGCTGTCACATACCTGTGATGTGGACACAGGTGGGGGCTGTCACATACCTGTGATGGGGAGAGAGCTGGGGTCTGTCACTCACCTGTGATCAGGAGAGAGCTTGGGGCTGTCACCCACATGTGAAGGGGAGAGAGCTGGGGGCTTTCACGCACCTGTGATATGGAGATAACTGGGGACGGTCACACACCTGTGATGTGCAGACAGCTGGGGGCGTTAACATACCAGTGATGCGGAGAGAGTTGGGGGCTGTCAGGCACCTTTGATGCGGAGACAGCTGGGGTCTGTCACATACATGTGATGGGGAGAAAGCTGGGGGCCGTCACTCACCTGTGATGGGGAGAGAGCTGGGGGCTGTGACACACCTGTGATGGGGAGAGTGATGGGGACTGAAACATACCTGTTTTGCTGAGACAGCTGGGGGCTGTCAAATACCTTTGATGCAGTGACAGCTGGGAGCTGTCACATACCTGTGATGGGGAGAGAGCTGGGGGCTGTCACACACCTGTGATAGGGAGAGAGATGGGGAATATCAAACACCTGTGATGGGGAGAGAGCTGGGGGCTTGTTCTCACCTGTGATAAGGAGAGAGCTTGGGGCTCTCACCCACCGGTGAAGGGAACAGAGCTGGGGCCTTTCACGCACCTCTGATATGGAGACAACTGGGGAAGGTAACACACCTGTGATGGGGAGAGAGCTTGGCGTTGTCACATACCTGTGATGTGAAGACTGCTGGGGGCTATCATATACCTGTAATTCGGAGAGAGCTTGGAGCCGTCACTCACCTGTAATGGGGAGACAGTTTGGGGCTATCACACACCTGTGATGGGGAGAGAGATGGGGACAGTAAAACACCTGTGATGCTGTTACAGTTGGGGGCTTTCACATACCTATGATGGGGAGAGAGTTGAGGGCGGTTACTCACCTGAGATGGGAAGAGAGATGGGGGATATCAGTCACCTGTGATGGGGAGAGAGCTGGGGGCTGTCACTCACCTGTGATCAGGAGAGAGCTTGGGGCTGTCACCCACCTATGAAGGGGAGAGAGCTGGGCGTAGTCACGCACCTGTGATATGGAGATAGATGGGGACGGTCACACACCTGTGATGGAGGGAAAGCTGGGGACTGTCACACACCTGTGATGGAGGGAGAGATGGGGACTGTCAAACACCTGTGATGGGGAGAGAGCTGGGGTCTGTCACAAACCTGTGATGTGGAGACAACTGGGGGCTCTCACATACCTGTGATGGGGAGAGAGATGAAAATTGTCAAACACCTGTGATGGGGAGAGAGCTGGGGACTGTCACATACCTGTGATGTGGACACAGGTGGGGGCTGTCACATACCTGTGATGGGGAGAGAGCTGGGGGCTGTCAGTCACCTGTGATCAGGAGAGAGCTTGGGGCTGTCACCCACATGTGAAAGGGAGAGAGCTGGGGGCTTTCACGCACCTGTGATATGGAGACAACTGGGGACGTTCACACACCTGTGATGTGCAGACAGCTGGGGGCGTTAACATACCAGTGATGTGGAGAGAGTTGGGGACTCTCAGGCACCTTTGATGCGGAGACAGCTGGGGTCTGTCACATACATGTGATGGGGAGACAGCTGGGGGCCGTCACTCACCTGTGATGGGGAGAGAGCTGGGGGCTGTGACACACCTGTGATGGGGAGAGAGATGGGGACACTCACATACCTGTGGTGCTGAGACTGCTGAGGGGTGTCACATACCTGTGATGCTGTGACAGCTGGGAGCTGTCACATACCTGTGATGGGGAGAGAGCTGGGGGCTGTAACTCACCGGTGATGGGGAGAGAGCTGGGGGATGTCACACACCTGTGATGGGGAGAGAGTTTGGGGTTGTCACACACCTGTGATGGTGAGAGAGATGGGGATTGTCACTTGCTTGTCATTCTAAGACAGATGTGGACTGCCACACTGCTGTGATTGGGAGAGAGCTGGGGGCTGTCACTCACCGGGGATGGGGAGAGACCAGGGGGATGTCACACACCTGTGATGGGAAAGGAGCTTGGGGCTGTCACTCACTTGTGAAGGGGAAAGAGATGGGGACTGTCAAACACTTCTGATGGGGAAAGTGCTGGGGCCAGTTCCAAACCTTTAATGCGGAGTCAGGTAGTTGCTGTCACATTCTTGTGATGTGGAGACAGCTGGGTGTTGTCACACACCTGTGATGGGGAGAGAGCTGGGGGCTCACACATACCTATGATACAGAGACAGCTAGTGGTTGTCACATCCCTGTGCTGTGGAGACAATGGCGGTTGTGACATACCTGTGATGGCTAGAGAGTTGGGGGCTGTTAGGCTCCTGTGATACGGGGACAGATGGGGGCTCTCAGATACCTGGAATGGGGAGAGAGCTGGGATTTCTTTCTCACCTGAAATGGGGAGAGAGCTGGGGTCTGTCAAACACCTGTGATGGGGAAAGAGATGGGGACTGTCAGATACCTGTGATGCGGAGACAGCTGGTTTCTTTCACATACCTGTGATGCAGAGAGAGCTGGGGGCTGTCACATACCTGCGATGGGGAGACAGCTGGGGGCCATCACTCACCTGTGATGGGGAGAGAGCTTGGGGCTGTCACTCACTTGTGATGTGGAAAGAGATGGGGTCTGTCAATCAATTTTGATGGGGCTAGAGCTGGGGGCTGTCACCCACCTGTGAAGGGGAGAGAGCGGGGGCCTTTCACACCCCTGTGATATGGAGACAGCTGGGGACGGTCACACAAATGTGATGGGGAGAGAGCTTTGCGTTGTCACATACCTGTGATGTGGAGACAGCTGGGGGCTGTCACATACGTATAACGGGGAGAGAGCTGGGGGCTATCACATACCTGCGATGGGGAGAGACCTGGTGGCTGTCACATACCTGTGATGCTGAGACAGCTGAGGTGTGTCACATACCTGTGATGCTGTGACAGCTGGGAGCTGTCACATACCTGTGATGGGGAGAGAGCTGGGGGCTGTAACTCACCGGTGATGGGGAGAGAGCTGGGGGATGTCACACACCTGTGATGGGGAGAGAGTTTGGGGTTGTCACACACCTGTGATGGTGAGAGAGATGGAGATTGTCACTTGCTTGTCATTCTAAGACAGATGTGGACTGCCACACTGCTGTGATTGGGAGAGAGCTGGGGGCTGTCACTCACCGGGGATGGGGAGAGACCAGGGGGATGTCACACACCTGTGATGGGAAAGGAGCTTGGGGCTGTCACTCACTTTTGAAGGGGAAAGAGATGGGGACTGTCAAACACTTCTGATGGGGAAAGTGCTGGGGCCAGTTCCATACCTTTAATGCGGAATCAGGTAGCTGCTGTCACATTCTTGTGATGTGGAGACAGCTGGGTGTTGTCACACACCTGTGATGGGGAGAGAGCTGGGGGCTCACACATACCTATGATACAGAGACAGCTAGTGGTTGTCACATCCCTGTGCTGTGGAGACAATGGCGGTTGTGACATACCTGTGATGGCTAGAGAGTTGGGGGCTGTTAGGCTCCTGTGATACGGGGACAGATGGGGGCTCTCAGATACCTGGAATGGGGAGAGAGCTGGGATTTCTTTCTCACCTGAAATGGGGAGAGAGCTGGGGTCTGTCAAACACCTGTGATGGGGAAAGAGATGGGGACTGTCAGATACCTGTGATGCGGAGACAGCTGGTTTCTTTCACATACCTGTGATGCAGAGAGAGCTGGGGGCTGTCACATACCTGTGATGGGGAGACAGCTGGGGGCCATCACTCACCTGTGATGGGGAGAGAGCTTGGGGCTGTCACTCACTTGTGATGTGGAAAGAGATGGGGTCTGTCCATCAATTTTGATGGGGCTAGAGCTGGGGGCTGTCACCCACCTGTGAAGGGGAGAGAGCGGGGGCCTTTCACACCCCTGTGATATGGAGACAGCTGGGGACGGTCACACAAATGTGATGGGGAGAGAGCTTTGCGTTGTCACATACCTGTGATGTGGAGACAGCTGGGGGCTGTCACATACGTATAACGGGGAGAGAGCTGGGGGCTATCACATACCTGCGATGGGGAGAGACCTGGTGGCTGTCACATACCTGTGATGTGGAGACAGTTGTCGGCTGTAACATACTTGTGATGGGGAGAGAGTTGAGGGGTTGTCAGGCACCTTTAATGCGGAGACAGCTGGGGGCTGTCACATACATGTGATGGGGAGACAGCCGGAGGCCGTTACTCACCTGAGATGGGGAGAGAGCTGAGGGCTGTCACACACCTGTGATGTGGAGAGAGATGGGGACTGCCACATACCTGTGATCCTGAGACAGCTGGGGGCTGTCACATGCCTGTGATGGGGAGAAAGCTGGGGGCTGTCAGGCAACTGTGATGCAGTGACAGCTGGGGAATGTCAAATAGCTCTGATGGGTAGAGAGCTGGGGTCTGTCACACACCTGTGATGGGGAGAGAGCTGGGGGCTGTAATTCACTGGTGATGGGGATAGAGCTGGGGGATGTCACACACCTCTGATGGGGAGAGAGCTTGGGGTTGTCACACACCTGTGATGGAGAGAGAGATGGGGATTGTAATTTACTTGTAATTCTAGGACAGCTGGGGGCTGTCACACTGCTGTGATTGGGAGAGAGCTGGGGGCTGTCACTCACCGGGGATGGGGAGAGAGCTGGGGGATGTCACACACCTGTGATGGGAAGGGAGCTTGGGGCTTTCACTCACTTGTGAACGGGAAAGAGATGGGGACTGTCAAACACCTCTGATGGTGAGAGTGCTGGGGTCAGTTACATACCTGTGATGCCGAGTCAGGCAGTTGCTGTCACATACTTGTGATGTAGAGACAGCTGGGGGCTGTCACATACCTGAGATGGGGAGAGAGCTGGGACCTATCACTCACCTGTGATGGGGAGAGAGCTGGGGCTTCACACACCTGTGATGGGTAGACAGCTGGGGGCTGTCACTCACCGGGGATGGGGAGACAGCTGGGGGATGTCACACACCTGTGATGGGAAAAAAGATGGGGACTGTCAAACACCTGTGATGGGGAGAGACCTGGGGGCTGTCAGATACCTGTGATGTGGAGACAGCTGGTGTGTTTCACATACCTGTGATGTGGAGACAGCTTGGGGTTGACACACAACTGTGATGGGGAGAAAGTTGGGGGCTGTCAGGCTCCTGTGATGCGGAATCAGCTGGGGGCTGTCACATACCTGTGATGGGGAGAAAGCTGGCGCCTACCACTCACCTGTGATGGGGAGACAGCAGGGGTCTGTCACACTCCTGTGATGGGGAGAGAGCTGGGGGTTGTCACTCACCTGTGATGGGGAGAGAGCTGGGGCTCACACATACCTGTGATGTGTAGACAGCTAGTGGTTGCCACATACCGGTGATGTGGAGACAATGGGCGTTGTGACATACATGTGATGGGGAGAGAGGTGGGGGATGTTTGGCTCCTGTGATGCGGAGACGGATGGGGGCTCTCAGATACCTGTGATGGGGAGAGAGCTGGGGGCTGTCACTCACCTGTGATGGGGAGAAAGCTGGTGGCTGTCACACACCTGTGAATGGGAGAGAGCTGGACATTGTCACTCACCTGTGATATGGAGACACCTGGGGACGGTCACACAACTGTGATAGGGAGAGAGCTGGGGGCGTTAACATACCAGTGATGTGGAGAGAGTTGGGGACTGTCAGGCACCTTTGATGCGCAGACAGCTGCGGTCTGTCACATACATGTGATGGGGAGACAGCCGAGGGCCGTTACTCACCTGTGATGGGGAGAGAGCTGAGGGCTGTCACACACCTGTGATGCGGAGAGAGATGGGGACTGCCACATACCTGTGATCCTGAGACAGCTGGGGGCTGTCACATGCCTGTGATGGGGAGAAAGCTGGGGGCTGTCAGGCAACTGTGATGCAGTGACAGCTGGGGAATGTCAAATAGCTCTGATGGGTAGAGAGCTGGGGTCTGTCACACACCTGTGATGGGGAGAGAGGTGATGAATGTCAAACACCTGTGATAGGGAGAGAGCTGGGGGCTGTCACATACCTGTGATGTGGACACAGGTGGGGGCTGTCACATACCTGTGATGGGGAGAGAGCTGGGGTCTGTCACTCACCTGTGATCAGGAGAGAGCTTGGGGCTGTCACCCACATGTGAAGGGGAGAGAGCTGGGGGCTTTCACGCACCTGTGATATGGAGATAACTGGGGACGGTCACACATCTGTGATGTGCAGACAGCTGGGGGCGTTAACATACCAGTGATGCGGAGAGAGTTGGGGGCTGTCAGGCACCTTTGATGCGGAGACAGCTGGGGTCTGTCACATACATGTGATGGGGAGAAAGCTGGGGGCCGTCACTCACCTGTGATGGGGAGAGAGCTGGGGGCTGTGACACACCTGTGATGGGGAGAGTGATGGGGACTGAAACATACCTGTTTTGCTGAGACAGCTGGGGGCTGTCAAATACCTTTGATGCAGTGACAGCTGGGAGCTGTCACATACCTGTGATGGGGAGAGAGCTGGGGGCTGTCACACACCTGTGATAGGGAGAGAGATGGGGAATATCAAACACCTGTGATGGGGAGAGAGCTGGGGGCTTGTTCTCACCTGTGATAAGGAGAGAGCTTGGGGCTCTCACCCACCGGTGAAGGGAACAGAGCTGGGGCCTTTCACGCACCTCTGATATGGAGACAACTGGGGAAGGTAACACACCTGTGATGGGGAGAGAGCTTGGCGTTGTCACATACCTGTGATGTGAAGACTGCTGGGGGCTATCATATACCTGTAATTCGGAGAGAGCTTGGAGCCGTCACTCACCTGTAATGGGGAGACAGTTTGGGGCTATCACACACCTGTGATGGGGAGAGAGATGGGGACTGTAAAACACCTGTGATGCTGTTACAGTTGGGGGCTTTCACATACCTATGATGGGGACAGAGTTGAGGGCGGTTACTCACCTGAGATGGGAAGAGAGATGGGGGATATCAGTCACCTGTGATGGGGAGAGAGCTGGGGGCTGTCACTCACCTGTGATCAGGAGAGAGCTTGGGGCTGTCACCCACCTGTGAAGGGGAGAGAGCTGGGCGTAGTCACGCACCTGTGATATGGAGATAGATGGGGACGGTCACACACCTGTGATGGAGGGAGAGCTGGGGACTGTCACACACCTGTGATGGAGGGAGAGATGGGGACTGTCAAACACCTGTGATGGGGAGAGAGCTGGGGTCTGTCACAAACCTGTGATGTGGAGACAACTGGGGGCTCTCACATACCTGTGATGGGGAGAGAGATGAAAATTGTCAAACACCTGTGATGGGGAGAGAGCTGGGGACTGTCACATACCTGTGATGTGGACACAGGTGGGGGCTGTCACATACCTGTGATGGGGAGAGAGCTGGGGGCTGTCACTCACCTGTGATCAGGAGAGAGCTTGGGGCTGTCACCCACATGTGAAAGGGAGAGAGCTGGGGGCTTTCACGCACCTGTGATATGGAGACAACTGGGGACGTTCACACACCTGTGATGTGCAGACAGCTGGGGGCGTTAACATACCAGTGATGTGGAGAGAGTTGGGGACTCTCAGGCACCTTTGATGCGGAGACAGCTGGGGTCTGTCACATACATGTGATGGGGAGACAGCTGGGGGCCGTCACTCACCTGTGATGGGGAGAGAGCTGGGGGCTGTGACACACCTGTGATGGGGAGAGAGATGGGGACACTCACATACCTGTGATGCTGAGACAGCTGAGGGGTGTCACATACCTGTGATGCTGTGACAGCTGGGAGCTGTCACATACCTGTGATGGGGAGAGAGCTGGGGGCTGTAACTCACCGGTGATGGGGAGAGAGCTGGGGGATGTCACACACCTGTGATGGGGAGAGAGTTTGGGGTTGTCACACACCTGTGATGGTGAGAGAGATGGGGATTGTCACTTGCTTGTCATTCTAAGACAGATGTGGACTGCCACACTGCTGTGATTGGGAGAGAGCTGGGGGCTGTCACTCACCGGGGATGGGGAGAGACCAGGGGGATGTCACACACCTGTGATGGGAAAGGAGCTTGGGGCTGTCACTCACTTGTGAAGGGGAAAGAGATGGGGACTGTCAAACACTTCTGATGGGGAAAGTGCTGGGGCCAGTTCCATACCTTTAATGCGGAGTCAGGTAGTTGCTGTCACATTCTTGTGATGTGGAGACAGCTGGGTGTTGTCACACACCTGTGATGGGGAGAGAGCTGGGGGCTCACACATACCTATGATACAGAGACAGCTAGTGGTTGTCACATCCCTGTGCTGTGGAGACAATGGCGGTTGTGACATACCTGTGATGGCTAGAGAGTTGGGGGCTGTTAGGCTCCTGTGATACGGGGACAGATGGGGGCTCTCAGATACCTGGAATGGGGAGAGAGCTGGGATTTCTTTCTCACCTGAAATGGGGAGAGAGCTGGGGCCTGTCAAACACCTGTGATGGGGAAAGAGATGGGGACTGTCAGATACCTGTGATGCGGAGACAGCTGGTTTCTTTCACATACCTGTGATGCAGAGAGAGCTGGGGGCTGTCACATACCTGTGATGGGGAGACAGCTGGGGGCCATCACTCACCTGTGATGGGGAGAGAGCTTGGGGCTGTCACTCACTTGTGATGTGGAAAGAGATGGGGTCTGTCAATCAATTTTGATGGGGCTAGAGCTGGGGGCTGTCACCCACCTGTGAAGGGGAGAGAGCGGGGGCCTTTCACACCCCTGTGATATGGAGACAGCTGGGGACGGTCACACAAATGTGATGGGGAGAGAGCTTTGCGTTGTCACATACCTGTGATGTGGAGACAGCTGGGGGCTGTCACATACGTATAACGGGGAGAGAGCTGGGGGCTATCACATACCTGCGATGGGGAGAGACCTGGTGGCTGTCACATACCTGTGATGCTGAGACAGCTGAGGTGTGTCACATACCTGTGATGCTGTGACAGCTGGGAGCTGTCACATACCTGTGATGGGGAGAGAGCTGGGGGCTGTAACTCACCGGTGATGGGGAGAGAGCTGGGGGATGTCACACACCTGTGATGGGGAGAGAGTTTGGGGTTGTCACACACCTGTGATGGTGAGAGAGATGGAGATTATCACTTGCTTGTCATTCTAAGACAGATGTGGACTGCCACACTGCTGTGATTGGGAGAGAGCTGGGGGCTGTCACTCACCGGGGATGGGGAGAGACCAGGGGGATGTCACACACCTGTGATGGGAAAGGAGCTTGGGGCTGTCACTCACTTTTGAAGGGGAAAGAGATGGGGACTGTCAAACACTTCTGATGGGGAAAGTGCTGGGGCCAGTTCCATACCTTTAATGCGGAGTCAGGTAGCTGCTGTCACATTCTTGTGATGTGGAGACAGCTGGGTGTTGTCACACACCTGTGATGGGGAGAGAGCTGGGGGCTCACACATACCTATGATACAGAGACAGCTAGTGGTTGTCACATCCCTGTGCTGTGGAGACAATGGCGGTTGTGACATACCTGTGATGGCTAGAGAGTTGGGGGCTGTTAGGCTCCTGTGATACGGGGACAGATGGGGGCTCTCAGATACCTGGAATGGGGAGAGAGCTGGGATTTCTTTCTCACCTGAAATGGGGAGAGAGCTGGGGTCTGTCAAACACCTGTGATGGGGAAAGAGATGGGGACTGTCAGATACCTGTGATGCGGAGACAGCTGGTTTCTTTCACATACCTGTGATGCAGAGAGAGCTGGGGGCTGTCACATACCTGTGATGGGGAGACAGCTGGGGGCCATCACTCACCTGTGATGGGGAGAGAGCTTGGGGCTGTCACTCACTTGTGATGTGGAAAGAGATGGGGTCTGTCCATCAATTTTGATGGGGCTAGAGCTGGGGGCTGTCACCCACCTGTGAAGGGGAGAGAGCGGGGGCCTTTCACACCCCTGTGATATGGAGACAGCTGGGGACGGTCACACAAATGTGATGGGGAGAGAGCTTTGCGTTGTCACATACCTGTGATGTGGAGACAGCTGGGGGCTGTCACATACGTATAACGGGGAGAGAGCTGGGGGCTATCACATACCTGCGATGGGGAGAGACCTGGTGGCTGTCACATACCTGTGATGTGGAGACAGTTGTCGGCTGTAACATACTTGTGATGGGGAGAGAGTTGAGGGGTTGTCAGGCACCTTTAATGCGGAGACAGCTGGGGGCTGTCACATACATGTGATGGGGAGACAGCCGGAGGCCGTTACTCACCTGAGATGGGGAGAGAGCTGAGGGCTGTCACACACCTGTGATGTGGAGAGAGATGGGGACTGCCACATACCTGTGATGCTGAGACAGCTGGGGGCTGTCACATGCCTGTGATGGGGAGAAAGCTGGGGGCTGTCAGGCAACTGTGATGCAGTGACAGCTGGGGAATGTCAAATAGCTCTGATGGGTAGAGAGCTGGGGTCTGTCACACACGTGTGATGGGGAGAGAGCTGGGGGCTGTAATTCACTGGTGATGGGGATAGAGCTGGGGGATGTCACACACCTCTGATGGGGAGAGAGCTTGGGGTTGTCACACACCTGTGATGGAGAGAGAGATGGGGATTGTAATTTACTTGTAATTCTAGGACAGCTGGGGGCTGTCACACTGCTGTGATTGGGAGAGAGCTGGGGGCTGTCACTCACCGGGGATGGGGAGAGAGCTGGGGGATGTCACACACCTGTGATGGGAAGGGAGCTTGGGGCTTTCACTCACTTGTGAACGGGAAAGAGATGGGGACTGTCAAACACCTCTGATGGTGAGAGTGCTGGGGTCAGTTACATACCTGTGATGCCGAGTCAGGCAGTTGCTGTCACATACTTGTGATGTAGAGACAGCTGGGGGCTGTCACATACCTGAGATGGGGAGAGAGCTGGGACCTATCACTCACCTGTGATGGGGAGAGAGCTGGGGCTTCACACACCTGTGATGGGTAGACAGCTGGGGGCTGTCACTCACCGGGGATGGGGAGACAGCTGGGGGATGTCACACACCTGTGATGGGAAAAAAGATGGGGACTGTCAAACACCTGTGATGGGGAGAGACCTGGGGGCTGTCAGATACCTGTGATGCGGAGACAGCTGGTGTGTTTCACATACCTGTGATGTGGAGACAGCTTGGGGTTGACACACAACTGTGATGGGGAGAAAGTTGGGGGCTGTCAGGCTCCTGTGATGCGGAATCAGCTGGGGGCTGTCACATACCTGTGATGGGGAGAAAGCTGGCGCCTACCACTCACCTGTGATGGGGAGACAGCAGGGGTCTGTCACACTCCTGTGATGGGGAGAGAGCTGGGGGTTGTCACTCACCTGTGATGGGGAGAGAGCTGGGGCTCACACATACCTGTGATGTGTAGACAGCTAGTGGTTGCCACATACCGGTGATGTGGAGACAATGGGCGTTGTGACATACATGTGATGGGGAGAGAGGTGGGGGATGTTTGGCTCCTGTGATGCGGAGACGGATGGGGGCTCTCAGATACCTGTGATGGGGAGAGAGCTGGGGGCTGTCACTCACCTGTGATGGGGAGAAAGCTGGTGGCTGTCACACACCTGTGAATGGGAGAGAGCTGGACATTGTCACTCACCTGTGATATGGAGACACCTGGGGACGGTCACACAACTGTGATAGGGAGAGAGCTGGGGGCGTTAACATACCAGTGATGTGGAGAGAGTTGGGGACTGTCAGGCACCTTTGATGCGCAGACAGCTGCGGTCTGTCACATACATGTGATGGGGAGACAGCCGAGGGCCGTTACTCACCTGTGATGGGGAGAGAGCTGAGGGCTGTCACACACCTGTGATGCGGAGAGAGATGGGGACTGCCACATACCTGTGATCCTGAGACAGCTGGGGGCTGTCACATGCCTGTGATGGGGAGAAAGCTGGGGGCTGTC
This sequence comes from Balaenoptera physalus, assembly GCF_965194825.1. Classification (NCBI taxonomy): domain Eukaryota; kingdom Metazoa; phylum Chordata; class Mammalia; order Artiodactyla; family Balaenopteridae; genus Balaenoptera; species Balaenoptera physalus. The sequence goes on from NW_028126162.1 coordinate 486,619, forward strand.
AGGCAACTGTGATGCAGTGACAGCTGGGGAATGTCAAATAGCTCTGATGGGTAGAGAGCTGGGGTCTGTCACACACCTGTGATGGGGAGAGAGGTGATGAATGTCAAACACCTGTGATGGGGAGAGAGCTGGGGGCTGTCACATACCTGTGATGTGGACACAGGTGGGGGCTGTCACATACCTGTGATGGGGAGAGAGCTGGGGTCTGTCACTCACCTGTGATCAGGAGAGAGCTTGGGGCTGTCACCCACATGTGAAGGGGAGAGAGCTGGGGGCTTTCACGCACCTGTGATATGGAGATAACTGGGGACGGTCACACACCTGTGATGTGCAGACAGCTGGGGGCGTTAACATACCAGTGATGCGGAGAGAGTTGGGGGCTGTCAGGCACCTTTGATGCGGAGACAGCTGGGGGCTGTCACATACATGTGATGGGGAGAAAGCTGGGGGCCGTCACTCACCTGTGATGGGGAGAGAGCTGGGGGCTGTGACACACCTGTGATGGGGAGAGTGATGGGGACTGAAACATACCTGTTTTGCTGAGACAGCTGGGGGCTGTCAAATACCTTTGATGCAGTGACAGCTGGGAGCTGTCACATACCTGTGATGGGGAGAGAGCTGGGGGCTGTCACACACCTGTGATAGGGAGAGAGATGGGGAATATCAAACACCTGTGATGGGGAGAGAGCTGGGGGCTTGTTCTCACCTGTGATAAGGAGAGAGCTTGGGGCTCTCACCCACCGGTGAAGGGAACAGAGCTGGGGCCTTTCACGCACCTCTGATATGGAGACAACTGGGGAAGGTAACACACCTGTGATGGGGAGAGAGCTTGGCGTTGTCACATACCTGTGATGTGAAGACTGCTGGGGGCTATCATATACCTGTAATTCGGAGAGAGCTTGGAGCCGTCACTCACCTGTAATGGGGAGACAGTTTGGGGCTATCACACACCTGTGATGGGGAGAGAGATGGGGACTGTAAAACACCTGTGATGCTGTTACAGTTGGGGGCTTTCACATACCTATGATGGGGAGAGAGTTGAGGGCGGTTACTCACCTGAGATGGGAAGAGAGATGGGGGATATCAGTCACCTGTGATGGGGAGAGAGCTGGGGGCTGTCACTCACCTGTGATCAGGAGAGAGCTTGGGGCTGTCACCCACCTGTGAAGGGGAGAGAGCTGGGCGTAGTCACGCACCTGTGATATGGAGATAGATGGGGACGGTCACACACCTGTGATGGAGGGAGAGCTGGGGACTGTCACACACCTGTGATGGAGGGAGAGATGGGGACTGTCAAACACCTGTGATGGGGAGAGAGCTGGGGTCTGTCACAAACCTGTGATGTGGAGACAACTGGGGGCTCTCACATACCTGTGATGGGGAGAGAGATGAAAATTGTCAAACACCTGTGATGGGGAGAGAGCTGGGGACTGTCACATACCTGTGATGTGGACACAGGTGGGGGCTGTCACATACCTGTGATGGGGAGAGAGCTGGGGGCTGTCACTCACCTGTGATCAGGAGAGAGCTTGGGGCTGTCACCCACATGTGAAAGGGAGAGAGCTGGGGGCTTTCACGCACCTGTGATATGGAGACAACTGGGGACGTTCACACACCTGTGATGTGCAGACAGCTGGGGGCGTTAACATACCAGTGATGTGGAGAGAGTTGGGGACTCTCAGGCACCTTTGATGCGGAGACAGCTGGGGTCTGTCACATACATGTGATGGGGAGACAGCTGGGGGCCGTCACTCACTTGTGATGGGGAGAGAGCTGGGGGCTGTGACACACCTGTGATGGGGAGAGAGATGGGGATACTCACATACCTGTGATGCTGAGACAGCTGAGGGGTGTCACATACCTGTGATGCTGTGACAGCTGGGAGCTGTCACATACCTGTGATGGGGAGAGAGCTGGGGGCTGTAACTCACCGGTGATGGGGAGAGAGCTGGGGGATGTCACACACCTGTGATGGGGAGAGAGTTTGGGGTTGTCACACACCTGTGATGGTGAGAGAGATGGGGATTGTCACTTGCTTGTCATTCTAAGACAGATGTGGACTGCCACACTGCTGTGATTGGGAGAGAGCTGGGGGCTGTCACTCACCGGGGATGGGGAGAGACCAGGGGGATGTCACACACCTGTGATGGGAAAGGAGCTTGGGGCTGTCACTCACTTGTGAAGGGGAAAGAGATGGGGACTGTCAAACACTTCTGATGGGGAAAGTGCTGGGGCCAGTTCCATACCTTTAATGCGGAGTCAGGTAGTTGCTGTCACATTCTTGTGATGTGGAGACAGCTGGGTGTTGTCACACACCTGTGATGGGGAGAGAGCTGGGGGCTCACACATACCTATGATACAGAGACAGCTAGTGGTTGTCACATCCCTGTGCTGTGGAGACAATGGCGGTTGTGACATACCTGTGATGGCTAGAGAGTTGGGGGCTGTTAGGCTCCTGTGATACGGGGACAGATGGGGGCTCTCAGATACCTGGAATGGGGAGAGAGCTGGGATTTCTTTCTCACCTGAAATGGGGAGAGAGCTGGGGCCTGTCAAACACCTGTGATGGGGAAAGAGATGGGGACTGTCAGATACCTGTGATGCGGAGACAGCTGGTTTCTTTCACATACCTGTGATGCAGAGAGAGCTGGGGGCTGTCACATACCTGTGATGGGGAGACAGCTGGGGGCCATCACTCACCTGTGATGGGGAGAGAGCTTGGGGCTGTCACTCACTTGTGATGTGGAAAGAGATGGGGTCTGTCAATCAATTTTGATGGGGCTAGAGCTGGGGGCTGTCACCCACCTGTGAAGGGGAGAGAGCGGGGGCCTTTCACACCCCTGTGATATGGAGACAGCTGGGGACGGTCACACAAATGTGATGGGGAGAGAGCTTTGCGTTGTCACATACCTGTGATGTGGAGACAGCTGGGGGCTGTCACATACGTATAACGGGGAGAGAGCTGGGGGCTATCACATACCTGCGATGGGGAGAGACCTGGTGGCTGTCACATACCTGTGATGCTGAGACAGCTGAGGTGTGTCACATACCTGTGATGCTGTGACAGCTGGGAGCTGTCACATACCTGTGATGGGGAGAGAGCTGGGGGCTGTAACTCACCGGTGATGGGGAGAGAGCTGGGGGATGTCACACACCTGTGATGGGGAGAGAGTTTGGGGTTGTCACACACCTGTGATGGTGAGAGAGATGGAGATTATCACTTGCTTGTCATTCTAAGACAGATGTGGACTGCCACACTGCTGTGATTGGGAGAGAGCTGGGGGCTGTCACTCACCGGGGATGGGGAGAGACCAGGGGGATGTCACACACCTGTGATGGGAAAGGAGCTTGGGGCTGTCACTCACTTTTGAAGGGGAAAGAGATGGGGACTGTCAAACACTTCTGATGGGGAAAGTGCTGGGGCCAGTTCCATACCTTTAATGCGGAGTCAGGTAGCTGCTGTCACATTCTTGTGATGTGGAGACAGCTGGGTGTTGTCACACACCTGTGATGGGGAGAGAGCTGGGGGCTCACACATACCTATGATACAGAGACAGCTAGTGGTTGTCACATCCCTGTGCTGTGGAGACAATGGCGGTTGTGACATACCTGTGATGGCTAGAGAGTTGGGGGCTGTTAGGCTCCTGTGATACGGGGACAGATGGGGGCTCTCAGATACCTGGAATGGGGAGAGAGCTGGGATTTCTTTCTCACCTGAAATGGGGAGAGAGCTGGGGTCTGTCAAACACCTGTGATGGGGAAAGAGATGGGGACTGTCAGATACCTGTGATGCGGAGACAGCTGGTTTCTTTCACATACCTGTGATGCAGAGAGAGCTGGGGGCTGTCACATACCTGTGATGGGGAGACAGCTGGGGGCCATCACTCACCTGTGATGGGGAGAGAGCTTGGGGCTGTCACTCACTTGTGATGTGGAAAGAGATGGGGTCTGTCCATCAATTTTGATGGGGCTAGAGCTGGGGTCTGTCACCCACCTGTGAAGGGGAGAGAGCGGGGGCCTTTCACACCCCTCTGATATGGAGACAGCTGGGGACGGTCACACAAATGTGATGGGGAGAGAGCTTTGCGTTGTCACATACCTGTGATGTGGAGACAGCTGGGGGCTGTCACATACGTATAACGGGGAGAGAGCTGGGGGCTATCACATACCTGCGATGGGGAGAGACCTGGTGGCTGTCACATACCTGTGATGTGGAGACAGTTGTCGGCTGTAACATACTTGTGATGGGGAGAGAGTTGAGGGGTTGTCAGGCACCTTTAATGCGGAGACAGCTGGGGGCTGTCACATACATGTGATGGGGAGACAGCCGGAGGCCGTTACTCACCTGAGATGGGGAGAGAGCTGAGGGCTGTCACACACCTGTGATGTGGAGAGAGATGGGGACTGCCACATACCTGTGATGCTGAGACAGCTGGGGGCTGTCACATGCCTGTGATGGGGAGAAAGCTGGGGGCTGTCAGGCAACTGTGATGCAGTGACAGCTGGGGAATGTCAAATAGCTCTGATGGGTAGAGAGCTGGGGTCTGTCACACACGTGTGATGGGGAGAGAGCTGGGGGCTGTAATTCACTGGTGATGGGGATAGAGCTGGGGGATGTCACACACCTCTGATGGGGAGAGAGCTTGGGGTTGTCACACACCTGTGATGGAGAGAGAGATGGGGATTGTAATTTACTTGTAATTCTAGGACAGCTGGGGGCTGTCACACTGCTGTGATTGGGAGAGAGCTGGGGGCTGTCACTCACCGGGGATGGGGAGAGAGCTGGGGGATGTCACACACCTGTGATGGGAAGGGAGCTTGGGGCTTTCACTCACTTGTGAACGGGAAAGAGATGGGGACTGTCAAACACCTCTGATGGTGAGAGTGCTGGGGTCAGTTACATACCTGTGATGCCGAGTCAGGCAGTTGCTGTCACATACTTGTGATGTAGAGACAGCTGGGGGCTGTCACATACCTGAGATGGGGAGAGAGCTGGGACCTATCACTCACCTGTGATGGGGAGAGAGCTGGGGCTTCACACACCTGTGATGGGTAGACAGCTGGGGGCTGTCACTCACCGGGGATGGGGAGACAGCTGGGGGATGTCACACACCTGTGATGGGAAAAAAGATGGGGACTGTCAAACACCTGTGATGGGGAGAGACCTGGGGGCTGTCAGATACCTGTGATGCGGAGACAGCTGGTGTGTTTCACATACCTGTGATGTGGAGACAGCTTGGGGTTGACACACAACTGTGATGGGGAGAAAGTTGGGGGCTGTCAGGCTCCTGTGATGCGGAATCAGCTGGGGGCTGTCACATACCTGTGATGGGGAGAAAGCTGGCGCCTACCACTCACCTGTGATGGGGAGACAGCAGGGGTCTGTCACACTCCTGTGATGGGGAGAGAGCTGGGGGTTGTCACTCACCTGTGATGGGGAGAGAGCTGGGGCTCACACATACCTGTGATGTGTAGACAGCTAGTGGTTGCCACATACCGGTGATGTGGAGACAATGGGCGTTGTGACATACATGTGATGGGGAGAGAGGTGGGGGATGTTTGGCTCCTGTGATGCGGAGACGGATGGGGGCTCTCAGATACCTGTGATGGGGAGAGAGCTGGGGGCTGTCACTCACCTGTGATGGGGAGAAAGCTGGTGGCTGTCACACACCTGTGAATGGGAGAGAGCTGGACATTGTCACTCACCTGTGATATGGAGACACCTGGGGACGGTCACACAACTGTGATAGGGAGAGAGCTGGGGGCGTTAACATACCAGTGATGTGGAGAGAGTTGGGGACTGTCAGGCACCTTTGATGCGCAGACAGCTGCGGTCTGTCACATACATGTGATGGGGAGACAGCCGAGGGCCGTTACTCACCTGTGATGGGGAGAGAGCTGAGGGCTGTCACACACCTGTGATGCGGAGAGAGATGGGGACTGCCACATACCTGTGATCCTGAGACAGCTGGGGGCTGTCACATGCCTGTGATGGGGAGAAAGCTGGGGGCTGTCAGGCAACTGTGATGCAGTGACAGCTGGGGAATGTCAAATAGCTCTGATGGGTAGAGAGCTGGGGTCTGTCACACACCTGTGATGGGGAGAGAGGTGATGAATGTCAAACACCTGTGATGGGGAGAGAGCTGGGGGCTGTCACATACCTGTGATGTGGACACAGGTGGGGGCTGTCACATACCTGTGATGGGGAGAGAGCTGGGGTCTGTCACTCACCTGTGATCAGGAGAGAGCTTGGGGCTGTCACCCACATGTGAAGGGGAGAGAGCTGGGGGCTTTCACGCACCTGTGATATGGAGATAACTGGGGACGGTCACACACCTGTGATGTGCAGACAGCTGGGGGCGTTAACATACCAGTGATGCGGAGAGAGTTGGGGGCTGTCAGGCACCTTTGATGCGGAGACAGCTGGGGGCTGTCACATACATGTGATGGGGAGAAAGCTGGGGGCCGTCACTCACCTGTGATGGGGAGAGAGCTGGGGGCTGTGACACACCTGTGATGGGGAGAGTGATGGGGACTGAAACATACCTGTTTTGCTGAGACAGCTGGGGGCTGTCAAATACCTTTGATGCAGTGACAGCTGGGAGCTGTCACATACCTGTGATGGGGAGAGAGCTGGGGGCTGTCACACACCTGTGATAGGGAGAGAGATGGGGAATATCAAACACCTGTGATGGGGAGAGAGCTGGGGGCTTGTTCTCACCTGTGATAAGGAGAGAGCTTGGGGCTCTCACCCACCGGTGAAGGGAACAGAGCTGGGGCCTTTCACGCACCTCTGATATGGAGACAACTGGGGAAGGTAACACACCTGTGATGGGGAGAGAGCTTGGCGTTGTCACATACCTGTGATGTGAAGACTGCTGGGGGCTATCATATACCTGTAATTCGGAGAGAGCTTGGAGCCGTCACTCACCTGTAATGGGGAGACAGTTTGGGGCTATCACACACCTGTGATGGGGAGAGAGATGGGGACTGTAAAACACCTGTGATGCTGTTACAGTTGGGGGCTTTCACATACCTATGATGGGGAGAGAGTTGAGGGCGGTTACTCACCTGAGATGGGAAGAGAGATGGGGGATATCAGTCACCTGTGATGGGGAGAGAGCTGGGGGCTGTCACTCACCTGTGATCAGGAGAGAGCTTGGGGCTGTCACCCACCTGTGAAGGGGAGAGAGCTGGGCGTAGTCACGCACCTGTGATATGGAGATAGATGGGGACGGTCACACACCTGTGATGGAGGGAGAGCTGGGGACTGTCACACACCTGTGATGGAGGGAGAGATGGGGACTGTCAAACACCTGTGATGGGGAGAGAGCTGGGGTCTGTCACAAACCTGTGATGTGGAGACAACTGGGGGCTCTCACATACCTGTGATGGGGAGAGAGATGAAAATTGTCAAACACCTGTGATGGGGAGAGAGCTGGGGACTGTCACATACCTGTGATGTGGACACAGGTGGGGGCTGTCACATACCTGTGATGGGGAGAGAGCTGGGGGCTGTCACTCACCTGTGATCAGGAGAGAGCTTGGGGCTGTCACCCACATGTGAAAGGGAGAGAGCTGGGGGCTTTCACGCACCTGTGATATGGAGACAACTGGGGACGTTCACACACCTGTGATGTGCAGACAGCTGGGGGCGTTAACATACCAGTGATGTGGAGAGAGTTGGGGACTCTCAGGCACCTTTGATGCGGAGACAGCTGGGGTCTGTCACATACATGTGATGGGGAGACAGCTGGGGGCCGTCACTCACCTGTGATGGGGAGAGAGCTGGGGGCTGTGACACACCTGTGATGGGGAGAGAGATGGGGATACTCACATACCTGTGATGCTGAGACAGCTGAGGGGTGTCACATACCTGTGATGCTGTGACAGCTGGGAGCTGTCACATACCTGTGATGGGGAGAGAGCTGGGGGCTGTAACTCACCGGTGATGGGGAGAGAGCTGGGGGATGTCACACACCTGTGATGGGGAGAGAGTTTGGGGTTGTCACACACCTGTGATGGTGAGAGAGATGGGGATTGTCACTTGCTTGTCATTCTAAGACAGATGTGGACTGCCACACTGCTGTGATTGGGAGAGAGCTGGGGGCTGTCACTCACCGGGGATGGGGAGAGACCAGGGGGATGTCACACACCTGTGATGGGAAAGGAGCTTGGGGCTGTCACTCACTTGTGAAGGGGAAAGAGATGGGGACTGTCAAACACTTCTGATGGGGAAAGTGCTGGGGCCAGTTCCATACCTTTAATGCGGAGTCAGGTAGTTGCTGTCACATTCTTGTGATGTGGAGACAGCTGGGTGTTGTCACACACCTGTGATGGGGAGAGAGCTGGGGGCTCACACATACCTATGATACAGAGACAGCTAGTGGTTGTCACATCCCTGTGCTGTGGAGACAATGGCGGTTGTGACATACCTGTGATGGCTAGAGAGTTGGGGGCTGTTAGGCTCCTGTGATACGGGGACAGATGGGGGCTCTCAGATACCTGGAATGGGGAGAGAGCTGGGATTTCTTTCTCACCTGAAATGGGGAGAGAGCTGGGGCCTGTCAAACACCTGTGATGGGGAAAGAGATGGGGACTGTCAGATACCTGTGATGCGGAGACAGCTGGTTTCTTTCACATACCTGTGATGCAGAGAGAGCTGGGGGCTGTCACATACCTGTGATGGGGAGACAGCTGGGGGCCATCACTCACCTGTGATGGGGAGAGAGCTTGGGGCTGTCACTCACTTGTGATGTGGAAAGAGATGGGGTCTGTCAATCAATTTTGATGGGGCTAGAGCTGGGGGCTGTCACCCACCTGTGAAGGGGAGAGAGCGGGGGCCTTTCACACCCCTGTGATATGGAGACAGCTGGGGACGGTCACACAAATGTGATGGGGAGAGAGCTTTGCGTTGTCACATACCTGTGATGTGGAGACAGCTGGGGGCTGTCACATACGTATAACGGGGAGAGAGCTGGGGGCTATCACATACCTGCGATGGGGAGAGACCTGGTGGCTGTCACATACCTGTGATGCTGAGACAGCTGAGGTGTGTCACATACCTGTGATGCTGTGACAGCTGGGAGCTGTCACATACCTGTGATGGGGAGAGAGCTGGGGGCTGTAACTCACCGGTGATGGGGAGAGAGCTGGGGGATGTCACACACCTGTGATGGGGAGAGAGTTTGGGGTTGTCACACACCTGTGATGGTGAGAGAGATGGAGATTATCACTTGCTTGTCATTCTAAGACAGATGTGGACTGCCACACTGCTGTGATTGGGAGAGAGCTGGGGGCTGTCACTCACCGGGGATGGGGAGAGACCAGGGGGATGTCACACACCTGTGATGGGAAAGGAGCTTGGGGCTGTCACTCACTTTTGAAGGGGAAAGAGATGGGGACTGTCAAACACTTCTGATGGGGAAAGTGCTGGGGCCAGTTCCATACCTTTAATGCGGAGTCAGGTAGCTGCTGTCACATTCTTGTGATGTGGAGACAGCTGGGTGTTGTCACACACCTGTGATGGGGAGAGAGCTGGGGGCTCACACATACCTATGATACAGAGACAGCTAGTGGTTGTCACATCCCTGTGCTGTGGAGACAATGGCGGTTGTGACATACCTGTGATGGCTAGAGAGTTGGGGGCTGTTAGGCTCCTGTGATACGGGGACAGATGGGGGCTCTCAGATACCTGGAATGGGGAGAGAGCTGGGATTTCTTTCTCACCTGAAATGGGGAGAGAGCTGGGGTCTGTCAAACACCTGTGATGGGGAAAGAGATGGGGACTGTCAGATACCTGTGATGCGGAGACAGCTGGTTTCTTTCACATACCTGTGATGCAGAGAGAGCTGGGGGCTGTCACATACCTGTGATGGGGAGACAGCTGGGGGCCATCACTCACCTGTGATGGGGAGAGAGCTTGGGGCTGTCACTCACTTGTGATGTGGAAAGAGATGGGGTCTGTCCATCAATTTTGATGGGGCTAGAGCTGGGGTCTGTCACCCACCTGTGAAGGGGAGAGAGCGGGGGCCTTTCACACCCCTCTGATATGGAGACAGCTGGGGACGGTCACACAAATGTGATGGGGAGAGAGCTTTGCGTTGTCACATACCTGTGATGTGGAGACAGCTGGGGGCTGTCACATACGTATAACGGGGAGAGAGCTGGGGGCTATCACATACCTGCGATGGGGAGAGACCTGGTGGCTGTCACATACCTGTGATGTGGAGACAGTTGTCGGCTGTAACATACTTGTGATGGGGAGAGAGTTGAGGGGTTGTCAGGCACCTTTAATGCGGAGACAGCTGGGGGCTGTCACATACATGTGATGGGGAGACAGCCGGAGGCCGTTACTCACCTGAGATGGGGAGAGAGCTGAGGGCTGTCACACACCTGTGATGTGGAGAGAGATGGGGACTGCCACATACCTGTGATGCTGAGACAGCTGGGGGCTGTCACATGCCTGTGATGGGGAGAAAGCTGGGGGCTGTCAGGCAACTGTGATGCAGTGACAGCTGGGGAATGTCAAATAGCTCTGATGGGTAGAGAGCTGGGGTCTGTCACACACGTGTGATGGGGAGAGAGCTGGGGGCTGTAATTCACTGGTGATGGGGATAGAGCTGGGGGATGTCACACACCTCTGATGGGGAGAGAGCTTGGGGTTGTCACACACCTGTGATGGAGAGAGAGATGGGGATTGTAATTTACTTGTAATTCTAGGACAGCTGGGGGCTGTCACACTGCTGTGATTGGGAGAGAGCTGGGGGCTGTCACTCACCGGGGATGGGGAGAGAGCTGGGGGATGTCACACACCTGTGATGGGAAGGGAGCTTGGGGCTTTCACTCACTTGTGAACGGGAAAGAGATGGGGACTGTCAAACACCTCTGATGGTGAGAGTGCTGGGGTCAGTTACATACCTGTGATGCCGAGTCAGGCAGTTGCTGTCACATACTTGTGATGTAGAGACAGCTGGGGGCTGTCACATACCTGAGATGGGGAGAGAGCTGGGACCTATCACTCACCTGTGATGGGGAGAGAGCTGGGGCTTCACACACCTGTGATGGGTAGACAGCTGGGGGCTGTCACTCACCGGGGATGGGGAGACAGCTGGGGGATGTCACACACCTGTGATGGGAAAAAAGATGGGGACTGTCAAACACCTGTGATGGGGAGAGACCTGGGGGCTGTCAGATACCTGTGATGCGGAGACAGCTGGTGTGTTTCACATACCTGTGATGTGGAGACAGCTTGGGGTTGACACACAACTGTGATGGGGAGAAAGTTGGGGGCTGTCAGGCTCCTGTGATGCGGAATCAGCTGGGGGCTGTCACATACCTGTGATGGGGAGAAAGCTGGCGCCTACCACTCACCTGTGATGGGGAGACAGCAGGGGTCTGTCACACTCCTGTGATGGGGAGAGAGCTGGGGGTTGTCACTCACCTGTGATGGGGAGAGAGCTGGGGCTCACACATACCTGTGATGTGTAGACAGCTAGTGGTTGCCACATACCGGTGATGTGGAGACAATGGGCGTTGTGACATACATGTGATGGGGAGAGAGGTGGGGGATGTTTGGCTCCTGTGATGCGGAGACGGATGGGGGCTCTCAGATACCTGTGATGGGGAGAGAGCTGGGGGCTGTCACTCACCTGTGATGGGGAGAAAGCTGGTGGCTGTCACACACCTGTGAATGGGAGAGAGCTGGACATTGTCACTCACCTGTGATATGGAGACACCTGGGGACGGTCACACAACTGTGATAGGGAGAGAGCTGGGGGCGTTAACATACCAGTGATGTGGAGAGAGTTGGGGACTGTCAGGCACCTTTGATGCGCAGACAGCTGCGGTCTGTCACATACATGTGATGGGGAGACAGCCGAGGGCCGTTACTCACCTGTGATGGGGAGAGAGCTGAGGGCTGTCACACACCTGTGATGCGGAGAGAGATGGGGACTGCCACATACCTGTGATCCTGAGACAGCTGGGGGCTGTCACATGCCTGTGATGGGGAGAAAGCTGGGGGCTGTCAGGCAACTGTGATGCAGTGACAGCTGGGGAATGTCAAATAGCTCTGATGGGTAGAGAGCTGGGGTCTGTCACACACCTGTGATGGGGAGAGAGGTGATGAATGTCAAACACCTGTGATGGGGAGAGAGCTGGGGGCTGTCACATACCTGTGATGTGGACACAGGTGGGGGCTGTCACATACCTGTGATGGGGAGAGAGCTGGGGTCTGTCACTCACCTGTGATCAGGAGAGAGCTTGGGGCTGTCACCCACATGTGAAGGGGAGAGAGCTGGGGGCTTTCACGCACCTGTGATATGGAGATAACTGGGGACGGTCACACACCTGTGATGTGCAGACAGCTGGGGGCGTTAACATACCAGTGATGCGGAGAGAGTTGGGGGCTGTCAGGCACCTTTGATGCGGAGACAGCTGGGGGCTGTCACATACATGTGATGGGGAGAAAGCTGGGGGCCGTCACTCACCTGTGATGGGGAGAGAGCTGGGGGCTGTGACACACCTGTGATGGGGAGAGTGATGGGGACTGAAACATACCTGTTTTGCTGAGACAGCTGGGGGCTGTCAAATACCTTTGATGCAGTGACAGCTGGGAGCTGTCACATACCTGTGATGGGGAGAGAGCTGGGGGCTGTCACACACCTGTGATAGGGAGAGAGATGGGGAATATCAAACACCTGTGATGGGGAGAGAGCTGGGGGCTTGTTCTCACCTGTGATAAGGAGAGAGCTTGGGGCTCTCACCCACCGGTGAAGGGAACAGAGCTGGGGCCTTTCACGCACCTCTGATATGGAGACAACTGGGGAAGGTAACACACCTGTGATGGGGAGAGAGCTTGGCGTTGTCACATACCTGTGATGTGAAGACTGCTGGGGGCTATCATATACCTGTAATTCGGAGAGAGCTTGGAGCCGTCACTCACCTGTAATGGGGAGACAGTTTGGGGCTATCACACACCTGTGATGGGGAGAGAGATGGGGACTGTAAAACACCTGTGATGCTGTTACAGTTGGGGGCTTTCACATACCTATGATGGGGAGAGAGTTGAGGGCGGTTACTCACCTGAGATGGGAAGAGAGATGGGGGATATCAGTCACCTGTGATGGGGAGAGAGCTGGGGGCTGTCACTCACCTGTGATCAGGAGAGAGCTTGGGGCTGTCACCCACCTGTGAAGGGGAGAGAGCTGGGCGTAGTCACGCACCTGTGATATGGAGATAGATGGGGACTGTCAAACACCTGTGATGGGGAGAGAGCTGGGGTCTGTCACAAACCTGTGATGTGGAGACAACTGGGGGCTCTCACATACCTGTGATGGGGAGAGAGATGAAAATTGTCAAACACCTGTGATGGGGAGAGAGCTGGGGACTGTCACATACCTGTGATGTGGACACAGGTGGGGGCTGTCACATACCTGTGATGGGGAGAGAGCTGGGGGCTGTCACTCACCTGTGATCAGGAGAGAGCTTGGGGCTGTCACCCACATGTGAAAGGGAGAGAGCTGGGGGCTTTCACGCACCTGTGATATGGAGACAACTGGGGACGTTCACACACCTGTGATGTGCAGACAGCTGGGGGCGTTAACATACCAGTGATGTGGAGAGAGTTGGGGACTCTCAGGCACCTTTGATGCGGAGACAGCTGGGGTCTGTCACATACATGTGATGGGGAGACAGCTGGGGGCCGTCACTCACTTGTGATGGGGAGAGAGCTGGGGGCTGTGACACACCTGTGATGGGGAGAGAGATGGGGATACTCACATACCTGTGATGCTGAGACAGCTGAGGGGTGTCACATACCTGTGATGCTGTGACAGCTGGGAGCTGTCACATACCTGTGATGGGGAGAGAGCTGGGGGCTGTAACTCACCGGTGATGGGGAGAGAGCTGGGGGATGTCACACACCTGTGATGGGGAGAGAGTTTGGGGTTGTCACACACCTGTGATGGTGAGAGAGATGGGGATTGTCACTTGCTTGTCATTCTAAGACAGATGTGGACTGCCACACTGCTGTGATTGGGAGAGAGCTGGGGGCTGTCACTCACCGGGGATGGGGAGAGACCAGGGGGATGTCACACACCTGTGATGGGAAAGGAGCTTGGGGCTGTCACTCACTTGTGAAGGGGAAAGAGATGGGGACTGTCAAACACTTCTGATGGGGAAAGTGCTGGGGCCAGTTCCATACCTTTAATGCGGAGTCAGGTAGTTGCTGTCACATTCTTGTGATGTGGAGACAGCTGGGTGTTGTCACACACCTGTGATGGGGAGAGAGCTGGGGGCTCACACATACCTATGATACAGAGACAGCTAGTGGTTGTCACATCCCTGTGCTGTGGAGACAATGGCGGTTGTGACATACCTGTGATGGCTAGAGAGTTGGGGGCTGTTAGGCTCCTGTGATACGGGGACAGATGGGGGCTCTCAGATACCTGGAATGGGGAGAGAGCTGGGATTTCTTTCTCACCTGAAATGGGGAGAGAGCTGGGGCCTGTCAAACACCTGTGATGGGGAAAGAGATGGGGACTGTCAGATACCTGTGATGCGGAGACAGCTGGTTTCTTTCACATACCTGTGATGCAGAGAGAGCTGGGGGCTGTCACATACCTGTGATGGGGAGACAGCTGGGGGCCATCACTCACCTGTGATGGGGAGAGAGCTTGGGGCTGTCACTCACTTGTGATGTGGAAAGAGATGGGGTCTGTCAATCAATTTTGATGGGGCTAGAGCTGGGGGCTGTCACCCACCTGTGAAGGGGAGAGAGCGGGGGCCTTTCACACCCCTGTGATATGGAGACAGCTGGGGACGGTCACACAAATGTGATGGGGAGAGAGCTTTGCGTTGTCACATACCTGTGATGTGGAGACAGCTGGGGGCTGTCACATACGTATAACGGGGAGAGAGCTGGGGGCTATCACATACCTGCGATGGGGAGAGACCTGGTGGCTGTCACATACCTGTGATGCTGAGACAGCTGAGGTGTGTCACATACCTGTGATGCTGTGACAGCTGGGAGCTGTCACATACCTGTGATGGGGAGAGAGCTGGGGGCTGTAACTCACCGGTGATGGGGAGAGAGCTGGGGGATGTCACACACCTGTGATGGGGAGAGAGTTTGGGGTTGTCACACACCTGTGATGGTGAGAGAGATGGAGATTGTCACTTGCTTGTCATTCTAAGACAGATGTGGACTGCCACACTGCTGTGATTGGGAGAGAGCTGGGGGCTGTCACTCACCGGGGATGGGGAGAGACCAGGGGGATGTCACACACCTGTGATGGGAAAGGAGCTTGGGGCTGTCACTCACTTTTGAAGGGGAAAGAGATGGGGACTGTCAAACACTTCTGATGGGGAAAGTGCTGGGGCCAGTTCCATACCTTTAATGCGGAGTCAGGTAGCTGCTGTCACATACTTGTGATGTGGAGACAGCTGGGTGTTGTCACACACCTGTGATGGGGAGAGAGCTGGGGGCTCACACATACCTATGATACAGAGACAGCTAGTGGTTGTCACATCCCTGTGCTGTGGAGACAATGGCGGTTGTGACATACCTGTGATGGCTAGAGAGTTGGGGGCTGTTAGGCTCCTGTGATACGGGGACAGATGGGGGCTCTCAGATACCTGGAATGGGGAGAGAGCTGGGATTTCTTTCTCACCTGAAATGGGGAGAGAGCTGGGGTCTGTCAAACACCTGTGATGGGGAAAGAGATGGGGACTGTCAGATACCTGTGATGCGGAGACAGCTGGTTTCTTTCACATACCTGTGATGCAGAGAGAGCTGGGGGCTGTCACATACCTGTGATGGGGAGACAGCTGGGGGCCATCACTCACCTGTGATGGGGAGAGAGCTTGGGGCTGTCACTCACTTGTGATGTGGAAAGAGATGGGGTCTGTCCATCAATTTTGATGGGGCTAGAGCTGGGGGCTGTCACCCACCTGTGAAGGGGAGAGAGCGGGGGCCTTTCACACCCCTCTGATATGGAGACAGCTGGGGACGGTCACACAAATGTGATGGGGAGAGAGCTTTGCGTTGTCACATACCTGTGATGTGGAGACAGCTGGGGGCTGTCACATACGTATAACGGGGAGAGAGCTGGGGGCTATCACATACCTGCGATGGGGAGAGACCTGGTGGCTGTCACATACCTGTGATGTGGAGACAGTTGTCGGCTGTAACATACTTGTGATGGGGAGAGAGTTGAGGGGTTGTCAGGCACCTTTAATGCGGAGACAGCTGGGGGCTGTCACATACATGTGATGGGGAGACAGCCGGAGGCCGTTACTCACCTGAGATGGGGAGAGAGCTGAGGGCTGTCACACACCTGTGATGTGGAGAGAGATGGGGATTGCCACATACCTGTGATGCTGAGACAGCTGGGGGCTGTCACATGCCTGTGATGGGGAGAAAGCTGGGGGCTGTCAGGCAACTGTGATGCAGTGACAGCTGGGGAATGTCAAATAGCTCTGATGGGTAGAGAGCTGGGGTCTGTCACACACCTGTGATGGGGAGAGAGCTGGGGGCTGTAATTCACTGGTGATGGGGATAGAGCTGGGGGATGTCACACACCTCTGATGGGGAGAGAGCTTGGGGTTGTCACACACCTGTGATGGAGAGAGAGATGGGGATTGTAATTTACTTGTAATTCTAGGACAGCTGGGGGCTGTCACACTGCTGTGATTGGGAGAGAGCTGGGGGCTGTCACTCACCGGGGATGGGGAGAGAGCTGGGGGATGTCACACACCTGTGATGGGAAGGGAGCTTGGGGCTTTCACTCACTTGTGAACGGGAAAGAGATGGGGACTGTCAAACACCTCTGATGGTGAGAGTGCTGGGGTCAGTTACATACCTGTGATGCCGAGTCAGGCAGTTGCTGTCACATACTTGTGATGTAGAGACAGCTGGGGGCTGTCACATACCTGAGATGGGGAGAGAGCTGGGACCTATCACTCACCTGTGATGGGGAGAGAGCTGGGGCTTCACACACCTGTGATGGGTAGACAGCTGGGGGCTGTCACTCACCGGGGATGGGGAGACAGCTGGGGGATGTCACACACCTGTGATGGGAAAAAAGATGGGGACTGTCAAACACCTGTGATGGGGAGAGACCTGGGGGCTGTCAGATACCTGTGATGCGGAGACAGCTGGTGTGTTTCACATACCTGTGATGTGGAGACAGCTTGGGGTTGACACACAATTGTGATGGGGAGAAAGTTGGGGGCTGTCAGGCTCCTGTGATACGGAATCAGCTGGGGGCTGTCACATACCTGTGATGGGGAGAAAGCTGGCGCCTACCACTCACCTGTGATGGGGAGACAGCAGGGGTCTGTCACACTCCTGTGATGGGGAGAGAGCTGGGGGTTGTCACTCACCTGTGATGGGGAGAGAGCTGGGGCTCACACATACCTGTGATGTGTAGACAGCTAGTGGTTGCCACATACCGGTGATGTGGAGACAATGGGCGTTGTGACATACATGTGATGGGGAGAGAGGTGGGGGATGTTTGGCTCCTGTGATGCGGAGACGGATGGGGGCTCTCAGATACCTGTGATGGGGAGAGAGCTGGGGGCTGTCACTCACCTGTGATGGGGAGAAAGCTGGTGGCTGTCACACACCTGTGAATGGGAGAGAGCTGGACATTGTCACTCACCTGTGATATGGAGACACCTGGGGACGGTCACACACCTGTGATAGGGAGAGAGCTGGGGGCGTTAACATACCAGTGATGCGGAGAGAGTTGGGGGCTGTCAGGCACCTTTGATGCGGAGACAGCTGGGGGCTCTCACATACATGTGATGGGGAGAAAGCTGGGGGCCGTCACTCACCTGTGATGGGGAGAGAGCTGGGGGCTGTGACACACCTGTGATGGGGAGAGTGATGGGGACTGAAACATACCTGTTTTGCTGAGACAGCTGGGGGCTGTCAAATACCTTTGATGCAGTGACAGCTGGGAGCTGTCACATACCTGTGATGGGGAGAGAGCTGGGGGCTGTCACACACCTGTGATAGGGAGAGAGATGGGGAATATCAAACACCTGTGATGGGGAGAGAGCTGGGGGCTTGTTCTCACCTGTGATAAGGAGAGAGCTTGGGGCTCTCACCCACCGGTGAAGGGAACAGAGCTGGGGCCTTTCACGCACCTCTGATATGGAGACAACTGGGGAAGGTAACACACCTGTGATGGGGAGAGAGCTTGGCGTTGTCACATACCTGTGATGTGAAGACTGCTGGGGGCTATCATATACCTGTAATTCGGAGAGAGCTTGGAGCCGTCACTCACCTGTAATGGGGAGACAGTTTGGGGCTATCACACACCTGTGATGGGGAGAGAGATGGGGACTGTAAAACACCTGTGATGCTGTTACAGTTGGGGGCTTTCACATACCTATGATGGGGAGAGAGTTGAGGGCGGTTACTCACCTGAGATGGGAAGAGAGATGGGGGATATCAGTCACCTGTGATGGGGAGAGAGCTGGGGGCTGTCACTCACCTGTGATCAGGAGAGAGCTTGGGGCTGTCACCCACCTGTGAAGGGGAGAGAGCTGGGCGTAGTCACGCACCTGTGATATGGAGATAGATGGGGACGGTCACACACCTGTGATGGAGGGAGAGCTGGGGACTGTCACACACCTGTGATGGAGGGAGAGATGGGGACTGTCAAACACCTGTGATGGGGAGAGAGCTGGGGTCTGTCACAAACCTGTGATGTGGAGACAACTGGGGGCTCTCACATACCTGTGATGGGGAGAGAGATGAAAATTGTCAAACACCTGTGATGGGGAGAGAGCTGGGGACTGTCACATACCTGTGATGTGGACACAGGTGGGGGCTGTCACATACCTGTGATGGGGAGAGAGCTGGGGGCTGTCACTCACCTGTGATCAGGAGAGAGCTTGGGGCTGTCACCCACATGTGAAAGGGAGAGAGCTGGGGGCTTTCACGCACCTGTGATATGGAGACAACTGGGGACGTTCACACACCTGTGATGTGCAGACAGCTGGGGGCGTTAACATACCAGTGATGTGGAGAGAGTTGGGGACTCTCAGGCACCTTTGATGCGGAGACAGCTGGGGTCTGTCACATACATGTGATGGGGAGACAGCTGGGGGCCGTCACTCACCTGTGATGGGGAGAGAGCTGGGGGCTGTGACACACCTGTGATGGGGAGAGAGATGGGGACACTCACATACCTGTGATGCTGAGACAGCTGAGGGGTGTCACATACCTGTGATGCTGTGACAGCTGGGAGCTGTCACATACCTGTGATGGGGAGAGAGCTGGGGGCTGTAACTCACCGGTGATGGGGAGAGAGCTTGGGGCTGTCACTCACTTGTGATGTGGAAAGAGATGGGGTCTGTCAATCAATTTTGATGGGGCTAGAGCTGGGGGCTGTCACCCACCTGTGAAGGGGAGAGAGCGGGGGCCTTTCACACCCCTGTGATATGGAGACAGCTGGGGACGGTCACACAAATGTGATGGGGAGAGAGCTTTGCGTTGTCACATACCTGTGATGTGGAGACAGCTGGGGGCTGTCACATACGTATAACGGGGAGAGTGCTGGGGGCTATCACATACCTGCGATGGGGAGAGACCTGGTGGCTGTCACATACCTGTGATGCTGAGACAGCTGAGGTGTGTCACATACCTGTGATGCTGTGACAGCTGGGAGCTGTCACATACCTGTGATGGGGAGAGAGCTGGGGGCTGTAACTCACCGGTGATGGGGAGAGAGCTGGGGGATGTCACACACCTGTGATGGGGAGAGAGTTTGGGGTTGTCACACACCTGTGATGGTGAGAGAGATGGAGATTGTCACTTGCTTGTCATTCTAAGACAGATGTGGACTGCCACACTGCTGTGATTGGGAGAGAGCTGGGGGCTGTCACTCACCGGGGATGGGGAGAGACCAGGGGGATGTCACACACCTGTGATGGGAAAGGAGCTTGGGGCTGTCACTCACTTTTGAAGGGGAAAGAGATGGGGACTGTCAAACACTTCTGATGGGGAAAGTGCTGGGGCCAGTTCCATACCTTTAATGCGGAGTCAGGTAGCTGCTGTCACATTCTTGTGATGTGGAGACAGCTGGGTGTTGTCACACACCTGTGATGGGGAGAGAGCTGGGGGCTCACACATACCTATGATACAGAGACAGCTAGTGGTTGTCACATCCCTGTGCTGTGGAGACAATGGCGGTTGTGACATACCTGTGATGGCTAGAGAGTTGGGGGCTGTTAGGCTCCTGTGATACGGGGACAGATGGGGGCTCTCAGATACCTGGAATGGGGAGAGAGCTGGGATTTCTTTCTCACCTGAAATGGGGAGAGAGCTGGGGTCTGTCAAACACCTGTGATGGGGAAAGAGATGGGGACTGTCAGATACCTGTGATGTGGAGACAGCTGGTTTCTTTCACATACCTGTGATGCAGAGAGAGCTGGGGGCTGTCACATACCTGTGATGGGGAGACAGCTGGGGGCCATCACTCACCTGTGATGGGGAGAGAGCTTGGGGCTGTCACTCACTTGTGATGTGGAAAGAGATGGGGTCTGTCAATCAATTTTGATGGGGCTAGAGCTGGGGGCTGTCACCCACCTGTGAAGGGGAGAGAGCGGGGGCCTTTCACACCCCTGTGATATGGAGACAGCTGGGGACGGTCACACAAATGTGATGGGGAGAGAGCTTTGCGTTGTCACATACCTGTGATGTGGAGACAGCTGGGGGCTGTCACATACGTATAACGGGGAGAGAGCTGGGGGCTATCACATACCTGCGATGGGGAGAGACCTGGTGGCTGTCACATACCTGTGATGTGGAGACAGTTGTCGGCTGTAACATACTTGTGATGGGGAGAGAGTTGAGGGGTTGTCAGGCACCTTTAATGCGGAGACAGCTGGGGGCTGTCACATACATGTGATGGGGAGACAGCCGGAGGCCGTTACTCACCTGAGATGGGGAGAGAGCTGAGGGCTGTCACACACCTGTGATGTGGAGAGGGATGGGGACTGCCACATACCTGTGATCCTGAGACAGCTGGGGGCTGTCACATGCCTGTGATGGGGAGAAAGCTGGGGGCTGTCAGGCAACTGTGATGCAGTGACAGCTGGGGAATGTCAAATAGCTCTGATGGGTAGAGAGCTGGGGTCTGTCACACACCTGTGATGGGGAGAGAGCTGGGGGCTGTAATTCACTGGTGATGGGGATAGAGCTGGGGGATGTCACACACCTCTGATGGGGAGAGAGCTTGGGGTTGTCACACACCTGTGATGGACAGAGAGATGGGGATTGTAATTTACTTGTAATTCTAGGACAGCTGGGGGCTGTCACACTGCTGTGATTGGGAGAGAGCTGGGGGCTGTCACTCACCGGGGATGGGGAGAGAGCTGGGGGATGTCACACACCTGTGATGGGAAGGGAGCTTGGGGCTTTCACTCACTTGTGAACGGGAAAGAGATGGGGACTGTCAAACACCTCTGATGGTGAGAGTGCTGGGGTCAGTTACATACCTGTGATGCCGAGTCAGGCAGTTGCTGTCACATACTTGTGATGTAGAGACAGCTGGGGGCTGTCACATACCTGAGATGGGGAGAGAGCTGGGACCTATCACTCACCTGTGATGGGGAGAGAGCTGGGGCTTCACACACCTGTGATGGGTAGACAGCTGGGGGCTGTCACTCACCGGGGATGGGGAGACAGCTGGGGGATGTCACACACCTGTGATGGGAAAAAAGATGGGGACTGTCAAACACCTGTGATGGGGAGAGACCTGGGGGCTGTCAGATACCTGTGATGCGGAGACAGCTGGTGTGTTTCACATACCTGTGATGTGGAGACAGCTTGGGGTTGACACACAACTGTGATGGGGAGAAAGTTGGGGGCTGTCAGGCTCCTGTGATGCGGAATCAGCTGGGGGCTGTCACATACCTGTGATGGGGAGAAAGCTGGCGCCTACCACTCACCTGTGATGGGGAGACAGCAGGGGTCTGTCACACTCCTGTGATGGGGAGAGAGCTGGGGGTTGTCACTCACCTGTGATGGGGAGAGAGCTGGGGCTCACACATACCTGTGATGTGTAGACAGCTAGTGGTTGCCACATACCGGTGATGTGGAGACAATGGGCGTTGTGACATACATGTGATGGGGAGAGAGGTGGGGGATGTTTGGCTCCTGTGATGTGGAGACGGATGGGGGCTCTCAGATACCTGTGATGGGGAGAGAGCTGGGGGCTGTCACTCACCTGTGATGGGGAGAAAGCTGGTGGCTGTCACACACCTGTGAATGGGAGAGAGCTGGACATTGTCACTCACCTGTGATATGGAGACACCTGGGGACGGTCACACAACTGTGATAGGGAGAGAGCTGTGGGCGTTAACATACCAGTGATGTGGAGAGAGTTGGGGACTGTCAGGCACCTTTGATGCGCAGACAGCTGCGGTCTGTCACATACATGTGATGGGGAGACAGCCGAGGGCCGTTACTCACCTGTGATGGGGAGAGAGCTGAGGGCTGTCACACACCTGTGATGCGGAGAGAGATGGGGACTGCCACATACCTGTGATCCTGAGACAGCTGGGGGCTGTCACATGCCTGTGATGGGGAGAAAGCTGGGGGCTGTCAGGCAACTGTGATGCAGTGACAGCTGGGGAATGTCAAATAGCTCTGATGGGTAGAGAGCTGGGGTCTGTCACACACCTGTGATGGGGAGAGAGGTGATGAATGTCAAACACCTGTGATGGGGAGAGAGCTGGGGGCTGTCACATACCTGTGATGTGAACACAGGTGGGGGCTGTCACATACCTGTGATGGGGAGAGAGCTGGGGTCTGTCACTCACCTGTGATCAGGAGAGAGCTTGGGGCTGTCACCCACATGTGAAGGGGAGAGAGCTGGGGGCTTTCACGCACCTGTGATATGGAGATAACTGGGGACGGTCACACACCTGTGATGTGCAGACAGCTGGGGGCGTTAACATACCAGTGATGCGGAGAGAGTTGGGGGCTGTCAGGCACCTTTGATGCGGAGACAGCTGGGGGCTGTCACATACATGTGATGGGGAGAAAGCTGGGGGCCGTCACTCACCTGTGATGGGGAGAGAGCTGGGGGCTGTGACACACCTGTGATGGGGAGAGTGATGGGGACTGAATCATACCTGTTTTGCTGAGACAGCTGGGGGCTGTCAAATACCTTTGATGCAGTGACAGCTGGGAGCTGTCACATACCTGTGATGGGGAGAGAGCTGGGGGCTGTCACACACCTGTGATAGGGAGAGAGATGGGGAATATCAAACACCTGTGATGGGGAGAGAGCTGGGGGCTTGTTCTCACCTGTGATAAGGAGAGAGCTTGGGGCTCTCACCCACCGGTGAAGGGAACAGAGCTGGGGGCTTTCACGCACCTCTGATATGGAGACAACTGGGGAAGGTAACACACCTGTGATGGGGAGAGAGCTTGGCGTTGTCACATACCTGTGATGTGAAGACTGCTGGGGGCTATCATATACCTGTAATTCGGAGAGAGCTTGGAGCCGTCACTCACCTGTAATGGGGAGACAGTTTGGGGCTATCACACACCTGTGATGGGGAGAGAGATGGGGACTGTAAAACACCTGTGATGCTGTTACAGTTGGGGGCTTTCACATACCTATGATGGGGAGAGAGTTGAGGGCGGTTACTCACCTGAGATGGGAAGAGAGATGGGGGATATCAGTCACCTGTGATGGGGAGAGAGCTGGGGGCTGTCACTCACCTGTGATCAGGAGAGAGCTTGGGGCTGTCACCCACCTGTGAAGGGGAGAGAGCTGGGCGTAGTCACGCACCTGTGATATGGAGATAGATGGGGACGGTCACACACCTGTGATGGAGGGAGAGCTGGGGACTGTCACACACCTGTGATGGAGGGAGAGATGGGGACTGTCAAACACCTGTGATGGGGAGAGAGCTGGGGTCTGTCACAAACCTGTGATGTGGAGACAACTGGGGGCTCTCACATACCTGTGATGGGGAGAGAGATGCAAATTGTCAAACACCTGTGATGGGGAGAGAGCTGGGGACTGTCACATACCTGTGATGTGGACACAGGTGGGGGCTGTCACATACCTGTGATGGGGAGAGAGCTGGGGGCTGTCACTCACCTGTGATCAGGAGAGAGCTTGGGGCTGTCACCCACATGTGAAAGGGAGAGAGCTGGGGGCTTTCACGCACCTGTGATATGGAGACAACTGGGGACGTTCACACACCTGTGATGTGCAGACAGCTGGGGGCGTTAACATACCAGTGATGTGGAGAGAGTTGGGGACTCTCAGGCACCTTTGATGCGGAGACAGCTGGGGTCTGTCACATACATGTGATGGGGAGACAGCTGGGGGCCGTCACTCACCTGTGATGGGGAGAGAGCTGGGGGCTGTGACACACCTGTGATGGGGAGAGAGATGGGGACACTCACATACCTGTGATGCTGAGACAGCTGAGGGGTGTCACATACCTGTCATGCTGTGACAGCTGGGAGCTGTCACATACCTGTGATGGGGAGAGAGCTGGGGGCTGTAACTCACCGGTGATGGGGAGAGAGCTGGGGGATGTCACACACCTGTGATGGGGAGAGAGTTTGGGGTTGTCACACACCTGTGATGGTGAGAGAGATGGGGATTGTCACTTGCTTGTCATTCTAAGACAGATGTGGACTGCCACACTGCTGTGATTGGGAGAGAGCTGGGGGCTGTCACTCACCGGGGATGGGGAGAGACCAGGGGGATGTCACACACCTGTGATGGGAAAGGAGCTTGGGGCTGTCACTCACTTGTGAAGGGGAAAGAGATGGGGACTGTCAAACACTTCTGATGGGGAAAGTGCTGGGGCCAGTTCCATACCTTTAATGCGGAGTCAGGTAGCTGCTGTCACATTCTTGTGATGTGGAGACAGCTGGGTGTTGTCACACACCTGTGATGGGGAGAGAGCTGGGGGCTCACACATACCTATGATACAGAGACAGCTAGTCGTTGTCACATCCCTGTGCTGTGGAGACAATGGCGGTTGTGACATACCTGTGATGGCTAGAGAGTTGGGGGCTGTTAGGCTCCTGTGATACGGGGACAGATGGGGGCTCTCAGATACCTGGAATGGGGAGAGAGCTGGGATTTCTTTCTCACCTGAAATGGGGAGAGAGCTGGGGTCTGTCAAACACCTGTGATGGGGAAAGAGATGGGGACTGTCAGATACCTGTGATGCGGAGACAGCTGGTTTCTTTCACATACCTGTGATGCAGAGAGAGCTGGGGGCTGTCACATACCTGTGATGGGGAGACAGCTGGGGGCCATCACTCACCTGTGATGGGGAGAGAGCTTGGGGCTGTCACGCACTTGTGATGTGGAAAGAGATGGGGTCTGTCAATCAATTTTGATGGGGCTAGAGCTGGGGGCTGTCACCCACCTGTGAAGGGGAGAGAGCGGGGGCCTTTCACACCCCTGTGATATGGAGACAGCTGGGGACGGTCACACAAATGTGATGGGGAGAGAGCTTTGCGTTGTCACATACCTGTGATGTGGAGACAGCTGGGGGCTGTCACATACGTATAACGGGGAGAGAGCTGGGGGCTATCACATACCTGCGATGGGGAGAGACCTGGTGGCTGTCACATACCTGTGATGTGGAGACAGTTGTCGGCTGTAACATACTTGTGATGGGGAGAGAGTTGAGGGGTTGTCAGGCACCTTTAATGCGGAGACAGCTGGGGGCTGTCACATACATGTGATGGGGAGACAGCCGGAGGCCGTTACTCACCTGAGATGGGGAGAGAGCTGAGGGCTGTCACACACCTGTGATGTGGAGAGAGATGGGGACTGCCACATACCTGTGATGCTGAGAAAGCAGGGGGCTGTCACATGCCTGTGATGGGGAGAAAGCTGGGGGCTGTCAGACAACTGTGATGCAGTGACAGCTGGGGGATGTCAAATAGCTCTGATGGGTAGAGATCTGGGGGCTGTCACACACCTGTGATGGGGAGAGAGCTGGGGGCTGTAATTCACTGGTGATGGGGATAGAGCTGGGGGATGTCACACACCTCTGATGGGGAGAGAGCTTGGGGTTGTCACACACCTGTGATGGAGAGAGAGATGGGGATTGTAATTTACTTGTAATTCTAGGACAGCTGGGGGCTGTCACACTGCTGTGATTGGGAGAGAGCTGGGGGCTGTCACTCACCGGGGATGGGGAGAGAGCTGGGGGATGTCACACACCTGTGATGGGAAGGGAGCTTGGGGCTTTCACTCACTTGTGAACGGGAAAGAGATGGGGACTGTCAAACACCTCTGATGGTGAGAGTGCTGGGGTCAGTTACATACCTGTGATGCCGAGTCAGGCAGTTGCTGTCACATACTTGTGATGTAGAGAGAGCTGGGGGCTGTCACATACCTGAGAGGGGGAGAGAGCTGGGACCTATCACTCACCTGTGATGGGGAGAGAGCTGGGGCTTCACACACCTGTGATGGGTAGACAGCTGGGGGCTGTCACTCACCGGGGATGGGGAGACAGCTGGGGGATGTCACACACCTGTGATGGGAAAAAAGATGGGGACTGTCAAACACCTGTGATGGGGAGAGACCTGGGGGCTGTCAGATACCTGTGATGCGGAGACAGCTGGTGTGTTTCACATACCTGTGATGTGGAGACAGCTTGGGGTTGACACACAACTGTGATGGGGAGAAAGTTGGGGGCTGTCAGGCTCCTGTGATGCGGAATCAGCTGGGGGCTGTCACATACCTGTGATGGGGAGAAAGCTGGCGCCTACCACTCACCTGTGATGGGGAGACAGCAGGGGTCTGTCACACTCCTGTGATGGGGAGAGAGCTGGGGGTTGTCACTCACCTGTGATGGGGAGAGAGCTGGGGCTCACACATACCTGTGATGTGTAGACAGCTAGTGGTTGCCACATACCGGTGATGTGGAGACAATGGGCGTTGTGACATACATGTGATGGGGAGAGAGGTGGGGGATGTTTGGCTCCTGTGATGCGGAGACGGATGGGGGCTCTCAGATACCTGTGATGGGGAGAGAGCTGGGGGCTGTCACTCACCTGTGATGGGGAGAAAGCTGGTGGCTGTCACACACCTGTGAATGGGAGAGAGCTGGACATTGTCACTCACCTGTGATATGGAGACACCTGGGGACGGTCACACAACTGTGATAGGGAGAGAGCTTGGGGCGTTAACATACCAGTGATGTGGAGAGAGTTGGGGACTGTCAGGCACCTTTGATGCGCAGACAGCTGCGGTCTGTCACATACATGTGATGGGGAGACAGCCGAGGGCCGTTACTCACCTGTGATGGGGAGAGAGCTGAGGGCTGTCACACACCTGTGATGCGGAGAGAGATGGGGACTGCCACATACCTGTGATCCTGAGACAGCTGGGGGCTGTCACATACCTGTGATGGGGAGAAAGCTGGGGGCTGTCAGGCAACTGTGATGCAGTGACAGCTGGGGAATGTCAAATAGCTCTGATGGGTAGAGAGCTGGGGTCTGTCACACACCTGTGATGGGGAGAGAGGTGATGAATGTCAAACACCTGTGATGGGGAGAGAGCTGGGGGCTGTCACATACCTGTGATGGGGAGAGAGCTGGGGTCTGTCACTCACCTGTGATCAGGAGAGAGCTTGGGGCTGTCACCCACATGTGAAGGGGAGAGAGCTGGGGGCTTTCACGCACCTGTGATATGGAGATAACTGGGGACGGTCACACACCTGTGATGTGCAGACAGCTGGGGGCGTTAACATACCAGTGATGCGGAGAGAGTTGGGGGCTGTCAGGCACCTTTGATGCGGAGACAGCTGGGGGCTGTCACATACATGTGATGGGGAGAAAGCTGGGGGCCGTCACTCACCTGTGATGGGGAGAGAGCTGGGGGCTGTGACACACCTGTGATGGGGAGAGTGATGGGGACTGAAACATACCTGTTTTGCTGAGACAGCTGGGGGCTGTCAAATACCTTTGATGCAGTGACAGCTGGGAGCTGTCACATACCTGTGATGGGGAGAGAGCTGGGGGCTGTCACACACCTGTGATAGGGAGAGAGATGGGGAATATCAAACACCTGTGATGGGGAGAGAGCTGGGGGCTTGTTCTCACCTGTGATAAGGAGAGAGCTTGGGGCTCTCACCCACCGGTGAAGGGAAGAGAGCTGGGGGCTTTCACGCACCTCTGATATGGAGACAACTGGGGAAGGTAACACACCTGTGATGGGGAGAGAGCTTGGCGTTGTCACATACCTGTGATGTGAAGACTGCTGGGGGCTATCATATACCTGTAATTCGGAGAGAGCTTGGAGCCGTCACTCACCTGTAATGGGGAGACAGTTTGGGGCTATCACACACCTGTGATGGGGAGAGAGATGGGGACTGTAAAACACCTGTGATGCTGTTACAGTTGGGGGCTTTCACATACCTATGATGGGGAGAGAGTTGAGGGCGGTTACTCACCTGAGATGGGAAGAGAGATGGGGGATATCAGTCACCTGTGATGGGGAGAGAGCTGGGGGCTGTCACTCACCTGTGATCAGGAGAGAGCTTGGGGCTGTCACCCACATGTGAAAGGGAGAGAGCTGGGGGCTTTCACGCACCTGTGATATGGAGACAACTGGGGACGTTCACACACCTGTGATGTGCAGACAGCTGGGGGCGTTAACATACCAGTGATGTGGAGAGAGTTGGGGACTCTCAGGCACCTTTGATGCGGAGACAGCTGGGGTCTGTCACATACATGTGATGGGGAGACAGCTGGGGGCCGTCACTCACCTGTGATGGGGAGAGAGCTGGGGGCTGTGACACACCTGTGATGGGGAGAGAGATGGGGACACTCACATACCTGTGATGCTGAGACAGCTGAGGGGTGTCACATACCTGTGATGCTGTGACAGCTGGGAGCTGTCACATACCTGTGATGGGGAGAGAGCTGGGGGCTGTAACTCACCGGTGATGGGGAGAGAGCTGGGGGATGTCACACACCTGTGATGGGGAGAGAGTTTGGGGTTGTCACACACCTGTGATGGTGAGAGAGATGGGGATTGTCACTTGCTTGTCATTCTAAGACAGATGTGGACTGCCACACTGCTGTGATTGGGAGAGAGCTGGGGGCTGTCACTCACCGGGGATGGGGAGAGACCAGGGGGATGTCACACACCTGTGATGGGAAAGGAGCTTGGGGCTGTCACTCACTTGTGAAGGGGAAAGAGATGGGGACTGTCAAACACTTCTGATGGGGAAAGTGCTGGGGCCAGTTCCATACCTTTAATGCGGAGTCAGGTAGTTGCTGTCACATTCTTGTGATGTGGAGACAGCTGGGTGTTGTCACACACCTGTGATGGGGAGAGAGCTGGGGGCTCACACATACCTATGATACAGAGACAGCTAGTGGTTGTCACATCCCTGTGCTGTGGAGACAATGGCGGTTGTGACATACCTGTGATGGCTAGAGAGTTGGGGGCTGTTAGGCTCCTGTGATACGGGGACAGATGGGGGCTCTCAGATACCTGGAATGGGGAGAGAGCTGGGATTTCTTTCTCACCTGAAATGGGGAGAGAGCTGGGGTCTGTCAAACACCTGTGATGGGGAAAGAGATGGGGACTGTCAGATACCTGTGATGCGGAGACAGCTGGTTTCTTTCACATACCTGTGATGCAGAGAGAGCTGGGGGCTGTCACATACCTGTGATGGGGAGACAGCTGGGGGCCATCACTCACCTGTGATGGGGAGAGAGCTTGGGGCTGTCACTCACTTGTGATGTGGAAAGAGATGGGGTCTGTCAATCAATTTTGATGGGGCTAGAGCTGGGGGCTGTCACCCACCTGTGAAGGGGAGAGAGCGGGGGCCTTTCACACCCCTGTGATATGGAGACAGCTGGGGACGGTCACACAAATGTGATGGGGAGAGAGCTTTGCGTTGTCACATACCTGTGATGTGGAGACAGCTGGGGGCTGTCACATACGTATAACGGGGAGAGAGCTGGGGGCTATCACATACCTGCGATGGGGAGAGACCTGGTGGCTGTCACATACCTGTGATGTGGAGACAGTTGTCGGCTGTAACATACTTGTGATGGGGAGAGAGTTGAGGGGTTGTCAGGCACCTTTAATGCGGAGACAGCTGGGGGCTGTCACATACATGTGATGGGGAGACAGCCGGAGGCCGTTACTCACCTGAGATGGGGAGAGAGCTGAGGGCTGTCACACACCTGTGATGTGGAGAGAGATGGGGACTGCCACATACCTGTGATGCTGAGAAAGCAGGGGGCTGTCACATGCCTGTGATCGGGAGAAAGCTGGGGGCTGTCAGACAACTGTGATGCAGTGACAGCTGGGGGATGTCAAATAGCTCTGATGGGTAGAGATCTGGGGGCTGTCACACACCTGTGATGGGGAGAGAGCTGGGGGCTGTAATTCACTGGTGATGGGGATAGAGCTGGGGGATGTCACACACCTCTGATGGGGAGAGAGCTTGGGGTTGTCACACACCTGTGACGGAGAGAGAGATGGGGATTGTAATTTACTTGTAATTCTAGGACAGCTGGGGGCTGTCACACTGCTGTGATTGGGAGAGAGCTGGGGGCTGTCACTCACCGGGGATGGGGAGAGAGCTGGGGGATGTCACACACCTGTGATGGGAAGGGAGCTTGGGGCTTTCACTCACTTGTGAACGGGAAAGAGATGGGGACTGTCAAACACCTCTGATGGTGAGAGTGCTGGGGTCAGTTACATACCTGTGATGCCGAGTCAGGCAGTTGCTGTCACATACTTGTGATGTAGAGACAGCTGGGGGCTGTCACATACCTGAGAGGGGGAGAGAGCTGGGACCTATCACTCACCTGTGATGGGGAGAGAGCTGGGTCTTCACACACCTGTGATGGGTAGACAGCTGGGGGCTGTCACTCACCGGGGATGGGGAGACAGCTGGGGGATGTCACACACCTGTGATGGGAAAAAAGATGGGGACTGTCAAACACCTGTGATGGGGAGAGACCTGGGGGCTGTCAGATACCTGTGATGCGGAGACAGCTGGTGTGTTTCACATACCTGTGATGTGGAGACAGCTTGGGGTTGACACACAACTGTGATGGGGAGAAAGTTGGGGGCTGTCAGGCTCCTGTGATGCGGAATCAGCTGGGGGCTGTCACATACCTGTGATGGGGAGAAAGCTGGCGCCTACCACTCACCTGTGATGGGGAGACAGCAGGGGTCTGTCACACTCCTGTGATGGGGAGAGAGCTGGGGGTTGTCACTCACCTGTGATGGGGAGAGAGCTGGGGCTCACACATACCTGTGATGTGTAGACAGCTAGTGGTTGCCACATACCGGTGATGTGGAGACAATGGGCGTTGTGACATACATGTGATGGGGAGAGAGGTGGGGGATGTTTGGCTCCTGTGATGCGGAGACGGATGGGGGCTCTCAGATACCTGTGATGGGGAGAGAGCTGGGGGCTGTCACTCACCTGTGATGGGGAGAAAGCTGGTGGCTGTCACACACCTGTGAATGGGAGAGAGCTGGACATTGTCACTCACCTGTGATATGGAGACACCTGGGGACGGTCACACAACTGTGATAGGGAGAGAGCTGGGGGCGTTAACATACCAGTGATGTGGAGAGAGTTGGGGACTGTCAGGCACCTTTGATGCGCAGACAGCTGCGGTCTGTCACATACATGTGATGGGGAGACAGCCGAGGGCCGTTACTCACCTGTGATGGGGAGAGAGCTGAGGGCTGTCACACACCTGTGATGCGGAGAGAGATGGGGACTGCCACATACCTGTGATCCTGAGACAGCTGGGGGCTGTCACATACCTGTGATGGGGAGAAAGCTGGGGGCTGTCAGGCAACTGTGATGCAGTGACAGCTGGGGAATGTCAAATAGCTCTGATGGGTAGAGAGCTGGGGTCTGTCACACACCTGTGATGGGGAGAGAGGTGATGAATGTCAAACACCTGTGATGGGGAGAGAGCTGGGGGCTGTCACATACCTGTGATGGGGAGAGAGCTGGGGTCTGTCACTCACCTGTGATCAGGAGAGAGCTTGGGGCTGTCACCCACATGTGAAGGGGAGAGAGCTGGGGGCTTTCACGCACCTGTGATATGGAGATAACTGGGGACGGTCACACACCTGTGATGTGCAGACCGCTGGGGGCGTTAACATACCAGTGATGCGGAGAGAGTTGGGGGCTGTCAGGCACCTTTGATGCGGAGACAGCTGGGGGCTGTCACATACATGTGATGGGGAGAAAGCTGGGGGCCGTCACTCACCTGTGATGGGGAGAGAGCTGGTGGCTGTGACACACCTGTGATGGGGAGAGTGATGGGGACTGAAACATACCTGTTTTGCTGAGACAGCTGGGGGCTGTCAAATACCTTTGATGCAGTGACAGCTGGGAGCTGTCACATACCTGTGATGGGGAGAGAGCTGGGGGCTGTCACACACCTGTGATAGGGAGAGAGATGGGGAATATCACACACCTGTGATGGGGAGAGAGCTGGGGGCTTGTTCTCACCTGTGATAAGGAGAGAGCTTGGGGCTCTCACCCACCGGTGAAGGGAAGAGAGCTGGGGGCTTTCACGCACCTCTGATATGGAGACAACTGGGGAAGGTAACACACCTGTGATGGGGAGAGAGCTTGGCGTTGTCACATACCTGTGATGTGAAGACTGCTGGGGGCTATCATATACCTGTAATTCGGAGAGAGCTTGGAGCCGTCACTCACCTGTAATGGGGAGACAGTTTGGGGCTATCACACACCTGTGATGGGGAGAGAGATGGGGACTGTAAAACACCTGTGATGCTGTTACAGTTGGGGGCTTTCACATACCTATGATGGGGAGAGAGTTGAGGGCGGTTACTCACCTGAGATGGGAAGAGAGATGGGGGATATCAGTCACCTGTGAGGGGGAGAGAGCTGGGGGCTGTCACTCACCTGTGATCAGGAGAGAGCTTGGGGCTGTCACCCACCTGTGAAGGGGAGAGAGCTGGGCATAGTCACGCACCTGTGATATGGAGATAGATGGGGACGGTCACACACCTGTGATGGAGGGAGAGCTGGGGACTGTCACACACCTGTGATGGAGGGAGAGATGGGGACTGTCAAACACCTGTGATGGGGAGAGAGCTGGGGTCTGTCACAAACCTGTGATGTGGAGACAACTGGGGGCTCTCACATACCTGTGATGGGGAGAGAGATGAAAATTGTCAAACACCTGTGATGGGGAGAGAGCTGGGGACTGTCACATACCTGTGATGTGGACACAGGTGGGGGCTGTCACATACCTGTGATGGGGAGAGAGCTGGGGGCTGTCACTCACCTGTGATCAGGAGAGAGCTTGGGGCTGTCACCCACATGTGAAAGGGAGAGAGCTGGGGGCTTTCACGCACCTGTGATATGGAGACAACTGGGGACGTTCACACACCTGTGATGTGCAGACAGCTGGGGGCGTTAACATACCAGTGATGTGGAGAGAGTTGGGGACTCTCAGGCACCTTTGATGCGGAGACAGCTGGGGTCTGTCACATACATGTGATGGGGAGACAGCTGGGGGCCGTCACTCACCTGTGATGGGGAGAGAGCTGGGGGCTGTGACACACCTGTGATGGGGAGAGAGATGGGGACACTCACATACCTGTGATGCTGAGACAGCTGAGGGGTGTCACATACCTGTGATGCTGTGACAGCTGGGAGCTGTCACATACCTGTGATGGGGAGAGAGCTGGGGGCTGTAACTCACCGGTGATGGGGAGAGAGCTGGGGGATGTCACACACCTGTGATGGGGAGAGAGTTTGGGGTTGTCACACACCTGTGATGGTGAGAGAGATGGGGATTGTCACTTGCTTGTCATTCTAAGACAGATGTGGACTGCCACACTGCTGTGATTGGGAGAGAGCTGGGGGCTGTCACTCACCGGGGATGGGGAGAGACCAGGGGGATGTCACACACCTGTGATGGGAAAGGAGCTTGGGGCTGTCACTCACTTGTGAAGGGGAAAGAGATGGGGACTGTCAAACACTTCTGATGGGGAAAGTGCTGGGGCCAGTTCCATACCTTTAATGCGGAGTCAGGTAGTTGCTGTCACATTCTTGTGATGTGGAGACAGCTGGGTGTTGTCACACACCTGTGATGGGGAGAGAGCTGGGGGCTCACACATACCTATGATACAGAGACAGCTAGTGGTTGTCACATCCCTGTGCTGTGGAGACAATGGCGGTTGTGACATACCTGTGATGGCTAGAGAGTTGGGGGCTGTTAGGCTCCTGTGATACGGGGACAGATGGGGGCTCTCAGATACCTGGAATGGGGAGAGAGCTGGGATTTCTTTCTCACCTGAAATGGGGAGAGAGCTGGGGTCTGTCAAACACCTGTGATGGGGAAAGAGATGGGGACTGTCAGATACCTGTGATGCGGAGACAGCTGGTTTCTTTCACATACCTGTGATGCAGAGAGAGCTGGGGGCTGTCACATACCTGTGATGGGGAGACAGCTGGGGGCCATCACTCACCTGTGATGGGGAGAGAGCTTGGGGCTGTCACTCACTTGTGATGTGGAAAGAGATGGGGTCTGTCAATCAATTTTGATGGGGCTAGAGCTGGGGGCTGTCACCCACCTGTGAAGGGGAGAGAGCGGGGGCCTTTCACACCCCTGTGATATGGAGACAGCTGGGGACGGTCACACAAATGTGATGGGGAGAGAGCTTTGCGTTGTCACATACCTGTGATGTGGAGACAGCTGGGGGCTGTCACATACGTATAACGGGGAGAGAGCTGGGGGCTATCACATACCTGCGATGGGGAGAGACCTGGTGGCTGTCACATACCTGTGATGTGGAGACAGTTGTCGGCTGTAACATACTTGTGATGGGGAGAGAGTTGAGGGGTTGTCAGGCACCTTTAATGCGGAGACAGCTGGGGGCTGTCACATACATGTGATGGGGAGACAGCCGGAGGCCGTTACTCACCTGAGATGGGGAGAGAGCTGAGGGCTGTCACACACCTGTGATGTGGAGAGAGATGGGGACTGCCACATACCTGTGATGCTGAGAAAGCAGGGGGCTGTCACATGCCTGTGATCGGGAGAAAGCTGGGGGCTGTCAGACAACTGTGATGCAGTGACAGCTGGGGGATGTCAAATAGCTCTGATGGGTAGAGATCTGGGGGCTGTCACACACCTGTGATGGGGAGAGAGCTGGGGGCTGTAATTCACTGGTGATGGGGATAGAGCTGGGGGATGTCACACACCTCTGATGGGGAGAGAGCTTGGGGTTGTCACACACCTGTGACGGAGAGAGAGATGGGGATTGTAATTTACTTGTAATTCTAGGACAGCTGGGGGCTGTCACACTGCTGTGATTGGGAGAGAGCTGGGGGCTGTCACTCACCGGGGATGGGGAGAGAGCTGGGGGATGTCACACACCTGTGATGGGAAGGGAGCTTGGGGCTTTCACTCACTTGTGAACGGGAAAGAGATGGGGACTGTCAAACACCTCTGATGGTGAGAGTGCTGGGGTCAGTTACATACCTGTGATGCCGAGTCAGGCAGTTGCTGTCACATACTTGTGATGTAGAGACAGCTGGGGGCTGTCACATACCTGAGAGGGGGAGAGAGCTGGGACCTATCACTCACCTGTGATGGGGAGAGAGCTGGGTCTTCACACACCTGTGATGGGTAGACAGCTGGGGGCTGTCACTCACCGGGGATGGGGAGACAGCTGGGGGATGTCACACACCTGTGATGGGAAAAAAGATGGGGACTGTCAAACACCTGTGATGGGGAGAGACCTGGGGGCTGTCAGATACCTGTGATGCGGAGACAGCTGGTGTGTTTCACATACCTGTGATGTGGAGACAGCTTGGGGTTGACACACAACTGTGATGGGGAGAAAGTTGGGGGCTGTCAGGCTCCTGTGATGCGGAATCAGCTGGGGGCTGTCACATACCTGTGATGGGGAGAAAGCTGGCGCCTACCACTCACCTGTGATGGGGAGACAGCAGGGGTCTGTCACACTCCTGTGATGGGGAGAGAGCTGGGGGTTGTCACTCACCTGTGATGGGGAGAGAGCTGGGGCTCACACATACCTGTGATGTGTAGACAGCTAGTGGTTGCCACATACCGGTGATGTGGAGACAATGGGCGTTGTGACATACATGTGATGGGGAGAGAGGTGGGGGATGTTTGGCTCCTGTGATGCGGAGACGGATGGGGGCTCTCAGATACCTGTGATGGGGAGAGAGCTGGGGGCTGTCACTCACCTGTGATGGGGAGAAAGCTGGTGGCTGTCACACACCTGTGAATGGGAGAGAGCTGGACATTGTCACTCACCTGTGATATGGAGACACCTGGGGACGGTCACACAACTG
Organism: Balaenoptera physalus; assembly: GCF_965194825.1. Taxonomy (NCBI): domain Eukaryota; kingdom Metazoa; phylum Chordata; class Mammalia; order Artiodactyla; family Balaenopteridae; genus Balaenoptera; species Balaenoptera physalus. The sequence continues at coordinate 522,997 of NW_028126162.1, forward strand.
TGATAGGGAGAGAGCTGGGGGCGTTAACATACCAGTGATGTGGAGAGAGTTGGGGACTGTCAGGCACCTTTGATGCGCAGACAGCTGCGGTCTGTCACATACATGTGATGGGGAGACAGCCGAGGGCCGTTACTCACCTGTGATGGGGAGAGAGCTGAGGGCTGTCACACACCTGTGATGCGGAGAGAGATGGGGACTGCCACATACCTGTGATCCTGAGACAGCTGGGGGCTGTCACATACCTGTGATGGGGAGAAAGCTGGGGGCTGTCAGGCAACTGTGATGCAGTGACAGCTGGGGAATGTCAAATAGCTCTGATGGGTAGAGAGCTGGGGTCTGTCACACACCTGTGATGGGGAGAGAGGTGATGAATGTCAAACACCTGTGATGGGGAGAGAGCTGGGGGCTGTCACATACCTGTGATGGGGAGAGAGCTGGGGTCTGTCACTCACCTGTGATCAGGAGAGAGCTTGGGGCTGTCACCCACATGTGAAGGGGAGAGAGCTGGGGGCTTTCACGCACCTGTGATATGGAGATAACTGGGGACGGTCACACACCTGTGATGTGCAGACCGCTGGGGGCGTTAACATACCAGTGATGCGGAGAGAGTTGGGGGCTGTCAGGCACCTTTGATGCGGAGACAGCTGGGGGCTGTCACATACATGTGATGGGGAGAAAGCTGGGGGCCGTCACTCACCTGTGATGGGGAGAGAGCTGGTGGCTGTGACACACCTGTGATGGGGAGAGTGATGGGGACTGAAACATACCTGTTTTGCTGAGACAGCTGGGGGCTGTCAAATACCTTTGATGCAGTGACAGCTGGGAGCTGTCACATACCTGTGATGGGGAGAGAGCTGGGGGCTGTCACACACCTGTGATAGGGAGAGAGATGGGGAATATCACACACCTGTGATGGGGAGAGAGCTGGGGGCTTGTTCTCACCTGTGATAAGGAGAGAGCTTGGGGCTCTCACCCACCGGTGAAGGGAAGAGAGCTGGGGGCTTTCACGCACCTCTGATATGGAGACAACTGGGGAAGGTAACACACCTGTGATGGGGAGAGAGCTTGGCGTTGTCACATACCTGTGATGTGAAGACTGCTGGGGGCTATCATATACCTGTAATTCGGAGAGAGCTTGGAGCCGTCACTCACCTGTAATGGGGAGACAGTTTGGGGCTATCACACACCTGTGATGGGGAGAGAGATGGGGACTGTAAAACACCTGTGATGCTGTTACAGTTGGGGGCTTTCACATACCTATGATGGGGAGAGAGTTGAGGGCGGTTACTCACCTGAGATGGGAAGAGAGATGGGGGATATCAGTCACCTGTGAGGGGGAGAGAGCTGGGGGCTGTCACTCACCTGTGATCAGGAGAGAGCTTGGGGCTGTCACCCACCTGTGAAGGGGAGAGAGCTGGGCGTAGTCACGCACCTGTGATATGGAGATAGATGGGGACGGTCACACACCTGTGATGGAGGGAGAGCTGGGGACTGTCACACACCTGTGATGGAGGGAGAGATGGGGACTGTCAAACACCTGTGATGGGGAGAGAGCTGGGGTCTGTCACAAACCTGTGATGTGGAGACAACTGGGGGCTCTCACATACCTGTGATGGGGAGAGAGATGAAAATTGTCAAACACCTGTGATGGGGAGAGAGCTGGGGACTGTCACATACCTGTGATGTGGACACAGGTGGGGGCTGTCACATACCTGTGATGGGGAGAGAGCTGGGGGCTGTCACTCACCTGTGATCAGGAGAGAGCTTGGGGCTGTCACCCACATGTGAAAGGGAGAGAGCTGGGGGCTTTCACGCACCTGTGATATGGAGACAACTGGGGACGTTCACACACCTGTGATGTGCAGACAGCTGGGGGCGTTAACATACCAGTGATGTGGAGAGAGTTGGGGACTCTCAGGCACCTTTGATGCGGAGACAGCTGGGGTCTGTCACATACATGTGATGGGGAGACAGCTGGGGGCCGTCACTCACCTGTGATGGGGAGAGAGCTGGGGGCTGTGACACACCTGTGATGGGGAGAGAGATGGGGACACTCACATACCTGTGATGCTGAGACAGCTGAGGGGTGTCACATACCTGTGATGCTGTGACAGCTGGGAGCTGTCACATACCTGTGATGGGGAGAGAGCTGGGGGCTGTAACTCACCGGTGATGGGGAGAGAGCTGGGGGATGTCACACACCTGTGATGGGGAGAGAGTTTGGGGTTGTCACACACCTGTGATGGTGAGAGAGATGGGGATTGTCACTTGCTTGTCATTCTAAGACAGATGTGGACTGCCACACTGCTGTGATTGGGAGAGAGCTGGGGGCTGTCACTCACCGGGGATGGGGAGAGACCAGGGGGATGTCACACACCTGTGATGGGAAAGGAGCTTGGGGCTGTCACTCACTTGTGAAGGGGAAAGAGATGGGGACTGTCAAACACTTCTGATGGGGAAAGTGCTGGGGCCAGTTCCATACCTTTAATGCGGAGTCAGGTAGTTGCTGTCACATTCTTGTGATGTGGAGACAGCTGGGTGTTGTCACACACCTGTGATGGGGAGAGAGCTGGGGGCTCACACATACCTATGATACAGAGACAGCTAGTGGTTGTCACATCCCTGTGCTGTGGAGACAATGGCGGTTGTGACATACCTGTGATGGCTAGAGAGTTGGGGGCTGTTAGGCTCCTGTGATACGGGGACAGATGGGGGCTCTCAGATACCTGGAATGGGGAGAGAGCTGGGATTTCTTTCTCACCTGAAATGGGGAGAGAGCTGGGGTCTGTCAAACACCTGTGATGGGGAAAGAGATGGGGACTGTCAGATACCTGTGATGCGGAGACAGCTGGTTTCTTTCACATACCTGTGATGCAGAGAGAGCTGGGGGCTGTCACATACCTGTGATGGGGAGACAGCTGGGGGCCATCACTCACCTGTGATGGGGAGAGAGCTTGGGGCTGTCACTCACTTGTGATGTGGAAAGAGATGGGGTCTGTCAATCAATTTTGATGGGGCTAGAGCTGGGGGCTGTCACCCACCTGTGAAGGGGAGAGAGCGGGGGCCTTTCACACCCCTGTGATATGGAGACAGCTGGGGACGGTCACACAAATGTGATGGGGAGAGAGCTTTGCGTTGTCACATACCTGTGATGTGGAGACAGCTGGGGGCTGTCACATACGTATAACGGGGAGAGAGCTGGGGGCTATCACATACCTGCGATGGGGAGAGACCTGGTGGCTGTCACATACCTGTGATGTGGAGACAGTTGTCGGCTGTAACATACTTGTGATGGGGAGAGAGTTGAGGGGTTGTCAGGCACCTTTAATGCGGAGACAGCTGGGGGCTGTCACATACATGTGATGGGGAGACAGCCGGAGGCCGTTACTCACCTGAGATGGGGAGAGAGCTGAGGGCTGTCACACACCTGTGATGTGGAGAGAGATGGGGACTGCCACATACCTGTGATGCTGAGAAAGCAGGGGGCTGTCACATGCCTGTGATCGGGAGAAAGCTGGGGGCTGTCAGACAACTGTGATGCAGTGACAGCTGGGGGATGTCAAATAGCTCTGATGGGTAGAGATCTGGGGGCTGTCACACACCTGTGATGGGGAGAGAGCTGGGGGCTGTAATTCACTGGTGATGGGGATAGAGCTGGGGGATGTCACACACCTCTGATGGGGAGAGAGCTTGGGGTTGTCACACACCTGTGACGGAGAGAGAGATGGGGATTGTAATTTACTTGTAATTCTAGGACAGCTGGGGGCTGTCACACTGCTGTGATTGGGAGAGAGCTGGGGGCTGTCACTCACCGGGGATGGGGAGAGAGCTGGGGGATGTCACACACCTGTGATGGGAAGGGAGCTTGGGGCTTTCACTCACTTGTGAACGGGAAAGAGATGGGGACTGTCAAACACCTCTGATGGTGAGAGTGCTGGGGTCAGTTACATACCTGTGATGCCGAGTCAGGCAGTTGCTGTCACATACTTGTGATGTAGAGACAGCTGGGGGCTGTCACATACCTGAGAGGGGGAGAGAGCTGGGACCTATCACTCACCTGTGATGGGGAGAGAGCTGGGTCTTCACACACCTGTGATGGGTAGACAGCTGGGGGCTGTCACTCACCGGGGATGGGGAGACAGCTGGGGGATGTCACACACCTGTGATGGGAAAAAAGATGGGGACTGTCAAACACCTGTGATGGGGAGAGACCTGGGGGCTGTCAGATACCTGTGATGCGGAGACAGCTGGTGTGTTTCACATACCTGTGATGTGGAGACAGCTTGGGGTTGACACACAACTGTGATGGGGAGAAAGTTGGGGGCTGTCAGGCTCCTGTGATGCGGAATCAGCTGGGGGCTGTCACATACCTGTGATGGGGAGAAAGCTGGCGCCTACCACTCACCTGTGATGGGGAGACAGCAGGGGTCTGTCACACTCCTGTGATGGGGAGAGAGCTGGGGGTTGTCACTCACCTGTGATGGGGAGAGAGCTGGGGCTCACACATACCTGTGATGTGTAGACAGCTAGTGGTTGCCACATACCGGTGATGTGGAGACAATGGGCGTTGTGACATACATGTGATGGGGAGAGAGGTGGGGGATGTTTGGCTCCTGTGATGCGGAGACGGATGGGGGCTCTCAGATACCTGTGATGGGGAGAGAGCTGGGGGCTGTCACTCACCTGTGATGGGGAGAAAGCTGGTGGCTGTCACACACCTGTGAATGGGAGAGAGCTGGACATTGTCACTCACCTGTGATATGGAGACACCTGGGGACGGTCACACAACTGTGATAGGGAGAGAGCTGGGGGCGTTAACATACCAGTGATGTGGAGAGAGTTGGGGACTGTCAGGCACCTTTGATGCGCAGACAGCTGCGGTCTGTCACATACATGTGATGGGGAGACAGCCGAGGGCCGTTACTCACCTGTGATGGGGAGAGAGCTGAGGGCTGTCACACACCTGTGATGCGGAGAGAGATGGGGACTGCCACATACCTGTGATCCTGAGACAGCTGGGGGCTGTCACATACCTGTGATGGGGAGAAAGCTGGGGGCTGTCAGGCAACTGTGATGCAGTGACAGCTGGGGAATGTCAAATAGCTCTGATGGGTAGAGAGCTGGGGTCTGTCACACACCTGTGATGGGGAGAGAGGTGATGAATGTCAAACACCTGTGATGGGGAGAGAGCTGGGGGCTGTCACATACCTGTGATGGGGAGAGAGCTGGGGTCTGTCACTCACCTGTGATCAGGAGAGAGCTTGGGGCTGTCACCCACATGTGAAGGGGAGAGAGCTGGGGGCTTTCACGCACCTGTGATATGGAGATAACTGGGGACGGTCACACACCTGTGATGTGCAGACCGCTGGGGGCGTTAACATACCAGTGATGCGGAGAGAGTTGGGGGCTGTCAGGCACCTTTGATGCGGAGACAGCTGGGGGCTGTCACATACATGTGATGGGGAGAAAGCTGGGGGCCGTCACTCACCTGTGATGGGGAGAGAGCTGGTGGCTGTGACACACCTGTGATGGGGAGAGTGATGGGGACTGAAACATACCTGTTTTGCTGAGACAGCTGGGGGCTGTCAAATACCTTTGATGCAGTGACAGCTGGGAGCTGTCACATACCTGTGATGGGGAGAGAGCTGGGGGCTGTCACACACCTGTGATAGGGAGAGAGATGGGGAATATCACACACCTGTGATGGGGAGAGAGCTGGGGGCTTGTTCTCACCTGTGATAAGGAGAGAGCTTGGGGCTCTCACCCACCGGTGAAGGGAAGAGAGCTGGGGGCTTTCACGCACCTCTGATATGGAGACAACTGGGGAAGGTAACACACCTGTGATGGGGAGAGAGCTTGGCGTTGTCACATACCTGTGATGTGAAGACTGCTGGGGGCTATCATATACCTGTAATTCGGAGAGAGCTTGGAGCCGTCACTCACCTGTAATGGGGAGACAGTTTGGGGCTATCACACACCTGTGATGGGGAGAGAGATGGGGACTGTAAAACACCTGTGATGCTGTTACAGTTGGGGGCTTTCACATACCTATGATGGGGAGAGAGTTGAGGGCGGTTACTCACCTGAGATGGGAAGAGAGATGGGGGATATCAGTCACCTGTGAGGGGGAGAGAGCTGGGGGCTGTCACTCACCTGTGATCAGGAGAGAGCTTGGGGCTGTCACCCACCTGTGAAGGGGAGAGAGCTGGGCGTAGTCACGCACCTGTGATATGGAGATAGATGGGGACGGTCACACACCTGTGATGGAGGGAGAGCTGGGGACTGTCACACACCTGTGATGGAGGGAGAGATGGGGACTGTCAAACACCTGTGATGGGGAGAGAGCTGGGGTCTGTCACAAACCTGTGATGTGGAGACAACTGGGGGCTCTCACATACCTGTGATGGGGAGAGAGATGAAAATTGTCAAACACCTGTGATGGGGAGAGAGCTGGGGACTGTCACATACCTGTGATGTGGACACAGGTGGGGGCTGTCACATACCTGTGATGGGGAGAGAGCTGGGGGCTGTCACTCACCTGTGATCAGGAGAGAGCTTGGGGCTGTCACCCACATGTGAAAGGGAGAGAGCTGGGGGCTTTCACGCACCTGTGATATGGAGACAACTGGGGACGTTCACACACCTGTGATGTGCAGACAGCTGGGGGCGTTAACATACCAGTGATGTGGAGAGAGTTGGGGACTCTCAGGCACCTTTGATGCGGAGAGAGCTGGGGTCTGTCACATACATGTGATGGGGAGACAGCTGGGGGCCGTCACTCACCTGTGATGGGGAGAGAGCTGGGGGCTGTGACACACCTGTGATGGGGAGAGAGATGGGGACACTCACATACCTGTGATGCTGAGACAGCTGAGGGGTGTCACATACCTGTGATGCTGTGACAGCTGGGAGCTGTCACATACCTGTGATGGGGAGAGAGCTGGGGGCTGTAACTCACCGGTGATGGGGAGAGAGCTGGGGGATGTCACACACCTGTGATGGGGAGAGAGTTTGGGGTTGTCACACACCTGTGATGGTGAGAGAGATGGGGATTGTCACTTGCTTGTCATTCTAAGACAGATGTGGACTGCCACACTGCTGTGATTGGGAGAGAGCTGGGGGCTGTCACTCACCGGGGATGGGGAGAGACCAGGGGGATGTCACACACCTGTGATGGGAAAGGAGCTTGGGGCTGTCACTCACTTGTGAAGGGGAAAGAGATGGGGACTGTCAAACACTTCTGATGGGGAAAGTGCTGGGGCCAGTTCCATACCTTTAATGCGGAGTCAGGTAGTTGCTGTCACATTCTTGTGATGTGGAGACAGCTGGGTGTTGTCACACACCTGTGATGGGGAGAGAGCTGGGGGCTCACACATACCTATGATACAGAGACAGCTAGTGGTTGTCACATCCCTGTGCTGTGGAGACAATGGCGGTTGTGACATACCTGTGATGGCTAGAGAGTTGGGGGCTGTTAGGCTCCTGTGATACGGGGACAGATGGGGGCTCTCAGATACCTGGAATGGGGAGAGAGCTGGGATTTCTTTCTCACCTGAAATGGGGAGAGAGCTGGGGTCTGTCAAACACCTGTGATGGGGAAAGAGATGGGGACTGTCAGATACCTGTGATGCGGAGACAGCTGGTTTCTTTCACATACCTGTGATGCAGAGAGAGCTGGGGGCTGTCACATACCTGTGATGGGGAGACAGCTGGGGGCCATCACTCACCTGTGATGGGGAGAGAGCTTGGGGCTGTCACTCACTTGTGATGTGGAAAGAGATGGGGTCTGTCAATCAATTTTGATGGGGCTAGAGCTGAGGGCTGTCACCCACCTGTGAAGGGGAGAGAGCGGGGGCCTTTCACACCCCTGTGATATGGAGACAGCTGGGGACGGTCACACAAATGTGATGGGGAGAGAGCTTTGCGTTGTCACATACCTGTGATGTGGAGACAGCTGGGGGCTGTCACATACGTATAACGGGGAGAGAGCTGGGGGCTATCACATACCTGCGATGGGGAGAGACCTGGTGGCTGTCACATACCTGTGATGTGGAGACAGTTGTCGGCTGTAACATACTTGTGATGGGGAGAGAGTTGAGGGGTTGTCAGGCACCTTTAATGCGGAGACAGCTGGGGGCTGTCACATACATGTGATGGGGAGACAGCCGGAGGCCGTTACTCACCTGAGATGGGGAGAGAGCTGAGGGCTGTCACACACCTGTGATGTGGAGAGAGATGGGGACTGCCACATACCTGTGATGCTGAGAAAGCAGGGGGCTGTCACATGCCTGTGATGGGGAGAAAGCTGGGGGCTGTCAGACAACTGTGATGCAGTGACAGCTGGGGGATGTCAAATAGCTCTGATGGGTAGAGATCTGGGGGCTGTCACACACCTGTGATGGGGAGAGAGCTGGGGGCTGTAATTCACTGGTGATGGGGATAGAGCTGGGGGATGTCACACACCTCTGATGGGGAGAGAGCTTGGGGTTGTCACACACCTGTGATGGAGAGAGAGATGGGGATTGTAATTTACTTGTAATTCTAGGACAGCTGGGGGCTGTCACACTGCTGTGATTGGGAGAGAGCTGGGGGCTGTCACTCACCGGGGATGGGGAGAGAGCTGGGGGATGTCACACACCTGTGATGGGAAGGGAGCTTGGGGCTTTCACTCACTTGTGAACGGGAAAGAGATGGGGACTGTCAAACACCTCTGATGGTGAGAGTGCTGGGGTCAGTTACATACCTGTGATGCCGAGTCAGGCAGTTGCTGTCACATACTTGTGATGTAGAGACAGCTGGGGGCTGTCACATACCTGAGATGGGGAGAGAGCTGGGACCTATCACTCACCTGTGATGGGGAGAGAGCTGGGGCTTCACACACCTGTGATGGGTAGACAGCTGGGGGCTGTCACTCACCGGGGATGGGGAGACAGCTGGGGGATGTCACACACCTGTGATGGGAAAAAAGATGGGGACTGTCAAACACCTGTGATGGGGAGAGACCTGGGGGCTGTCAGATACCTGTGATGCGGAGACAGCTGGTGTGTTTCACATACCTGTGATGTGGAGACAGCTTGGGGTTGACACACAACTGTGATGGGGAGAAAGTTGGGGGCTGTCAGGCTCCTGTGATGCGGAATCAGCTGGGGGCTGTCACATACCTGTGATGGGGAGAAAGCTGGCGCCTACCACTCACCTGTGATGGGGAGACAGCAGGGGTCTGTCACACTCCTGTGATGGGGAGAGAGCTGGGGGTTGTCACTCACCTGTGATGGGGAGAGAGCTGGGGCTCACACATACCTGTGATGTGTAGACAGCTAGTGGTTGCCACATACCGGTGATGTGGAGACAATGGGCGTTGTGACATACATGTGATGGGGAGAGAGGTGGGGGATGTTTGGCTCCTGTGATGCGGAGACGGATGGGGGCTCTCAGATACCTGTGATGGGGAGAGAGCTGGGGGCTGTCACTCACCTGTGATGGGGAGAAAGCTGGTGGCTGTCACACACCTGTGAATGGGAGAGAGCTGGACATTGTCACTCACCTGTGATATGGAGACACCTGGGGACGGTCACACAACTGTGATAGGGAGAGAGCTGGGGGCGTTAACATACCAGTGATGTGGAGAGAGTTGGGGACTGTCAGGCACCTTTGATGCGCAGACAGCTGCGGTCTGTCACATACATGTGATGGGGAGACAGCCGAGGGCCGTTACTCACCTGTGATGGGGAGAGAGCTGAGGGCTGTCACACACCTGTGATGCGGAGAGAGATGGGGACTGCCACATACCTGTGATCCTGAGACAGCTGGGGCTGTCACATACCTGTGATGGGGAGAAAGCTGGGGGCTGTCAGGCAACTGTGATGCAGTGACAGCTGGGGAATGTCAAATAGCTCTGATGGGTAGAGAGCTGGGGTCTGTCACACACCTGTGATGGGGAGAGAGGTGATGAATGTCAAACACCTGTGATGGGGAGAGAGCTGGGGGCTGTCACATACCTGTGATGGGGAGAGAGCTGGGGTCTGTCACTCACCTGTGATCAGGAGAGAGCTTGGGGCTGTCACCCACATGTGAAGGGGAGAGAGCTGGGGGCTTTCACGCACCTGTGATATGGAGATAACTGGGGACGGTCACACACCTGTGATGTGCAGACCGCTGGGGGCGTTAACATACCAGTGATGCGGAGAGAGTTGGGGGCTGTCAGGCACCTTTGATGCGGAGACAGCTGGGGGCTGTCACATACATGTGATGGGGAGAAAGCTGGGGGCCGTCACTCACCTGTGATGGGGAGAGAGCTGGTGGCTGTGACACACCTGTGATGGGGAGAGTGATGGGGACTGAAACATACCTGTTTTGCTGAGACAGCTGGGGGCTGTCAAATACCTTTGATGCAGTGACAGCTGGGAGCTGTCACATACCTGTGATGGGGAGAGAGCTGGGGGCTGTCACACACCTGTGATAGGGAGAGAGATGGGGAATATCACACACCTGTGATGGGGAGAGAGCTGGGGGCTTGTTCTCACCTGTGATAAGGAGAGAGCTTGGGGCTCTCACCCACCGGTGAAGGGAAGAGAGCTGGGGTCTTTCACGCACCTCTGATATGGAGACAACTGGGGAAGGTAACACACCTGTGATGGGGAGAGAGCTTGGCGTTGTCACATACCTGTGATGTGAAGATTGCTGGGGGCTATCATATACCTGTAATTCGGAGAGAGCTTGGAGCCGTCACTCACCTGTAATGGGGAGACAGTTTGGGGCTATCACACACCTGTGATGGGGAGAGAGATGGGGACTGTAAAACACCTGTGATGCTGTTACAGTTGGGGGCTTTCACATACCTATGATGGGGAGAGAGTTGAGGGCGGTTACTCACCTGAGATGGGAAGAGAGATGGGGGATATCAGTCACCTGTGAGGGGGAGAGAGCTGGGGGCTGTCACTCACCTGTGATCAGGAGAGAGCTTGGGGCTGTCACCCACCTGTGAAGGGGAGAGAGCTGGGCGTAGTCACGCACCTGTGATATGGAGATAGATGGGGACGGTCACACACCTGTGATGGAGGGAGAGCTGGGGACTGTCACACACCTGTGATGGAGGGAGAGATGGGGACTGTCAAACACCTGTGATGGGGAGAGAGCTGGGGTCTGTCACAAACCTGTGATGTGGAGACAACTGGGGGCTCTCACATACCTGTGATGGGGAGAGAGATGAAAATTGTCAAACACCTGTGATGGGGAGAGAGCTGGGGACTGTCACATACCTGTGATGTGGACACAGGTGGGGGCTGTCACATACCTGTGATGGGGAGAGAGCTGGGGGCTGTCACTCACCTGTGATCAGGAGAGAGCTTGGGGCTGTCACCCACATGTGAAAGGGAGAGAGCTGGGGGCTTTCACGCACCTGTGATATGGAGACAACTGGGGACGTTCACACACCTGTGATGTGCAGACAGCTGGGGGCGTTAACATACCAGTGATGTGGAGAGAGTTGGGGACTCTCAGGCACCTTTGATGCGGAGACAGCTGGGGTCTGTCACATACATGTGATGGGGAGACAGCTGGGGGCCGTCACTCACCTGTGATGGGGAGAGAGCTGGGGGCTGTGACACACCTGTGATGGGGAGAGAGATGGGGACACTCACATACCTGTGATGCTGAGACAGCTGAGGGGTGTCACATACCTGTGATGCTGTGACAGCTGGGAGCTGTCACATACCTGTGATGGGGAGAGAGCTGGGGGCTGTAACTCACCGGTGATGGGGAGAGAGCTGGGGGATGTCACACACCTGTGATGGGGAGAGAGTTTGGGGTTGTCACACACCTGTGATGGTGAGAGAGATGGGGATTGTCATTTGCTTGTCATTCTAAGACAGATGTGGACTGCCACACTGCTGTGATTGGGAGAGAGCTGGGGGCTGTCACTCACCGGGGATGGGGAGAGACCAGGGGGATGTCACACACCTGTGATGGGAAAGGAGCTTGGGGCTGTCACTCACTTGTGAAGGGGAAAGAGATGGGGACTGTCAAACACTTCTGATGGGGAAAGTGCTGGGGCCAGTTCCATACCTTTAATGCGGAGTCAGGTAGTTGCTGTCACATTCTTGTGATGTGGAGACAGCTGGGTGTTGTCACACACCTGTGATGGGGAGAGAGCTGGGGGCTCACACATACCTATGATACAGAGACAGCTAGTGGTTGTCACATCCCTGTGCTGTGGAGACAATGGCGGTTGTGACATACCTGTGATGGCTAGAGAGTTGGGGGCTGTTAGGCTCCTGTGATACGGGGACAGATGGGGGCTCTCAGATACCTGGAATGGGGAGAGAGCTGGGATTTCTTTCTCACCTGAAATGGGGAGAGAGCTGGGGTCTGTCAAACACCTGTGATGGGGAAAGAGATGGGGACTGTCAGATACCTGTGATGCGGAGACAGCTGGTTTCTTTCACATACCTGTGATGCAGAGAGGGCTGGGGGCTGTCACATACCTGTGATGGGGAGACAGCTGGGGGCCATCACTCACCTGTGATGGGGAGAGAGCTTGGGGCTGTCACTCACTTGTGATGTGGAAAGAGATGGGGTCTGTCCATCAATTTTGATGGGGCTAGAGCTGGGGGCTGTCACCCACCTGTGAAGGGGAGAGAGCGGGGGCCTTTCACACCCCTGTGATATGGAGACAGCTGGGGACGGTCACACAAATGTGATGGGGAGAGAGCTTTGCGTTGTCACATACCTGTGATGTGGAGACAGCTGGGGGCTGTCACATACGTATAACGGGGAGAGAGCTGGGGGCTATCACATACCTGCGATGGGGAGAGACCTGGTGGCTGTCACATACCTGTGATGTGGAGACAGTTGTCGGCTGTAACATACTTGTGATGGGGAGAGAGTTGAGGGGTTGTCAGGCACCTTTAATGCGGAGACAGCTGGGGGCTGTCACATACATGTGATGGGGAGACAGCCGGAGGCCGTTACTCACCTGAGATGGGGAGAGAGCTGAGGGCTGTCACACACCTGTGATGTGGAGAGAGATGGGGACTGCCACATACCTGTGATGCTGAGAAAGCAGGGGGCTGTCACATGCCTGTGATGGGGAGAAAGCTGGGGGCTGTCAGACAACTGTGATGCAGTGACAGCTGGGGGATGTCAAATAGCTCTGATGGGTAGAGATCTGGGGGCTGTCACACACCTGTGATGGGGAGAGAGCTGGGGGCTGTAATTCACTGGTGATGGGGATAGAGCTGGGGGATGTCACACACCTCTGATGGGGAGAGAGCTTGGGGTTGTCACACACCTGTGATGGAGAGAGAGATGGGGATTGTAATTTACTTGTAATTCTAGGACAGCTGGGGGCTGTCACACTGCTGTGATTGGGAGAGAGCTGGGGGCTGTCACTCACCGGGGATGGGGAGAGAGCTGGGGGATGTCACACACCTGTGATGGGAAGGGAGCTTGGGGCTTTCACTCACTTGTGAACGGGAAAGAGATGGGGACTGTCAAACACCTCTGATGGTGAGAGTGCTGGGGTCAGTTACATACCTGTGATGCCGAGTCAGGCAGTTGCTGTCACATACTTGTGATGTAGAGACAGCTGGGGGCTGTCACATACCTGAGATGGGGAGAGAGCTGGGACCTATCACTCACCTGTGATGGGGAGAGAGCTGGGGCTTCACACACCTGTGATGGGTAGACAGCTGGGGGCTGTCACTCACCGGGGATGGGGAGACAGCTGGGGGATGTCACACACCTGTGATGGGAAAAAAGATGGGGACTGTCAAACACCTGTGATGGGGAGAGACCTGGGGGCTGTCAGATACCTGTGATGCGGAGACAGCTGGTGTGTTTCACATACCTGTGATGTGGAGACAGCTTGGGGTTGACACACAACTGTGATGGGGAGAAAGTTGGGGGCTGTCAGGCTCCTGTGATGCGGAATCAGCTGGGGGCTGTCACATACCTGTGATGGGGAGAAAGCTGGCGCCTACCACTCACCTGTGATGGGGAGACAGCAGGGGTCTGTCACACTCCTGTGATGGGGAGAGAGCTGGGGGTTGTCACTCACCTGTGATGGGGAGAGAGCTGGGGCTCACACATACCTGTGATGTGTAGACAGCTAGTGGTTGCCACATACCGGTGATGTGGAGACAATGGGCGTTGTGACATACATGTGATGGGGAGAGAGGTGGGGGATGTTTGGCTCCTGTGATGCGGAGACGGATGGGGGCTCTCAGATACCTGTGATGGGGAGAGAGCTGGGGGCTGTCACTCACCTGTGATGGGGAGAAAGCTGGTGGCTGTCACACACCTGTGAATGGGAGAGAGCTGGACATTGTCACTCACCTGTGATATGGAGACACCTGGGGACGGTCACACAACTGTGATAGGGAGAGAGCTGGGGGCGTTAACATACCAGTGATGTGGAGAGAGTTGGGGACTGTCAGGCACCTTTGATGCGCAGACAGCTGCGGTCTGTCACATACATGTGATGGGGAGACAGCCGAGGGCCGTTACTCACCTGTGATGGGGAGAGAGCTGAGGGCTGTCACACACCTGTGATGCGGAGAGAGATGGGGACTGCCACATACCTGTGATCCTGAGACAGCTGGGGGCTGTCACATGCCTGTGATGGGGAGAAAGCTGGGGGCTGTCAGGCAACTGTGATGCAGTGACAGCTGGGGAATGTCAAATAGCTCTGATGGGTAGAGAGCTGGGGTCTGTCACACACCTGTGATGGGGAGAGAGGTGATGAATGTCAAACACCTGTGATGGGGAGAGAGCTGGGGGCTGTCACATACCTGTGATGTGGACACAGGTGGGGGCTGTCACATACCTGTGATGGGGAGAGAGCTGGGGTCTGTCACTCACCTGTGATCAGGAGAGAGCTTGGGGCTGTCACCCACATGTGAAGGGGAGAGAGCTGGGGGCTTTCACGCACCTGTGATATGGAGATAACTGGGGACGGTCACACACCTGTGATGTGCAGACAGCTGGGGGCGTTAACATACCAGTGATGCGGAGAGAGTTGGGGGCTGTCAGGCACCTTTGATGCGGAGACAGCTGGGGGCTCTCACATACATGTGATGGGGAGAAAGCTGGGGGCCGTCACTCACCTGTGATGGGGAGAGAGCTGGGGGCTGTGACACACCTGTGATGGGGAGAGTGATGGGGACTGAAACATACCTGTTTTGCTGAGACAGCTGGGGGCTGTCAAATACCTTTGATGCAGTGACAGCTGGGAGCTGTCACATACCTGTGATGGGGAGAGAGCTGGGGGCTGTCACACACCTGTGATAGGGAGAGAGATGGGGAATATCAAACACCTGTGATGGGGAGAGAGCTGGGGGCTTGTTCTCACCTGTGATAAGGAGAGAGCTTGGGGCTCTCACCCACCGGTGAAGGGAAGAGAGCTGGGGGCTTTCACGCACCTCTGATATGGAGACAACTGGGAAAGGTAACACACCTGTGATGGGGAGAGAGCTTGGCGTTGTCACATACCTGTGATGTGAAGACTGCTGGGGGCTATCATATACCTGTAATTCGGAGAGAGCTTGGAGCCGTCACTCACCTGTAATGGGGAGACAGTTTGGGGCTATCACACACCTGTGATGGGGAGAGAGATGGGGACTGTAAAACACCTGTGATGCTGTTACAGTTGGGGGCTTTCACATACCTATGATGGGGAGAGAGTTGAGGGCGGTTACTCACCTGAGATGGGAAGAGAGATGGGGGATATCAGTCACCTGTGATGGGGAGAGAGCTGGGGGCGGTCACTCACCTGTGATCAGGAGAGAGCTTGGGGCTGTCACCCACCTGTGAAGGGGAGAGAGCTGGGCGTAGTCACGCACCTGTGATATGGAGATAGATGGGGACGGTCACACACCTGTGATGGAGGGAGAGCTGGGGACTGTCACACACCTGTGATGGAGGGAGAGATGGGGACTGTCAAACACCTGTGATGGGGAGAGAGCTGGGGTCTGTCACAAACCTGTGATGTGGAGACAACTGGGGGCTCTCACATACCTGTGATGGGGAGAGAGATGAAAATTGTCAAACACCTGTGATGGGGAGAGAGCTGGGGACTGTCACATACCTGTGATGTGGACACAGGTGGGGGCTGTCACATACCTGTGATGGGGAGAGAGCTGGGGGCTGTCACTCACCTGTGATCAGGAGAGAGCTTGGGGCTGTCACCCACATGTGAAAGGGAGAGAGCTGGGGGCTTTCACGCACCTGTGATATGGAGACAACTGGGGACGTTCACACACCTGTGATGTGCAGACAGCTGGGGGCGTTAACATACCAGTGATGTGGAGAGAGTTGGGGACTCTCAGGCACCTTTGATGCGGAGAGAGCTGGGGTCTGTCACATACATGTGATGGGGAGACAGCTGGGGGCCGTCACTCACTTGTGATGGGGAGAGAGATGGGGACACTCACATACCTGTGATGCTGAGACAGCTGAGGGGTGTCACATACCTGTGATGCTGTGACAGCTGGGAGCTGTCACATACCTGTGATGGGGAGAGAGCTGGGGGCTGTAACTCACCGGTGATGGGGAGAGAGCTGGGGGATGTCACACACCTGTGATGGGGAGAGAGTTTGGGGTTGTCACACACCTGCGATGGTGAGAGAGATGGGGATTGTCACTTGCTTGTCATTCTAAGACAGATGTGGACTGCCACACTGCTGTGATTGGGAGAGAGCTGGGGGCTGTCACTCACCGGGGATGGGGAGAGACCAGGGGGATGTCACACACCTGTGATGGGAAAGGAGCTTGGGGCTGTCACTCACTTGTGAAGGGGAAAGAGATGGGGACTGTCAAACACTTCTGATGGGGAAAGTGCTGGGGCCAGTTCCATACCTTTAATGCGGAGTCAGGTAGTTGCTGTCACATTCTTGTGATGTGGAGACAGCTGGGTGTTGTCACACACCTGTGATGGGGAGAGAGCTGGGGGCTCACACATACCTATGATACAGAGACAGCTAGTGGTTGTCACATCCCTGTGCTGTGGAGACAATGGCGGTTGTGACATACCTGTGATGGCTAGAGAGTTGGGGGCTGTTAGGCTCCTGTGATACGGGGACAGATGGGGGCTCTCAGATACCTGGAATGGGGAGAGAGCTGGGATTTCTTTCTCACCTGAAATGGGGAGAGAGCTGGGGTCTGTCAAACACCTGTGATGGGGAAAGAGATGGGGACTGTCAGATACCTGTGATGCGGAGACAGCTGGTTTCTTTCACATACCTGTGATGCAGAGAGAGCTGGGGGCTGTCACATACCTGTGATGGGGAGACAGCTGGGGGCCATCACTCACCTGTGATGGGGAGAGAGCTTGGGGCTGTCACTCACTTGTAATGTGGAAAGAGATGGGGTCTGTCAATCAATTTTGATGGGGCTAGAGCTGGGGGCTGTCACCCACCTGTGAAGGGGAGAGAGCGGGGGCCTTTCACACCCCTGTGATATGGAGACAGCTGGGGACGGTCACACAAATGTGATGGGGAGAGAGCTTTGCGTTGTCACATACCTGTGATGTGGAGACAGCTGGGGGCTGTCACATACGTATAACGGGGAGAGAGCTGGGGGCTATCACATACCTGCGATGGGGAGAGACCTGGTGGCTGTCACATACCTGTGATGTGGAGACAGTTGTCGGCTGTAACATACTTGTGATGGGGAGAGAGTTGAGGGGTTGTCAGGCACCTTTAATGCGGAGACAGCTGGGGGCTGTCACATACATGTGATGGGGAGACAGCCGGAGGCCGTTACTCACCTGAGATGGGGAGAGAGCTGAGGGCTGTCACACACCTGTGATGTGGAGAGAGATGGGGACTGCCACATACCTGTGATGCTGAGAAAGCAGGGGGCTGTCACATGCCTGTGATGGGGAGAAAGCTGGGGGCTGTCAGACAACTGTGATGCAGTGACAGCTGGGGGATGTCAAATAGCTCTGATGGGTAGAGATCTGGGGACTGTCACACACCTGTGATGGGGAGAGAGCTGGGGGCTGTAATTCACTGGTGATGGGGATAGAGCTGGGGGATGTCACACACCTCTGATGGGGAGAGAGCTTGGGGTTGTCACACACCTGTGATGGAGAGAGAGATGGGGATTGTAATTTACTTGTAATTCTAGGACAGCTGGGGGCTGTCACACTGCTGTGATTGGGAGAGAGCTGGGGGCTGTCACTCACCGGGGATGGGGAGAGAGCTGGGGGATGTCACACACCTGTGATGGGAAGGGAGCTTGGGGCTTTCACTCACTTGTGAACGGGAAAGAGATGGGGACTGTCAAACACCTCTGATGGTGAGAGTGCTGGGGTCAGTTACATACCTGTGATGCCGAGTCAGGCAGTTGCTGTCACATACTTGTGATGTAGAGACAGCTGGGGGCTGTCACATACCTGAGATGGGGAGAGAGCTGGGACCTATCACTCACCTGTGATGGGGAGAGAGCTGGGGCTTCACACACCTGTGATGGGTAGACAGCTGGGGGCTGTCACTCACCGGGGATGGGGAGACAGCTGGGGGATGTCACACACCTGTGATGGGAAAAAAGATGGGGACTGTCAAACACCTGTGATGGGGAGAGACCTGGGGGCTGTCAGATACCTGTGATGCGGAGACAGCTGGTGTGTTTCACATACCTGTGATGTGGAGACAGCTTGGGGTTGACACACAACTGTGATGGGGAGAAAGTTGGGGGCTGTCAGGCTCCTGTGATGCGGAATCAGCTGGGGGCTGTCACATACCTGTGATGGGGAGAAAGCTGGCGCCTACCACTCACCTGTGATGGGGAGACAGCAGGGGTCTGTCACACTCCTGTGATGGGGAGAGAGCTGGGGGTTGTCACTCACCTGTGATGGGGAGAGAGCTGGGGCTCACACATACCTGTGATGTGTAGACAGCTAGTGGTTGCCACATACCGGTGATGTGGAGACAATGGGCGTTGTGACATACATGTGATGGGGAGAGAGGTGGGGGATGTTTGGCTCCTGTGATGCGGAGACGGATGGGGGCTCTCAGATACCTGTGATGGGGAGAGAGCTGGGGGCTGTCACTCACCTGTGATGGGGAGAAAGCTGGTGGCTGTCACACACCTGTGAATGGGAGAGAGCTGGACATTGTCACTCACCTGTGATATGGAGACACCTGGGGACGGTCACACAACTGTGATAGGGAGAGAGCTGGGGGCGTTAACATACCAGTGATGTGGAGAGAGTTGGGGACTGTCAGGCACCTTTGATGCGCAGACAGCTGCGGTCTGTCACATACATGTGATGGGGAGACAGCCGAGGGCCGTTACTCACCTGTGATGGGGAGAGAGCTGAGGGCTGTCACACACCTGTGATGCGGAGAGAGATGGGGACTGCCACATACCTGTGATCCTGAGACAGCTGGGGGCTGTCACATGCCTGTGATGGGGAGAAAGCTGGGGGCTGTCAGGCAACTGTGATGCAGTGACAGCTGGGGAATGTCAAATAGCTCTGATGGGTAGAGAGCTGGGGTCTGTCACACACCTGTGATGGGGAGAGAGGTGATGAATGTCAAACACCTGTGATGGGGAGAGAGCTGGGGGCTGTCACATACCTGTGATGTGGACACAGGTGGGGGCTGTCACATACCTGTGATGGGGAGAGAGCTGGGGTCTGTCACTCACCTGTGATCAGGAGAGAGCTTGGGGCTGTCACCCACATGTGAAGGGGAGAGAGCTGGGGGCTTTCACGCACCTGTGATATGGAGATAACTGGGGACGGTCACACACCTGTGATGTGCAGACAGCTGGGGGCGTTAACATACCAGTGATGCGGAGAGAGTTGGGGGCTGTCAGGCACCTTTGATGCGGAGACAGCTGGGGGCTCTCACATACATGTGATGGGGAGAAAGCTGGGGGCCGTCACTCACCTGTGATGGGGAGAGAGCTGGGGGCTGTGACACACCTGTGATGGGGAGAGTGATGGGGACTGAAACATACCTGTTTTGCTGAGACAGCTGGGGGCTGTCAAATACCTTTGATGCAGTGACAGCTGGGAGCTGTCACATACCTGTGATGGGGAGAGAGCTGGGGGCTGTCACACACCTGTGATAGGGAGAGAGATGGGGAATATCAAACACCTGTGATGGGGAGAGAGCTGGGGGCTTGTTCTCACCTGTGATAAGGAGAGAGCTTGGGGCTCTCACCCACCGGTGAAGGGAAGAGAGCTGGGGGCTTTCACGCACCTCTGATATGGAGACAACTGGGAAAGGTAACACACCTGTGATGGGGAGAGAGCTTGGCGTTGTCACATACCTGTGATGTGAAGACTGCTGGGGGCTATCATATACCTGTAATTCGGAGAGAGCTTGGAGCCGTCACTCACCTGTAATGGGGAGACAGTTTGGGGCTATCACACACCTGTGATGGGGAGAGAGATGGGGACTGTAAAACACCTGTGATGCTGTTACAGTTGGGGGCTTTCACATACCTATGATGGGGAGAGAGTTGAGGGCGGTTACTCACCTGAGATGGGAAGAGAGATGGGGGATATCAGTCACCTGTGATGGGGAGAGAGCTGGGGGCGGTCACTCACCTGTGATCAGGAGAGAGCTTGGGGCTGTCACCCACCTGTGAAGGGGAGAGAGCTGGGCGTAGTCACGCACCTGTGATATGGAGATAGATGGGGACGGTCACACACCTGTGATGGAGGGAGAGCTGGGGACTGTCACACACCTGTGATGGAGGGAGAGATGGGGACTGTCAAACACCTGTGATGGGGAGAGAGCTGGGGTCTGTCACAAACCTGTGATGTGGAGACAACTGGGGGCTCTCACATACCTGTGATGGGGAGAGAGATGAAAATTGTCAAACACCTGTGATGGGGAGAGAGCTGGGGACTGTCACATACCTGTGATGTGGACACAGGTGGGGGCTGTCACATACCTGTGATGGGGAGAGAGCTGGGGGCTTTCACGCACCTGTGATATGGAGACAACTGGGGACGTTCACACACCTGTGATGTGCAGACAGCTGGGGGCGTTAACATACCAGTGATGTGGAGAGAGTTGGGGACTCTCAGGCACCTTTGATGCGGAGAGAGCTGGGGTCTGTCACATACATGTGATGGGGAGACAGCTGGGGGCCGTCACTCACCTGTGATGGGGAGAGAGCTGGGGGCTGTGACACACCTGTGATGGGGAGAGAGATGGGGACACTCACATACCTGTGATGCTGAGACAGCTGAGGGGTGTCACATACCTGTGATGCTGTGACAGCTGGGAGCTGTCACATACCTGTGATGGGGAGAGAGCTGGGGGCTGTAACTCACCGGTGATGGGGAGAGAGCTGGGGGATGTCACACACCTGTGATGGGGAGAGAGTTTGGGGTTGTCACACACCTGTGATGGTGAGAGAGATGGGGATTGTCACTTGCTTGTCATTCTAAGACAGATGTGGACTGCCACACTGCTGTGATTGGGAGAGAGCTGGGGGCTGTCACTCACCGGGGATGGGGAGAGACCAGGGGGATGTCACACACCTGTGATGGGAAAGGAGCTTGGGGCTGTCACTCACTTGTGAAGGGGAAAGAGATGGGGACTGTCAAACACTTCTGATGGGGAAAGTGCTGGGGCCAGTTCCATACCTTTAATGCGGAGTCAGGTAGTTGCTGTCACATTCTTGTGATGTGGAGACAGCTGGGTGTTGTCACACACCTGTGATGGGGAGAGAGCTGGGGGCTCACACATACCTATGATACAGAGACAGCTAGTGGTTGTCACATCCCTGTGCTGTGGAGACAATGGCGGTTGTGACATACCTGTGATGGCTAGAGAGTTGGGGGCTGTTAGGCTCCTGTGATACGGGGACAGATGGGGGCTCTCAGATACCTGGAATGGGGAGAGAGCTGGGATTTCTTTCTCACCTGAAATGGGGAGAGAGCTGGGGTCTGTCAAACACCTGTGATGGGGAAAGAGATGGGGACTGTCAGATACCTGTGATGCGGAGACAGCTGGTTTCTTTCACATACCTGTGATGCAGAGAGGGCTGGGGGCTGTCACATACCTGTGATGGGGAGACAGCTGGGGGCCATCACTCACCTGTGATGGGGAGAGAGCTTGGGGCTGTCACTCACTTGTGATGTGGAAAGAGATGGGGTCTGTCCATCAATTTTGATGGGGCTAGAGCTGGGGGCTGTCACCCACCTGTGAAGGGGAGAGAGCGGGGGCCTTTCACACCCCTGTGATATGGAGACAGCTGGGGACGGTCACACAAATGTGATGGGGAGAGAGCTTTGCGTTGTCACATACCTGTGATGTGGAGACAGCTGGGGGCTGTCACATACGTATAACGGGGAGAGAGCTGGGGGCTATCACATACCTGCGATGGGGAGAGACCTGGTGGCTGTCACATACCTGTGATGTGGAGACAGTTGTCGGCTGTAACATACTTGTGATGGGGAGAGAGTTGAGGGGTTGTCAGGCACCTTTAATGCGGAGACAGCTGGGGGCTGTCACATACATGTGATGGGGAGACAGCCGGAGGCCGTTACTCACCTGAGATGGGGAGAGAGCTGAGGGCTGTCACACACCTGTGATGTGGAGAGAGATGGGGACTGCCACATACCTGTGATGCTGAGAAAGCAGGGGGCTGTCACATGCCTGTGATGGGGAGAAAGCTGGGGGCTGTCAGACAACTGTGATGCAGTGACAGCTGGGGGATGTCAAATAGCTCTGATGGGTAGAGATCTGGGGGCTGTCACACACCTGTGATGGGGAGAGAGCTGGGGGCTGTAATTCACTGGTGATGGGGATAGAGCTGGGGGATGTCACACACCTCTGATGGGGAGAGAGCTTGGGGTTGTCACACACCTGTGATGGAGAGAGAGATGGGGATTGTAATTTACTTGTAATTCTAGGACAGCTGGGGGCTGTCACACTGCTGTGATTGGGAGAGAGCTGGGGGCTGTCACTCACCGGGGATGGGGAGAGAGCTGGGGGATGTCACACACCTGTGATGGGAAGGGAGCTTGGGGCTTTCACTCACTTGTGAACGGGAAAGAGATGGGGACTGTCAAACACCTCTGATGGTGAGAGTGCTGGGGTCAGTTACATACCTGTGATGCCGAGTCAGGCAGTTGCTGTCACATACTTGTGATGTAGAGACAGCTGGGGGCTGTCACATACCTGAGATGGGGAGAGAGCTGGGACCTATCACTCACCTGTGATGGGGAGAGAGCTGGGGCTTCACACACCTGTGATGGGTAGACAGCTGGGGGCTGTCACTCACCGGGGATGGGGAGACAGCTGGGGGATGTCACACACCTGTGATGGGAAAAAAGATGGGGACTGTCAAACACCTGTGATGGGGAGAGACCTGGGGGCTGTCAGATACCTGTGATGCGGAGACAGCTGGTGTGTTTCACATACCTGTGATGTGGAGACAGCTTGGGGTTGACACACAACTGTGATGGGGAGAAAGTTGGGGGCTGTCAGGCTCCTGTGATGCGGAATCAGCTGGGGGCTGTCACATACCTGTGATGGGGAGAAAGCTGGCGCCTACCACTCACCTGTGATGGGGAGACAGCAGGGGTCTGTCACACTCCTGTGATGGGGAGAGAGCTGGGGGTTGTCACTCACCTGTGATGGGGAGAGAGCTGGGGCTCACACATACCTGTGATGTGTAGACAGCTAGTGGTTGCCACATACCGGTGATGTGGAGACAATGGGCGTTGTGACATACATGTGATGGGGAGAGAGGTGGGGGATGTTTGGCTCCTGTGATGCGGAGACGGATGGGGGCTCTCAGATACCTGTGATGGGGAGAGAGCTGGGGGCTGTCACTCACCTGTGATGGGGAGAAAGCTGGTGGCTGTCACACACCTGTGAATGGGAGAGAGCTGGACATTGTCACTCACCTGTGATATGGAGACACCTGGGGACGGTCACACAACTGTGATAGGGAGAGAGCTGGGGGCGTTAACATACCAGTGATGTGGAGAGAGTTGGGGACTGTCAGGCACCTTTGATGCGCAGACAGCTGCGGTCTGTCACATACATGTGATGGGGAGACAGCCGAGGGCCGTTAATCACCTGTGATGGGGAGAGAGCTGAGGGCTGTCACACACCTGTGATGCGGAGAGAGATGGGGACTGCCACATACCTGTGATCCTGAGACAGCTGGGGGCTGTCACATGCCTGTGATGGGGAGAAAGCTGGGGGCTGTCAGGCAACTGTGATGCAGTGACAGCTGGGGAATGTCAAATAGCTCTGATGGGTAGAGAGCTGGGGTCTGTCACACACCTGTGATGGGGAGAGAGGTGATGAATGTCAAACACCTGTGATGGGGAGAGAGCTGGGGGCTGTCACATACCTGTGATGTGGACACAGGTGGGGGCTGTCACATACCTGTGATGGGGAGAGAGCTGGGGTCTGTCACTCACCTGTGATCAGGAGAGAGCTTGGGGCTGTCACCCACATGTGAAGGGGAGAGAGCTGGGGGCTTTCACGCACCTGTGATATGGAGATAACTGGGGACGGTCACACACCTGTGATGTGCAGACAGCTGGGGGCGTTAACATACCAGTGATGCGGAGAGAGTTGGGGGCTGTCAGGCACCTTTGATGCGGAGACAGCTGGGGGCTCTCACATACATGTGATGGGGAGAAAGCTGGGGGCCGTCACTCACCTGTGATGGGGAGAGAGCTGGGGGCTGTGACACACCTGTGATGGGGAGAGTGATGGGGACTGAAACATACCTGTTTTGCTGAGACAGCTGGGGGCTGTCAAATACCTTTGATGCAGTGACAGCTGGGAGCTGTCACATACCTGTGATGGGGAGAGAGCTGGGGGCTGTCACACACCTGTGATAGGGAGAGAGATGGGGAATATCAAACACCTGTGATGGGGAGAGAGCTGGGGGCTTGTTCTCACCTGTGATAAGGAGAGAGCTTGGGGCTCTCACCCACCGGTGAAGGGAAGAGAGCTGGGGGCTTTCACGCACCTCTGATATGGAGACAACTGGGGAAGGTAACACACCTGTGATGGAGAGAGAGCTTGGCGTTGTCACATACCTGTGATGTGAAGACTGCTGGGGGCTATCATATACCTGTAATTCGGAGAGAGCTTGGAGCCGTCACTCACCTGTAATGGGGAGACAGTTTGGGGCTATCACACACCTGTGATGGGGAGAGAGATGGGGACTGTAAAACACCTGTGATGCTGTTACAGTTGGGGGCTTTCACATACCTATGATGGGGAGAGAGTTGAGGGCGGTTACTCACCTGAGATGGGAAGAGAGATGGGGGATATCAGTCACCTGTGATGGGGAGAGAGCTGGGGGCTGTCACTCACCTGTGATCAGGAGAGAGCTTGGGGCTGTCACCCACCTGTGAAGGGGAGAGAGCTGGGCGTAGTCACGCACCTGTGATATGGAGATAGATGGGGACGGTCACACACCTGTGATGGAGGGAGAGCTGGGGACTGTCACACACCTGTGATGGAGGGAGAGATGGGGACTGTCAAACACCTGTGATGGGGAGAGAGCTGGGGTCTGTCACAAACCTGTGATGTGGAGACAACTGGGGGCTCTCACATACCTGTGATGGGGAGAGAGATGAAAATTGTCAAACACCTGTGATGGGGAGAGAGCTGGGGACTGTCACATACCTGTGATGTGGACACAGGTGGGGGCTGTCACATACCTGTGATGGGGAGAGAGCTGGGGGCTGTCACTCACCTGTGATCAGGAGAGAGCTTGGGGCTGTCACCCACATGTGAAAGGGAGAGAGCTGGGGGCTTTCACGCACCTGTGATATGGAGACAACTGGGGACGTTCACACACCTGTGATGTGCAGACAGCTGGGGGCGTTAACATACCAGTGATGTGGAGAGAGTTGGGGACTCTCAGGCACCTTTGATGCGGAGAGAGCTGGGGTCTGTCACATACATGTGATGGGGAGACAGCTGGGGGCCGTCACTCACCTGTGATGGGGAGAGAGCTGGGGGCTGTGACACACCTGTGATGGGGAGAGAGATGGGGACACTCACATACCTGTGATGCTGAGACAGCTGAGGGGTGTCACATACCTGTGATGCTGTGACAGCTGGGAGCTGTCACATACCTGTGATGGGGAGAGAGCTGGGGGCTGTAACTCACCGGTGATGGGGAGAGAGCTGGGGGATGTCACACACCTGTGATGGGGAGAGAGTTTGGGGTTGTCACACACCTGTGATGGTGAGAGAGATGGGGATTGTCACTTGCTTGTCATTCTAAGACAGATGTGGACTGCCACACTGCTGTGATTGGGAGAGAGCTGGGGGCTGTCACTCACCGGGGATGGGGAGAGACCAGGGGGATGTCACACACCTGTGATGGGAAAGGAGCTTGGGGCTGTCACTCACTTGTGAAGGGGAAAGAGATGGGGACTGTCAAACACTTCTGATGGGGAAAGTGCTGGGGCCAGTTCCATACCTTTAATGCGGAGTCAGGTAGTTGCTGTCACATTCTTGTGATGTGGAGACAGCTGGGTGTTGTCACACACCTGTGATGGGGAGAGAGCTGGGGGCTCACACATACCTATGATACAGAGACAGCTAGTGGTTGTCACATCCCTGTGCTGTGGAGACAATGGCGGTTGTGACATACCTGTGATGGCTAGAGAGTTGGGGGCTGTTAGGCTCCTGTGATACGGGGACAGATGGGGGCTCTCAGATACCTGGAATGGGGAGAGAGCTGGGATTTCTTTCTCACCTGAAATGGGGAGAGAGCTGGGGTCTGTCAAACACCTGTGATGGGGAAAGAGATGGGGACTGTCAGATACCTGTGATGCGGAGACAGCTGGTTTCTTTCACATACCTGTGATGCAGAGAGAGCTGGGGGCTGTCACATACCTGTGATGGGGAGACAGCTGGGGGCCATCACTCACCTGTGATGGGGAGAGAGCTTGGGGCTGTCACTCACTTGTGATGTGGAAAGAGATGGGGTCTGTCCATCAATTTTGATGGGGCTAGAGCTGGGGGCTGTCACCCACCTGTGAAGGGGAGAGAGCGGGGGCCTTTCACACCCCTGTGATATGGAGACAGCTGGGGACGGTCACACAAATGTGATGGGGAGAGAGCTTTGCGTTGTCACATACCTGTGATGTGGAGACAGCTGGGGGCTGTCACATACGTATAACGGGGAGAGAGCTGGGGGCTATCACATACCTGCGATGGGGAGAGACCTGGTGGCTGTCACATACCTGTGATGTGGAGACAGTTGTCGGCTGTAACATACTTGTGATGGGGAGAGAGTTGAGGGGTTGTCAGGCACCTTTAATGCGGAGACAGCTGGGGGCTGTCACATACATGTGATGGGGAGACAGCCGGAGGCCGTTACTCACCTGAGATGGGGAGAGAGCTGAGGGCTGTCACACACCTGTGATGTGGAGAGAGATGGGGACTGCCACATACCTGTGATGCTGAGAAAGCAGGGGGCTGTCACATGCCTGTGATGGGGAGAAAGCTGGGGGCTGTCAGACAACTGTGATGCAGTGACAGCTGGGGGATGTCAAATAGCTCTGATGGGTAGAGATCTGGGGGCTGTCACACACCTGTGATGGGGAGAGAGCTGGGGGCTGTAATTCACTGGTGATGGGGATAGAGCTGGGGGATGTCACACACCTCTGATGGGGAGAGAGCTTGGGGTTGTCACACACCTGTGATGGAGAGAGAGATGGGGATTGTAATTTACTTGTAATTCTAGGACAGCTGGGGGCTGTCACACTGCTGTGATTGGGAGAGAGCTGGGGGCTGTCACTCACCGGGGATGGGGAGAGAGCTGGGGGATGTCACACACCTGTGATGGGAAGGGAGCTTGGGGCTTTCACTCACTTGTGAACGGGAAAGAGATGGGGACTGTCAAACACCTCTGATGGTGAGAGTGCTGGGGTCAGTTACATACCTGTGATGCCGAGTCAGGCAGTTGCTGTCACATACTTGTGATGTAGAGACAGCTGGGGGCTGTCACATACCTGAGATGGGGAGAGAGCTGGGACCTATCACTCACCTGTGATGGGGAGAGAGCTGGGGCTTCACACACCTGTGATGGGTAGACAGCTGGGGGCTGTCACTCACCGGGGATGGGGAGACAGCTGGGGGATGTCACACACCTGTGATGGGAAAAAAGATGGGGACTGTCAAACACCTGTGATGGGGAGAGACCTGGGGGCTGTCAGATACCTGTGATGCGGAGACAGCTGGTGTGTTTCACATACCTGTGATGTGGAGACAGCTTGGGGTTGACACACAACTGTGATGGGGAGAAAGTTGGGGGCTGTCAGGCTCCTGTGATGCGGAATCAGCTGGGGGCTGTCACATACCTGTGATGGGGAGAAAGCTGGCGCCTACCACTCACCTGTGATGGGGAGACAGCAGGGGTCTGTCACACTCCTGTGATGGGGAGAGAGCTGGGGGTTGTCACTCACCTGTGATGGGGAGAGAGCTGGGGCTCACACATACCTGTGATGTGTAGACAGCTAGTGGTTGCCACATACCGGTGATGTGGAGACAATGGGCGTTGTGACATACATGTGATGGGGAGAGAGGTGGGGGATGTTTGGCTCCTGTGATGCGGAGACGGATGGGGGCTCTCAGATACCTGTGATGGGGAGAGAGCTGGGGGCTGTCACTCACCTGTGATGGGGAGAAAGCTGGTGGCTGTCACACACCTGTGAATGGGAGAGAGCTGGACATTGTCACTCACCTGTGATATGGAGACACCTGGGGACGGTCACACAACTGTGATAGGGAGAGAGCTGGGGGCGT
Source organism: Balaenoptera physalus (assembly GCF_965194825.1). NCBI lineage: Eukaryota > Metazoa > Chordata > Mammalia > Artiodactyla > Balaenopteridae > Balaenoptera > Balaenoptera physalus. The sequence goes on from NW_028126162.1 coordinate 551,766, forward strand.
TAACATACCAGTGATGTGGAGAGAGTTGGGGACTGTCAGGCACCTTTGATGCGCAGACAGCTGCGGTCTGTCACATACATGTGATGGGGAGACAGCAGAGGGCCGTTACTCACCTGTGATGGAGAGAGAGCTGAGGGCTGTCACACACCTCTGATGCGGAGAGAGATGGGGACTGCCACATACCTGTGATCCTGAGACAGCTGGGGGCTGTCACATACCTGTGATGGGGAGAAAGCTGGGGGCTGTCAGGTAACTGTGATGCAGTGACAGCTGGGGAATGTCAAATAGCTCTGATGGGTAGAGAGCTGGGGGCTGTCACACACCTGTGATGGGGAGAGAGGTGATGAATGTCAAACACCTGTGATGGGGAGAGAGCTGGGGGCTGTCACATACCTGTGATGTGGACACAGGTGGGGGCTGTCACATACCTGTGATGGGGAGAGAGCTGGGGTCTGTCACTCACCTGTGATCAGGAGAGAGCTTGGGGCTGTCATCCACATGTGAAGGGGAGAGAGCTGGGGGCTTTCACGCACCTGTGATATGGAGATAACTGGGGACGGTCACACACCTGTGATGTGCAGACAGCTGGGGGCGTTAACATACCAGTGATGCGGAGAGAGTTGGGGGCTGTCAGGCACCTTTGATGCGGAGACAGCTGGGGTCTGTCACATACATGTGATGGGGAAAAAGCTGGGGGCCGTCACTCACCTGTGATGGGGAGAGAGCTGGGGGCTGTGACACACCTGTGATGGGGAGAGTGATGGGGACTGAAACATACCTGTTTTGCTGAGACAGCTGGGGGCTGTCAAATACCTTTGATGCAGTGACAGCTGGGAGCTGTCACATACCTGTGATGGGGAGAGAGCTGGGGGCTGTCACACACCTGTGATAGGGAGAGAGATGGGGAATATCAAACACCTGTGATGGGGAGAGAGCTGGGGGCTTGTTCTCACCTGTGATAAGGAGAGAGCTTGGGGCTCTCACCCACCGGTTAAGGGAAGAGAGCTGGGGGCTTTCACGCACCTCTGATATGGAGACAACTGGGGAAGGTAACACACCTGTGATGGGGAGAGAGCTTGGCGTTGTCACATACCTGTGATGTGAAGACTGCTGGGGGCTATCATATACCTGTAATTCGGAGAGAGCTTGGAGCCGTCACTCACCTGTAATGGGGAGACAGTTTGGGGCTATCACACACCTGTGATGGGGAGAGAGATGGGGACTGTAAAACACCTGTGATGCTGTTACAGTTGGGGGCTTTCACATACCTATGATGGGGAGAGAAGTGAGGGCGGTTACTCACCTGAGATGGGAAGAGAGATGGGGGATATCAGTCACCTGTGAGGGGGAGAGAGCTGGGGGCTGTCACTCACCTGTGATCAGGAGAGAGCTTGGGGCTGTCACCCACCTGTGAAGGGGAGAGAGCTGGGCGTAGTCACGCACCTGTGATATGGAGATAGATGGGGACGGTCACACACCTGTGATGGAGGGAGAGCTGGGGACTGTCACACACCTGTGATGGAGGGAGAGATGGGGACTGTCAAACACCTGTGATGGGGAGAGAGCTGGGGTCTGTCACAAACCTGTGATGTGGAGACAACTGGGGGCTCTCACATACCTGTGATGGGGAGAGAGATGAAAATTGTCAAACACCTGTGATGGGGAGAGAGCTGGGGACTGTCACATACCTGTGATGTGGACACAGGTGGGGGCTGTCACATACCTGTGATGGGGAGAGAGCTGGGGGCTGTCACTCACCTGTGATCAGGAGAGAGCTTGGGGCTGTCACCCACATGTGAAAGGGAGAGAGCTGGGGGCTTTCACGCACCTGTGATATGGAGACAACTGGGGACGTTCACACACCTGTGATGTGCAGACAGCTGGGGGCGTTAACATACCAGTGATGTGGAGAGAGTTGGGGACTCTCAGGCACCTTTGATGCGGAGACAGCTGGGGTCTGTCACATACATGTGATGGGGAGACAGCTGGGGACCGTCACTCACCTGTGATGGGGAGAGAGCTGGGGGCTGTGACACACCTGTGATGGGGAGAGAGATGGGGACACTCACATACCTGTGATGCTGAGACAGCTGAGGGGTGTCACATACCTGTGATGCTGTGACAGCTGGGAGCTGTCACATACCTGTGATGGGGAGAGAGCTGGGGGCTGTAACTCACCGGTGATGGGGAGAGAGCTGGGGGATGTCACACACCTGTGATGGGGAGAGAGTTTGGGGTTGTCACACACCTGTGATGGTGAGAGAGATGGGGATTGTCACTTGCTTGTCATTCTAAGACAGATGTGGACTGCCACACTGCTGTGATTGGGAGAGAGCTGGGGGCTGTCACTCACCGGGGATGGGGAGAGACCAGGGGGATGTCACACACCTGTGATGGGAAAGGAGCTTGGGGCTGTCACTCACTTGTGAAGGGGAAAGAGATGGGGACTGTCAAACACTTCTGATGGGGAAAGTGCTGGGGCCAGTTCCATACCTTTAATGCGGAGTCAGGTAGTTGCTGTCACATTCTTGTGATGTGGAGACAGCTGGGTGTTGTCACACACCTGTGATGGGGAGAGAGCTGGGGGCTCACACATACCTATGATACAGAGACAGCTAGTGGTTGTCACATCCCTGTGCTGTGGAGACAATGGCGGTTGTGACATACCTGTGATGGCTAGAGAGTTGGGGGCTGTTAGGCTCCTGTGATACGGGGACAGATGGGGGCTCTCAGATACCTGGAATGGGGAGAGAGCTGGGATTTCTTTCTCACCTGAAATGGGGAGAGAGCTGGGGTCTGTCAAACACCTGTGATGGGGAAAGAGATGGGGACTGTCAGATACCTGTGATGCGGAGACAGCTGGTTTCTTTCACATACCTGTGATGCAGAGAGAGCTGGGGGCTGTCACATACCTGTGATGGGGAGACAGCTGGGGGCCATCACTCACCTGTGATGGGGAGAGAGCTTGGGGCTGTCACTCACTTGTGATGTGGAAAGAGATGGGGTCTGTCAATCAATTTTGATGGGGCTAGAGCTGGGGGCTGTCACCCACCTGTGAAGGGGAGAGAGCAGGGGCCTTTCACACCCCTGTGATATGGAGACAGCTGGGGACGGTCACACAAATGTGATGGGGAGAGAGCTTTGCGTTGTCACATACCTGTGATGTGGAGACAGCTGTGGGCTGTCACATACGTATAAGGGGGAGAGAGCTGGGGGCTATCACATACCTGCGATGGGGAGAGACCTGGTGGCTGTCACATACCTGTGATGTGGAGACAGTTGTCGGCTGTAACATACTTGTGATGGGGAGAGAGTTGAGGGGTTGTCAGGCACCTTTAATGCGGAGACAGCTGGGGGCTGTCACATACATGTGATGGGGAGACAGCCGGAGGCCGTTACTCACCTGAGATGGGGAGAGAGCTGAGGGCTGTGACACACCTGTGATGTGGAGAGAGATGGGGACTGTCACATACCTGTGATGCTGAGAAAGCAGGGGGCTGTCACATGCCTGTGATGGGGAGAAAGCTGGGGGCTGTCAGACAACTGTGATGCAGTGACAGCTGGGGGATGTCAAATAGCTCTGATGGGTAGAGATCTGGGGGCTGTCACACACCTGTGATGGGGAGAGAGCTGGGGGCTGTAATTCACTGGTGATGGGGATAGAGCTGGGGGATGTCACACACCTCTGATGGGGAGAGAGCTTGGGGTTGTCACACACCTGTGATGGAGAGAGAGATGGGGATTGTAATTTACTTGTAATTCTAGGACAGCTGGGGGCTGTCACACTGCTGTGATTGGGAGAGAGCTGGGGGCTGTCACTCACCGGGGATGGGGAGAGAGCTGGGGGATGTCACACACCTGTGATGGGAAGGGAGCTTGGGGCTTTCACTCACTTGTGAACGGGAAAGAGATGGGGACTGTCAAACACCTCTGATGGTGAGAGTGCTGGGGTCAGTTACATACCTGTGATGCCGAGTCAGGCAGTTGCTGTCACATACTTGTGATATAGAGACAGCTGGGGGCTGTCACATACCTGAGATGGGGAGAGAGCTGGGACCTATCACTCACCTGTGATGGGGAGAGAGCTGGGGCTTCACACACCTGTGATGGGTAGACAGCTGGGGGCTGTCACTCACCGGGGATGGGGAGACAGCTGGGGGATGTCACACACCTGTGATGGGAAAAAAGATGGGGACTGTCAAACACCTGTGATGGGGAGAGACCTGGGGGCTGTCAGATACCTGTGATGCGGAGACAGCTGGTGTGTTTCACATACCTGTGATGTGGAGACAGCTTGGGGTTGACACACAACTGTGATGGGGAGAAAGTTGGGGGCTGTCAGGCTCCTGTGATGCGGAATCAGCTGGGGGCTGTCACATACCTGTGATGGGGAGAAAGCTGGCGCCTACCACTCACCTGTGATGGGGAGACAGCAGGGGTCTGTCACACTCCTGTGATGGGGAGAGAGCTGGGGGTTGTCACTCACCTGTGATGGGGAGAGAGCTGGGGCTCACACATACCTGTGATGTGTAGACAGCTAGTGGTTGCCACATACCGGTGATGTGGAGACAATGGGCATTGTGACATACATGTGATGGGGAGAGAGGTGGGGGATGTTTGGCTCCTGTGATGCGGAGACGGATGGGGGCTCTCAGATACCTGTGATGGGGAGAGAGCTGGGGGCTGTCACGCACCTGTGATGGGGAGAAAGCTGGTGGCTGTCACACACCTGTGAATGGGAGAGAGCTGGACATTGTCACTCACCTGTGATATGGAGACACCTGGGGACGGTCACACAACTGTGATAGGGAGAGAGCTGGGGGCGTTAACATACCAGTGATGTGGAGAGAGTTGGGGACTGTCAGGCACCTTTGATGCGCAGACAGCTGCGGTCTGTCACATACATGTGATGGGGAGACAGCAGAGGGCCGTTACTCACCTGTGATGGGGAGAGAGCTGAGGGCTGTCACACACCTGTGATGCGGAGAGAGATGGGGACTGCCACATACCTGTGATCCTGAGACAGCTGGGGGCTGTCACATCCCTGTGATGGGGAGAAAGCTGGGGGCTGTCAGGCAACTGTGATGCAGTGACAGCTGGGGAATGTCAAATAGCTCTGATGGGTAGAGAGCTGGGGTCTGTCACACACCTGTGATGGGGAGAGAGGTGATGAATGTCAAACACCTGTGATGGGGAGAGAGCTGGGGGCTGTCACATACCTGTGATGTGGACACAGGTGGGGGCTGTCACATACCTGTGATGGGGAGAGAGCTGGGGTCTGTCACTCACCTGTGATCAGGAGAGAGCTTGGGGCTGTCACCCACATGTGAAGGGGAGAGAGCTGGGGGCTTTCACGCACCTGTGATATGGAGATAACTGGGGACGGTCACACACCTGTGATGTGCAGACAGCTGGGGGCGTTAACATACCAGTGATGCGGAGAGAGTTGGGGGCTGTCAGGCACCTTTGATGCGGAGACAGCTGGGGGCTGTCACATACATGTGATGGGGAGAAAGCTGGGGGCCGTCACTCACCTGTGATGGGGAGAGAGCTGGGGGCTGTGACACACCTGTGATGGGGAGAGTGATGGGGACTGAAACATACCTGTTTTGCTGAGACAGCTGGGGGCTGTCAAATACCTTTGATGCAGTGACAGCTGGGAGCTGTCACATACCTGTGATGGGGAGAGAGCTGGGGGCTGTCACACACCTGTGATAGGGAGAGAGATGGGGAATATCAAACACCTGTGATGGGGAGAGAGCTGGGGGCTTGTTCTCACCTGTGATAAGGAGAGAGCTTGGGGCTCTCACCCACCGGTGAAGGGAAGAGAGCTGGGGGCTTTCACGCACCTCTGATATGGAGACAACTGGGGAAGGTAACACACCTGTGATGGGGAGAGAGCTTGGCGTTGTCACATACCTGTGATGTGAAGACTGCTGGGGGCTATCATATACCTGTAATTCGGAGAGAGCTTGGAGCCGTCACTCACCTGTAATGGGGAGACAGTTTGGGGCTATCACACACCTGTGATGGGGAGAGAGATGGGGACTGTAAAACACCTGTGATGCTGTTACAGTTGGGGGCTTTCACATACCTATGATGGGGAGAGAGTTGAGGGCGGTTACTCACCTGAGATGGGAAGAGAGATGGGGGATATCAGTCACCTGTGATGGGGAGAGAGCTGGGGGCTGTCACTCACCTGTGATCAGGAGAGAGCTTGGGGCTGTCACCCACCTGTGAAGGGGAGAGAGCTGGGCGTAGTCACGCACCTGTGATATGGAGATAGATGGGGACGGTCACACACCTGTGATGGAGGGAGAGCTGGGGACTGTCACACACCTGTGATGGAGGGAGAGATGGGGACTGTCAAACACCTGTGATGGGGAGAGAGCTGGGGTCTGTCACAAACCTGTGATGTGGAGACAACTGGGGGCTCTCACATACCTGTGATGGGGAGAGAGATGAAAATTGTCAAACACCTGTGATGGGGAGAGAGCTGGGGACTGTCACATACCTGTGATGTGGACACAGGTGGGGGCTGTCACATACCTGTGATGGGGAGAGAGCTGGGGGCTGTCACTCACCTGTGATCAGGAGAGAGCTTGGGGCTGTCACCCACATGTGAAAGGGAGAGAGCTGGGGGCTTTCACGCACCTGTGATATGGAGACAACTGGGGACGTTCACACACCTGTGATGTGCAGACAGCTGGGGGCGTTAACATACCAGTGATGTGGAGAGAGTTGGGGACTCTCAGGCACCTTTGATGCGGAGACAGCTGGGGTCTGTCACATACATGTGATGGGGAGACAGCTGGGGACCGTCACTCACCTGTGATGGGGAGAGAGCTGGGGGCTGTGACACACCTGTGATGGGGAGAGAGATGGGGACACTCACATACCTGTGATGCTGAGACAGCTGAGGGGTGTCACATACCTGTGATGCTGTGACAGCTGGGAGCTGTCACATACCTGTGATGGGGAGAGAGCTGGGGGCTGTAACTCACCGGTGATGGGGAGAGAGCTGGGGGATGTCACACACCTGTGATGGGGAGAGAGTTTGGGGTTGTCACACACCTGTGATGGTGAGAGAGATGGGGATTGTCACTTGCTTGTCATTCTAAGACAGATGTGGACTGCCACACTGCTGTGATTGGGAGAGAGCTGGGGGCTGTCACTCACCGGGGATGGGGAGAGACCAGGGGGATGTCACACACCTGTGATGGGAAAGGAGCTTGGGGCTGTCACTCACTTGTGAAGGGGAAAGAGATGGGGACTGTCAAACACTTCTGATGGGGAAAGTGCTGGGGCCAGTTCCATACCTTTAATGCGGAGTCAGGTAGTTGCTGTCACATTCTTGTGATGTGGAGACAGCTGGGTGTTGTCACACACCTGTGATGGGGAGAGAGCTGGGGGCTCACACATACCTATGATACAGAGACAGCTAGTGGTTGTCACATCCCTGTGCTGTGGAGACAATGGCGGTTGTGACATACCTGTGATGGCTAGAGAGTTGGGGGCTGTTAGGCTCCTGTGATACGGGGACAGATGGGGGCTCTCAGATACCTGGAATGGGGAGAGAGCTGGGATTTCTTTCTCACCTGAAATGGGGAGAGAGCTGGGGTCTGTCAAACACCTGTGATGGGGAAAGAGATGGGGACTGTCAGATACCTGTGATGCGGAGACAGCTGGTTTCTTTCACATACCTGTGATGCAGAGAGAGCTGGGGGCTGTCACATACCTGTGATGGGGAGACAGCTGGGGGCCATCACTCACCTGTGATGGGGAGAGAGCTTGGGGCTGTCACTCACTTGTGATGTGGAAAGAGATGGGGTCTGTCAATCAATTTTGATGGGGCTAGAGCTGGGGGCTGTCACCCACCTGTGAAGGGGAGAGAGCGGGGGCCTTTCACACCCCTGTGATATGGAGACAGCTGGGGACGGTCACACAAATGTGATGGGGAGAGAGCTTTGCGTTGTCACATACCTGTGATGTGGAGACAGCTGGGGGCTGTCACATACGTATAACGGGGAGAGAGCTGGGGGCTATCACATACCTGCGATGGGGAGAGACCTGGTGGCTGTCACATACCTGTGATGTGGAGACAGTTGTCGGCTGTAACATACTTGTGATGGGGAGAGAGTTGAGGGGTTGTCAGGCACCTTTAATGCGGAGACAGCTGGGGGCTGTCACATACATGTGATGGGGAGACAGCCGGAGGCCGTTACTCACCTGAGATGGGGAGAGAGCTGAGGGCTGTCACACACCTGTGATGTGGAGAGAGATGGGGACTGCCACATACCTGTGATGCTGAGAAAGCAGGGGGCTGTCACATGCCTGTGATGGGGAGAAAGCTGGGGGCTGTCAGACAACTGTGATGCAGTGACAGCTGGGGGATGTCAAATAGCTCTGATGGGTAGAGATCTGGGGGCTGTCACACACCTGTGATGGGGAGAGAGCTGGGGGCTGTGATTCACTGGTGATGGGGATAGAGCTGGGGGATGTCACACACCTCTGATGGGGAGAGAGCTTGGGGTTGTCACACACCTGTGATGGAGAGAGAGATGGGGATTGTAATTTACTTGTAATTCTAGGACAGCTGGGGGCTGTCACACTGCTGTGATTGGGAGAGAGCTGGGGGCTGTCACTCACCGGGGATGGGGAGAGAGCTGGGGGATGTCACACACCTGTGATGGGAAGGGAGCTTGGGGCTTTCACTCACTTGTGAACGGGAAAGAGATGGGGACTGTCAAACACCTCTGATGGTGAGAGTGCTGGGGTCAGTTACATACCTGTGATGCCGAGTCAGGCAGTTGCTGTCACATACTTGTGATGTAGAGACAGCTGGGGGCTGTCACATACCTGAGATGGGGAGAGAGCTGGGACCTATCACTCACCTGTGATGGGGAGAGAGCTGGGGCTTCACACACCTGTGATGGGTAGACAGCTGGGGGCTGTCACTCACCGGGGATGGGGAGACAGCTGGGGGATGTCACACACCTGTGATGGGAAAAAAGATGGGGACTGTCAAACACCTGTGATGGGGAGAGACCTGGGGGCTGTCAGATACCTGTGATGCGGAGACAGCTGGTGTGTTTCACATACCTGTGATGTGGAGACAGCTTGGGGTTGACACACAACTGTGATGGGGAGAAAGTTGGGGGCTGTCAGGCTCCTGTGATGCGGAATCAGCTGGGGGCTGTCACATACCTGTGATGGGGAGAAAGCTGGCGCCTACCACTCACCTGTGATGGGGAGACAGCAGGGGTCTGTCACACTCCTGTGATGGGGAGAGAGCTGGGGGTTGTCACTCACCTGTGATGGGGAGAGAGCTGGGGCTCACACATACCTGTGATGTGTAGACAGCTAGTGGTTGCCACATACCGGTGATGTGGAGACAATGGGCGTTGTGACATACATGTGATGGGGAGAGAGGTGGGGGATGTTTGGCTCCTGTGATGCGGAGACGGATGGGGGCTCTCAGATACCTGTGATGGGGAGAGAGCTGGGGGCTGTCACTCACCTGTGATGGGGAGAAAGCTGGTGGCTGTCACACACCTGTGAATGGGAGAGAGCTGGACATTGTCACTCACCTGTGATATGGAGACACCTGGGGACGGTCACACAACTGTGAAAGGGAGAGAGCTGGGGGCGTTAACATACCAGTGATGTGGAGAGAGTTGGGGACTGTCAGGCACCTTTGATGCGCAGACAGCTGCGGTCTGTCACATACATGTGATGGGAGACAGCAGAGGGCCGTTACTCACCTGTGATGGAGAGAGAGCTGAGGGCTGTCACACACCTCTGATGCGGAGAGAGATGGGGACTGCCACATACCTGTGATCCTGAGACAGCTGGGGGCTGTCACATACCTGTGATGGGGAGAAAGCTGGGGGCTGTCAGGTAACTGTGATGCAGTGACAGCTGGGGAATGTCAAATAGCTCTGATGGGTAGAGAGCTGGGGGCTGTCACACACCTGTGATGGGGAGAGAGGTGATGAATGTCAAACACCTGTGATGGGGAGAGAGCTGGGGGCTGTCACATACCTGTGATGTGGACACAGGTGGGGGCTGTCACATACCTGTGATGGGGAGAGAGCTGGGGTCTGTCACTCACCTGTGATCAGGAGAGAGCTTGGGGCTGTCATCCACATGTGAAGGGGAGAGAGCTGGGGGCTTTCACGCACCTGTGATATGGAGATAACTGGGGACGGTCACACACCTGTGATGTGCAGACAGCTGGGGGCGTTAACATACCAGTGATGCGGAGAGAGTTGGGGGCTGTCAGGCACCTTTGATGCGGAGACAGCTGGGGTCTGTCACATACATGTGATGGGGAAAAAGCTGGGGGCCGTCACTCACCTGTGATGGGGAGAGAGCTGGGGGCTGTGACACACCTGTGATGGGGAGAGTGATGGGGACTGAAACATACCTGTTTTGCTGAGACAGCTGGGGGCTGTCAAATACCTTTGATGCAGTGACAGCTGGGAGCTGTCACATACCTGTGATGGGGAGAGAGCTGGGGGCTGTCACACACCTGTGATAGGGAGAGAGATGGGGAATATCAAACACCTGTGATGGGGAGAGAGCTGGGGGCTTGTTCTCACCTGTGATAAGGAGAGAGCTTGGGGCTCTCACCCACCGGTGAAGGGAAGAGAGCTGGGGGCTTTCACGCACCTCTGATATGGAGACAACTGGGGAAGGTAACACACCTGTGATGGGGAGAGAGCTTGGCGTTGTCACATACCTGTGATGTGAAGACTGCTGGGGGCTATCATATACCTGTAATTCGGAGAGAGCTTGGAGCCGTCACTCACCTGTAATGGGGAGACAGTTTGGGGCTATCACACACCTGTGATGGGGAGAGAGATGGGGACTGTAAAACACCTGTGATGCTGTTACAGTTGGGGGCTTTCACATACCTATGATGGGGAGAGAAGTGAGGGCGGTTACTCACCTGAGATGGGAAGAGAGATGGGGGATATCAGTCACCTGTGAGGGGGAGAGAGCTGGGGACTGTCACTCACCTGTGATCAGGAGAGAGCTTGGGGCTGTCACCCACCTGTGAAGGGGAGAGAGCTGGGCGTAGTCACGCACCTGTGATATGGAGATAGATGGGGACGGTCACACACCTGTGATGGAGGGAGAGCTGGGGACTGTCACACACCTGTGATGGAGGGAGAGATGGGGACTGTCAAACACCTGTGATGGGGAGAGAGCTGGGGTCTGTCACAAACCTGTGATGTGGAGACAACTGGGGGCTCTCACATACCTGTGATGGGGAGAGAGATGAAAATTGTCAAACACCTGTGATGGGGAGAGAGCTGGGGACTGTCACATACCTGTGATGTGGACACAGGTGGGGGCTGTCACATACCTGTGATGGGGAGAGAGCTGGGGGCTGTCACTCACCTGTGATCAGGAGAGAGCTTGGGGCTGTCACCCACATGTGAAAGGGAGAGAGCTGGGGGCTTTCACGCACCTGTGATATGGAGACAACTGGGGACGTTCACACACCTGTGATGTGCAGACAGCTGGGGGCGTTAACATACCAGTGATGTGGAGAGAGTTGGGGACTCTCAGGCACCTTTGATGCGGAGACAGCTGGGGTCTGTCACATACATGTGATGGGGAGACAGCTGGGGGCCGTCACTCACCTGTGATGGGGAGAGAGCTGGGGGCTGTGACACACCTGTGATGGGGAGAGAGATGGGGACACTCACTTACCTGTGATGCTGAGACAGCTGAGGGGTGTCACATACCTGTGATGCTGTGACAGCTGGGAGCTGTCACATACCTGTGATGGGGAGAGAGCTGGGGGCTGTAACTCACCGGTGATGGGGAGAGAGCTGGGGGATGTCACACACCTGTGATGGGGAGAGAGTTTGGGGTTGTCACACACCTGTGATGGTGAGAGAGATGGGGATTGTCACTTGCTTGTCATTCTAAGACAGATGTGGACTGCCACACTGCTGTGATTGGGAGAGAGCTGGGGGCTGTCACTCACCGGGGATGGGGAGAGACCAGGGGGATGTCACACACCTGTGATGGGAAAGGAGCTTGGGGCTGTCACTCACTTGTGAAGGGGAAAGAGATGGGGACTGTCAAACACTTCTGATGGGGAAAGTGCTGGGGCCAGTTCCATACCTTTAATGCGGAGTCAGGTAGTTGCTGTCACATTCTTGTGATGTGGAGACAGCTGGGTGTTGTCACACACCTGTGATGGGGAGAGAGCTGGGGGCTCACACATACCTATGATACAGAGACAGCTAGTGGTTGTCACATCCCTGTGCTGTGGAGACAATGGCGGTTGTGACATACCTGTGATGGCTAGAGAGTTGGGGGCTGTTAGGCTCCTGTGATACGGGGACAGATGGGGGCTCTCAGATACCTGGAATGGGGAGAGAGCTGGGATTTCTTTCTCACCTGAAATGGGGAGAGAGCTGGGGTCTATCAAACACCTGTGATGGGGAAAGAGATGGGGACTGTCAGATACCTGTGATGCGGAGACAGCTGGTTTCTTTCACATACCTGTGATGCAGAGAGAGCTGGGGGCTGTCACATACCTGTGATGGGGAGACAGCTGGGGGCCATCACTCACCTGTGATGGGGAGAGAGCTTGGGGCTGTCACTCACTTGTGATGTGGAAAGAGATGTGGTCTGTCAATCAATTTTGATGGGGCTAGAGCTGGGGGCTGTCACCCACCTGTGAAGGGGAGAGAGCAGGGGCCTTTCACACCCCTGTGATATGGAGACAGCTGGGGACGGTCACACAAATGTGATGGGGAGAGAGCTTTGCGTTGTCACATACCTGTGATGTGGAGACAGCTGTGGGCTGTCACATACGTATAAGGGGGAGAGAGCTGGGGGCTATCACATACCTGCGATGGGGAGAGACCTGGTGGCTGTCACATACCTGTGATGTGGAGACAGTTGTCGGCTGTAACATACTTGTGATGGGGAGAGAGTTGAGGGGTTGTCAGGCACCTTTAATGCGGAGACAGCTGGGGGCTGTCACATACATGTGATGGGGAGACAGCCGGAGGCCGTTACTCACCTGAGATGGGGAGAGAGCTGAGGGCTGTCACACACCTGTGATGTGGAGAGAGATGGGGACTGTCACATACCTGTGATGCTGAGAAAGCAGGGGGCTGTCACATGCCTGTGATGGGGAGAAAGCTGGGGGCTGTCAGACAACTGTGATGCAGTGACAGCTGGGGGATGTCAAATAGCTCTGATGGGTAGAGATCTGGGGGCTGTCACACACCTGTGATGGGGAGAGAGCTGGGGGCTGTAATTCACTGGTGATGGGGATAGAGCTGGGGGATGTCACACACCTCTGATGGGGAGAGAGCTTGGGGTTGTCACACACCTGTGATGGAGAGAGAGATGGGGATTGTAATTTACTTGTAATTCTAGGACAGCTGGGGGCTGTCACACTGCTGTGATTGGGAGAGAGCTGGGGGCTGTCACTCACCGGGGATGGGGAGAGAGCTGGGGGATGTCACACACCTGTGATGGGAAGGGAGCTTGGGGCTTTCACTCACTTGTGAACGGGAAAGAGATGGGGACTGTCAAACACCTCTGATGGTGAGAGTGCTGGGGTCAGTTACATACCTGTGATGCCGAGTCAGGCAGTTGCTGTCACATACTTGTGATATAGAGACAGCTGGGGGCTGTCACATACCTGAGATGGGGAGAGAGCTGGGACCTATCACTCACCTGTGATGGGGAGAGAGCTGGGGCTTCACACACCTGTGATGGGTAGACAGCTGGGGGCTGTCACTCACCGGGGATGGGGAGACAGCTGGGGGATGTCACACACCTGTGATGGGAAAAAAGATGGGGACTGTCAAACACCTGTGATGGGGAGAGACCTGGGGGCTGTCAGATACCTGTGATGCGGAGACAGCTGGTGTGTTTCACATACCTGTGATGTGGAGACAGCTTGGGGTTGACACACAACTGTGATGGGGAGAAAGTTGGGGGCTGTCAGGCTCCTGTGATGCGGAATCAGCTGGGGGCTGTCACATACCTGTGATGGGGAGAAAGCTGGCGCCTACCACTCACCTGTGATGGGGAGACAGCAGGGGTCTGTCACACTCCTGTGATGGGGAGAGAGCTGGGGGTTGTCACTCACCTGTGATGGGGAGAGAGCTGGGGCTCACACATACCTGTGATGTGTAGACAGCTAGTGGTTGCCACATACCGGTGATGTGGAGACAATGGGCGTTGTGACATACATGTGATGGGGAGAGAGGTGGGGGATGTTTGGCTCCTGTGATGCGGAGACGGATGGGGGCTCTCAGATACCTGTGATGGGGAGAGAGCTGGGGGCTGTCACTCACCTGTGATGGGGAGAAAGCTGGTGGCTGTCACACACCTGTGAATGGGAGAGAGCTGGACATTGTCACTCACCTGTGATATGGAGACACCTGGGGACGGTCACACAACTGTGATAGGGAGAGAGCTGGGGGCGTTAACATACCAGTGATGTGGAGAGAGTTGGGGACTGTCAGGCACCTTTGATGCGCAGACAGCTGCGGTCTGTCACATACATGTGATGGGGAGACAGCAGAGGGCCGTTACTCACCTGTGATGGGGAGAGAGCTGAGGGCTGTCACACACCTGTGATGCGGAGAGAGATGGGGACTGCCACATACCTGTGATCCTGAGACAGCTGGGGGCTGTCACATGCCTGTGATGGGGAGAAAGCTGGGGGCTGTCAGGCAACTGTGATGCAGTGACAGCTGGGGAATGTCAAATAGCTCTGATGGGTAGAGAGCTGGGGTCTGTCACACACCTGTGATGGGGAGAGAGGTGATGAATGTCAAACACCTGTGATGGGGAGAGAGCTGGGGGCTGTCACATACCTGTGATGTGGACACAGGTGGGGGCTGTCACATACCTGTGATGGGGAGAGAGCTGGGGTCTGTCACTCACCTGTGATCAGGAGAGAGCTTGGGGCTGTCACCCACATGTGAAGGGGAGAGAGCTGGGGGCTTTCACGCACCTGTGATATGGAGATAACTGGGGACGGTCACACACCTGTGATGTGCAGACAGCTGGGGGCGTTAACATACCAGTGATGCGGAGAGAGTTGGGGGCTGTCAGGCACCTTTGATGCGGAGACAGCTGGGGGCTGTCACATACATGTGATGGGGAGAAAGCTGGGGGCCGTCACTCACCTGTGATGGGGAGAGAGCTGGGGGCTGTGACACACCTGTGATGGGGAGAGTGATGGGGACTGAAACATACCTGTTTTGCTGAGACAGCTGGGGGCTGTCAAATACCTTTGATGCAGTGACAGCTGGGAGCTGTCACATACCTGTGATGGGGAGAGAGCTGGGGGCTGTCACACACCTGTGATAGGGAGAGAGATGGGGAATATCAAACACCTGTGATGGGGAGAGAGCTGGGGGCTTGTTCTCACCTGTGATAAGGAGAGAGCTTGGGGCTCTCACCCACCGGTGAAGGGAAGAGAGCTGGGGGCTTTCACGCACCTCTGATATGGAGACAACTGGGGAAGGTAACACACCTGTGATGGGGAGAGAGCTTGGCGTTGTCACATACCTGTGATGTGAAGACTGCTGGGGGCTATCATATACCTGTAATTCGGAGAGAGCTTGGAGCCGTCACTCACCTGTAATGGGGAGACAGTTTGGGGCTATCACACACCTGTGATGGGGAGAGAGATGGGGACTGTAAAACACCTGTGATGCTGTTACAGTTGGGGGCTTTCACATACCTATGATGGGGAGAGAAGTGAGGGCGGTTACTCACCTGAGATGGGAAGAGAGATGGGGGATATCAGTCACCTGTGAGGGGGAGAGAGCTGGGGGCTGTCACTCACCTGTGATCAGGAGATAGCTTGGGGCTGTCACCCACCTGTGAAGGGGAGAGAGCTGGGCGTAGTCACGCACCTGTGATATGGAGATAGATGGGGACGGTCACACACCTGTGATGGAGGGAGAGCTGGGGACTGTCACACACCTGTGATGGAGGGAGAGATGGGGACTGTCAAACACCTGTGATGGGGAGAGAGCTGGGGTCTGTCACAAACCTGTGATGTGGAGACAACTGGGGGCTCTCACATACCTGTGATGGGGAGAGAGATGAAAATTGTCAAACAACTGTGATGGGGAGAGAGCTGGGGACTGTCACATACCTGTGATGTGGACACAGGTGGGGGCTGTCACATACCTGTGATGGGGAGAGAGCTGGGGGCTGTCACTCACCTGTGATCAGGAGAGAGCTTGGGGCTGTCACCCACATGTGAAAGGGAGAGAGCTGGGGGCTTTCACGCACCTGTGATATGGAGACAACTGGGGACGTTCACACACCTGTGATGTGCAGACAGCTGGGGGCGTTAACATACCAGTGATGTGGAGAGAGTTGGGGACTCTCAGGCACCTTTGATGCGGAGACAGCTGGGGTCTGTCACATACATGTGATGGGGAGACAGCTGGGGGCCGTCACTCACCTGTGATGGGGAGAGAGCTGGGGGCTGTGACACACCTGTGATGGGGAGAGAGCTGGGGACACTCACATACCTGTGATGCTGAGACAGCTGAGGGGTGTCACATACCTGTGATGCTGTGACAGCTGGGAGCTGTCACATACCTGTGATGGGGAGAGAGCTGGGGGCTGTAACTCACCGGTGATGGGGAGAGAGCTGGGGGATGTCACACACCTGTGATGGGGAGAGAGTTTGGGGTTGTCACACACCTGTGATGGTGAGAGAGATGGGGATTGTCAATTGCTTGTCATTCTAAGACAGATGTGGACTGCCACACTGCTGTGATTGGGCGAGAGCTGTGGGCTGTCACTCACCGGGGATGGGGAGAGACCAGGGGGATGTCACACACCTGTGATGGGAAAGGAGCTTGGGGCTGTCACTCACTTGTGAAGGGGAAAGAGATGGGGACTGTCAAACACTTCTGATGGGGAAAGTGCTGGGGCCAGTTCCATACATTTAATGCGGAGTCAGGTAGTTGCTGTCACATTCTTGTGATGTGGAGACAGCTGGGTGTTGTCACACACCTGTGATGGGGAGAGAGCTGGGGGCTCACACATACCTATGATACAGAGACAGCTAGTCGTTGTCACATCCCTGTGCTGTGGAGACAATGGCGGTTGTGACATACCTGTGATGGCTAGAGAGTTGGGGGCTGTTAGGCTCCTGTGATACGGGGACAGATGGGGGCTCTCAGATACCTGGAATGGGGAGAGAGCTGGGATTTCTTTCTCACCTGAAATGGGGAGAGAGCTGGGGTCTGTCAAACACCTGTGATGGGGAAAGAGATGGGGACTGTCAGATACCTGTGATGCGGAGACAGCTGGTTTCTTTCACATACCTGTGATGCAGAGAGAGCTGGGGCCTGTCACATACCTGTGATGGGGAGACAGCTGGGGGCCATCACTCACCTGTGATGGGGAGAGAGCTTGGGGCTGTCACTCACTTGTGATGTGGAAAGAGATGGGGTCTGTCAATCAATTTTGATGGGGCTAGAGCTGGGGGCTGTCACCCACCTGTGAAGGGGAGAGAGCGGGGGCCTTTCACACCCCTGTGATATGGAGACAGCTGGGGACGGTCACACAAATGTGATGGGGAGAGAGCTTTGCGTTGTCACATACCTGTGATGTGGAGACAGCTGGGGGCTGTCACATACGTATAACGGGGAGAGAGCTGGGGGCTATCACATACCTGCGATGGGGAGAGACCTGGTGGCTGTCACATACCTGTGATGTGGAGACAGTTGTCGGCTGTAACATACTTGTGATGGGGAGAGAGTTGAGGGGTTGTCAGGCACCTTTAATGCGGAGACAGCTGGGGGCTGTCACATACATGTGATGGGGAGACAGCCGGAGGCCGTTACTCACCTGAGATGGGGAGAGAGCTGAGGGCTGTCACACACCTGTGATGTGGAGAGAGATGGGGACTGCCACATACCTGTGATGCTGAGAAAGCAGGGGGCTGTCACATGCCTGTGATGGGGAGAAAGCTGGGGGCTGTCAGACAACTGTGATGCAGTGACAGCTGGGGGATGTCAAATAGCTCTGATGGGTAGAGATCTGGGGGCTGTCACACACCTGTGATGGGGAGAGAGCTGGGGGCTGTAATTCACTGGTGATGGGGATAGAGCTGGGGGATGTCACACACCTCTGATGGGGAGAGAGCTTGGGGTTGTCACACACCTGTGATGGAGAGAGGGATGGGGATTGTAATTTACTTGTAATTCTAGGACAGCTGGGGGCTGTCACACTGCTGTGATTGGGAGAGAGCTGGGGGCTGTCACTCACCGGGGATGGGGAGAGAGCTGGGGGATGTCACACACCTGTGATGGGAAGGGAGCTTGGGGCTTTCACTCACTTGTGAACGGGAAAGAGATGGGGACTGTCAAACACCTCTGATGGTGAGAGTGCTGGGGTCAGTTACATACCTGTGATGCCGAGTCAGGCAGTTGCTGTCACATACTTGTGATGTAGAGACAGCTGGGGGCTGTCACATACCTGAGAGGGGGAGAGAGCTGGGACCTATCACTCACCTGTGATGGGGAGAGAGCTGGGGCTTCACACACCTGTGATGGGTAGACAGCTGGGGGCTGTCACTCACCGGGGATGGGGAGACAGCTGGGGGATGTCACACACCTGTGATGGGAAAAAAGATGGGGACTGTCAAACACCTGTGATGGGGAGAGACCTGGGGGCTGTCAGATACCTGTGATGCGGAGACAGCTGGTGTGTTTCACATACCTGTGATGTGGAGACAGCTTGGGGTTGACACACAACTGTGATGGGGAGAAAGTTGGGGGCTGTCAGGCTCCTGTGATGCGGAATCAGCTGGGGGCTGTCACATACCTGTGATGGGGAGAAAGCTGGCGCCTACCACTCACCTGTGATGGGGAGACAGCAGGGGTCTGTCACACTCCTGTGATGGGGAGAGAGCTGGGGGTTGTCACTCACCTGTGATGGGGAGAGAGCTGGGGCTCACACATACCTGTGATGTGTAGACAGCTAGTGGTTGCCACATACCGGTGTTGTGGAGACAATGGGCGTTGTGACATACATGTGATGGGGAGAGAGGTGGGGGATGTTTGGCTCCTGTGATGCGGAGACGGATGGGGGCTCTCAGATACCTGTGATGGGGAGAGAGCTGGGGGCTGTCACTCACCTGTGATGGGGAGAAAGCTGGTGGCTGTCACACACCTGTGAATGGGAGAGAGCTGGACATTGTCACTCACCTGTGATATGGAGACACCTGGGGACGGTCACACAACTGTGATAGGGAGAGAGCTGGGGGCGTTAACATACCAGTGATGTGGAGAGAGTTGGGGACTGTCAGGCACCTTTGATGCGCAGACAGCTGCGGTCTGTCACATACATGTGATGGGGAGACAGCCGAGGGCCGTTACTCACCTGTGATGGAGAGAGAGCTGAGGGCTGTCACACACCTGTGATGCGGAGAGAGATGGGGACTGCCACATACCTGTGATCCTGAGACAGCTGGGGGCTGTCACATGCCTGTGATGGGGAGAAAGCTGGGGGCTGTCAGGCAACTGTGATGCAGTGACAGCTGGGGAATGTCAAATAGCTCTGATGGGTAGAGAGCTGGGGTCTGTCACACACCTGTGATGGGGAGAGAGGTGATGAATGTCAAACACCTGTGATGGGGAGAGAGCTGGGGGCTGTCACATACCTGTGATGTGGACACAGGTGGGGGCTGTCACATACCTGTGATGGGGAGAGAGCTGGGGTCTGTCACTCACCTGTGATCAGGAGAGAGCTTGGGGCTGTCACCCACATGTGAAGGGGAGAGAGCTGGGGGCTTTCACGCACCTGTGATATGGAGATAACTGGGGACGGTCACACACCTGTGATGTGCAGACAGCTGGGGGCGTTAACATACCAGTGATGCGGAGAGAGTTGGGGGCTGTCAGGCACCTTTGATGCGGAGACAGCTGGGGGCTGTCACATACATGTGATGGGGAGAAAGCTGGGGGCCGTCACTCACCTGTGATGGGGAGAGAGCTGGGGGCTGTGACACACCTGTGATGGGGAGAGTGATGGGGACTGAAACATACCTGTTTTGCTGAGACAGCTGGGGGCTGTCAAATACCTTTGATGCAGTGACAGCTGGGAGCTGTCACATACCTGTGATGGGGAGAGAGCTGGGGGCTGTCACACACCTGTGATAGGGAGAGAGATGGGGAATATCAAACACCTGTGATGGGGAGAGAGCTGGGGGCTTGTTCTCACCTGTGATAAGGAGAGAGCTTGGGGCTCTCACCCACCGGTGAAGGGAAGAGAGCTGGGGGCTTTCACGCACCTCTGATATGGAGACAACTGGGGAAGGTAACACACCTGTGATGGGGAGAGAGCTTGGCGTTGTCACATACCTGTGATGTGAAGACTGCTGGGGGCTATCATATACCTGTAATTCGGAGAGAGCTTGGAGCCGTCACTCACCTGTAATGGGGAGACAGTTTGGGGCTATCACACACCTGTGATGGGGAGAGAGATGGGGACTGTAAAACACCTGTGATGCTGTTACAGTTGGGGGCTTTCACATACCTATGATGGGGAGAGAGTTGAGGGCGGTTACTCACCTGAGATGGGAAGAGAGATGGGGGATATCAGTCACCTGTGATGGGGAGAGAGCTGGGGGCTGTCACTCACCTGTGATCAGGAGAGAGCTTGGGGCTGTCACCCACCTGTGAAGGGGAGAGAGCTGGGCGTAGTCACGCACCTGTGATATGGAGATAGATGGGGACGGTCACACACCTGTGATGGAGGGAGAGCTGGGGACTGTCACACACCTGTGATGGAGGGAGAGATGGGGACTGTCAAACACCTGTGATGGGGAGAGAGCTGGGGTCTGTCACAAACCTGTGATGTGGAGACAACTGGGGGCTCTCACATACCTGTGATTGGGAGAGAGATGAAAATTGTCAAACACCTGTGATGGGGAGAGAGCTGGGGACTGTCACATACCTGTGATGTGGACACAGGTGGGGGCTGTCACATACCTGTGATGGGGAGAGAGCTGGGGGCTGTCACTCACCTGTGATCAGGAGAGAGCTTGGGGCTGTCACCCACATGTGAAAGGGAGAGAGCTGGGGGCTTTCACGCACCTGTGATATGGAGACAACTGGGGACGTTCACACACCTGTGATGTGCAGACAGCTGGGGGCGTTAACATACCAGTGATGTGGAGAGAGTTGGGGACTCTCAGGCACCTTTGATGCGGAGACAGCTGGGGTCTGTCACATACATGTGATGGGGAGACAGCTGGGGGCCGTCACTCACCTGTGATGGGGAGAGAGCTGGGGGCTGTGACACACCTGTGATGGGGAGAGAGATGGGGACACTCACTTACCTGTGATGCTGAGACAGCTGAGGGGTGTCACATACCTGTGATGCTGTGACAGCTGGGAGCTGTCACATACCTGTGATGGGGAGAGAGCTGGGGGCTGTAACTCACCGGTGATGGGGAGAGAGCTGGGGGATGTCACACACCTGTGATGGGGAGAGAGTTTGGGGTTGTCACACACCTGTGATGGTGAGAGAGATGGGGATTGTCACTTGCTTGTCATTCTAAGACAGATGTGGACTGCCACACTGCTGTGATTGGGAGAGAGCTGGGGGCTGTCACTCACCGGGGATGGGGAGAGACCAGGGGGATGTCACACACCTGTGATGGGAAAGGAGCTTGGGGCTGTCACTCACTTGTGAAGGGGAAAGAGATGGGGACTGTCAAACACTTCTGATGGGGAAAGTGCTGGGGCCAGTTCCATACCTTTAATGCGGAGTCAGGTAGTTGCTGTCACATTCTTGTGATGTGGAGACAGCTGGGTGTTGTCACACACCTGTGATGGGGAGAGAGCTGGGGGCTCACACATACCTATGATACAGAGACAGCTAGTGGTTGTCACATCCCTGTGCTGTGGAGACAATGGCGGTTGTGACATACCTGTGATGGCTAGAGAGTTGGGGGCTGTTAGGCTCCTGTGATACCGGGACAGATGGGGGCTCTCAGATACCTGGAATGGGGAGAGAGCTGGGATTTCTTTCTCACCTGAAATGGGGAGAGAGCTGGGGTCTATCAAACACCTGTGATGGGGAAAGAGATGGGGACTGTCAGATACCTGTGATGCGGAGACAGCTGGTTTCTTTCACATACCTGTGATGCAGAGAGAGCTGGGGGCTGTCACATACCTGTGATGGGGAGACAGCTGGGGGCCATCACTCACCTGTGATGGGGAGAGAGCTTGGGGCTGTCACTCACTTGTGATGTGGAAAGAGATGTGGTCTGTCAATCAATTTTGATGGGGCTAGAGCTGGGGGCTGTCACCCACCTGTGAAGGGGAGAGAGCGGGGGCCTTTCACACCCCTGTGATATGGAGACAGCTGGGGACGGTCACACAAATGTGATGGGGAGAGAGCTTTGCGTTGTCACATACCTGTGATGTGGAGACAGCTGTGGGCTGTCACATACGTATAAGGGGGAGAGAGCTGGGGGCTATCACTTACCTGCGATGGGGAGAGACCTGGTGGCTGTCACATACCTGTGATGTGGAGACAGTTGTCGGCTGTAACATACTTGTGATGGGGAGAGAGTTGAGGGGTTGTCAGGCACCTTTAATGCGGAGACAGCTGGGGGCTGTCACATACATGTGATGGGGAGACAGCCGGAGGCCGTTACTCACCTGAGATGGGGAGAGAGATGAGGGCTGTCACACACCTGTGATGTGGAGAGATATGGGGACTGCCACATACCTGTGATGCTGAGAAAGCAGGGGGCTGTCACATGCCTGTGATGGGGAGAAAGCTGGGGGCTGTCAGACAACTGTGATGCAGTGACAGCTGGGGGATGTCAAATAGCTCTGATGGGTAGAGATCTGGGGGCTGTCACACACCTGTGATGGGGAGAGAGCTGGGGGCTGTAATTCACTGGTGATGGGGATAGAGCTGGGGGATGTCACACACCTCTGATGGGGAGAGAGCTTGGGGTTGTCACACACCTGTGATGGAGAGAGAGAAGGGGATTGTAATTTACTTGTAATTCTAGGACAGCTGGGGGCTGTCACACTGCTGTGATTGGGAGAGAGCTGGGGGCTGTCACTCACCGGGGATGGGGAGAGAGCTGGGGGATGTCACACACCTGTGATGGGAAGGGAGCTTGGGGCTTTCACTCACTTGTGAACGGGAAAGAGATGGGGACTGTCAAACACCTCTGATGGTGAGAGTGCTGGGGTCAGTTACATACCTGTGATGCCGAGTCAGGCAGTTGCTGTCACATACTTGTGATGTAGAGACAGCTGGAGGCTGTCACATACCTGAGATGGGGAGAGAGCTGGGACCTATCACTCACCTGTGATGGGGAGAGAGCTGGGGCTTCACACACCTGTGATGGGTAGACAGCTGGGGGCTGTCACTCACCGGGGATGGGGAGACAGCTGGGGGATGTCACACACCTGTGATGGGAAAAAAGATGGGGACTGTCAAACACCTGTGATGGGGAGAGACCTGGGGGCTGTCAGATACCTGTGATGTGGAGACAGCTGGTGTGTTTCACATACCTGTGATGTGGAGACAGCTTGGGGTTGACACACAACTGTGATGGGGAGAAAGTTGGGGGCTGTCAGGCTCCTGTGATGCGGAATCAGCTGGGGGCTGTCACATACCTGTGATGGGGAGAAAGCTGGCGCCTACCACTCACCTGTGATGGGGAGACAGCAGGGGTCTGTCACACTCCTGTGATGGGGAGAGAGCTGGGGGTTGTCACTCACCTGTGATGGGGAGAGAGCTGGGGCTCACACATACCTGTGATGTGTAGACAGCTAGTGGTTGCCACATACCGGTGATGTGGAGACAATGGGCGTTGTGACATACATGTGATGGGGAGAGAGGTGGGGGATGTTTGGCTCCTGTGATGCGGAGACGGATGGGGGCTCTCAGATACCTGTGATGGGGAGAGAGCTGGGGGCTGTCACTCACCTGTGATGGGGAGAAAGCTGGTGGCTGTCACACACCTGTGAATGGGAGAGAGCTGGACATTGTCACTCACCTGTGATATGGAGACACCTGGGGACGGTCACACAACTGTGATAGGGAGAGAGCTGGGGGCGTTAACATACCAGTGATGTGGAGAGAGTTGGGGACTGTCAGGCACCTTTGATGCGCAGACAGCTGCGGTCTGTCACATACATGTGATGGGGAGACAGCAGAGGGCCGTTACTCACCTGTGATGGGGAGAGAGCTGAGGGCTGTCACACACCTGTGATGCGGAGAGAGATGGGGACTGCCACATACCTGTGATCCTGAGACAGCTGGGGGCTGTCACATCCCTGTGATGGGGAGAAAGCTGGGGGCTGTCAGGCAACTGTGATGCAGTGACAGCTGGGGAATGTCAAATAGCTCTGATGGGTAGAGAGCTGGGGTCTGTCACACACCTGTGATGGGGAGAGAGGTGATGAATGTCAAACACCTGTGATGGGGAGAGAGCTGGGGGCTGTCACATACCTGTGATGTGGACACAGGTGGGGGCTGTCACATACCTGTGATGGGGAGAGAGCTGGGGTCTGTCACTCACCTGTGATCAGGAGAGAGCTTGGGGCTGTCACCCACATGTGAAGGGGAGAGAGCTGGGGGCTTTCACGCACCTGTGATATGGAGATAACTGGGGACGGTCACACACCTGTGATGTGCAGACAGCTGGGGGCGTTAACATACCAGTGATGCGGAGAGAGTTGGGGGCTGTCAGGCACCTTTGATGCGGAGACAGCTGGGGGCTCTCACATACATGTGATGGGGAGAAAGCTGGGGGCCGTCACTCACCTGTGATGGGGAGAGAGCTGGGGGCTGTGACACACCTGTGATGGGGAGAGTGATGGGGACTGAAACATACCTGTTTTGCTGAGACAGCTGGGGGCTGTCAAATACCTTTGATGCAGTGACAGCTGGGAGCTGTCACATACCTGTGATGGGGAGAGAGCTGGGGGCTGTCACACACCTGTGATAGGGAGAGAGATGGGGAATATCAAACACCTGTGATGGGGAGAGAGCTGGGGGCTTGTTCTCACCTGTGATAAGGAGAGAGCTTGGGGCTCTCACCCACCGGTGAAGGGAAGAGAGCTGGGGGCTTTCACGCACCTCTGATATGGAGACAACTGGGGAAGGTAACACACCTGTGATGGGGAGAGAGCTTGGCGTTGTCACATACCTGTGATGTGAAGACTGCTGGGGGCTATCATATACCTGTAATTCGGAGAGAGCTTGGAGCCGTCACTCACCTGTAATGGGGAGACAGTTTGGGGCTATCACACACCTGTGATGGGGAGAGAGATGGGGACTGTAAAACACCTGTGATGCTGTTACAGTTGGGGGCTTTCACATACCTATGATGGGGAGAGAGTTGAGGGCGGTTACTCACCTGAGATGGGAAGAGAGATGGGGGATATCAGTCACCTGTGATGGGGAGAGAGCTGGGGGCTGTCACTCACCTGTGATCAGGAGAGAGCTTGGGGCTGTCACCCACCTGTGAAGGGGAGAGAGCTGGGCGTAGTCACGCACCTGTGATATGGAGATAGATGGGGACGGTCACACACCTGTGATGGAGGGAGAGCTGGGGACTGTCACACACCTGTGATAGAGGGAGAGATGGGGACTGTCAAACACCTGTGATGGGGAGAGAGCTGGGGTCTGTCACAACCCTGTGATGTGGAGACAACTGGGGGCTCTCACATACCTGTGATGGGGAGAGAGATGAAAATTGTCAAACACCTGTGATGGGGAGAGAGCTGGGGACTGTCACATACCTGTGATGTGGACACAGGTGGGGGCTGTCACATACCTGTGATGGGGAGAGAGCTGGGGGCTGTCACTCACCTGTGATCAGGAGAGAGCTTGGGGCTGTCACCCACATGTGAAAGGGAGAGAGCTGGGGGCTTTCACGCCCCTGTGATATGGAGACAACTGGGGACGTTCACACACCTGTGATGTGCAGACAGCTGGGGGCGTTAACATACCAGTGATGTGGAGAGAGTTGGGGACTCTCAGGCACCTTTGATGCGGAGACAGCTGGGGTCTGTCACATACATGTGATGGGGAGACAGCTGGGGGCCGTCACTCACCTGTGATGGGGAGAGAGCTGGGGGCTGTGACACACCTGTGATGGGGAGAGAGATGGGGACACTCACTTACCTGTGATGCTGAGACAGCTGAGGGGTGTCACATACCTGTGATGCTGTGACAGCTGGGAGCTGTCACATACCTGTGATGGGGAGAGAGCTGGGGGCTGTAACTCACCGGTGATGGGGAGAGAGCTGGGGGATGTCACACACCTGTGATGGGGAGAGAGTTTAGGGTTGTCACACACCTGTGATGGTGAGAGAGATGGGGATTGTCACTTGCTTGTCATTCTAAGACAGATGTGGACTGCCACACTGCTGTGATTGGGAGAGAGCTGGGGGCTGTCACTCACCGGGGATGGGGAGAGACCAGGGGGATGTCACACACCTGTGATGGGAAAGGAGCTTGGGGCTGTCACTCACTTGTGAAGGGGAAAGAGATGGGGACTGTCAAACACTTCTGATGGGGAAAGTGCTGGGGCCAGTTCCATACCTTTAATGCGGAGTCAGGTAGTTGCTGTCACATTCTTGTGATGTGGAGACAGCTGGGTGTTGTCACACACCTGTGATGGGGAGAGAGCTGGGGGCTCACACATACCTATGATACAGAGACAGCTAGTGGTTGTCACATCCGTGTGCTGTGGAGACAATGGCGGTTGTGACATACCTGTGATGGCTAGAGAGTTGGGGGCTGTTAGGCTCCTGTGATACCGGGACAGATGGGGGCTCTCAGATACCTGGAATGGGGAGAGAGCTGGGATTTCTTTCTCACCTGAAATGGGGAGAGAGCTGGGGTCTATCAAACACCTGTGATGGGGAAAGAGATGGGGACTGTCAGATACCTGTGATGCGGAGACAGCTGGTTTCTTTCACATACCTGTGATGCAGAGAGAGCTGGGGGCTGTCACATACCTGTGATGGGGAGACAGCTGGGGGCCATCACTCACCTGTGATGGGGAGAGAGCTTGGGGCTGTCACTCACTTGTGATGTGGAAAGAGATGTGGTCTGTCAATCAATTTTGATGGGGCTAGAGCTGGGGGCTGTCACCCACCTGTGAAGGGGAGAGAGCGGGGGCCTTTCACACCCCTGTGATATGGAGACAGCTGGGGACGGTCACACAAATGTGATGGGGAGAGAGCTTTGCGTTGTCACATACCTGTGATGTGGAGACAGCTGTGGGCTGTCACATACGTATAAGGGGGAGAGAGCTGGGGGCTATCACATACCTGCGATGGGGAGAGACCTGGTGGCTGTCACATACCTGTGATGTGGAGACAGTTGTCGGCTGTAACATACTTGTGATGGGGAGAGAGTTGAGGGGTTGTCAGGCACCTTTAATGCGGAGACAGCTGGGGGCTGTCACATACATGTGATGGGGAGACAGCCGGAGGCCGTTACTCACCTGAGATGGGGAGAGAGATGAGGGCTGTCACACACCTGTGATGTGGAGAGATATGGGGACTGCCACATACCTGTGATGCTGAGAAAGCAGGGGGCTGTCACATGCCTGTGATGGGGAGAAAGCTGGGGGCTGTCAGACAACTGTGATGCAGTGACAGCTGGGGGATGTCAAATAGCTCTGATGGGTAGAGATCTGGGGGCTGTCACACACCTGTGATGGGGAGAGAGCTGGGGGCTGTAATTCACTGGTGATGGGGATAGAGCTGGGGGATGTCACACACCTCTGATGGGGAGAGAGCTTGGGGTTGTCACACACCTGTGATGGAGAGAGAGATGGGGATTGTAATTTACTTGTAATTCTAGGACAGCTGGGGGCTGTCACACTGCTGTGATTGGGAGAGAGCTGGGGGCTGTCACTCACCGGGGATGGGGAGAGAGCTGGGGGATGTCACACACCTGTGATGGGAAGGGAGCTTGGGGCTTTCACTCACTTGTGAACGGGAAAGAGATGGGGACTGTCAAACACCTCTGATGGTGAGAGTGCTGGGGTCAGTTACATACCTGTGATGCCGAGTCAGGCAGTTGCTGTCACATACTTGTGATGTAGAGACAGCTGGGGGCTGTCACATACCTGAGATGGGGAGAGAGCTGGGACCTATCACTCACCTGTGATGGGGAGAGAGCTGGGGCTTCACACACCTGTGATGGGTAGACAGCTGGGGGCTGTCACTCACCGGGGATGGGGAGACAGCTGGGGGATGTCACACACCTGTGATGGGAAAAAAGATGGGGACTGTCAAACACCTGTGATGGGGAGAGACCTGGGGGCTGTCAGATACCTGTGATGCGGAGACAGCTGGTGTGTTTCACATACCTGTGATGTGGAGACAGCTTGGGGTTGACACACAACTGTGATGGGGAAAAAGTTGGGGGCTGTCAGGCTCCTGTGATGCGGAATCAGCTGGGGGCTGTCACATACCTGTGATGGGGAGAAAGCTGGCGCCTACCACTCACCTGTGATGGGGAGACAGCAGGGGTCTGTCACACTCCTGTGATGGGGAGAGAGCTGGGGGTTGTCACTCACCTGTGATGGGGAGAGAGCTGGGGCTCACACATACCTGTGATGTGTAGACAGCTAGTGGTTGCCACATACCGGTGATGTGGAGACAATGGGCGTTGTGACATACATGTGATGGGGAGAGAGGTGGGGGATGTTTGGCTCCTGTGATGCGGAGACGGATGGGGGCTCTCAGATACCTGTGATGGGGAGAGAGCTGGGGGCTGTCACTCACCTGTGATGGGGAGAAAGCTGGTGGCTGTCACACACCTGTGAATGGGAGAGAGCTGGACATTGTCACTCACCTGTGATGTGGAGACACCTGGGGACGGTCACACAACTGTGATAGGGAGAGAGCTGGGGGCGTTAACATACCAGTGATGTGGAGAGAGTTGGGGACTGTCAGGCACCTTTGATGCGCAGACAGCTGCGGTCTGTCACATACATGTGATGGGGAGACAGCCGAGGGCCGTTACTCACCTGTGATGGGGAGAGAGCTGAGGGCTGTCACACACCTGTGATGCGGAGAGAGATGGGGACTGCCACATACCTGTGATCCTGAGACAGCTGGGGGCTGTCACATCCCTGTGATGGGGAGAAAGCTGGGGGCTGTCAGGCAACTGTGATGCAGTGACAGCTGGGGAATGTCAAATAGCTCTGATGGGTAGAGAGCTGGGGGCTGTCACATACCTGTGATGTGGACACAGGTGGGGGCTGTCACATACCTGTGATGGGGAGAGAGCTGGGGTCTGTCACTCACCTGTGATCAGGAGAGAGCTTGGGGCTGTCACCCACATGTGAAGGGGAGAGAGCTGGGGGCTTTCACGCACCTGTGATATGGAGATAACTGGGGACGGTCACACACCTGTGATGTGCAGACAGCTGGGGGCGTTAACATACCAGTGATGCGGAGAGAGTTGGGGGCTGTCAGGCACCTTTGATGCGGAGACAGCTGGGGGCTGTCACATACATGTGATGGGGAGAAAGCTGGGGGCCGTCACTCACCTGTGATGGGGAGAGAGCTGGGGGCTGTGACACACCTGTGATGGGGAGAGTGATGGGGACTGAAACATACCTGTTTTGCTGAGACAGCTGGGGGCTGTCAAATACCTTTGATGCAGTGACAGCTGGGAGCTGTCACATACCTGTGATGGGGAGAGAGCTGGGGGCTGTCACACACCTGTGATAGGGAGAGAGATGGGGAATATCAAACACCTGTGATGGGGAGAGAGCTGGGGGCTTGTTCTCACCTGTGATAAGGAGAGAGCTTGGGGCTCTCACCCACCGGTGAAGGGAAGAGAGCTGGGGGCTTTCACGCACCTCTGATATGGAGACAACTGGGGAAGGTAACACACCTGTGATGGGGAGAGAGCTTGGCGTTGTCACATACCTGTGATGTGAAGACTGCTGGGGGCTATCATATACCTGTAATTCGGAGAGAGCTTGGAGCCGTCACTCACCTGTAATGGGGAGACAGTTTGGGGCTATCACACACCTGTGATGGGGAGAGAGATGGGGACTGTAAAACACCTGTGATGCTGTTACAGTTGGGGGCTTTCACATACCTATGATGGGGAGAGAGTTGAGGGCGGTTACTCACCTGAGATGGGAAGAGAGATGGGGGATATCAGTCACCTGTGATGGGGAGAGAGCTGGGGGCTGTCACTCACCTGTGATCAGGAGAGAGCTTGGGGCTGTCACCCACCTGTGAAGGGGAGAGAGCTGGGCGTAGTCACGCACCTGTGATATGGAGATAGATGGGGACGGTCACACACCTGTGATGGAGGGAGAGCTGGGGACTGTCACACACCTGTGATGGAGGGAGAGATGGGGACTGTCAAACACCTGTGATGGGGAGAGAGCTGGGGTCTGTCACAACCCTGTGATGTGGAGACAACTGGGGGCTCTCACATACCTGTGATGGGGAGAGAGATGAAAATTGTCAAACACCTGTGATGGGGAGAGAGCTGGGGACTGTCACATACCTGTGATGTGGACACAGGTGGGGGCTGTCACATACCTGTGATGGGGAGAGAGCTGGGGGCTGTCACTCACCTGTGATCAGGAGAGAGCTTGGGGCTGTCACCCACATGTGAAAGGGAGAGAGCTGGGGGCTTTCACGCACCTGTGATATGGAGACAACTGGGGACGTTCACACACCTGTGATGTGCAGACAGCTGGGGGCGTTAACATACCAGTGATGTGGAGAGAGTTGGGGACTCTCAGGCACCTTTGATGCGGAGACAGCTGGGGTCTGTCACATACATGTGATGGGGAGACAGCTGGGGGCCGTCACTCACCTGTGATGGGGAGAGAGCTGGGGGCTGTGACACACCTGTGATGGGGAGAGAGATGGGGACACTCACTTACCTGTGATGCTGAGACAGCTGAGGGGTGTCACATACCTGTGATGCTGTGACAGCTGGGAGCTGTCACATACCTGTGATGGGGAGAGAGCTGGGGGCTGTAACTCACCGGTGATGGGGAGAGAGCTGGGGGATGTCACACACCTGTGATGGGGAGAGAGTTTAGGGTTGTCACACACCTGTGATGGTGAGAGAGATGGGGATTGTCACTTGCTTGTCATTCTAAGACAGATGTGGACTGCCACACTGCTGTGATTGGGAGAGAGCTGGGGGCTGTCACTCACCGGGGATGGGGAGAGACCAGGGGGATGTCACACACCTGTGATGGGAAAGGAGCTTGGGGCTGTCACTCACTTGTGAAGGGGAAAGAGATGGGGACTGTCAAACACTTCTGATGGGGAAAGTGCTGGGGCCAGTTCCATACCTTTAATGCGGAGTCAGGTAGTTGCTGTCACATTCTTGTGATGTGGAGACAGCTGGGTGTTGTCACACACCTGTGATGGGGAGAGAGCTGGGGGCTCACACATACCTATGATACAGAGACAGCTAGTGGTTGTCACATCCCTGTGCTGTGGAGACAATGGCGGTTGTGACATACCTGTGATGGCTAGAGAGTTGGGGGCTGTTAGGCTCCTGTGATACCGGGACAGATGGGGGCTCTCAGATACCTGGAATGGGGAGAGAGCTGGGATTTCTTTCTCACCTGAAATGGGGAGAGAGCTGGGGTCTATCAAACACCTGTGATGGGGAAAGAGATGGGGACTGTCAGATACCTGTGATGCGGAGACAGCTGGTTTCTTTCACATACCTGTGATGCAGAGAGAGCTGGGGGCTGTCACATACCTGTGATGGGGAGACAGCTGGGGGCCATCACTCACCTGTGATGGGGAGAGAGCTTGGGGCTGTCACTCACTTGTGATGTGGAAAGAGATGTGGTCTGTCAATCAATTTTGATGGGGCTAGAGCTGGGGGCTGTCACCCACCTGTGAAGGGGAGAGAGCGGGGGCCTTTCACACCCCTGTGATATGGAGACAGCTGGGGACGATCACACAAATGTGATGGGGAGAGAGCTTTGCGTTGTCACATACCTGTGATGTGGAGACAGCTGTGGGCTGTCACATACGTATAAGGGGGAGAGAGCTGGGGGCTATCACATACCTGCGATGGGGAGAGACCTGGTGGCTGTCACATACCTGTGATGTGGAGACAGTTGTCGGCTGTAACATACTTGTGATGGGGAGAGAGTTGAGGGGTTGTCAGGCACCTTTAATGCGGAGACAGCTGGGGGCTGTCACATACATGTGATGGGGAGACAGCCGGAGGCCGTTACTCACCTGAGATGGGGAGAGAGATGAGGGCTGTCACACACCTGTGATGTGGAGAGATATGGGGACTGCCACATACCTGTGATGCTGAGAAAGCAGGGGGCTGTCACATGCCTGTGATGGGGAGAAAGCTGGGGGCTGTCAGACAACTGTGATGCAGTGACAGCTGGGGGATGTCAAATAGCTCTGATGGGTAGAGATCTGGGGGCTGTCACACACCTGTGATGGGGAGAGAGCTGGGGGCTGTAATTCACTGGTGATGGGGATAGAGCTGGGGGATGTCACACACCTCTGATGGGGAGAGAGCTTGGGGTTGTCACACACCTGTGATGGAGAGAGAGATGGGGATTGTAATTTACTTGTAATTCTAGGACAGCTGGGGGCTGTCACACTGCTGTGATTGGGAGAGAGCTGGGGGCTGTCACTCACCGGGGATGGGGAGAGAGCTGGGGGATGTCACACACCTGTGATGGGAAGGGAGCTTGGGGCTTTCACTCACTTGTGAACGGGAAAGAGATGGGGACTGTCAAACACCTCTGATGGTGAGAGTGCTGGGGTCAGTTACATACCTGTGATGCCGAGTCAGGCAGTTGCTGTCACATACTTGTGATGTAGAGACAGCTGGGGGCTGTCACATACCTGAGATGGGGAGAGAGCTGGGACCTATCACTCACCTGTGATGGGGAGAGAGCTGGGGCTTCACACACCTGTGATGGGTAGACAGCTGGGGGCTGTCACTCACCGGGGATGGGGAGACAGCTGGGGGATGTCACACACCTGTGATGGGAAAAAAGATGGGGACTGTCAAACACCTGTGATGGGGAGAGACCTGGGGGCTGTCAGATACCTGTGATGCGGAGACAGCTGGTGTGTTTCACATACCTGTGATGTGGAGACAGCTTGGGGTTGACACACAACTGTGATGGGGAGAAAGTTGGGGGCTGTCAGGCTCCTGTGATGCGGAATCAGCTGGGGGCTGTCACATACCTGTGATGGGGAGAAAGCTGGCGCCTACCACTCACCTGTGATGGGGAGACAGCAGGGGTCTGTCACACTCCTGTGATGGGGAGAGAGCTGGGGGTTGTCACTCACCTGTGATGGGGAGAGAGCTGGGGCTCACACATACCTGTGATGTGTAGACAGCTAGTGGTTGCCACATACCGGTGATGTGGAGACAATGGGCGTTGTGACATACATGTGATGGGGAGAGAGGTGGGGGATGTTTGGCTCCTGTGATGCGGAGACGGATGGGGGCTCTCAGATACCTGTGATGGGGAGAGAGCTGGGGGCTGTCACTCACCTGTGATGGGGAGAAAGCTGGTGGCTGTCACACACCTGTGAATGGGAGAGAGCTGGACATTGTCACTCACCTGTGATATGGAGACACCTGGGGACGGTCACACAACTGTGATAGGGAGAGAGCTGGGGGCGTTAACATACCAGTGATGTGGAGAGAGTTGGGGACTGTCAGGCACCTTTGATGCGCAGACAGCTGCGGTCTGTCACATACATGTGATGGGGAGACAGCAGAGGGCCGTTACTCACCTGTGATGGGGAGAGAGCTGAGGGCTGTCACACACCTGTGATGCGGAGAGAGATGGGGACTGCCACATACCTGTGATCCTGAGACAGCTGGGGGCTGTCACATCCCTGTGATGGGGAGAAAGCTGGGGGCTGTCAGGCAACTGTGATGCAGTGACAGCTGGGGAATGTCAAATAGCTCTGATGGGTAGAGAGCTGGGGTCTGTCACACACCTGTGATGGGGAGAGAGGTGATGAATGTCAAACACCTGTGATGGGGAGAGAGCTGGGGGCTGTCACATACCTGTGATGTGGACACAGGTGGGGGCTGTCACATACCTGTGATGGGGAGAGAGCTGGGGTCTGTCACTCACCTGTGATCAGGAGAGAGCTTGGGGCTGTCACCCACATGTGAAGGGGAGAGAGCTGGGGGCTTTCACGCACCTGTGATATGGAGATAACTGGGGACGGTCACACACCTGTGATGTGCAGACAGCTGGGGGCGTTAACATACCAGTGATGCGGAGAGAGTTGGGGGCTGTCAGGCACCTTTGATGCGGAGACAGCTGGGGGCTGTCACATACATGTGATGGGGAGAAAGCTGGGGGCCGTCACTCACCTGTGATGGGGAGAGAGCTGGGGGCTGTGACACACCTGTGATGGGGAGAGTGATGGGGACTGAAACATACCTGTTTTGCTGAGACAGCTGGGGGCTGTCAAATACCTTTGATGCAGTGACAGCTGGGAGCTGTCACATACCTGTGATGGGGAGAGAGCTGGGGGCTGTCACACACCTGTGATAGGGAGAGAGATGGGGAATATCAAACACCTGTGATGGGGAGAGAGCTGGGGGCTTGTTCTCACCTGTGATAAGGAGAGAGCTTGGGGCTCTCACCCACCGGTGAAGGGAAGAGAGCTGGGGGCTTTCACGCACCTCTGATATGGAGACAACTGGGGAAGGTAACACACCTGTGATGGGGAGAGAGCTTGGCGTTGTCACATACCTGTGATGTGAAGACTGCTGGGGGCTATCATATACCTGTAATTCGGAGAGAGCTTGGAGCCGTCACTCACCTGTAATGGGGAGACAGTTTGGGGCTATCACACACCTGTGATGGGGAGAGAGATGGGGACTGTAAAACACCTGTGATGCTGTTACAGTTGGGGGCTTTCACATACCTATGATTGGGAGAGAGTTGAGGGCGGTTACTCACCTGAGATGGGAAGAGAGATGGGGGATATCAGTCACCTGTGATGGGGAGAGAGCTGGGGGCTGTCACTCACCTGTGATCAGGAGAGAGCTTGGGGCTGTCACCCACCTGTGAAGGGGAGAGAGCTGGGCGTAGTCACGCACCTGTGATATGGAGATAGATGGGGACGGTCACACACCTGTGATGGAGGGAGAGCTGGGGACTGTCACACACCTGTGATGGAGGGAGAGATGGGGACTGTCAAACACCTGTGATGGGGAGAGAGCTGGGGTCTGTCACAAACCTGTGATGTGGAGACAACTGGGGGCTCTCACATACCTGTGATGGGGAGAGAGATGAAAATTGTCAAACACCTGTGATGGGGAGAGAGCTGGGGACTGTCACATACCTGTGATGTGGACACAGGTGGGGGCTGTCACATACCTGTGATGGGGAGAGAGCTGGGGGCTGTCACTCACCTGTGATCAGGAGAGAGCTTGGGGCTGTCACCCACATGTGAAAGGGAGAGAGCTGGGGGCTTTCACGCACCTGTGATATGGAGACAACTGGGGACGTTCACACACCTGTGATGTGCAGACAGCTGGGGGCGTTAACATACCAGTGATGTGGAGAGAGTTGGGGACTCTCAGGCACCTTTGATGCGGAGACAGCTGGGGTCTGTCACATACATGTGATGGGGAGACAGCTGGGGGCCGTCACTCACCTGTGATGGGGAGAGAGCTGGGGGCTGTGACACACCTGTGATGGGGAGAGAGATGGGGACACTCACATACCTGTGATGCTGAGACAGCTGAGGGGTTTCACATACCTGTGATGCTGTGACAGCTGGGAGCTGTCACATACCTGTGATGGGGAGAGAGCTGGGGGCTGTAACTCACCGGTGATGGGGAGAGAGCTGGGGGATGTCACACACCTGTGATGGGGAGAGAGTTTGGGGTTGTCACACACCTGTGATGGTGAGAGAGATGGGGATTGTCACTTGCTTGTCATTCTAAGACAGATGTGGACTGCCACACTGCTGTGATTGGGAGAGAGCTGGGGGCTGTCACTCACCGGGGATGGGGAGAGACCAGGGGGATGTCACACACCTGTGATGGGAAAGGAGCTTGGGGCTGTCACTCACTTGTGAAGGGGAAAGAGATGGGGACTGTCAAACACTTCTGATGGGGAAAGTGCTGGGGCCAGTTCCATACCTTTAATGCGGAGTCAGGTAGTTGCTGTCACATTCTTGTGATGTGGAGACAGCTGGGTGTTGTCACACACCTGTGATGGGGAGAGAGCTGGGGGCTCACACATACCTATGATACAGAGACAGCTAGTGGTTGTCACATCCCTGTGCTGTGGAGACAATGGCGGTTGTGACATACCTGTGATGGCTAGAGAGTTGGGGGCTGTTAGGCTCCTGTGATACGGGGACAGATGGGGGCTCTCAGATACCTGGAATGGGGAGAGAGCTGGGATTTCTTTCTCACCTGAAATGGGGAGAGAGCTGGGGTCTGTCAAACACCTGTGATGGGGAAAGAGATGGGGACTGTCAGATACCTGTGATGCGGAGACAGCTGGTTTCTTTCACATACCTGTGATGCAGAGAGAGCTGGGGGCTGTCACATACCTGTGATGGGGAGACAGCTGGGGGCCATCACTCACCTGTGATGGGGAGAGAGCTTGGGGCTGTCACTCACTTGTGATGTGGAAAGAGATGGGGTCTGTCAATCAATTTTGATGGGGCTAGAGCTGGGGGCTGTCACCCACCTGTGAAGGGGAGAGAGCGGGGGCCTTTCACACCCCTGTGATATGGAGACAGCTGGGGACGGTCACACAAATGTGATGGGGAGAGAGCTTTGCGTTGTCACATACCTGTGATGTGGAGACAGCTGGGGGCTGTCACATACGTATAACGGGGAGAGAGCTGGGGGCTATCACATACCTGCGATGGGGAGAGACCTGGTGGCTGTCACATACCTGTGATGTGGAGACAGTTGTCGGCTGTAACATACTTGTGATGGGGAGAGAGTTGAGGGGTTGTCAGGCACCTTTAATGCGGAGACAGCTGGGGGCTGTCACATACATGTGATGGGGAGACAGCCGGAGGCCGTTACTCACCTGAGATGGGGAGAGAGCTGAGGGCTGTCACACACCTGTGATGTGGAGAGAGATGGGGACTGCCACATACCTGTGATGCTGAGAAAGCAGGGGGCTGTCACATGCCTGTGATGGGGAGAAAGCTGGGGGCTGTCAGACAACTGTGATGCAGTGACAGCTGGGGGATGTCAAATAGCTCTGATGGGTAGAGATCTGGGGGCTGTCACACACCTGTGATGGGGAGAGAGCTGGGGGCTGTAATTCACTGGTGATGGGGATAGAGCTGGGGGATGTCACACACCTCTGATGGGGAGAGAGCTTGGGGTTGTCACACACCTGTGATGGAGAGAGAGATGGGGATTGTAATTTACTTGTAATTCTAGGACAGCTGGGGGCTGTCACACTGCTGTGATTGGGAGAGAGCTGGGGGCTGTCACTCACCGGGGATGGGGAGAGAGCTGGGGGATGTCACACACCTGTGATGGGAAGGGAGCTTGGGGCTTTCACTCACTTGTGAACGGGAAAGAGATGGGGACTGTCAAACACCTCTGATGGTGAGAGTGCTGGGGTCAGTTACATACCTGTGATGCCGAGTCAGGCAGTTGCTGTCACATACTTGTGATGTAGAGACAGCTGGGGGCTGTCACATACCTGAGATGGGGAGAGAGCTGGGACCTATCACTCACCTGTGATGGGGAGAGAGCTGGGGCTTCACACACCTGTAATGGGTAGACAGCTGGGGGCTGTCACTCACCGGGGATGGGGAGACAGCTGGGGGATGTCACACACCTGTGATGGGAAAAAAGATGGGGACTGTCAAACACTTGTGATGGGGAGAGACCTGGGGGCTGTCAGATACCTGTGATGCGGAGACAGCTGGTGTGTTTCACATACCTGTGATGTGGAGACAGCTTGGGGTTGACACACAACTGTGATGGGGAGAAAGTTGGGGGCTGTCAGGCTCCTGTGATGCGGAATCAGCTGGGGGCTGTCACATACCTGTGATGGGGAGAAAGCTGGCGCCTACCACTCACCTGTGATGGGGAGACAGCAGGGGTCTGTCACACTCCTGTGATGGGGAGAGAGCTGGGGGTTGTCACTCACCTGTGATGGGGAGAGAGCTGGGGCTCACACATACCTGTGATGTGTAGACAGCTAGTGGTTGCCACATACCGGTGATGTGGAGACAATGGGCGTTGTGACATACATGTGATGGGGAGAGAGGTGGGGGATGTTTGGCTCCTGTGATGCGGAGACGGATGGGGGCTCTCAGATACCTGTGATGGGGAGAGAGCTGGGGGCTGTCACTCACCTGTGATGGGGAGAAAGCTGGTGGCTGTCACACACCTGTGAATGGGAGAGAGCTGGACATTGTCACTCACCTGTGATGTGGAGACACCTGGGGACGGTCACACAACTGTGATAGGGAGAGAGCTGGGGGCGTTAACATACCAGTGATGTGGAGAGAGTTGGGGACTGTCAGGCACCTTTGATGCGCAGACAGCTGCGGTCTGTCACATACATGTGATGGGGAGACAGCAGAGGGCCGTTACTCACCTGTGATGGGGAGAGAGCTGAGGGCTGTCACACACCTGTGATGCGGAGAGAGATGGGGACTGCCACATACCTGTGATCCTGAGACAGCTGGGGGCTGTCACATCCCTGTGATGGGGAGAAAGCTGGGGGCTGTCAGGCAACTGTGATGCAGTGACAGCTGGGGAATGTCAAATAGCTCTGATGGGTAGAGAGCTGGGGTCTGTCACACACCTGTGATGGGGAGAGAGGTGATGAATGTCAAACACCTGTGATGGGGAGAGAGCTGGGGGCTGTCACATACCTGTGATGTGGACACAGGTGGGGGCTGTCACATACCTGTGATGGGGAGAGAGCTGGGGTCTGTCACTCACCTGTGATCAGGAGAGAGCTTGGGGCTGTCACCCACATGTGAAGGGGAGAGAGCTGGGGGCTTTCACGCACCTGTGATATGGAGATAACTGGGGACGGTCACACACCTGTGATGTGCAGACAGCTGGGGGCGTTAACATACCAGTGATGCGGAGAGAGTTGGGGGCTGTCAGGCACCTTTGATGCGGAGACAGCTGGGGGCTGTCACATACATGTGATGGGGAGAAAGCTGGGGGCCGTCACTCACCTGTGATGGGGAGAGAGCTGGGGGCTGTGACACACCTGTGATGGGGAGAGTGATGGGGACTGAAACATACCTGTTTTGCTGAGACAGCTGGGGGCTGTCAAATACCTTTGATGCAGTGACAGCTGGGAGCTGTCACATACCTGTGATGGGGAGAGAGCTGGGGGCTGTCACACACCTGTGATAGGGAGAGAGATGGGGAATATCAAACACCTGTGATGGGGAGAGAGCTGGGGGCTTGTTCTCACCTGTGATAAGGAGAGAGCTTGGGGCTCTCACCCACCGGTGAAGGGAAGAGAGCTGGGGGCTTTCACGCACCTCTGATATGGAGACAACTGGGGAAGGTAACACACCTGTGATGGGGAGAGAGCTTGGCGTTGTCACATACCTGTGATGTGAAGACTGCTGGGGGCTATCATATACCTGTAATTCGGAGAGAGCTTGGAGCCGTCACTCACCTGTAATGGGGAGACAGTTTGGGGCTATCACACACCTGTGATGGGGAGAGAGATGGGGACTGTAAAACACCTG
This sequence comes from Balaenoptera physalus, assembly GCF_965194825.1. Taxonomy (NCBI): domain Eukaryota; kingdom Metazoa; phylum Chordata; class Mammalia; order Artiodactyla; family Balaenopteridae; genus Balaenoptera; species Balaenoptera physalus. The sequence continues at coordinate 591,539 of NW_028126162.1, forward strand.
TGATGCTGTTACAGTTGGGGGCTTTCACATACCTATGATGGGGAGAGAGTTGAGGGCGGTTACTCACCTGAGATGGGAAGAGAGATGGGGGATATCAGTCACCTGTGATGGGGAGAGAGCTGGGGGCTGTCACTCACCTGTGATCAGGAGAGAGCTTGGGGCTGTCACCCACCTGTGAAGGGGAGAGAGCTGGGCGTAGTCACGCACCTGTGATATGGAGATAGATGGGGACGGTCACACACCTGTGATGGAGGGAGAGCTGGGGACTGTCACACACCTGTGATGGAGGGAGAGATGGGGACTGTCAAACACCTGTGATGGGGAGAGAGCTGGGGTCTGTCACAACCCTGTGATGTGGAGACAACTGGGGGCTCTCACATACCTGTGATGGGGAGAGAGATGAAAATTGTCAAACACCTGTGATGGGGAGAGAGCTGGGGACTGTCACATACCTGTGATGTGGACACAGGTGGGGGCTGTCACATACCTGTGATGGGGAGAGAGCTGGGGGCTGTCACTCACCTGTGATCAGGAGAGAGCTTGGGGCTGTCACCCACATGTGAAAGGGAGAGAGCTGGGGGCTTTCACGCACCTGTGATATGGAGACAACTGGGGACGTTCACACACCTGTGATGTGCAGACAGCTGGGGGCGTTAACATACCAGTGATGTGGAGAGAGTTGGGGACTCTCAGGCACCTTTGATGCGGAGACAGCTGGGGTCTGTCACATACATGTGATGGGGAGACAGCTGGGGGCCGTCACTCACCTGTGATGGGGAGAGAGCTGGGGGCTGTGACACACCTGTGATGGGGAGAGAGATGGGGACACTCACTTACCTGTGATGCTGAGACAGCTGAGGTGTGTCACATACCTGTGATGCTGTGACAGCTGGGAGCTGTCACATACCTGTGATGGGGAGAGAGCTGGGGGCTGTAACTCACCGGTGATGGGGAGAGAGCTGGGGGATGTCACACACCTGTGATGGGGAGAGAGTTTGGGGTTGTCACACACCTGTGATGGTGAGAGAGATGGGGATTGTCACTTGCTTGTCATTCTAAGACAGATGTGGACTGCCACACTGCTGTGATTGGGCGAGAGCTGGGGGCTGTCACTCACCGGGGATGGGGAGAGACCAGGGGGATGTCACACACCTGTGATGGGAAAGGAGCTTGGGGCTGTCACTCACTTGTGAAGGGGAAAGAGATGGGGACTGTCAAACACTTCTGATGGGGAAAGTGCTGGGGCCAGTTCCATACCTTTAATGTGGAGTCAGGTAGTTGCTGTCACATTCTTGTGATGTGGAGACAGCTGGGTGTTGTCACACACCTGTGATGGGGAGAGAGCTGGGGGCTCACACATACCTATGATACAGAGACAGCTAGTGGTTGTCACATCCCTGTGCTGTGGAGACAATGGCGGTTGTGACATACCTGTGATGGCTAGAGAGTTGGGGGCTGTTAGGCTCCTGTGATACCGGGACAGATGGGGGCTCTCAGATACCTGGAATGGGGAGAGAGCTGGGATTTCTTTCTCACCTGAAATGGGGAGAGAGCTGGGGTCTATCAAACACCTGTGATGGGGAAAGAGATGGGGACTGTCAGATACCTGTGATGCGGAGACAGCTGGTTTCTTTCACATACCTGTGATGCAGAGAGAGCTGGGGGCTGTCACATACCTGTGATGGGGAGACAGCTGGGGGCCATCACTCACCTGTGATGGGGAGAGAGCTTGGGGCTGTCACTCACTTGTGATGTGGAAAGAGATGTGGTCTGTCAATCAATTTTGATGGGGCTAGAGCTGGGGGCTGTCACCCACCTGTGAAGGGGAGAGAGCGGGGGCCTTTCACACCCCTGTGATATGGAGACAGCTGGGGACGGTCACACAAATGTGATGGGGAGAGAGCTTTGCGTTGTCACATACCTGTGATGTGGAGACAGCTGTGGGCTGTCACATACGTATAAGGGGGAGAGAGCTGGGGGCTATCACATACCTGCGATGGGGAGAGACCTGGTGGCTGTCACATACCTGTGATGTGGAGACAGTTGTCGGCTGTAACATACTTGTGATGGGGAGAGAGTTGAGGGGTTGTCAGGCACCTTTAATGCGGAGACAGCTTGGGGCTGTCACATACATGTGATGGGGAGACAGCCGGAGGCCGTTACTCACCTGAGATGGGGAGAGAGATGAGGGCTGTCACACACCTGTGATGTGGAGAGATATGGGGACTGCCACATACCTGTGATGCTGAGAAAGCAGGGGGCTGTCACATGCCTGTGATGGGGAGAAAGCTGGGGGCTGTCAGACAACTGTGATGCAGTGACAGCTGGGGGATGTCAAATAGCTCTGATGGGTAGAGATCTGGGGGCTGTCACACACCTGTGATGGGGAGAGAGCTGGGGGCTGTAATTCACTGGTGATGGGGATAGAGCTGGGGGATGTCACACACCTCTGATGGGGAGAGAGCTTGGGGTTGTCACACACCTGTGATGGAGAGAGAGATGGGGATTGTAATTTACTTGTAATTCTAGGACAGCTGGGGGCTGTCACACTGCTGTGATTGGGAGAGAGCTGGGGGCTGTCACTCACCGGGGATGGGGAGAGAGCTGGGGGATGTCACACACCTGTGATGGGAAGGGAGCTTGGGGCTTTCACTCACTTGTGAACGGGAAAGAGATGGGGACTGTCAAACACCTCTGATGGTGAGAGTGCTGGGGTCAGTTACATACCTGTGATGCCGAGTCAGGCAGTTGCTGTCACATACTTGTGATGTAGAGACAGCTGGGGGCTGTCACATACCTGAGATGGGGAGAGAGCTGGGACCTATCACTCACCTGTGATGGGGAGAGAGCTGGGGCTTCACACACCTGTGATGGGTAGACAGCTGGGGGCTGTCACTCACCGGGGATGGGGAGACAGCTGGGGGATGTCACACACCTGTGATGGGAAAAAAGATGGGGACTGTCAAACACCTGTGATGGGGAGAGACCTGGGGGCTGTCAGATACCTGTGATGCGGAGACAGCTGGTGTGTTTCACATACCTGTGATGTGGAGACAGCTTGGGGTTGACACACAACTGTGATGGGGAGAAAGTTGGGGGCTGTCAGGCTCCTGTGATGCGGAATCAGCTGGGGGCTGTCACATACCTGTGATGGGGAGAAAGCTGGCGCCTACCACTCACCTGTGATGGGGAGACAGCAGGGGTCTGTCACACTCCTGTGATGGGGAGAGAGCTGGGGGTTGTCACTCACCTGTGATGGGGAGAGAGCTGGGGCTCACACATACCTGTGATGTGTAGACAGCTAGTGGTTGCCACATACCGGTGATGTGGAGACAATGGGCGTTGTGACATACATGTGATGGGGAGAGAGGTGGGGGATGTTTGGCTCCTGTGATGCGGAGACGGATGGGGGCTCTCAGATACCTGTGATGGGGAGAGAGCTGGGGGCTGTCACTCACCTGTGATGGGGAGAAAGCTGGTGGCTGTCACACACCTGTGAATGGGAGAGAGCTGGACATTGTCACTCACCTGTGATATGGAGACACCTGGGGACGGTCACACAACTGTGATAGGGAGAGAGCTGGGGGCGTTAACATACCAGTGATGTGGAGAGAGTTGGGGACTGTCAGGCACCTTTGATGCGCAGACAGCTGCGGTCTGTCACATACATGTGATGGGGAGACAGCAGAGGGCCGTTACTCACCTGTGATGGGGAGAGAGCTGAGGGCTGTCACACACCTGTGATGCGGAGAGAGATGGGGACTGCCACATACCTGTGATCCTGAGACAGCTGGGGGCTGTCACATCCCTGTGATGGGGAGAAAGCTGGGGGCTGTCAGGCAACTGTGATGCAGTGACAGCTGGGGAATGTCAAATAGCTCTGATGGGTAGAGAGCTGGGGTCTGTCACACACCTGTGATGGGGAGAGAGGTGATGAATGTCAAACACCTGTGATGGGGAGAGAGCTGGGGGCTGTCACATACCTGTGATGTGGACACAGGTGGGGGCTGTCACATACCTGTGATGGGGAGAGAGCTGGGGTCTGTCACTCACCTGTGATCAGGAGAGAGCTTGGGGCTGTCACCCACATGTGAAGGGGAGAGAGCTGGGGGCTTTCACGCACCTGTGATATGGAGATAACTGGGGACGGTCACACACCTGTGATGTGCAGACAGCTGGGGGCGTTAACATACCAGTGATGCGGAGAGAGTTGGGGGCTGTCAGGCACCTTTGATGCGGAGACAGCTGGGGGCTGTCACATACATGTGATGGGGAGAAAGCTGGGGGCCGTCACTCACCTGTGATGGGGAGAGAGCTGGGGGCTGTGACACACCTGTGATGGGGAGAGTGATGGGGACTGAAACATACCTGTTTTGCTGAGACAGCTGGGGGCTGTCAAATACCTTTGATGCAGTGACAGCTGGGAGCTGTCACATACCTGTGATGGGGAGAGAGCTGGGGGCTGTCACACACCTGTGATAGGGAGAGAGATGGGGAATATCAAACACCTGTGATGGGGAGAGAGCTGGGGGCTTGTTCTCACCTGTGATAAGGAGAGAGCTTGGGGCTCTCACCCACCGGTGAAGGGAAGAGAGCTGGGGGCTTTCACGCACCTCTGATATGGAGACAACTGGGGAAGGTAACACACCTGTGATGGGGAGAGAGCTTGGCGTTGTCACATACCTGTGATGTGAAGACTGCTGGGGGCTATCATATACCTGTAATTCGGAGAGAGCTTGGAGCCGTCACTCACCTGTAATGGGGAGACAGTTTGGGGCTATCACACACCTGTGATGGGGAGAGAGATGGGGACTGTAAAACACCTGTGATGCTGTTACAGTTGGGGGCTTTCACATACCTATGATTGGGAGAGAGTTGAGGGCGGTTACTCACCTGAGATGGGAAGAGAGATGGGGGATATCAGTCACCTGTGATGGGGAGAGAGCTGGGGGCTGTCACTCACCTGTGATCAGGAGAGAGCTTGGGGCTGTCACCCACCTGTGAAGGGGAGAGAGCTGGGCGTAGTCACGCACCTGTGATATGGAGATAGATGGGGACGGTCACACACCTGTGATGGAGGGAGAGCTGGGGACTGTCACACACCTGTGATGGAGGGAGAGATGGGGACTGTCAAACACCTGTGATGGGGAGAGAGCTGGGGTCTGTCACAAACCTGTGATGTGGAGACAACTGGGGGCTCTCACATACCTGTGATGGGGAGAGAGATGAAAATTGTCAAGCACCTGTGATGGGGAGAGAGCTGGGGACTGTCACATACCTGTGATGTGGACACAGGTGGCGGCTGTCACATACCTGTGATGGGGAGAGAGCTGGGGGCTGTCACTCACCTGTGATCAGGAGAGAGCTTGGGGCTGTCACCCACATGTGAAAGGGAGAGAGCTGGGGGCTTTCACGCACCTGTGATATGGAGACAACTGGGGACGTTCACACACCTGTGATGTGCAGACAGCTGGGGGCGTTAACATACCAGTGATGTGGAGAGAGTTGGGGACTCTCAGGCACCTTTGATGCGGAGACAGCTGGGGTCTGTCACATACATGTGATGGGGAGACAGCTGGGGGCCGTCACTCACCTGTGATGGGGAGAGAGCTGGGGGCTGTGACACACCTGTGATGGGGAGAGAGATGGGGACACTCACATACCTGTGATGCTGAGACAGCTGAGGGGTTTCACATACCTGTGATGCTGTGACAGCTGGGAGCTGTCACATACCTGTGATGGGGAGAGAGCTGGGGGCTGTAACTCACCGGTGATGGGGAGAGAGCTGGGGGATGTCACACACCTGTGATGGGGAGAGAGTTTGGGGTTGTCACACACCTGTGATGGTGAGAGAGATGGGGATTGTCACTTGCTTGTCATTCTAAGACAGATGTGGACTGCCACACTGCTGTGATTGGGAGAGAGCTGGGGGCTGTCACTCACCGGGGATGGGGAGAGACCAGGGGGATGTCACACACCTGTGATGGGAAAGGAGCTTGGGGCTGTCACTCACTTGTGAAGGGGAAAGAGATGGGGACTGTCAAACACTTCTGATGGGGAAAGTGCTGGGGCCAGTTCCATACCTTTAATGCGGAGTCAGGTAGTTGCTGTCACATTCTTGTGATGTGGAGACAGCTGGGTGTTGTCACACACCTGTGATGGGGAGAGAGCTGGGGGCTCACACATACCTATGATACAGAGACAGCTAGTGGTTGTCACATCCCTGTGCTGTGGAGACAATGGCGGTTGTGACATACCTGTGATGGCTAGAGAGTTGGGGGCTGTTAGGCTCCTGTGATACGGGGACAGATGGGGGCTCTCAGATACCTGGAATGGGGAGAGAGCTGGGATTTCTTTCTCACCTGAAATGGGGAGAGAGCTGGGGTCTGTCAAACACCTGTGATGGGGAAAGAGATGGGGACTGTCAGATACCTGTGATGCGGAGACAGCTGGTTTCTTTCACATACCTGTGATGCAGAGAGAGCTGGGGGCTGTCACATACCTGTGATGGGGAGACAGCTGGGGGCCATCACTCACCTGTGATGGGGAGAGAGCTTGGGGCTGTCACTCACTTGTGATGTGGAAAGAGATGGGGTCTGTCAATCAATTTTGATGGGGCTAGAGCTGGGGGCTGTCACCCACCTGTGAAGGGGAGAGAGCGGGGGCCTTTCACACCCCTGTGATATGGAGACAGCTGGGGACGGTCACACAAATGTGATGGGGAGAGAGCTTTGCGTTGTCACATACCTGTGATGTGGAGACAGCTGGGGGCTGTCACATACGTATAACGGGGAGAGAGCTGGGGGCTATCACATACCTGCGATGGGGAGAGACCTGGTGGCTGTCACATACCTGTGATGTGGAGACAGTTGTCGGCTGTAACATACTTGTGATGGGGAGAGAGTTGAGGGGTTGTCAGGCACCTTTAATGCGGAGACAGCTGGGGGCTGTCACATACATGTGATGGGGAGACAGCCGGAGGCCGTTACTCACCTGAGATGGGGAGAGAGCTGAGGGCTGTCACACACCTGTGATGTGGAGAGAGATGGGGACTGCCACATACCTGTGATGCTGAGAAAGCAGGGGGCTGTCACATGCCTGTGATGGGGAGAAAGCTGGGGGCTGTCAGACAACTGTGATGCAGTGACAGCTGGGGGATGTCAAATAGCTCTGATGGGTAGAGATCTGGGGGCTGTCACACACCTGTGATGGGGAGAGAGCTGGGGGCTGTAATTCACTGGTGATGGGGATAGAGCTGGGGGATGTCACACACCTCTGATGGGGAGAGAGCTTGGGGTTGTCACACACCTGTGATGGAGAGAGAGATGGGGATTGTAATTTACTTGTAATTCTAGGACAGCTGGGGGCTGTCACACTGCTGTGATTGGGAGAGAGCTGGGGGCTGTCACTCACCGGGGATGGGGAGAGAGCTGGGGGATGTCACACACACCTGTGATGGGAAGGGAGCTTGGGGCTTTCACTCACTTGTGAACGGGAAAGAGATGGGGACTGTCAAACACCTCTGATGGTGAGAGTGCTGGGGTCAGTTACATACCTGTGATGCCGAGTCAGGCAGTTGCTGTCACATACTTGTGATGTAGAGACAGCTGGGGGCTGTCACATACCTGAGATGGGGAGAGAGCTGGGACCTATCACTCACCTGTGATGGGGAGAGAGCTGGGGCTTCACACACCTGTGATGGGTAGACAGCTGGGGGCTGTCACTCACCGGGGATGGGGAGACAGCTGGGGGATGTCACACACCTGTGATGGGAAAAAAGATGGGGACTGTCAAACACCTGTGATGGGGAGAGACCTGGGGGCTGTCAGATACCTGTGATGCGGAGACAGCTGGTGTGTTTCACATACCTGTGATGTGGAGACAGCTTGGGGTTGACACACAACTGTGATGGGGAGAAAGTTGGGGGCTGTCAGGCTCCTGTGATGCGGAATCAGCTGGGGGCTGTCACATACCTGTGATGGGGAGAAAGCTGGCGCCTACCACTCACCTGTGATGGGGAGACAGCAGGGGTCTGTCACACTCCTGTGATGGGGAGAGAGCTGGGGGTTGTCACTCACCTGTGATGGGGAGAGAGCTGGGGCTCACACATACCTGTGATGTGTAGACAGCTAGTGGTTGCCACATACCGGTGATGTGGAGACAATGGGCGTTGTGACATACATGTGATGGGGAGAGAGGTGGGGGATGTTTGGCTCCTGTGATGCGGAGACGGATGGGGGCTCTCAGATACCTGTGATGGGGAGAGAGCTGGGGGCTGTCACTCACCTGTGATGGGGAGAAAGCTGGTGGCTGTCACACACCTGTGAATGGGAGAGAGCTGGACATTGTCACTCACCTGTGATATGGAGACACCTGGGGACGGTCACACAACTGTGATAGGGAGAGAGCTGGGGGCGTTAACATACCAGTGATGTGGAGAGAGTTGGGGACTGTCAGGCACCTTTGATGTGCAGACAGCTGCGGTCTGTCACATACATGTGATGGGGAGACAGCCGAGGGCCGTTACTCACCTGTGATGGGGAGAGAGCTGAGGGCTGTCACACACCTGTGATGCGGAGAGAGATGGGGACTGCCACATACCTGTGATCCTGAGACAGCTGGGGGCTGTCACATCCCTGTGATGGGGAGAAAGCTGGGGGCTGTCAGGCAACTGTGATGCAGTGACAGCTGGGGAATGTCAAATAGCTCTGATGGGTAGAGAGCTGGGGTCTGTCACACACCTGTGATGGGGAGAGAGGTGATGAATGTCAAACACCTGTGATGGGGAGAGAGCTGGGGGCTGTCACATACCTGTGATGTGGACACAGGTGGGGGCTGTCACATACCTGTGATGGGGAGAGAGCTGGGGTCTGTCACTCACCTGTGATCAGGAGAGAGCTTGGGGCTGTCACCCACATGTGAAGGGGAGAGAGCTGGGGGCTTTCACGCACCTGTGATATGGAGATAACTGGGGACGGTCACACACCTGTGATGTGCAGACAGCTGGGGGCGTTAACATACCAGTGATGCGGAGAGAGTTGGGGGCTGTCAGGCACCTTTGATGCGGAGACAGCTGGGGGCTGTCACATACATGTGATGGGGAGAAAGCTGGGGGCCGTCACTCACCTGTGATGGGGAGAGAGCTGGGGGCTGTGACACACCTGTGATGGGGAGAGTGATGGGGACTGAAACATACCTGTTTTGCTGAGACAGCTGGGGGCTGTCAAATACCTTTGATGCAGTGACAGCTGGGAGCTGTCACATACCTGTGATGGGGAGAGAGCTGGGGGCTGTCACACACCTGTGATAGGGAGAGAGATGGGGAATATCAAACACCTGTGATGGGGAGAGAGCTGGGGGCTTGTTCTCACCTGTGATAAGGAGAGAGCTTGGGGCTCTCACCCACCGGTGAAGGGAAGAGAGCTGGGGTGTTTCACGCACCTCTGATATGGAGACAACTGGGGAAGGTAACACACCTGTGATGGGGAGAGAGCTTGGCGTTGTCACATACCTTTGATGTGAAGACTGCTGGGGGCTATCATATACCTGTAATTCGGAGAGAGCTTGGAGCCGTCACTCACCTGTAATGGGGAGACAGTTTGGGGCTATCACACACCTGTGATGGGGAGAGAGATGGGGACTGTAAAACACCTGTGATG